>NW_020628818.1:17798797-18448821 GCF_003573695.1 Papaver somniferum
TGTAGAAACTACAAGCTCACCAGCCATTTTATTTTTCTTTCGATGCTTCACCATCAATCAGTCTCACCCAATACGGAAAGGTTGTGCATGTTGGTTCTCTATCATTGGTACTTACAATTAAAGAAAACAGATAACAATAAAAATAAAAAAACCAACCCACGGAAGAGAAAAATAGAACATCGCGTTAAATATTTAACTGGTGTACACGAAAATACACCTTGTAGAGTGAGTACAAAAATATGTAATATACATAAAATCCCACCAATTTCAACTTGTTAATAATACAATAGTAGTTTGTTAAGAAAACTTGTCAGCTGATCTAAATTAATTTTCTTTAAGACATTTGTTGCTTCATATTAAAGAAACTATCTTGAATCCAGCGGCAACACTATTGACAGTCAAAGTTCCTATTACATCATGAGCTTCAACCCCTGGTACCTGATTTAGGTTGATAAGTCAAGTCACAAATTGTTTTTTGAGATACGTGCATGCGTAATGATATCGATTATCTCAGTTAATGCATGCGCAATAACAATGTTCATTCTTAAAATACAACTGTAAAGCATTTTGTAAGAATTTTGTTGGCATAATTTGGTTAAATGATACAAGCATTTTGTTGGCATGACTTCATTTGGTTGAATGATACTACTGCTAGTGCTGCATTACAAGGAACTAGGTAAAAAAATGTACATTTCAATTGGTTAATTAAGACAGTCAGAAACCATGTTACTCCTTTTTCCCAGTTTTAATTACGTGATCAATTTGGCCAGTATAAAACAAAATTCTACACAAAATATTTTGTAAAAGAAATGGTTTCCAAATTCAACCATTTCTTTAATAAATGGTTGTTAAAATCCAAAGGCAGTACTCACATCTTTAATAAAAACTGAGTACACAAAATTATCAAACCAAATTATTTCAGACCATACCTTGCCGTTATTAGAGAAACATTTGTTCTTTGGTGATTCGAAAGGAATCCCACTGCCATTGGTATGTTTTACATGATAGTGGAACTCTAACATCTTCTTGTGCTCCTTGAAACCGATTTAACAAATCTTACATCATAAACCGTTGTAGTTTCTCTTTGTACAAACATAACTTTTTCTATAATAAAAAGAATTTTTTTGAAGTACCAATGATCTAGTTGCAAGTAAGAAATGGTATAATTGACCATTCATACCGATAAAAAATGGTGTTGTCATCATAATTAATTCACATGAGATTGCAAATACACAAATCAATCTAACGGAACCACGAACAAACACCATACATACACAAAATAAAGATATGAAACAATAATACTTACAACTAGGGTATGGATTTCTTCCTTATCCTTAGTATCATAGGGACCCCAAGAAGGTAGAATTAGTGTCGTTTTTTGATATTAATTGCCATCATCATTCTCATCCACATCCATATCACCCAATTTTCCATGGGTTAATAATTGTTCGATAATAAGAGTTTCTTCGGATCTAGAAAATCGAATAAGAAGTAGGAGAAATCAATCAAATTACATAAAATGAAAAGATCATAGCACTAATCGAACGAATTTCCGCGGAAGAACAACGTTAAATCGCCACTGTTTCTATCTCTCTCTCCAAAAAAAATATGAGATCCAAAAAATAAACATGTAAAGCTGAGAAGGGTAATTAAGGTAAGATGAAATGGTGGTATTTTTTTGGATCAGCTGAAATTTGGACTAACTCGTCCAAAGTTTGGATTAGACTATTAATGAGGGGGAATTTTGGACTATCGTGTACTAGGCTTGGAAGGGGAGGACTAGAATGTCCAAAACCCAGAAAAAATAGGATTAAACGTTAATTTCTACTCCAAACATACTGCAAAGGAAATATTGTCATCTCTCAAATGTAACCCACATTTTTTACGGAAAATGATTAACCTACTGATTTCTGTCCCGACAATAACTCCCGCAAGACACACCAAAAGCCCCACCCCTATAACTCCTCAGTGGGTCCCAGGGGATGTGTGAATCGGGATTTTGCGGGACAAAATTCTCGGTTGGTCTATCACTCCCCCATTTTTACTCACTATAATCCATTTGATTTTAGTCAATCAGTGTTTACCAAAAATTGAAGTTGTACCTTTCTCTGTTTTTATCAATTAGTGTTTAGTATAAACCATTTGATTTTAGTCAATCAGCTTTCCTATTATTATTCATAACTCACAAAACTAGGCTAGCGAATCAGTGAATAGGTGAGAAGGTGAGTTCAAAAATCGGTGACTTATAAATAAAAATATGTTTTAGGTTTTTTGTTTTTGTTTTTTCTTTCTTTCATACGAGAGCTTATATACATACCTTAGAACCCTAGTTGTTATTAGATAGAAAAACAGTTTATCATAAAATTTATACAATTATTATTTACTATTTTTTATTAAAATGGAAGCGAAATCATCAAATTCTCTGTCTACACCGTCTGAATTCCTAGAAAAATCAATCGGAAACTTATAGGAAGAGATTTTTATTAAAGGGAGAGCAAAAAGTGATCTGAGGAGAGTAAAAACCGTAGTTGACTCGCTAACTAGAAACTATTTACCATACATCATCGATTCGGACCAAATAACCTTTACTAAATATACCAATAGATCACGCAAAGCTCACCCTTATATTTCAAACAACTCTGCCACTGCTCGTGATCAAAAAAAAATAAATGGTCTTCACCATTGTCGTCACTTCTTTATAGATTTTTATGAATATGTATATCACATGTATTAGACCTTCTAAACATATTACAAACAATCAAAAAGATATATTAAGAACATGAATTAGAATCATGATGATATACTTACCGCAAAAAGAATCCGAGCGAAGCACTTAACGACAACGTTTTCCAAGATTTCCATCATCTTTATAAGATGTTCTATGTTTTCTGTTTTAATCTGTAAACTTTTTATTAGGTCAAACTTTGATGCAAAATTAGTTTGGAAGTTCGAACTCCAACAATAGTAGATAATAGACCAAATCAAAAGAAGGGTAACTGTGAAAATAAAATTATCTCTCTTTATTTAGTCAGATCATACGAATAGAATCACTACAATATATAGTTAAGTTTTGTGGAGCGACATTTTTCTTTCGTTGAGTTTGTTTGTTCTTACAGGAATTGGGTGAATCGTAATGGATTAAGAATAAGGGAACGTTAATCACAAAGTCTGATCGATCTTAAAAAAAGAATTTGATTTGTATTTTTTTGATCACTGATTCATTATCATGGGTTTCAATGGTGATGAAGTTAGGATGGATGTCGTGGTACTAATGGGATTAATTAGTAAGGATAAATTGGTCCGAGCAAGAAAAATATATCGGATAGGTCCGAGTTAGTGAGTCAATTACGATTTTCGCTCTCCTCGGATCTATTTTTGCACTCCCTTTAACAAAAGTCATTGGAAGATCATGTTGGTACTAATTATTCTACTAGTACTTTGATTTCTAATTATAATGAGGTAATACTACAAATATTTTATCTTACTGTTTAATTACATGTTGTATTTATATTTATAATTATTGATTAAACTATTTTATTATGATTATATTTTGATCTGCGTAATTAAATCCATGCATATACTACATAGAATGAAAATGATGTACCAAATCATGAATCACAACACATAAGGTTGGAGCCAGCATCAATCCAACATCTTGACACTGGTTTTGTCGATGTAACAAAATGCTTTTACACATGTATGGAATTTTGCATATTCATCTACCTTGAAAAATGTAAGTATTTGAAAGTTAGTATATTTAACTTTAAATATCTATTGACCATTTATTGTAGTTATTTGCAAGTCGTCAAGATATGATTAATTGGTGTCAATCAATCACAAAGAAGAAACATACAATTGCAATTATTAGAAAATCACAGAAAAAACCCAACGACAAAGGGTTATTCACCATTTTCGCATGCGAAAGTTTTGGGGAGCACGTGGAAAAAAATCAAAAAAAAAACTCAAAGGAACCTACCAATGGGAAAAGAAAAAGAAGAGTTGTCGGATGACAAAAATGTCGAAGTCCTTTTGAACTGAAAGGTAATTGTGTGGATGTGGTTAAATGGGTTTGCATGTGAAAAATGGAACGCATAACCACCAGGCATATGAAAAGATTACTGGTCATCCTTACCGAGGGAGGTTGACACCAAAAGAGACGGATCTTTGTATCTCATAGACACTAAGTGGAAATACCCCGTCTCAAATATTAACTCACTTAAAGAAAGAAAATTCTGAAAATTGTTGGACAACAACGACTATCTACAATTGTATGATAAAATTTCTACTTAAGCAATTATCCGAAATAATAAGGATTCAAAGTCTTTTGGAGTTATGTAATGATCAACATTATGTAACATAGAACAATAGAGAATATGAAACAAATGATGTGGTTCAATTGTGTTTTTCTCGGCCCGAGGGTTCAACACTCCTGCCCACTATTTCCCAAGTTTGGTCATCATTGATTGTACTTACAAAACCAACTAGTGGAGTATGCCATTGTTACATTTTGGCGGGGTCACATCTACAAATCATACTTTTACCATAACATATTGTTTCACGCGTGGAGAGAAGATTGAAGACTGTGTTTGAGCGTTGATAAAACTAAAATATTTGTATTCCCTTGATTATCTTCCATCTTTATTTATCATTGATGACGACCAACAACTTCAAAAGGGTGTCGCTGAAATATTTTTAGAAGCAATAAATTTGCTCTGTGCATTCCATATCAAGAGAAATGTATGTGCCAATTAGATAACAAGTATGAATAAGGATACTCCAAAAGACCTTGAGAAGATAAAAGGAGAGAGGGACGTTCTTTGGATGTCTAAATTGTACGCCATGTATAAAATCAACCTTGACTGTGTGGAAATATCATGGGGAAAGATGTACCCAAAGTAGATATATTATGTTAAGACACAATGGTTGGATCATAAAGAGAAATTTGTATGTACATGGACTAATCAAATCAAATACTTTGATAATAGAATGAGAAATAGCGTTGAAGGTGAGCGTGGTATTCCTAAAATATTCCTTAGATGTTCTACACGCATTCTTTTTTAAATTTTAGAAGGATATGAACAATGCTTTATTAACCAGGGGATCAAAATCCGTGCATCATTTGAGAAAAGTAAAAACATAAGCTTACATGAGCATCATCGTAGTCCACAGGTCAATCATTTGGTATATCATGTTTCTAGAACTACGTTGGATTTTATTTTAAGAGAAATCAGGAGTTTGAGAGATCCGGGACGTTGTAAACATTTGATTTGCAAAACCCATGGATTGCCTTGCGCTTGTGAAATAGATAAATGTTATCACATGGGTAAACCACTTCAGCTCGATTGGATTAACGAACATTGGAAAAAACTCTCATTGGTACCGGTTCATAAGAGGGTGGTGGGATATGTAGATTGAGAATCAATTGTTGAAAAACTTTCGTTGGTACAGGTCCACACATGAGCAGCGTCAACAAATTTTGGATAATTTACTTGATATGGCAGACCCTAAGATCAAAGATAATGCAAGAACCCATATAACGTTTTGCAGCAAAGGGTCGTCCTTGTAAAAGTTCGTCCAAGATCAAGACTCAAATACCAAAGGATAACTATAGTAAGAGAGAACTGTCGTCTTAAAATAGAATTCTTGGTTCGAAAGTAAAACGTCGAAGAATGTTTCTGCAAGAAAATGAAATAAATCGACTACCGATCTAATAAAAAATGTTTTATATTCCCAAGTAAGCAATGTACCTCCGTCAAAAAGACCTCACAGCTACAACATAACTTCTTTGGTAAGAAAGCCTCACATATACACCAACAAGGATATAACTACTCAAGTATCTAATATGAAGGTTGGGCAACCTACACGGGTATATAAAAATGATGACAAAGAATACTTGGATCATATGACATTCTCTCTGGAAAAAATGGACCAAAATATATCTCTTCATGTAGTTGAAAGATTGGAAAATGTTCTCCTGATGGTCCTTGTAGATTTCGTTCTTGTTCCGAAATGTATGGATTATTTTTAGTAAATGGTTGGAGAAGTGTTAATAAACCCATGCTAAATGAACTAGAGAAGATCTACAACTTACATATCCCACAAGTGGGTGGAGAGAAAAATAATAATAAAGTAATTAAATCTCTTAGATGCACTTAGAGTATTGTGATAGAGGCTTACTGGATTACCTTGCTTGAGATGAGATATATTTTTGTTTCAGCATTCAATTGTATCTTTACACTTATTTTAGACAATAACTTCTTCTTACTCTTGACTACTGGCCTCCTTGCGATATCAAGAATGTATCAATCTTCAAAAATTTATAATCAATATTTTTTAAAGGAAATCCTCAAACCAGGATCTCTGATTTTACCAGTGTATCCAGATGAGAAGAGTGTGCAAAGAAGCAGCACTTTCGTGGATTCCTCATTATGAAAGAATGCACCAAAGATGGGATGAAATTGTCCTAACACAAGTCCAAGATGGCCCTATTAAAACCATAGACCTTAGTTAAATCCATAAATTATGATTCAAGTTTTTTTATATGATTCGGGTATTAAACTTTTGTGCTTAGTTACTTCAAAAGTTTTATTTTTTGTTTTGGATATTAGAAGGTTATTTAAGTTTGATATTTTTGTATTACATAGTCTTTGATTTTTTTTAATTATATTGCGAGGACAATACAAGAAATATAACTACTCAATGTTTTCTAAGAAGCTATGTGGTCGTGAATTCATTGACTTCTCAACCACCAAAGACATGGTGAAAAATAAATTAATCTGACATATATAGTTCACAATGGCTCTGGTAGTGGAGCATTCATTGAATTCTCGACTACTAATGCCTTATTTTTTTCCTGACATAGATATTTCATGGAGGCTCTGGTAGTTGAGAATTCATTGTATCTTTTACCTGACAGATATATCTTTCTCCAAACAAATCTAGAAGACTAGAATAAACTATTAACGTAATAGTTCTCTTGTCAATTTTATACTCCGTGTCTGTTAGAACATTGATCGGTTGAACCCACAAGTTTTGCTATCTCAAGATTATTATCAATGTTAGATGATCAAAACTATATCTTGATTTCTAGTCTACTAAGTCAATTCTTGGACTAGGTTTAAATTTATAATTGAGTATCAGATATCACCCTCGAAGACTGAAGATCGACGAAGTCATTTGAAGAACTTTTTTATCAGGTATATGAAGACTAAACCATTTTATTTTACTCACTGTCTCACTACTCTATCTATTGAGACTATGTCGTATGGCTTCTAGTAGATTTACAAAGCAGAATTTTCGAGTCAAGCTTGTCTTGTGAAAAATATCGAAATATGATTCTATGCAAATATGTTCGGTGCTTAACAATATTAGTTCTATGAATTAATTTGTGGATCAATTGAAAATTGCCTATCCAAATGATTTTATCACTTGGGAATGTTTCAAACATCATAAGATAAAAATATTGAATTTACTGATATTTCTACTTAGGGAAGGTTGGCGAACCAGTTTGCAAACCATAGATATATGAGTTTCAGAAATACAGGAAGGTTGGCGAACCATTTGGTGAACTTAATTTTCATAAGTTGGAATAATAGGCTACCAATTGGGGAACCCGGTTCACGAACTGTTATCAACTAAGATAGGAAGTCTAGTAGGGTTGGCGAACCCGTCCAGTTGACGAACCGCAACACCCTGACTCGTGAACAATGCCTAAGGTTGGCGGACTGTTGTACCAACTGTCCCAATTATATTTTGGTAAATGCTCAAGACTTATTTTCACAATATATTTAGCATTAATAGAACTCTCTTGAAAACTTATAAGACTTTATTGATCAGGTAAACACTTGTGTGTGTGCATCATGATTAAACTCTTAAATGTTTGAATGAATATCAAATTACTTATAGTTTTTTGGCTAACTTGCCAAACCGAATGGTCATTATTAACGGTTCAATAACCGAACCTAAGTGTATATTCTTCTGTTGTATTTTTCAATAATAGATTTTGCTTGATTCTCAAGTTATCTTAGCTTAAATTCTAAGATAACCCTGGTCCTTGAAAAACTATAAATAAAGATGCTCTTTCAATTGGAAAAATCAATCCCTGACACTTTCTGTCCTAGTTGATTCTAGAGTCATCCTATATTGACCTAGATTTCCTATAAGAAACATAATTAGGTCTACGACTAAAAAAATTCACTTTGGGGATTCGTGAAGTTATCGAGCTTCTCATTATCTCTTTCAGGAAAGATAAAAAAAAATCATACAGTTCTCTTCGTCTCAGACTTTGTGATTCCTCAAGATAGATATCTGAGAACTGATCTAGTTGATATTTTGAACATTGTTCGTGAGAGGTGGTTAAGAATCTAGGCTGCTTTTCGGGAGTCGTAAGATCCGGGTATATGAGGTTTTCTAGCTTTGTCTATTGCAATCAAATTTTCACACCTTGATCTTTGATATAAACGGAAATCGAATAGGCTTATCTATTAGAGGCAGATTGGTATGAAAAGTCTTCACTGAGGCTGAAGAAACTCTTAGGCTATAAAGGACGTCAGCTAAGAGAATCAAGTGTGTAGAGCCTTGCAAGGTTCAATATACGTAAGGAGCTCTGTAATTGAATCTCCTGGAGGGTGGATTCGGTCTCAACTACATTCCAGACCGAAGTTTGATAGTAGGCTAGTGTATGTAGCGGCTTAATACAATGTGGTGTTCAATCTGGACGAGGTCCCCGGGTTATTCTGCTATTGCGGTTTCCTCGTTAACAAAATTTCTGGTGTCTTGTGTTTTTCCTTTTCCGCGTTATATTGTTTATCTTTATAATTGGATTTACACAAGTTTGTACGTATTCAATCTAACTCGAGACTTGTTTCTTGTATGATTCGTATATTCAAAGACAGATAACAAGTTTAACCACTTGGCAGAATTCTGGTTGGATTATTTGGATACGTCTAGATTGATCTTGGGTATTGATTTTTGAGATCATCCAAGTACTCTGCTTAACAATCAGGTTCACGGAACTTGTGCGTATATACATACTGATTGAGTAGAGGTTCTGATATAAACGTTATATACACATTGTCAAGGACCATTAAGTTGGTCTACTTGATATTGTATTAAGTTTTGTCTATACAAGTTGTCGAACGAAAATGTTGGTGTATTTGGTATCCCATGCGTTTTCAGTGTCCCTATCATGAGGACCTAGTAAGTGGTAAAAGTTAACGAGTTAGAAATGTGCTAGTGAAAAGAAAATACACCTCAAGTATGGAAAACTTTCCAAGGTTGAGTTAGTGGAAACCCTCCTTTCAAATATTTTGATTAAAAGCTTATAATTGGTTACCTCTTATTTCAGTAAGGCTATAATTGCGAGACAATATTCTATTTTAGGAGATTCTCATATTTTATGCATACAAAAGGGTCTATTCTATATAGTGTAATGTTATAACGGTAGTCATAGAGTGAGGGGCTATTGCTAATGAATACCAAGAAATACACGATCATATTAAGGATACGAGACGAACCTAATGCACTGATATTTCACGGAGGCTTAGGTAATGGAGAATTTATTAATTCATTCCTCACTACCAGAGCCCTCGTGAAACTTTTTTTTTTACTTGTGGTATTTAAATTTTGTCAATTTATGAACAGATGCATTAAAAACACCAATTTATGAACTGATTTAGTATTATAATTACACACGATAGAAACCAGAGACGTCTGAATATAGAAGATACATTATATTGAATTCAACAAGGGTCAGTAAGAACTTGTGTCTTTTTTTATCTTCACCAGCAGAAAGTTGGAAGAATGCTCTATAAATATATTCATCGGTTCACGATGGTCCTTGTGGTTGCGAATTCAATGAACTCTCGGCTACCAGAGCCTCCGTTAGTTTTATTTTTTCCTGACATGTAAATTCGCAATGGCCTTGGTGGTTGTGAGTTCAATGAAGTTCTTAATTATAACGTGTCTACAACTATTTTATGCAATAATTAAAATATTATACGAAATGAATTTTCTAAGTGTGACTGTATATTTACTTATGTTATATAAAATGTCAATTGCATTACCTACTTGAAACATAATTCTCTGTGGATATAAACAAAACATTCAAAATGAAATTCTCCGTCAGCTCAATAACCAGAGCCGAGTTTTCATTGAATACTTGGTTCAAAAAATAATACTTAATAAATACTCTATGACTAGAACTAAATAAGAAAGAACTCTAACATTATATGTAACATTAGCTTCAAATGCAAATCTTCTTTACCATTACAAGTCCAAAATATGTTTGTAACATTGAAGATTATTAATGTACTTTTAAAATAAATCTGTACTAGTTTGAATTCGATCCCTAAGGCAAAAAATATAAAATAACTAAACGAGTTACTTCTTGCGTCTTTTCTTATTCTTGTCCTGAGTCTTCAACAAATTAATGACAAGGATATCAACTTATAAATAATCATAAAAAAGATGTGAGAGGGTTATCAAAACTTTTGATAATCGATATTAAACGAGCTTTTTTTTAAGGGCTTATCAGCTCATCTTCATCTCCAGAGCACTCTACAAAATTCGAAATAATTTCCATGTTCCGTCTTTGAACAGAAATAAAGGCAAAAATTATGTAGGGGAAGCTAACATAATAATCAATAAAATAAATAAAGAGTATAAGTAAAACATTTCGATATGATTTATATCGCATATAATTGAGCCGATTACATAAAGGAGGTATACTCTAGACATTGCTCCTTTATCTTCTTTGAATCCTTCTCTTTGCTCTTAAAATTATCCCTTAACTAGTTAAGCTACAAAAAAAAATCTAATATTTTTTGGGTTCCATAAAGTACCCCTCATTTCTTAATTTTTGCCTCAATTTTTCAAGAGTTCTTTTAATCAAATCATAACTAAACTGCCAAGTCATAGTCTTCCATGCGTATACTTTATAAACTTCTTCTCCTTTAGAAGGTAATTTGGTGATGCGCTCAACATCATTAATTGTTGGAGTCATTTCACCAAAAGGTATATGATACGTGGTGGTGTCCGGATACCAATACTCAGAAAATGCATTGATAAGAGCGCGATAAATCTTATCATGACCATACTTTATTAATGGATGGAAACCTCTATTTTGCACATACTTTTGAACTTTTGCACATTCTTTATCATTTGGCCACATTATTTTTACCATTTCTTGGTGTTGATGGAGTTTAAGCAACGGTCTTGGGTTTTTCTTTGGATTCTACGAAACAAAAGAAAAAATGATACACAATAGAGTAACTATTATTTCCAAAGTAAATATCAAATAAAAAAAGAACCATTAACATACCAAGATTTTCCATGCTGATCGTGCAACGTGATCTCTATAATAGCATAAAAGACATGGATTAATCGGTTGTCCGGAATTTACTTGCTTCAAACATCATTTTTCCTTTGCACTCTATAACACCATGCTTGTTAGTATTCTCTTCATCATCTTTATCATCATTCTTATTGTCATGCTCATAACCATTGATCTCTTCATCATCCTTACCACCATTCTCATTCTTGTTACTGTTTTATCCTCATTCTTATCGTATTCTTTTCTATCACACTCTTGCTTTGTATCTTCTGTTAGAGCATAGCTCGGTTGAACCCACCAAGCGTTGGTATGACAAGCTTGGTTGTCATATTTTAGTGAATCAAAACTCATCAACGCTTGATTATGTACTAGAGACAACTTCGTATAGGTTAGACTAGAAAGTCTAGGATTATGAGACATACAAGTATTACTCGAAGACTTGAAGAATGTGAAGAAGTAACAAGCTACAACGGAGACATCATCCTTCCTCTTGAGGTTAGTAATATTTGACTTGAACTGTTTCATTCCTAACGTATCTTTTAAGTCGTGGTATATTGAAAACATAACTGTGAAGCTGTGAATGATTATACTCTAGTAGTGAGACATGATCACATGATCATAGTATTAAGGAATTAGGATACGAAGTATAACGCTTATCTTTTGAACTTCGTATGTATGACATCGACATAATCGTATGAATGTTATTGTTATTATGTGTATGGGTAAAGATGAAGAATTCATCCTAGGAAACAATGTTTACATTTGTTTAAAGGAAGTACATTCGTGAACTTGTTTTATGAATCGAAAGGGAAATCGCTAGGCTTATTGGTATTGCTATTCATTGCATATCTTTGGACTACCAATACGTGTGAGTAAGTAGAACCGATCATAATTTATTATGTATCTTGGTATAACTAATCACAATGCATGACTTATGATTTGGTATGACTTTTATTAGTATAACTGATCCTAAGTAATCACCTAAGATGGTATGATCGATATTTGTAATTGGTATGACCGATCCTAGTAATTGGTGTGACCGATCACAAAAGAGTTGTGTAATCGGTCCTTGTAATTGGTGTAACCGATCCTGGTAATTGGTGTAACCGATCCTAGTGACTTGTGTAACCGATCACAAGTAATACCATGAGTATATGGTAATCAGTCCTGGTAATCGACGTAACCGATTTTGGTAGCTGATGTAACCGGTCCCAGTAACCATATGGAGGT
Source organism: Papaver somniferum (assembly GCF_003573695.1). Lineage (NCBI taxonomy): Eukaryota > Viridiplantae > Streptophyta > Magnoliopsida > Ranunculales > Papaveraceae > Papaver > Papaver somniferum. Next base: position 17,811,360 of record NW_020628818.1, read on the forward strand.
AGAACCGATCCTTGTGTTTGGTAGAACCGTAAACCCATGATTAGTGAATTGATAATTGATCAATCACATAGTTATCTTGGAATATAGATGAACCAATTCTAACTTGTTTGGAAGTATGGTATAATCGATTCCAAGATTGTAAATATGAAAGAGGATTTACAAACAAAATATGTCAACATACTTTGAAGACGAACAATAACTCTTATATTTCATTGTTCAAAGATATTCCTTAATTACTCAAGGAGATCCCAGACCGAAATAAATTAAGAATCTTTTAATTAAGGTTGTTAGTTTTATATGCTTTTATTACCAGCAATTAAATGCATATCTCTAGAAAATAATAATTGGTAATGTGCATTTACTAATTGAACATTTTCTTGAGAGATTTCAGAAATATTTGACAAAGCATTTCCAGGAATTATGAAAACCGATTTTTGGCATTTATTGCATATCTTGAGAATAATTTGGTTTTGGAAATTCTTTGGCGTCCAAACATCCTTGGTCTATAAATATCCAAGTTTGTATTTCGAGAAAACTATCCTAAGAGCCAGGCAAACTTCATCTTTTTGTTGTTTCTGGTGGAGCCGTCTATCCGGAGAAGAAAGTACCCTAATTAGGAGAAATCTCTTACGACCGCTCGGTTAAAGACTTATGTGGGATCAAGAAGCTCTACGAGTACCGTTGGTGGGAAACTAGATAATTGCAGTTTATTTTAGTTTTCGATTGATTTGATTGACTAACGGTTCTTGAACTTTGATTGCACCAAGTTTGTTTATTCTTGAGAATATTCTCTTCTGATATAAGATTCACTCAAAATAGATCGAAGTGTTGACGGGATCTTTAGAACTGTTTGTAGATCTAAACACATCTTGTGATAATCCATTGTTAACAGACTCCGTTCTGTGCGTGATTGATCACAAGAGATTCAAGTGGTGTTGTGCAGGTGTTTATTGAAGATAAAAGAAGATTTGAAGACAAAGAAGATTTCTGATTTGGTTTCTATATCTTTGGGTGTGCACAACCCTTGATCGGCTGGGATCCAACTAGAATCGGATTTATTCGATTGATTAGTTGTGTAAGATCGGCATCACCTTATAGTTTCTTGTTTGATCCTATATTGATTGATTGCAAATCTAAACTCTGCTACTTCGGTAGTTGTTGGATAGATTGATCTAACCAGGCAAATGAGTTTATTTGTTAAACGAAAGAGCCTTTGCATATGACTTGAGATATCTTCATCTGAAAGAATCAAGAGAGTTGTTACCAAACAGATTTGTTGTTTTTTACTGTTTGGAATACGATCCAAAGGAATAGTTCCAGTGCGTGCACTTATTGAATGTCGGAAGCGCAGGGATACTGAAGAAACCAAGTGAACTATGAGTTTAGTTGCTTGGTCTCAACTATACGAAGTTGGTGTAGATTTTGTATAGCGGCTTAATTATGAGAGTATTCAATTTTGGACTAGGTTCCGTGGTTTTTATGCATCGGTTTCCTCGTTAACAAAATCTTGTTGTTTCTTTTACTTTTTCTATTTCCATAATTATAATTGTTTTATAATAATTAGAAGTAAAATACACAAACGTTAACTCCGTACATACTTGATAGTGATCCTATAGAGTTTGGTTAAGTCCAAACCTATTATCAAGTATCATACTTCGTTGTTGTATTTTCTTGATCTTGTATTCATAGTCAATCACACAAGTTATCTTGTTGTCGTATTGTCTCGATCTCGTATCCATAGACGTTTACACAAAGTGTGAACTGATTCGCTGCATTTTCTCGACTCTGTCCATAGACAATCACTTTCAGTAGAGGGCTTATAGCTGGATAAATAAAATATTGTGGTGTATTTGGATACCATCGTCTTTTCATCTTCGTCTATTACTCCTTCAGACCGAGGATGAGCCCATTTTTGCCGTTCTTTTTGTAAATCTAAAACAATAAGAAGGGAAACTAAATTTAATAAATTCCTATTATTAACAAATTCTTAAGCAGTGAGAGAATTCAACATCACAAACAAAATCAAAAATATAAACACGATTCTTTCTGTTTGGGATATAAACTAAATTATATATTTTACATATATGTATCTGATTCAGACATTTTATCGAACACATGGAATGCAAAATCCTAACACTAAGACTTCAACACTAAACAACACAAATTGGTCTACAACTAATGAAAATAACCTCAACAACAAAAAAATTTATCTAAGAGAAGTTCCTATGGACTCAACAAATCAAAGATTTGTTCATTTTGATCTCAATATGGACTCGAAAAACATGAAAAATGGATGGGCAAACCAAAAAATTTGTTGGTTTGTTGAGTGAGATGGAAGAACATGCACGCGCTTGATGGAACGTCGAGAGGTTGTGGCACACCCACTGGCGTGTGAGCCAGAAACGCTGGCGTGTGTCTCAAACTCGCCCGTTTTTCCATCACACACCAGCGCCTCTGGTGAACCCTCCCATGTTTTTCCCAAAACCGCCAACGGCTAAATCTGGACGACTGAAAAATCTTGTGATACAACAACTATAATTTTGAGTTTTATAAATACTCCTCATTTCAACTCCAAATTCACACATCTAGTCTTCTTTACTCTTCTTCTTTGAGCTTAAAAAAATTCTTCAATTCTTCAATTCAACAAATTTGTCGAAAAAAAATATCTCGGTCCTTGTTAGTTCGGCGAGCTCCGTATACTAAAGAAGAAGATAAATCTATTTGCAGAAACTATGTTTTTTTATTTACTCAGCTTGTTTCAACAAACTATCCATAGGTGAATTTCTGGGCGGTTATTCACGACGGGTTCTGCAGTGACACCCGTAATCCAAGTCTTCGTGTTATATATGAAATATAAAATTGTTTTGGTACAATTAAGAAAAAAATAAATGAGTTTTTAGCTTTAACTATGCAAGTCAATCGATATAGACTGAGAGGATAAACTGATGCTAAGATGGTAACAAGATCTTTATATGAATGGCGAAGATGAAAATGTGGCTTTTCGTTTCGAAATATGTTTCGAAATCCTTAAGGTGTTGAACAATTTCAACCCCTTATTTGTAGTTGTTGTCCCACCTAATACTTCTCATGAGTGAAGCTAATGTAAAACGCTTAATTTTAAACATATGTAATTTCATTTAAACAAACATCCGTACATTTTAATTGATTAAAACTAGAATTACAAATGCAACATAATTAAAAATTACAATCTCACTAACGTCGTTCATCGTTATCTTCGGGACCTGGATCCATCCATTCTCCAAGGCCTGTGATATCCCCACTTGTCAACATATTTGCTAAATTTCCATAAGGGAAAAAGCTGGTTGAAGAACAGAAAGCGATTGGAAACACTAGGCGATTGGAAAGAACTCGGTTGTTGGAAAGCACTCGGTCCTCCAAGAATATACGATGTTTTTTGTTGTTGTGGTGGTGGTGTAACAAAGTATCAAGCATCATTTGGGTTGTAGGGCGAGAATGATGATGAAATTCGCCTAAGATCTGGCTGAATTTCTTGAGGCTGAGATACATGCACAGTTTGTAGTGAAGTACTGTGTGGTACTTGTGGTGAAGTACTTTGTCGGAAGACTGGTGTTTCTCCCACCACTGTATTATTACTATCGTGCCATGATCTGTTGCTCCTAGTGGAATCGGAATACTGCGAACGCCCATCATCGTTTACAGTTTGACTCAATCCAAACATTGTGTCCGTCTGCCATTTCCGGCAAACATCCAAGTGTATAGCCTCAATTTGTCGATTCATCCAATACATATTGTTCAATTATCTCTTCAAGTCTTCGTTACTGGCATCCACATTGTAGTAAGGATAATCACGTTCTATAGCTTGGGAAACAATGGAGATCGTGGTTGGCCCACCTTGTGAAGTAATACTTGGCATCTCCCAACGAATTTCGGGCATATTTGACGAAGATGATGAAAAATTTGCACCCGTGGTGGGGTAAGTCATAAATCATGGATATTTTGGAAGTGACTGACTAGGAACGATATTTGCATCATGATCCAGGCATGATAAACATGGAAAATCAAACCCATAGATGTGCATGTTGTGTGTCCCAATTACAAGCTTCGCAATCGACCTGTATCAGGTGACATACTGCGTTTCATCAACATTCCTCTTTGTATTTAGTTCATACCTCTCCCAATTGATTCTTCTCAGGCGATCAAAATATAATGCAGAGGTTTGCGGGTTAAGTGCAATTGCATATATACCTTGTATTTGGTACTGCAGTCTTTCTCCTAGGTATCAAACCCCTTTATTCAAATCTGGAGTGTAAAAAAAAAACTCTACAGAGAGAATAGTCAAGAATACGTACTCCATCATTACCACCATACTCAGGAAAATAAATGTAAGGGTGAAGAACAACATTCTTGTGGCTCTAAGTCATCTGTTGAAACCTCTGAACAAAACTGGAACCTGAGACGTCGCTGCAAGTTTCCTTCGCCCAGTTGGTCGAGACGTACATGTCCAAGATTGGAAATCTATGGGTATCGTCTTTAAGGATTGGTTTACTAACACGGAAGTAGGTATACCACCAATACTGAAAATTACTCCATAATTTTAGTATTTTGACTTAATCTGTATTTTGACTTATTCTACATTTGTTTATAAAAAATTATTTAAATTTAAAAATAATAATTTTGATTTTTACCTCTATAATGTCCCAGAAACCAGTGAACTTAGGTATACCAATGAATGCTTGATCCATCCCACAGTAAATCTCTGTTAAAATTGTAAATTCCCAGTCATAATATGGTGCTTTGTCAAGATATTCTAATGCTTCAAGCCAACCAATACGAGAAACAAAGTTGAGTTTGGAAAGAACGTCTGACCCCGTACCCATAAGATAAACACCCTTTCAAGTTCAGGATAGTCATCTACATTTTTTTAAGTTTCTGTTTTGGTTAAGGAAAAGCTTTAACGATGAACATAGTACTCTACCTCCTTTCAATTCTTTATGATATTCACGTATATCTGCTTCTATAAATGAGGGAAGAAGCGTCTTCCATTTATTATTTGATTTCCGTTCGTTTTGGTTGTATGGTGCCGGATCTCCCACTCCACTTGGGATCCCACAAATGAAATACAAATCAAGGGGCGTAATTCCTATTACAAGGATAATATCAACTATTATTAATTCTTTTGATTATTTAGTAATTATTTAAAAAATAAAACTAAAGTTAAGTTAAATAAACTTACCAATTTCAAAATCCATAAAATGGAACGTGTGCGTCGCCAGCCACCACCTTTCTCAATACTGTCGTAATTTCGTTGTTGTGTCTTCTAGGCTTCACACTATAAAGCGCACACCAGGGATATATGTCAACCCTTTCTTGGACTGTAGGGATAGACCATCATAAATAGCCTTTAAGTCATAAAATCCACCTCTCATTCTATAAAAATTCTCAGACCGCTCTTGATGTCCTGACACATGAACTTGGACTAATGATGGAGCAACAACGATACTCGGCGAAGCAAACTCTGCTTCTCGATTTTGAGAATAATCTACACCTGTGGCAGGCCGTGGTACCGGTTCATGTATTCGATCTCTTCTCTTATTTACAGTATTGACCTTTTTTCTTATTAAGTTGCTCATACTGTGTCAAGCAGTTTTGGTTTATAAGAGTTTTGGAAGAAGAAAATAGTAGTGGTGTGAGTGAAAATGAATTCAGTTAAAGAATTTATAGTATTGAAAATTATACCGTTGAAAATATAGACGTTGGATAATTGACCGTTGGCGATGCAATTTCTCGCGCCCGCGTTTGTGCTACCAACGCCGCGTGTAACCTACACATGCCAGTGGATGTTCTCAGTCCTGACGCTTGATGGTCAACCGCCCACTTCTGTTCTGCAGTGGAGAAACCTGTTTGGATATCCACCTGGCTCAACAAAAAATTGGGTTTGTGCATTACCATAGGAATTCCCCTAAACATCAAAAACCCAAAAACCCGATTTTTTCTCATTAAGGTTTGAATTTTAAATCTTAAAATTTTGGTTTAACTAACCTTGAGACATCTTGTGAAGTTGATTTGATTTTTTCTCCTTTAGTTTGTCGTGTGATGATTTGGTTGATTGATTTTTCAACAAATTTTGTAAATAAAATTACAGGGTTTATCGTTAGAGGTTTGGTTAACTAGTTTAGAATAAGAAATGGAAAAGATTTGGTTTATGAATAAAACGAGTTGTCGCTTTTAGAAGTAGTTTTAATAACTGAATGAACTCAGTTGGATCGGTTATATGACAACTCAACTCACCTCTAACTAGCTATGAATTTTTGCTAACTAGGTAAACAAAGTTTGGGCTATGATCTGGGTTACGGTTAATATATCGAAATAAAATTATGGTCTATAACTAATATAGGTTATGGTTAATAAAAACATGGGCTATATTTACGAGAAGCTCCTTGAAAACAATGAGCTGTGGTTTGGATGCCATCGGATTTTATTTTTACTAGATCTCGTTGTGATGTTGGTGAAACACTGCATAAGAACTTGTATCTTTTTAAAAGAATTCTCGAGTGCATGAAATGTAGAATTTGTAGCTTATCACTCGATCATTCACGAAGTTATATGCACACTATGCAAACCAGGAGAAGTGTACAACTTGCATTATACAGTAAAATTTCGATAAATTAATAACGCAGGGACCAAAGAAAATTATTATTTTAGTGAAGTAATTAATTTATCGAGAATTAATTTATTGAAGTTCTACCGTATTTCGGACATAAATGTACGTTCACGAGGCCTGCATTCATGATATGAAACATATCACACAATAATTAATGAATTACCAAACCTTACAATTCAATCAGGATTCTCTCTTACAAGTATTGCCATCAGAGATAAATAAAGCTCCTAGAACCTAAAAAAAATCACCATCAGAAAAGTGATAGAAGAGAAAATGGTTTTGGGAGGATCCTTTTTCTCTGCATTGCTTCAATTTGTATTGATAATTGCATTAACAACATTCTTCGTTTATTTCGGTAAGGTTAATTTACTTCCAATTTTTCATTCTTCTACTATTTTTGTTGTTGTTTGTTTTATTATGGTTATGGTTTAATTTCTATCTTCAAAACATACTATGGTTGTTTGATAAACCAAATTAATATTTTGCCAAGGAGATGTTTTGGTACGGTAACTGAAAATATCCACTAAATTGCAGATAATTTATTGACAAAATTCTCTGAAGCAATGGCGGGTCTACCGGATTGAAAAAGTTGATCCAGGCAGGTCAAACATCGATCTAAAGCTTTTACCCTTCGTTCTACGATGAAAGACAATTTACTGGACAACGCTTAGCAGCACCAGAGTAAAACTTAATAGAGGAAGAAGCTATATGCCACTTTTTCTTTTAGTTTTTCTTTTGCAACATCCGTTGTATCAAGATATTTTCATTTCATTTTGGTTCTCTTTCTGAACATTACAAATCATATTCGGAAAATGGGTCATTTGTCCAAATATTTTTAAAACATGGTTCAAATGGACGAATAAAAATTAGTATGAGTGAAATGGACACCAAAAAAATAGCCACAAACTTGGTTAAAAAGACCAAAATCAACAATTTCTGGGTGAAATGGACAATTAGATTTTGATACTGTTTAAATGGACAAAAATGTAAAAATAGGCAGGATGTAACCAGTTTCATCGTGCCCATTTTCAAATATTTTTTTCTTATTTTTAATTTACACAGGATGTATCCAGTTTCATCCTTGCTATTTTTTAAATTTAAGCAAGGATGAAACATCCTTACTATTTGTTTTTGGCCATTTCACCCAAACTATTTTTTACTCGTCCGTGATTTAAAAATATTTGGACAAATGACCCATTTTCCGAAAAATAGCAAGGATGAAACTGGATTCATCCGGACTTCAACTTAAAAAATAGCAAGGATGAAACTGGATGCATCCTAATATAAATTAAAAATAAGAAAAAGTAATTGAAAATGGACAGGATGAAACCGTTTACATCCTGGCTATTTTTATATTTTTGTCCATTTAAACACTATCAAAATCTAAGTGTTCTTTTCACCTAGAAATTGTTGATTTTGATCTTTTTAACCAATTTTGTGAATCATATTTGGGGTTTGAAGTAATTTTGAGGATCTTGTGTACCACTGACAGTCCGTCGATCGTAATGACATGTTCCCGGGTTACAAGCCATATCCACAAAAACACTCTACGAGATTAGCAAAAATGTCCTTTTTCAAAAAGACTAGCAAAAACAGCTTCCTATCTTCCATTTTGAATTTAAATGGAATTCCAGCCGAACAAAATGTGGAATCGGCCAGAATTCGGCCAGAATGACAAAGAACAGCTCCGCATCCATCTTGTCCAAAATAAGCAGCAATGTTGGCAATGCAAACGCTGCCGCGCCATTTATAGCAGCACAAAACTCTGTGCCTCACCATCACCATTGTGCTGACTTACTATTGAAATCATTGTGTCGGACTTGCTTTCCAAAGTGTGTGTGTATTTAGCAAGTCCTAGCTAACTGGGCCACAGGTTTGGGCTCCTATGAACTATGAAGTATGTCACGTCGTTGTCTAGTTGTTTCACCTGAAGTAGCAGTTATCCAATCGCCTGTATGGAACGAACAAACATGGCATATTTCCGATTTATTATCTTGGATGGCAGATCTCTTTACTATTTAAGCTTACAATATATAAGAAAAGAAATAAAATCCTGATTAAGAGACCCAGCTTATGGCATTTATTCCTTTACTTATATAAACACGAGAGAGGCTTATAATTCTATCTGCCGGGAAGAGGCTGAAAAACCTTGACAAAACATGGGTTGCTCTCCTTCTAAAGCGTCAAAGGTTCGAGGTATGTTAAACTATATTTCAGTCATTCTTCAAGTTCCTTTTCTTCAGTTTCTTGATTCTTCGATCCATTCATCAATGTATTTGTTTGTTGTTAATTATCAGATCCTGCACCAGTGATTAAGAGCAAAAGTATAACATCCACGTATACCTTGAGCGTTATTGATGAAGAGAGCGAGAACGAAGAGCTAGAGCAAGAATTATCAGCTCTATTAGAAACTAGTTCTGCATCAAGCATATCTGATTCACACGTTCTTACAGATGACGGTGATGATGATATTTCCTTCTCTGAGTTCGTTGATGATGATAACACCTCAATAAAAGAAGACACTGGGGAAGACGAACAAAGGAAAGAATCTCCCAAACATGTTAAGCATACTGAGGAAAAAAAGAAGAGCAAAGCTGATGAAAAGATATCCAAAATAGCTACAAAACAGGTGCGATTTACCCTTCCCAACGAAGGTTTGAGCAGTTTTGATGGAGATGGGAAAATAAAGTCGAGAACAGTTCTACAACCCAAAAGGCAAACATATATTACCTCAGATGATCCCAGTGAGTTTATTGCAAATTACCCTGAAGTATTACATGAAAGGCAGATAAACTGGTACAACAGTGACTGTTATTTCGACTTGGATAGAGACATTCAAGGTTATAACTTGAAGAAAGTTCTGTATATGTTCAGGGATGAAAATACAGAATCACCATGTTCCATAATGTAACACCGACAGAAATCCAGTCCAAAGGAAGAGTAATATTATTCAATTGTAATTTCAAACCATTATGCTGTATACCATCTTAAAGCTTTCAGATTTCTGAATACAGAATGTACCAGTTCAAGAATACCGTGACATATCCAAAACATTCCAAAAAGCATAGATTTTCTCATGATAACTACAGAAATTAAGCCAGGAATAAATGTTGTATTAAAGCATGTTTACAAGGAAGGCACAGAACTTCCATAATAATCATCCAATAACCTCTACCTCTAATAGCATCCATATAAATGTCACCTGATCTACTTTTAGAGAGATGTGGAACATTAGTTGCAAATGGTTTAATTGTCTGCTACTAATGTGTTATCGGTTTGAAGAATCACAATTCCATCAAAAGAGTTTTCGGGTAAGGAAATAACAGCTATGATAATATAAAAATTCCAAACAGCATATAAAGACACCCCAAAAAGATTTTCTGACGAGAATCATTAAACCATGTTTAACTGTGCACTTTTACCAGGCTTGAAACTTCATAATAATTAGATAACTCTATCATCCATTACAAAAATCTAATAACCTGAATAAAGCAACTATTGTAGATAGTGAAAATCGCTCCTACTATGTTCTAATATTTTATCGAATTATAACTATTTACGAGAGATACCAAGATCCCGATCATGAGTTTAGGATGTTGGGTGCCAACTCCTAATCCAGTCAGACAATGTGGTGACATTCTTACTTATGTCATCCACACAATTGCTCGCCAATGGTACAACAATGTCCTCTGGGTAACTGGATCTTGCCTCTTCCAGTAACACTTGAAAGATCTCACATTCAATGTTGTTTGTAAGCTTTGATCCATTGTAACCTCTGCAGTATAAATCCATTTATAAACAACGATAGAGTACGGCAAGCAGTAGAATATGTGGGTCCATGCCTTATCAGCATGAAAAAATCTCAAAACAAACAAACAAGGTTAAGCTAAGCTAAAAAACACTTAAAAACGATTGGTGAGCAGAAAGGTTCTTTACAGATATCTGTAAGGAGATACTCTGAGAGAGGTTCTTTAGAGGCATCTAATATTTACTGTGGCTTTAAAAATTTTAAACAGAAACACAACAGTATGATTTTGAGAAGAAAGCCCCATGTCTTGCCTCCTTCCAGCTGAGAAGAAGTGAAGAACGGAATCACCAAGACATACTTGGTTGATGATTCTCAGTCTTTCGCAAATATGATAAACAGGAGGATGCTTAAATGTTTTATTGAATACTGAAATCATCTGATCCAAAAAATACTTTATTATACAATGTCACTCTAACCCTTTAGAACCTCCACGTGTATCAAACACACAGTGACATTGAAACGTTACTTATTAGCAACATCTCTTTAATAGACGGATGTGATTTGTGTTTGATACACGTGGGGGTTCTAAAGGTTTTGAAATATGCCATTTTCTAAACTTTAGAATCCTTTTTTCTTTTTCTTAATCTTGTGATTGCCTCAAGGCACCACACCACCTTGTCAAACTAAAGTTACTAAACTACATCTCACCGCATAACAGCACAATTCAAAACCTTTAGTAAAATCTTGAACAGTGTCAGAGTGTCAATTAATCCACTTTAAGCAAAATGTGGCAAATTATTTTTTACAGAAGATCTAATCTACCTTCTCCTCAAGTGGGCATACAACACAAACTTTAAACCCAAAGCAAACGGGACCTTGACTAAGCAGTCGTACTACTTCCATTCACTTGTTAGCTATAAGATACAGAGAGACATTTAATTTTTTGATGTTCTAAAAGGATATTATTATCCCAAGTTCCATTAAGGTGTAGATTCACACAACAAACGTGTAAAAACGCAGATTAACTGCCATGCACAGTGTCACCAACGAGCGGAAAAAAAAACCACCATCCAGAGAACATTTCCACCAGCAAGAGCTCCCAAATAGTAAGTACTAGTTATTACGAACGACAAATATACCGTAATTGCATAGCCAGTTTGACCAAAACTTCTCACAACTTATAAAGACTTGTGCGAGGCTGCAAAAGTTTACCTAAAGCATGTTTGCTGGATCAAAGGGTGTGACTGATAAATTTATTTTCAGCTATAACTAACATAACAGGTAGCTAGTTTTTACCTTTTCTTATTTACTAGGTGGCTGTCTTTCTTTCGCTCGTTGATGGTAACTGTTTGTGGCCATTTATCTACGTTTCGTGCACGCATATTGCATGAATCTATGCCTAAATGTAACATGAGCAACAAAATCCTTTTAAAATCATCCTAATTAAACCTTCAAAGTCCAAGAACCTACATTGGTATTCACATATAGAACCTGAGTTGATACTTACATATTTACTCTTATTCAAAAATAGGTATTTACATATTTGCTGCTTCATGTTACCTAGGTAAGCTTGAAATTGCCAAACCTTTGTTAGTACTAATACGGTAGTTTACTAATTCGCCTCGACATTTGCTTTTCACTACAACAGGACACGCAAACACTTGTCTAAGCTTTTCTGAAGATATCGGTAACCTCGACAAGACAAAAATGAAAAAACCAAATTTTGTAGTTCAGCAAATCGGGAAAACCAGGATTTTGTAGTTCAGTAAGTTGAACAGTTACTCTACCTTCTGACTTCCTTCAGGAAAAAGGATTTACATTACAAAGGCAAATCAAAACATGACTATCGAGAGATAAGACACATGGAACACATGGAAAGTTGGCATCAATTTGTGAAAAATACCACTGAGAATGACTCCCAGCTAGAGACTGCAAACATATCTCCCTAACTAAACATCAGCCTCAGAATACAGCCATGGATTCTAGAATTAACATCAGAAATTAAGGCATGTATGGTAATTTATTACTGACTATCTTACTAAAATCAGAATCAAATCTAGTTTTAATTATGTCTCGAAATGGGTAAAAAAAAATCAAAATTAAAATTGGTGTAAATACCTGCTGCTCAAGCGGTCATACAAGACAGAATTATCAGTTTGAAGAACCACAACTCGATCAAACCAACGCTCAGGGAAAAAAATCACGACCATGATAATCAACAATGTTTCCACCTTGTTCCATTATATCCTCAAGTTCATCACACACCTACAACACAATGATAAGCTCAAAATTAAAATCAATCAATTCTGAAAGAGAATTAATCCACAGAGAAAAGATAAAAGGTTTTTTACCAAATCTTCATTGATGATATGACATTGTAATTCATCATCCCAACCATCATGTAAATTCTTCTCCTTAACAAGAACTCCAATGTTAATATGACGAAATTCAGTAGCTTCACTTAGTTGAGATGATGTTATTGTTTTCCCTGTTCCTGGTGTTCCTGTTATCAAAATATTAGGTTTCCTTCTGCTGTTTTTAGCCATCTTTTTTTTTCTTTTGCAGCAACTCTTCTATTCCTTTCTTGTGAATTTTTTTCCTTAATATATCCATCCTTTTTCAAAAACCAAAAAAAACTCGTATCTTCGTGCTCTGTGATTGTAAGCTGAACCCTAAAAAGAAAGAGAAAAAACTCTTCTCTTCCTTCTTTGTGATTGTAAGTTCAACCCTAAAAATTGAGGATATTCAGTTCTCTTCAATGGAAGAAACTGGGGTCTTAAGAATAACTACTTAAAGCACCCATTTTTTTACTAGGGCAACCACTGATTTTTTTACACAAAGCTAAAAACAAATCCACCAACATTTATTACTGTGACTTACTGGAGGAGTGCAATGCACCTAAAGAACAGATTCCTTCAAATGACGTTTTGGACTTTTGGTGGTATAAAAAGAAGGGTAGAATCCCCTGAATTTTAAATAAAATAATATTGCAACTAACTGTCCACGCCAAGAATTCGAAGACTTTTGGAAAGACGGACGGAAGAGATGCATAAACAGCTTTCGGATGCAAGAAACTGTCACAGACAAGTACAATGGTGCTGAGTTTACATAGCCTAACAACAATTTTAGTTGCCATCTTTGTTGTCATTGCTGTTTATATGACAAGCGAAAAGAGACAGCACTTCTTTGAAGGTTTCAGTACAATGTCAAGAACCACAGTGAAGAGTACTTACAGTGAGACGATTATGAAGGGTTACAATGAGGCGATATTGAAGCGTAAGAGCGAATTGGCACCATTGCCAAGTTGTGATCTTTTTTCAGGTAAGTGGGTTTACAATAATTCGACGGTTCCTTTGTATTCTTCGAAGCAGTGCTCATTCTTGATTAATGAGTTTGCCTGTGAGAAGTTTGGAAGAAAGGATTTAAGCTATCAGAAATGGAGATGGCAACCCAACCAGTGTGACTTACCAAGGTTATCATTACTATTCTTTTTAACTTACCTGAGTTTTGATTCCACTAAATTGGTTTGTAGAATTCATTCTATGCAAACCAAAACATGTTTAAATTTGATATTCTTATGTTGGTTTAACGTAAAACAAGCTAGATTCAATGCCAAAGCATTACTAGAGAGATTGAGAGGGAAAAGGATGGTCTATGTTGGAGATTCAATCAACACAAATCAGTGGGTTTCCATGATTTGTCTGGTGGAATCTGTAATCCCATCAGGACTCAAATCACTGCACATCAATGGATCTCTCACCACCTTTAAAGCCATCGTAAGTTCTATGCTCTTAAACTATAAATGCACCGTTTTTTAAGTCCAGACAAGATTTTACCTAAGCGAACATATATGTACTATGGCTTCAACTGGTTGACAAAAAATATGTGCAGGAATTCAATGCAACCATTGAGTTTTACTGGGCATCGCTGATGATAGAATCAAATTCCGATAAGCCGGTTTATCATAGAGTACCACATCGAATAGTCAGAGCTGGAGCTATTGAAAAACATGCAATCCATTGGTCTGATGCTGACATACTTATCTTTGATTCCTACCTTTGGTGGAGAGTAGCAAAACTGCAAGTCCTGTAAGTTTCACAAACCGATTATCAGCTAAATGAACCATGAATTGGATTTCTTAAGCAATCTGCAATAATGTATTATCAGCTAAATGAACCATGAATTGGATTTCTTAAGCAATCTGCAACAATGTATTCATGTTTGTGAACAGATATGGATCCTTTGAAAAACCTAATGAAGGAATCTACAAAGATTTAGGAATGGTGGGTAACTTTGAAGTGGCACTGAAAACATGGTCAGATTGGCTCGAAAATCATATAAACCGTACAAAGACACAATTGTTTTTCAATAGCATATCTCCAACACATCACTGGTATCATCTCTATCTTTCTGCAGTGCCCTCTATTCATCTCTTAAATTGAAACACAATTTACAGTTTCTCAATCATCAAAAATGTTACAGGGCAGGTGAATGGGGAAAGAAAAAAGAAGGAAATTGCTACAGCGAAACAGAACCGATATTACAAATCCAGACATTATGAAGGCGGTGGAGAGTACAGTCAATGAATTGAAAGTTAAAGGTTTCGATGTGAAAATACTGAACATCACACAATTATCAGAATATAGAAAAGAAGGCCATCCTTCTGTGTATAGAAAACAATGGGATACTTTAACTCCAAAACAACTATCAAGCCCTGCTAGTTATTCAGATTGCACGCATTGGTGCCTACCTGGAGTCCCTGATACTTGGAATGAGCTCCTTTATGCTTACCTACTGTCCTGATGAGTAATTTTTAAGACATACATTGTGAACTTGAGATATTTTTATCAAATAAGAAGAAAAGATCACGCTGACAAGTTATGAAACCTATACATGAGAGTGTCTAGACCTCAGCTATGTTTTTTTTCTCCAGGACCCCTACTGGGTGTCAGAGATATATGTACTGTTCATAAAGATTGAAAAAGACGTTCATTTCCATACATCAGGATCCCCGGGTAGGTACAATCAAGTATTATCACAGCTATCTGAACTACTTCTGCCTCCAATCTCAGTAATTTCCTAGTTTTTCTGCCACTAAAACTTCTAGTATATGCATGTAGTAAAAAAAAAAGGCACAAGTAACTTACAAATTTTAGTTATCTGGAATACTTAAAGAGCGTTACAATCCACAGGCATCCCAGGTCGCCAACCTGATGGAATAGTAAGGTATGGAGGGTGTAAACCTTGAATCGCTGCTAAATCACCAAGATTATTATTCTGTGGCTAATCCAGGAGCCTCCACCAATGTCTCAATTGTCTTCTCATTACTTTCTATCTTAGGTAATCCAATATCAACATCAGCGAAGTTATACAATTGCGATGCACGCATTTGTTCTTCTTGTGGGGCAAGAGGAACAGCTCCACGAAGCGGAGCTTGCCCCGCCCCAAATTCAGGTGGTGCAAAGGTTGTGTAACCTATCTAATTATATGAGCACAAAACAATATATCATTCAATTTCAATGACAATACTAGTAGTAGTTAAAAGTCACTCCAGTATCATCAGAATTACCTTCCAATTTCGTTCGTTTAGGTCGATGATAATCAGAGTAATCATCAACTAAAAGATCAAGAACATGTTCAGCTTCTTTAAGTTTATTCACAAACGCAAGAACCACTGCATCTTTTGCTTTAATCTCTCGAGCAACTTTCTGTCTAGCATCTTAAAGACCAAGAATTTCTTGAAGCTCAGCAACTGATTCAAAGAGTTGGACTACAAAACAACGAATAGTAAACTTGAACTAGTGAGTGAGACACAAGGGGGTCGCCACATCTTTGGAGTGCAGCAGAAGCTCTAAAGCATCAGCTTTTGAAGCTAACATGAAGAAAAATCAAGAAAAAGACTGAGAAACGGTTAACTTTTATTCCTCTGTGAATAATTTCACTGTTTATCAGATAGTGTATAATAATATTGGTGGAAATTGTTTCTTAATGTATCCACAACAAATTCTTTGTCGGTACTTTTCATAATTACAGAGGACCTTCGTTCTCGATCATTTCACGAACTTCGTTAACCACTAAGTAAGCTTTGTGGCCTCCTATCACTTCTGCTTGCTTCTTGCCATCCTTCCATAACTGTGTCATATAGGTTGTCATCATAAGAAAATATCGCAAGGAAAACTTGGATTTGATAAAAACAAAATCAAAGTGAAAGTAGAAATTTCTTACCTGTATTGTTGGCATCTTCTGCACAGGTTTTCAAGGTTAACATACATGAACAAAGAAAAATAATTTGGTCAGTTTAATTCTGCAAAGTCATAGCTGCATATTGCACAGCAAAACCAAAATTTTAAATACAAACTTGTTGAGATATTAGTAAGAAATCTGAAACCTAACGAATAAGTTTCAGAATAATCAGAACCAACGCAGTTTCTACTTCTAGTCATATTTTACAGAATTATACGGAGCTTATCATCCCTTTAAGAAGCCGCCCTCATAGTAGTAGACGCATAAACGGGAATCAAAAAATCAAATAAGATTTTCAGTGAACCGCATGTGAGGTAAAGACAGGTTTGGGTAAATATTCTCATCCAAAATAAATCCTTAGACATATTCCTCATAATAGACTATCCTTTCTTAAAAATCATATCCTTGTAACAGCTCAACTAATCGAACTTGAGTGTGAATCAGCACAAGCACAACTGGTTATTTATAAGTTTACTTCGACTTCAAATCTTACTTCTACAAGGATGGTGATCTGGGGTTGGAGTGCTAATGCTCACATGTTCCACATTAGACCAATACTCATATGCTCCAGAAACAAGCATCACATAGGAACTATCGACCAAATCTCACTTCTCTTAAATTTGACGTTTCTATCCGAAATCATATTTTCTTACTAAGTGCTTTATGCGGCCAAGTTAATGTAGGAAATATAGTTTCAGATTCAGACCTAGGTTATTTATCTGGACCCCGGGAGACAATCGACAAATGAACTAAAGTTACTGTATGATTCAACATTGAACAATGAAATAAAAGGCATCATTAGTTCTCATAACATAGAATCCCAGTTCTGGTGAGTGTGGGGGTTGTACAGTAATAACGGATATCTTAAGGTTATCTTCAAACAATACTTCCACACAGTTATATAAAAAAGTCAACATACACGATACATGGGAAAATTAAACTCATATCAGTTTCTTTAACTTCTCGCTGAACAGAGACTTAAGACTCCCAGGGGTTGTATGAGCACTCCTTCGAATGCCAAGGAGAAGCTAAAACAGACGCCTAGGATAAGGGCTCAAATAGAATAAAGACGCCGTAGTTTAAAACAGTATAAGCTAAGCAAATCTCATGCAACAATAATATGTTCCTTCAAACATAAATTGCACCTGCTGTATATAGTGAAGCAAACACATTACAGTGTTCACTTCTATGACTCTTTCCGCTGGAACCAATTGTTCTTAAGGCCAAATTGAGGGGAAAGACATAACAATGAGACATATTTAACGGAAAATGATGTCAACAAGTTACCTATCACTATTACTTATTACTAGCAACCAAAGCTGATAGCGCGATCCAGATATGATAATATCAATATAAGAAGACGCTTAACAACTAAAAGAAACTTACAGTAACTCCTGCATGATTAACTAGCTTGAAAGGGACAGTGTTGACATCAATGCAGAAGAATCCAACTCTGCATCAGTAAACAGAACAGAGTATGATAAATCATTTGTTCACCAATCTACGAAAACGTGACAATAAGAATGACCCAATACCAATTATATCGATTGAACTTTAACGTTATAACAGCACTTTGTCAAATGTGCTCCGTTTACAGTGGCAGGAAAAAAAATGAAAAGTAGTAGATCATCCATTTCTAAGGTTCTCAAAATACTCATTACAGCAACTAAATAATTTTAGTATCCCCAATCAAAGTGCCAACTTGAACAAGTCAAATGGTCGATAAAAAGAACATTCACAGTTCAATCTCCTAAATGAATTTCCCATTGTTATATAAAATTACTGTTTAGGGCGACAAATTACATTTACTAAAAATCAATTCAACTAACCAAACTGTATAAGTTTACACACTAACCTTGGATAATAATCAGCTGCCATTTTTTCGATTTTGGGTTTCAAGTAAATACATTTTCTGCACCAAGTAGCCATCCTACACATCCAACAAAAAAATCTCAAACTTTCAGAATCCAAAAACTGTAATTAGCTTCAATAAAAAATCCATTTACACCCTAATTTTCAATCAGTTAAGAACCAATTTTCTGATTAAGCAATTAATTAATTGGTAATAATAAACAAATTAATTAAGTAATACGAAAAAAAATCCCCTGACCAGACAATAATCAATGCTTGATCAAGTTGTTGAGCTTCACCCATGATCCTATCAAACTGTTCTTCACTACCAATTGATTTAAGCTCTACAGAAACTGGTTTCGAATCAATATTCAATGAAGAAGAGGAAGAATCTATGCTAAAAGTATCATTTGAAGCAGTAATCCTCGATCGTATTCCATCAAAATTAATGGAGGAAATTCTAACCAAAGAAGTCGATAGTGAGAAAATCTGATGAATTGGAAGAAACCCATATCCGGTTGAATTATAAGAACGTGGTTTTGCTTGTAGGTGCAGAGATTTGATGCTTGGACTGATGATTTTAATGGAGTCTGTCATTGAGGAAGAAGAAAGAGTAGAAGAGAAGACTGAAGAAAATAGGGAAAAAATATGCACATACGGCGTAAATTAGAAATAGCGCCTCAATTTGTGGGATCCATAATCCATTTACACTAGGGGTGTAAATAAGAACCATAATATTGGGCATACCAAAAATTTTATAGGCATACAAAATCATTTTTCTAACCAGGGTGTATTGATAAGGGGTGTTTAATGGGCATGCAATGACCTATACACCCTTAAACACTTCGAAAATATTGATTTATAGGCTTTAGGTTCGGCTGACTCGTGTTGATGAGTTATCAGCCGAACTTCCCGCTGTAGACTGAATTCTTTCGATCTTGTTTTGATCATAACTTCTTCGTCCAATGTCGGAATGACCTCATTCTTTTTGCGTTATCTTCGTATTTTCATTCTCTTGAAGATGAAGATAAAATCTAATTGATTTTAATGGGTTAAAATCTACGATTTTCATTATATAAGCTGAACCATTAACATTTTTTATTCCTGAACTCTCAGGAATAGGTTCGGCTTACATCTATGAGCCGAACCAACCCATTGATGAACAGTTCGGCTTACATCTATGAGCCGAACCTCACATAATTTTTCTTCCAGATCACACAGGACTAGGTTCGGCTCATTATGATATTTTTAAACAAGCCGAACTAGTTGGTTCGGCTCATAACAATAACACTTTCAGCTTGCTGAACTGTTCATTAGTTGTCAATATCCAGGTTTCAGATCAAGGTTCGGCGCATAATTTAGGTGAGTTGTGAGCCGAACCTAGGTTCGGCGCATAATTTAGTTTCATTGTGAGCCGAACCAAAGTTCGGCGCATAATGTTGTTGTTTTTTAAGCCGAACGGTTCTTCAAATTTTCAGCCTGAAAGTGTATGTGAACAGTTCGGCTGATACGATTTTCATTATATAAGCCGAACCATTAACATTTTTTATTCCAGAACTCTCAGGAATAGGTTCGGCTTTCTAGGAAAATTTTATACAAGCCGAACTAGTGTCTAGCAAATGTTCGGCGCATACCTAAACAGTTTCAGCTAGCCGAATTGTTCATAAAGGGATCGGTTCGGCTCATAAATGTAAGTCGAACCTTTTCATCCTCCAATGGTTTGGTAATCATTGGTGTAGTTGATGTGCATTTTCCTAGGTTTTTTAGGTGATATATGACCCTCCTCATCCTCCATTGAATCAAGAATTAGAATTTTCTCACTTTCTCCTTCTCTTTCTCTCCTTCTTAACCAAACCAAAACTTTGATTTTTTTCCTCAAATTTTTCATCTAAACAACTCTTATAATTCAGAAAATTATTTTAATCACTAAACAAAATATTTAATCACTAATCAAGATTATTAACACTAATACGTAAAGGACATATTTGCCATTAAAAAAATTTGGGTTAAGGGGTTATCTGATTTTGCTATTTCACAACCTTTTTTGTCTTCATTCAGTATGCCTTGGAAGATTTTGGTATGCCCAATATTATGGTTCGTAAATAATACCCGAAAATACTCAGCCTGCCTGTATCCGCCCGAGCCCGCCTGTACCCGAAGTAGCCCAAAGCCTGTTATGACCCGTCATGGACCACCCGGCCTGGCCTGGATTAATTTATTGGGCGGTCTCGGGCTTTGCGATTAATTATGATGCCCGGCCTGATACCCGGCCTGGTGCCCGGCCTGAAAACCTTCTATGTGCCATTAATCATTTAATATCCTCTTAAAAAGACTTAAAAGTTACAATTTTATAATTGTCAATTTTGTGTCAAGAAAAATAAAATATATAATTGTTTTTTTACTTATAATTAACCTTTTCAAAACATTAATGGTAATATATTTTCTTATTAGAAAGTTTATTGTAATTTAACTAATTATTTATTATAGGCTAAAATTAAAAATTCGTCAGTATAATTTAAATATAAAATAATACTATCACTTACGATATACGATGCTGGAAAGGAAAGGATATTGTATTTAATACCGTTCATTTGAAAATTTAAACTTAAAAAAAAAAAAAATCAAAATAGTGGCATGTCCGGCCCGATCTGGCCTGCCCGTATAAAAAGCGGGCTTTGGGCGGCCTTTGGGTAGCAAATTATCTACTTGTGCCCGGCCTGTCCGGCCTGAATTTTTTTACGGGCTCGCAAATATTAAGCCTGGCCTGCCCGGCCCGTCTTAGTTTTTGGGTCGGGCGGCCCGGCCTGCCCGAATTTACACCATAGTTAATTTAGTGGGACCCACATTAGCGGATATCTTTCAAAAATAAAATGAAGTAACTGCAGGGGCATGATTGTCATTCCACAAATATATTTTTCAATTGTTTTTCTTACACCATGTTTACACCTGAGTCTACCATTACCCTTCTCTACCAAAGTCCAGAGTACCAGAGTCCAGAGAGGTTATACAAAATGGCACGAGTCAGGTATGACATAAAACCATCGAAAACAAAATGTAAGACCAGCGTATATTATAGACATGAATGTATTGGTTTCTGCAAGACTTCGACACCAACTCCATTTCTTTATCTCCATGAATTTCTCCATAAGCAAACTTCTGGGTTCCAACAGTTGAGTTCCCAAATTGAAATCCAGAAAAGCTTTCTACTTGTTTTTTAGGAATGGTCTTACCAGCATCACGTGAGGTACATCGTTTTTGCAGTCTAGTTGTTGGCAGAAATGTCAACTGCTTCTTGAAGTAGTAGAAAAATTGGTTCCATCTTTGAGATGTCCAACTGCTGTTGGCCATAGCCATTTGAACACGTTTGAACCTAATGTCTATAGAAAAACATAATAGTGATTCATCCATCAGTTTCACAAACGTTGGGAAAAAAATTACAAGAGGCCGTATATAGTAATGTTCTGTAAATGAAAAGTGAAAGAGATAAAACTGACCGATGTAATGTTTTTGTAAACTCCAAGGTTATAAGGATGGCGATAGTTCTGTCCAGATTTCTTTGCTAACCAGCTTGCTCTTATTCCTTCATGATACTGATGAAAACACCATTAGAAACACGAATAGCAACATGAAAATGAGAAGAAAGAATCTACTTTGAACACTCAGGTGTTGATACAAAATAAACTCACCTCTATTGTTGTCATGTTTTGAGCAAGGAGGTAGACGTGCCAACCTGAGAGAGTGGTCAAGGTCACACTCAAGGCAATTAAAACTGTCCCGCAAATAATCTGATAAGCAGGAAAGCTGTTAACAATGATTTAAAAAATTCGGAAAGCTGACTATTTAAAGTAAAATACATACATAATAGGCGATCAAATGCATAAAGTAACTTGGGTCATTGAACGTAGTGGGATTATGGGCAAGACTCTCCCATTGTTTTAAAAAGCTACGAAGTGTAAGCCTTGAGGCGAGGGGGATCAATTTGGCCTTGCCTCATAGTAATTGGGGTCACCAAATATGGTGAAATGGAGATAGTTTTGTCAGCTAGGGGATAAAGGCACGACCCCGAACCCCAAACCTCTGACAAGTGCATTCAACTAAGATCATATTTAGGAATTCTGCACTCTAGGTCTGAGACTCTGAGGAGTTTCAACGGAGAACATGGCTTTCATAGGAAATTGTCTAGGAAAAAATAAACTTAAAAAAAAAAGTGCATTTCAAAGTTGAGAGAAAGTAACTTTAGCAGTTTACAAGACAAGAAAAAACGCATCACCCATTAAAAAAAAAGATTATTATTATTATGAGATTTAAGAAACAAAATGAAGGCAGTACTGAAACACATCTAACTGTTAAGTCACTTACATAGAATAGCTTGAGATGTTGCCCTCTGATAGAATCCCAATCCTTCCGAAATACATCCAGAATAAGCATAACCTAAATGAAAATAAAGTTTTCTTACATATATTACTTTTGGTTATTCTTGTATCCAGTAAAGCAAGTATAACCAGATGCAGACTGGGATTAATGACTTACCGTAGAGTACAAACTTGCTGTAGTTGCATATAAGATGAGGATAAAAAACGGCTTATAGTTCACAAAACCAACACAGTTGTTTATCCACACACAATGGTGATCCTGCATGCAAGATTTGAACTGAAACTCAATAACCTCCCAAATCAAAGAATACCATTTTAATACTAGCGCTTTAAGAACCTACCATCTTCAACACACACCTTCTGCATACCCGGCAATGATGAGTTCGTGGTGGCTTATGTGTTGCACATTTATCACAGAATCTTGGATTTCCACCCTATTAGAAATCATTCAAATGATTGAGTCAACAACAAATTTGTAATTGATCACAACTAAAACGCAAGATACACAAGCAAACATGAAACCTAGGTTTATCTTACGAGACAGGGTCTGTCTAAATTAAAAGATGGAAACAAGACTTCGCAGGAGACAAGGTTCAGTGAAGCCCACTCGAATACATAGTTTGTACCATTTGTGACCAAACAACTGTACCATTTCTTAACTGACTATTGCAAGTCGAGGGGAACACATACACCACTGCTATCACATGTGATATAAGACAATCCAATAGTACCTAAGGCGTACACGACACCCCGAACTCAACTACAGGACAAGCTAGCTGAGTCAAAAAAATAATATGCATTTATCTATACATCAACCACACTCGAAATTTTATTAGCAAGTTCATAACAGCGACCAATGGCCAACAAGGAGGACCAGACAATAAAAAAAAATTACACTAGGTTTTGAATCTTATATGTATGTTACTTCGGTGTACAACTGAAAGTTCATTCCTATCTGTCACTTAAGACTAACTACACTTTATCATAATCAGTTAACTGGAGGACTTAATGTTCTTGATAATCTCAGAAGTAATCCAAATAGTAAAAATACAAAAAATTAGCATATACGAGGTACAAAAATAGAGTCAATAATGGAGGATTGCCAACATATCCATCGCCACAACTATAGCAAGGCTCCAATTGAACCATATGCACTAACATGCCTACCTCCGTTGAATTAATTCTGCAGTTGTTCTCATTTTACAGACAGATCAAACATACCTACGTTTTACATCACTATAAACACATCTACTCCGCTTCGAACAACAAGATGACCTATATCCAATCAACAACCTAAACCAGCTCCTGGGCCAATGTGCTACAGTTAGATCCTAAGCCCTAAAATTTGGTACTCATCACCATTTAACTTGTAAGACTACCAATCCAGCAGGAAAAAAAAAAACCTAAAATATGTTAAAGATTGCACATATTGTCCAAGAATTAAGGGCAAATTCATCTAACATGTCTCCATATGTAGAACAGAATCACAGATTTATGAAAGCAAGGAGAAAAGGCTTACGTTTTTATTGCTTTCTTGATCCAAAAGTTCACCACCGTTTTCAATCTCAAGAACAAAATTAGAAGGAACATGACCTGGTTCCATGATAATACAAGTGATGAAGGAGATGAATGACATTAATCCGAAAAAGGAGAAGATCAAAGCATTCAATAATCCATTTGAGCTGTTCAAACTCATACTATCTTCAATAAAGATGAATACTGTTGTGTAATAAATGAAACCCATTGCTAAAAACACAGCAAAAATTGGTAAAGATAGAAATCTTTGTTTCTTCATTGCTGAAATAAACCCTAATCAGTGGGAGAGAATTTGACGGTTTAGAACTGTTTCTGGATATTGAATTTGGTGGATTGAAGAGTTTTCAAACCAAATTTTCTTCTCGTGGAAACGGAGATGAAATTGTTTATCAAGAGCGCCCCCTAAAAGAAAGATCTGGGTTGGTACATAAAAAAATTATTGCGGTGTTTCATACAAATTCCACACCCGGTTCCGATGGACCATTGGACCATGGCAAAAGAAAGGAGGAAAAAAAAAAAGCCAACCGCCACCCTAGGTGGCATGACAAATCAACCGCATCACTATGGAAAAAATGTTAAGCCATGGAGATCCTATGGAGCGATATTATATCACCAGGGATGGAATCTTTGTTGGTTTGGCAGATCGCTCCATGGAAATCCTAGTGTACCAATAGTAGCTAGTTTTTTGTCGCTTATGAATTTGTAATTTTCCAAATAAAATTTTACACCAAAGTTTTTACTCAAAAGTTTTCTATACAGGGCTGTCAATATATTTATGAAGTCCAAGATCTGTTTCCGATAGGATTTAATCTGATTTATCAGAATTCGGATTTTAGAATCGGACACTATCGAGCTTTACCTACTTAGCCTATCAATGCATATCCATTTAGTTTAAATCCGACATCTGATAGCATAGGGATATAATGGTAATTTCCTCAGGTATAAATGTCGTCGACTTTAGCCTAGGGAAGTCTAATGTTCTCTCTAACATATATGTTTGTATGGTAAAATTACTTCTACCCCAAACACAAATTTTGTGATGATTTTGCTGAGAATCGAACTGCTGCTTTAATCTCCAATTGAACAATGAAGGGGGTACCAGCAAAAAACCCTCCGATGCTTAAGTTTGCAAGAGATTTTTCACAGATATTTTTATGTATGGTAAGATTGCCTACCTCACTTGGGTTGTAAAACGTCCGTTTATATGATTGGAAATTTCCGTTTCATTTCTCTAATTTCGAGATTGGCATGAATGGCCATAACTGTCCCTGCATGCCTCCTATCATAACTATCCATGCA
Source organism: Papaver somniferum (assembly GCF_003573695.1). Classification (NCBI taxonomy): domain Eukaryota; kingdom Viridiplantae; phylum Streptophyta; class Magnoliopsida; order Ranunculales; family Papaveraceae; genus Papaver; species Papaver somniferum. The sequence goes on from NW_020628818.1 coordinate 17,837,053, forward strand.
TGCCTCCCATGATGACTGACCATGCATGCCTCCCTGTTATAATTCTCCTGCATGTCTGCATGACTGAGGAATTAGCTAGGCAAGAAATTATCTAGGCAAGAAATTTAGGGCTAAGGAATAATTCTCCTTCATGTCTGCATGACTGAGGAATTAGCTAGGCAAGAAATTATCTAGGCAAGAAATTTAGGGCTAAGGAATTAGCTAGGCAAGAGGGTGCAAAGAGTTAGCCCAATCAAGTAAGTGTTGAAATGTCAGGTCCAAGAAAAAAGGCATGTCCAAGTAGGGGTAAGCATTTTATCCGCAAACCGCGGATTTAATCGGGACCAACCGTATTTTTGGGGATGGATGCCCGGACCGTTCGCTAATGGCTTGGATGCGGATGAGATTTTTGAAATCCAACAGATTACGGATTGGGCCCAGATGCACCCTTGAAAATCCGTTGGACATCCATATCCGTTAGATTAAGAACATTTGTATAGTTTTTAGAAAACATGTAGATAGTTTAGGAATTCTTAAGGTGTTTTCTTGGAGTGTTCTCCATCGCACTTCTATATTTACATACATATATATAAGATGTATAGGTTCTATAGGAAGTCATCTATATTGGTTTTATTTTTCATTATAAACTTTAACTAACACAAATCCATTGGATTATCCGCACCCAATCCATTCATTAGTGGATCCATTGGATGCAAATTTGTTGGATGTTGGATTGGATGCGGATGCCAAATTTGAAATCCGTAGTGGATTGGATTGGATGCGGATGAGGTTAAAACCGGCCCATGCCGGCCCATGCTCACCCATATGCCCAAGCAAATGGGAAACAAGGCAAAGCCCATACAATGGGGTGTGGATAACCCAAGGTGTAAGAGAGGTGGGTGTAAGCAGACGGGGTGTAAACATCGTTAGAGTAAAAGAACTGGGGCGCAAATATCCTGGGACTACGGGATTATGTTACACCGCGATGCGTTGAATAGGGAGCACGGTATTAAGTTATGACGTAGTGCACCGAATAGGTAGCACGTTATTAAGTTACGACGTAGTGCACTGGATCACTGTCAGCCGCCGGTTTGGCCGCTGCCGCCACCTTCGCCGCCACCTTCGCCGCCGCCACCTGTCAACGCCGTCTGTCGCCGCCGCCGAGAATGGCCGCCGGCCACCTGCTACTACATCGGCGATGGTGAGTTAACGTTGTTTGAGAAGATGAAGTGATGTCACCTTTGCTGATGTCACGCTGACATCATGTGTGTTGGTTCTGTCGTTGACGTCACGCTGACGTCACAACCGCAACTTCTCTCGTTGATGTCACTTGACGTCACCGATGCTGACGTCATGCTTATGATGTGTTGATGTCAGGCAGTGACTGTGCATGTTTGGACATGTGGCAGCTTTGGGTTGTAGGTGCCTTTTGATTGGGCAACGCTGACGTGGAATATTCTAGCCCAACTTGGAGTTCTTGCTCATGGGCTTGTGAATTGAGTGTTTTCTCATAGCCCAACTTAGTTAGTTGTACATGGTCTTGCACATGGAGTATTTGTAAGGCCTAGTTAGCCATTCTTGGCTAATCAAGAGAAACATCTTAAGCCCAATGAATCCTTCTTAGCTAATGGGAGGAGTTTTGTAGGTCTAAGTTAGCCCATTTCTTGTGTAGAATATTAGGGGTACAAACATCGCCCCCTCTTAATCCATAATTAGTTATGGATTAAGAAGTTCGGGTTCCCCAATTCTATTAAATTTTACTATGCTCTGGAGTGTCGCATAACCCGCCCCCAAGCGCGTTGCTCGGAGTGTTATGCAACTCGCCCCCAAGAATGTAGTGAATCCGCTGGAGTGTCATACATCTCGCCCCCAAGTGGTTGAGGTGACATATAACTTGCCCCAGTACACTATGTGTCATGCTGCTCAACGCTCGCACAAGGGTGCACTTCCCTGCTGCATTTTGCTCGCGCATTGAGTGAAGAGTTGAGTTTTTCTGCTATCTTGAATTCGCGCAAGGGACAATCCTACTATTCAAGATGCGCGCAGAGTCGAGATGTGTACATTTTCACATGCCTGGGCAGGTTAAAATGTTCGCCATATTTGTCGATGTCCCATATGATGGGGATACAATTGAAAATGGGTAAAAATGCTCGAACTGTGCATTCACCCTATCCGCGAGATGTCAGAGACATTGCTGACAGTAGACTTAAAATGTACTGTTTTTCCATTTAAGGCTGACTGCGGGTTTGTATGCCCGCAACAGCTTATAATTAAACACGAACAACTTTGATAAAATGTGGAATACCAAAATGTTGAATTAAATTTCTGAATAGAAATAACAAGATAAATACCTACTGATTGACAACAACTTCCTCGTTAAAACCTTTGCGTGGAAAACCAAGTGGGATAAAACCATCATAAAGGAAAAAGAGTGCAGCACAGCACGATTTGAAATTACTCCTAATGATAAAACTTTTTCAAATGGAACGAATTACATGGCTTCCATGGTTTTGAATCCTTAGTTCCATCGAGGTTCCTTAAGTAGTAGGAGCCACGAGATGCTGGCCTGTCCACTATGTATGGACCTTCCCAGTTTGCTCCGAGCTTTCCACAGTTTTGTTCCATTGTGGCCGCTCGGGTTTTCTTCAAGACATATTCCCCTAGTTTTAATGACCGTTCTATGACTTTACGATCATAGCTCATCCTGATTGCCTGCTGGTATCGGACCAACTGTTGTAAGGTTGTCTTTCTTTGTTCTTCTTGCAACTCTTTATCGAAAGCCAGTTGTTGATGGTGGTTTCTAGCTTAGGGTTAAAAATCGTAAAATTGTACAACTGACATGACGTCACTATGACCATTAGCACATTTATTGAATCGATCAGCATGCCTATGTAAGAATTACCAGGGTACCTTTTTTTTTATGTGTCATGTTCCACGGCAGAACCCTTAACATTGACCGACATCATCTATGCCAAACCCTAATTTTCATGCTACCGCACCAAGGCATGCCAACCATGCCATCCGCACCACATCTCCGCGCCAAGGCATGCCAACCATGCCAGCCACATCTCCGCGCCAAGGCATGCCAACCATGCCAGCCACGTCTACCGCGCCAAGGCATGCCAACCATGCTAGCCGCACCATGCGCCAATGGCATGCCAAACCCTTGGCCCCACCATGCCAAGCCAACCGCACCTTGCCTTGGCCCCAACATGCCAAGACGTCCTTACCAAACCCTTGGCCTCACTAGGCCAAGCCATCCGTGCCATTGTCCTTGGCCCCACCATGCCGGCCTTCCCTATGTGGCTACCAAAACGAAGGCTTGCGACAATCAACAACCACCCTTCCATCCTAGATGCAAATACTAGACGTCCAAGGTCGCAAAATAACGCATGGTAACCTTTGGCCCAAAACCCTAGTTTTGGCCACACCAAACCGCGCCGAGGAATATCATGCCACACGTGCCAATGGCATGCCAACCACCTTGAAGCGCCATACCATGCTGGACTTCCCTATGCGTCTACCAAAACGAAGGAGTGCGATGATCAACGACACCCTTCCATCCTAGATGCAAATCATATCCGTCCAAGGTCGCCAAACAACGCATGGTAACCTTTGGCCCAAAACCCTAGTTTTGGCCACGCCAAACCGCGCCAAGGCATGCCATGCCACATGTGCCAATGGCATGCCAAACACCTTGCCGCGCTATACCATGCCGGCCTTCCCTATGCGGCTACCAAAACGAAGGCGTGCGACTATCAACGACCACCCTTCCATCCTAGATGCAAATACTAGCCGTCCAAGGTCGCCAAACAACGGATGGTAACCTTTGGCCCAAAACCCTAGTTTTGGCCACGCCAAGGCATGCCATGCCACATGTGCCAATGGCATGCCAACCACCTTGCCGCGCCATACCATGCCGGCCTTCCCCATGCGGCTACCAAAACGAAGGCGTGCGACGATCAATGACCACCCTTCCATCCTGGATGCAAATCCTATCCGTCCAAGGTCGCCGAACAACGCATGGTAACCTTTGTCCCAAAACCCTAGTTTTGGCCACGCAAAACCGTGCCAAGGCATGCCATGCCACATGTGCCAATGGCATGTCATGCCAACCACCTTATCGCGTCATACCATGCCGGCCTTCCCCATGCGTCTACCAAAAAGAAGGCGTGCGACGATCAACGACCACCCTTCCATCTTAGATGCAAATCCTAGTTGTCCAAGGTCGCCAAACAATGCATGGTAACCTTTGGCCCAAAACCCTAGTTTTGGCCACGTCAAACCGCGCCAAGGCATGTCATGCCACATGTGCCAATGGCATGACAACCACCTTGTCGCGCCATACCATGCCGACCTTCCCTATGCGGATACCAAAACGAAGTCTTGCAACAATCAACGATCACTTTTTCATCTAAAGGTGCAGATATTAGCCGTCCAAGGTTACCAGCTAACACATGGAAACCTTTGGCCCTAGTTTGGTCGCGCCTAAACAAAGCCACAACCCTAACTTTTGGTCGCGCCTAAACTGGGCCATATCAAAGCCATACTGATCATACTTTCATGCCACTGGCTACCAAAAGAAAGTTTGCAATAATCAACGGCTACCTTCCTCTTAAGATGCAAAATCTCGACCGTTGAAGGTCACCACCGAGCCGGCAAGTCTCCCAAGCTCAAATTGCCAGACAACAACAACATGTTACATGTTTTCCACGAAAACACTCGAGATATCAACACATGTCACAAACTGGGGGATGCTCATTGGGTATTGGTTTGGCGGTTTACAGCGTGCGGCGTACACTACGCTCGTTATAAGAAAGTGTCATAAGAATGAGGTGGTTAGTAAACACATAGAGTAATGGTGAAACGCTTTCTTTTATGGAACATCAATTCCAAGCGTTACTGGTTACCACCTCCTCCCATTTACTCACCCTTTTTCCATTTCTTAATGAGACTATAGTACGTTTCACTTCGACTTGTATAAATAGGCATTACCTATTTCCACCGAACAACAAGTTCAGGTCAGGAGGATACAACACTCAGAAAACATTTTCTAGCTTTCTATCTGTTAGCTTTCCACTTTCTGATACAAGTCGTGAAACAACTACTCTTCCAGAATCAACTATTCTGGTCTCAACACTTTCTTCGCTTCCCTCCCCAAAACCAACCCTTCTCCTTCACTTTGTGACCGAAGAAAGTCTGGAACGGCCATTTCTTGGTTCAGGCCGGATTTGTACAGATTGATCTCTCGAATCTAAATTACTCCCTTGCAGTACATTGTTTAGGGTTTAAATTCGTTTCTCACCCACACACCCGAAATTACCAAAATCAGCAGAAACCGTTTTCACCCTCAAACAATTGGCGACCACAGTGGGAGATCGATCTTTCGGTTACAATGTCAATTTTCGACCATCGATCTCATGCTTCGACCCAGACATCAAGGCGGTAGAAGCAGGCGATCCGCTCAGGGATCGATGACTCAGTTACCAGATGACCCGATTATCAGTCTTGACACGGCGAGGGATGATTGGGGACTTCCTGGAGTTTAAAATAGAACGATCCAACCAGGGATCGACGACTCGATTATCAGATGAGACGACTGGGGACTTTCCACAATCACGGCGGTGCCTCCCGTAAAACTTCGTCTTACACCTGAAAGATTTCGTTTTCATCAGGAGACCTGAAAAAACCGAGTAAGTCTTACCTAGACAAAATACATGGTTTTCTATTTCAAGTTTTCACGGGAATGATGAAACCGATATCCATGTTATGTTTCACCCCATGTCATCTACCGACACGCAACGCTCACGGTTCTATGGTTTTCCTGGGATGTTTGCGTCACTTGCAATCGTAACCAAGACAACATCATTCCCAAAACAATCCATTCCAAAAGAATAATCCAAAACCCTCAAGGTAACATTTGTCTATCAACACAAAAATCCGGGAAATCAAAACCATAAACTAGGCGTTTCATTTGCCTTTAAAAAAAATAAAAAAAATAAGAAGTTCATAAGACAGAAATACATTCAAGGAAAGTTTTTCAACAATGGCTTGCTCTTCTTAGCAAGAGCCTCCTTCGTGCTTTGGAGAGCCGCCCTCTTCAACTTCAGCTTCGTGGACAATTTTTCGACTTCCGCTTCCTGCTTCTTTACCATATCCGCAGAAGGACCTTCGGCTATTTCGACCAGCAACTTTTCAACCTCAGAGAAACCTTCAACAAACCAAGGAACATTGAACTCGAAGTTTACACACAAGTCACGATGGAACCTCCAGCTCGAGATTACATCCTCAGAAACAGTATTACCGATCACGTTGCACATGTCGTCAATCGAAGACAAAGATTCCTCCACACGCTTAACCAACGCAAATCGACTAGTAACCTTCTTGGTCGTGGCGATATGTCCGTAGATTTCCCATATCTTGGTGTATAGCGCCGCATATTTGGCTGGCACACTAAATCCCCCGATCAACACATGATCCGGATAAGGAACCAGGTATAGAGGGTTGAAAGTGGCGCCCGCGTCTACAGCATCAACCGGAAAGGGATTCCTAACGACAATTGCACCTGCGGCCACTGGAGTACTCTCCATTGTCTGAGTCACAACGACGTTTTCATCTCGATCAACATCCATTCCAAGGTCGCCCGGTGCGGCTGCCACAATTGGAGACAAAGTTGTATCACCACCAGTCTCCGTCTTAAGGCCATCTTCAGAAACGGTTTTCCCCTATGACATCACGGATTAGATATTTTCCAAAGAAAAAAAAAAACATGCGGGAGACTCACTGATTCGCTTTCAGAATGGCTAGAGAAAGATTCATCACTGCTGTCGGAAGACTACTCTCACCATCAATGAACTCTGAGCTTTCATCCTTCTCGGGTTCCCCCTCGCCACGGATAGGCTCAACACCTTCACCCTCCGTCTCTAGAAGCGAAATTTTCTGACAGCTTGCAAGTTTGGTAAAGGAGTTCACGCTGATGAGACCCTAGGCAAGATACAAAGACGGATACTCAGGAAAGAAACAAGGATATACACGATCCAACTAAAGTCAAGAGGAAAATCACACTTACCCGCATATTGGACGAACTGAAAGTCGGTAGGGATGTCGAAACTAACTGGGAACCATCTGCACGACTTTTAGATCTTCACTCCTTCACTTGGGGACTATATGCATTTGGGCTAATGGATTTTTGCTTGGGAAAAGAAGGATCCCTCAGCAGTGGATGCTCCGCTAAAACCGCAGGAGAAGGTTTACCGCGACGGTTTTCTACCACATCATTCACGAATCCATGGAAAACGAGAAACTCATTCTGCCAAAATATGTTATATTTGGAGGTTGTTGATGGATTTCGTTCCGCAAGCAGGAAAGGGAGACTTTTACCCGACACAAGAACAGTAGCATCGAGAACAGTTGGAAACGAGACTTTTGGAACAACCGGCTGATGAACAAGTGGGACCCCTTTGTCAAACCCATATGCCGAGCCGTCCTATCGATATTGTAAGAGACTTCTTTGCAAGATCCTTGAAATAAAGACGACACATAACCGGGCGTGCAGCTTCGCATGAACACCATCTCTCCAGCACTCATATCCTCTTTATCAGAAAACAAAGACATGCTTGGAGCAGGATCAAAGGTACTGATCTAAGTTATGGACGCATGCACCGAAGCACATGGAAGAAAATTGACCGTGTGCGAGTTGTCAAGGAATCCAACCAGGTTCGAACCAATCTTTGGGCGCCTATTCGACCAGTGCAGTATCCTAGAGCCACCCCAAGACTCGGGAAGTATGGCCAACATTTTTGGAGCATACCTTTCGAAGTTCTCCCACAGCCACGCTTGGAGAAAGGCGGCATGAATATACGAATCCACTTTCATGTAACCATTTGAGGCGCACATGTCCACGACCAACTGATCCAAGTGTGTGTACAGAGAATCAAGAAACAAGCCGCCAATAGGGAGAGTGACACCTTTTGCCAATTTTATGGAAAACTTGATAAGTTCCTGTCTTATCTCCTTCTTACCCGAGCCGTCATTGAAAATATCTCTGGATAACCAAAGAGCCAAGAACGCCGTGATATGAAGTGTACTATTCTTCTGATTCGGCTCCAACTCATCGGGAAACCACTGAGACACCCACCAGCCATTGAAACACCTCGTCTCGTTTTATTTCCGAGTGAATCCTTTTGATTTCGAAACCAGAGCGATGCGCATTTCTTCTTCATCTGCAGACAATTTGACATCGAGGTTTCCTATTACAGGAAGGTTCAGCAACACGGCCACGCTCTCTAAGGAGATAGTCATTTCACCCCACCTGCATATGACCGTGTGAGTGTCTGGACACCATTTAGAAATAAAAGCAACCAAGCCTGGAATATCTTTCCTAAATTGAAGCATTGCGGAAGCCGCGACAGCATCAATGATCTGCGCCTTGGTCAAACTGGTTTTACACATTTCTGGCTCATCATGAATCGTATCCATTTCTCAAAGAGACGCAACGGACTCACAGAGATTTTAAAGTCAATAGGAGAAGCATGATACTTTTTCCTCTGAAGACAAAACCTTATTACACCTCCTGGCCGAACTGACCGGGCCTCTCCTTCACTTTCCGGACCAGTCAGAAGAATCGACACATACTTGGGATGGTTTCTCCTAATCGTGGCGGATGTTGTAAAAAAATCATCATCTATGTTTGGCTTGGAATTGCCAACATCTTTTGGTACGACAAAACTTTTCTCAAATGACATCCTAACGAAAATTCTCTCACGCTACTTCCACCTTCGAAATAACTATAATGGAACAATACAAAGAGAAATTATTACGGAAAGTGCATGGAAATTATTTTATCAGACACAGGAGATCCATCCTGGACGCAAGCCAATTTGTTTCAAAGTCATAATGCGCATAGGAAAAGAAATGGGTACTGACAGACCCTGCATCACCACCTCATGCAAAGACCATACCCTGCAGCGGGAAATTTGCGCCTGGCCGAGGAGGCGCGCCTGACCACGGGAATCATACACACGGTCACACCAGTAAAAAGGAGTAAACCCTAGAAGTTAGGTTTTAGCGGGAAGGGAATGACAATTACCAGCTCATGCATGCCTACTTTGCACGGTAATTGAGGCGGCCAACATCACTACGGTATTCAAGCCTAAATGTTACTATAAGTTCGTGCAAAGCATACCTACGGCTAGGATTCATACCAACGCAGAAGGACGACATTTCTACAAGTTCATGAAAAGGTACGCCTACAGCTAGGGTTTGCACTAACACAAAAAAAAACAAGAAAAGCAAGTTAAATAGGAAGTGTTGGAAGACATACCTGACATTCGCTCGTCCGCTTTATTGTTACCACACAGCCAGAATAAAAAAAAATAGGTGTGAAGTAAAAGGAGAGGCCAGCCCTCCTTTTATAGGCGTGATACTTGGGAGTTTGAATAAGTAAAGGACTTCCTATTTGAGTCAAGTAAGGAAAAGAGGCAACCGGGCCCGTGAAGACTAATTACCATGCCAAGACCGTCCGCGCCATTTCCTTAGCCCCACCACGCCAAGTCGTCCGCCATGCTTGCGACAGGACCGCGCCATGCCTTGGCCCCACATGCCAAGCCGTTCGCGCATGCTTTGTCTCATCAAACTGTACCATTGCCTTGGCCCCACCATGCCAATCCGTCCGCGCCATGACTTTCAGCACCAACACTGACAACTCGCCAAGACAGCGTCATGATGTTCCCTCACCCAGCCAAGATGATGCATAGCCAGACTAAGCCGGTGATCTTCATTTCACCACTTCACGGTCTACACCACGAATAGAATCTACGCAAGGCCACCAAACACGAGGATCATGGACTCTCCTTACCTCTCGAAAAGGTTAGTCGGACCTTCCTGACCATTTTTCCACGACTTGTCGTTTCGATTTTTGTCCTTGCCCGTAACCATCTTATGCTTACCTCGCAACAATGCTCCTGTTCCGAGCTAAGCAGGGGACTTAATGTTGATGGTGGTTTTTAGCTTAGGGTTAAAATCGTAAAACCGTACAACTGACATGACGTCACTATGACCATTAGCACATTTATTGAATCTCTCAGCATGCCTACGTAAGAATTACCAGGGTACCTTTTTTTTATGTGTCATGTTCCACGGCAGAACCCTTAACATTGACCGACATCATCTATGCCAAACCCTAATTCTCATGCTACCGCGCCAAGGCATGCCAACCATGCCAGCCGCACCACTGTGCCAATGGAAAACCATGCCAGCCACATCTCCGCGCCAAGGCATGCCAACCATGCCAGCTGCACCACTGTGCAAATGGCAAACCATGCATGCCACATCTTCGCGTCAAGGCATGCCAACCATGCCATCTGCACCACTGTGCCAATAACAAACCATGCCAGCCACATCTCTGCGTCAAGGCATGCCAACCATGCCAGCCGCACCACTATGCCAATGGCAAACCATGCCAGCCACATCTCCGCGCCAAGGCATGCCAACCATGCCAGCCGCACCAGTGTGCCAATGACAAACCATGCTAGCCACGCCTACCGCGCCAAGGCATGCCAACCATGCTAGCCGCACCATGCGCCAATGGCATGCCAAACCCTTGGCCCCACCATGCCAAGCCAACCGCACCTTTCCTTGGCCCCAACATGCCAAGCCGTCCGTACCAAACCCTTGGCCCCACTAGGCCAAGCCATCCGCGCCATTGGCCTTGGCCCCACCATGCCGGCCTTCCTTATGTGGCTACCAAAACGAAGGCGTGCGACGATCAACGACCACCCTTCCATCCTAGATGCAAATCCAAGCCGTCCAAAATTGCCAAACAACTTATGGTAACCTTTGGCCCAAAACCCTAGTTTTGGCCACGCCAAACCGCGCCAAGGCATTCCATGCCACATGTGCCAATGGCATGCCAACCACCTTGCCGCGCCATACCATTCCGCCTTTCCTATGCGGCTACCAAAACGAAGGCGTGCGACGATCAACGACCACCCTTCCATCCTAGATGCAAATCCTAGCCGTCCAAGGTACCAAACAACGCATGGTAACTTTTGGCTCAAACCCCTAGTTTTGGCCACGCCAAGGCATGTCATGCCACATGTACCAATGTCATGCCAACCACCTTGCCGCGCTATACCATGCCATCCTTCCCTATGCGGCTACCAAAACGAAGGCGTGCGACGATCAACGGCCACCATTCCATCCTAGATGCAATTCCTAGACGTCCAAGGTCGCCAAAAAACGCATGGTAACCTCTGGCCGAAAACCCTAGTTTTGGCCACGCCAAACCGCGCCAAGGCATGCCATGCCACATGTGCCAATGGCATGCCAACCACCTTGCCGCTCCATACCATGCCGGCCTTCCCCATGTGGCTACCAAAACGAAGGCGTGCGACAGTCAACGACCACCCTTCCATCCTGGATGCAAATCCTAGCCGTCCAAGGTCGCCAAACAACGCATGGTAACCTTTGTCCCAAAACCCTAGTTTTGGCCACGCCAAACCGCGCCAAGGCATGCCATGCTACATGTGCCAATGGCATGCCAACCACCTTGTCGCGCCATACCATGCCGGCCTTCCCCATGCGGCTACCAAAACGAAGGCGTGCGACGATCAACGACCACCCTTCCATCTTAGATGCAAATCCTAGCCGTCCAAGGTCGCCAAAAAATGCATGGTAACCTTTGGCCCAAAATCCTAGTTTTGGCCACGCCAAACGCTGCCAAGGCATGTCATGCCACATGTGCCAATGGCATGCCAACCACCTTGCCGCGCCATACCATGCCGGCCTTCCCTATGCGGATACCAAAACGAAGTCTTGCAACAATCAACGGCCACTTTTTCATCTAAAGATGCAGATATTAGCCGTCCAAGGTTACCGGCTAACACATGGAAACCTTTGTCCCTAGTTTGGTCGCGCCTAAACTAATCCAAAACCCTAACTTTTGGCCGCACATAAATTGGGCCATATCAAATCCATACTGATCATAATTTCATGACACTGGCTACCAAACGAAAGGTTGCAATAATCAACGGCTACCTTCCTCTTAAGATGCAAAATCTCGACCGTTGAAGGTCACCACCGAGCCGACAAGTCTCCCAAGCTCAACTTGCCATACAACAACAACATGTTACATGTTTTCCACGAAAATACTCGAGACATCAACACATTTCACAAACTGGTGGATGCTCATTGGGTATTGGTTTGGCGGTTTACAGTATAGCAGTAAACTCTTCTGTCAGTCACAAACGCAGTATGATCTTGATCTTCCTCGAACAAAGGTATTTGTTTATATCCTGAGAAACCGTCCATAAATGACAGTCTCCCATACCCTGAGGTTGCATCCACCAAATCTCTTATCTGTGGCAGCGGGTATGGATCACTCGGACATGCTTTATTCAAATCAGTAAAATCGATACAGACACGAATTTTACCATTCTTCTTTGGAATAGGTACGACATTTGACAGCCAGCGTGGATACTGCACTGGTCGAATAAAGCCTGCTTCCAACAGTTTTTCGATTTCTGCAGTAACTCCATCTTTTTTTCTTTTGGCCATATTCCTCATTTTCTGACGAACCGGATGGAACTTCTCATCTATATTCAGCCTGTGGCAGGCTACATTCGGATCTATCCCAGGCATCTCAGCAAAACTCCATGCGAAAACGTCGGTGTTTGCCCTTAGCAATGTAATCAAACCATCACGTTCATGTGCAGGCAGGTATGCCCCTACGAACGTTGTTTTGTGCTCCTCATCTCCAATCTGGAGCTCGATCAGTTTCTCAACTGTTGGGGGTTCAGCTGCGTCCTCTCCCATATATGATTCTGGAGGGAGAGGGTTCTGTAATTGTTATTTTTGCTCGAGACTCGCATGATTTGGTTCCCGCTAACTTCTGACTTCTTGTACTCGTCCATAGCACTCTCATGACACTTGTGGGTGGCCATCTGGTCACTCCTAGCTTTTAAGACTCCTTCAGGGGCAAGGAACTTCAAACATTGATGATACAAGTATGTGACTGCACCGATATCATACAACCAGTCTCGTCCTACAATCGCGTTGTAGGGATCTCTACAGTCAAGCAATAGGAAATTGCCTAGAACAGACTTGTCAGCCACTGTTATAGGAATCTTCACTTTTCCAATCGCCTTTGTAACTTCGCCGTTGAAACCAATAATTGGATTTCCATCCTCCTCGATCAAGTCATGTGGCAGATTCATAGAGGAATAAGCTCCTGAAAACGACACGCTTACTGAGCTTCCTGTATCCACTAGAATCCGGTGTACATGAAACATGCCAATCCAAGCAGTTATAACGATAGCATCATTGTGTGGAGCATATACACCTATCATGTCTGCTTCAGAGAACTCGATCTTTGTGCACCCAAGATCCCGAATTTCTGCTTCATTTCCACTGACAAAATCGATATGATTTGTCAAGTACCATTCTTTTAACTTCCTGAGCTTACTTTTGGTTTCATATTCCGATGCCCGCCTGGTCATTGAATGGATCCTAGCGTGACTGACATTTATCACATGTGCGTTAATCACGTGTGTTGTGCCAAACTTTCCAGGACTTTTGCCAAAATCCTTTTTCACGTACTCTTGCAGCTTTCCAACATCGATCATTCGCTGGACCTCGATCTGTAGAGCGCGACAATTCTCGGTCTTGTCACCATGGTCTTTATGGAACTTGCAGTATTTGCTCCTATCACGTTTATCACGTGTCTCTGCTTGCAAAGGACGAGGGGGGCTCAAATCCTTGATGATTTTCTCATACAACTCTGCAAGATGTATGTTCAATGTTGTCAGCTTCATAGCATGATATTTCTGGAACCTAGTTCCCATTCGTCCACCTTAGTTCTTCTCTCGCTCTTCACCTCGATCATTGTGCTGGCCGCTCGAATGGTTCTTCGACTTGTATTTCCTCCCATCATTTGGATGATTGGATGATCTGTTAACATGTATCGTCTCTCGAGCTTTGGAATCATCCTTCACTCGAGCGTATTCTTCCACGCGATTATACAGTCCTTCCAGAGTTTTTGGTGATCTCTTGACCAAGGAACCGTACACACCTCTTTGATCGTACTGGTATGCCTGCTTGTAAGCTTCGATGACGATTTGATCGTTGGCACCATCTACATATGCCAACTCTTTCTTGAAGCGTCGAGTAAACTGCTTGATGCTTTTCTTCTTCCGAATTCCTATAAGGAACAAATCGTGGAATCCCTTTCGATCGCGTCTGTTGTACTTGTAGTGGGAGCATAATTCTTCAACCAATTCATGGTAAGTACCGATCGACTGTACAGGGAGTTTATTGAACCACTTTATTGCTCCTCCAGCCAGTGACTGTGGAAACATTTTTCACATCAACTCATCACTGTGCTTCCACAGAATCATGGCCGTTTCATAGTGTAAAACATGCTGATCTGGATCATCTGTTTTCTCATCGAATTCTGGCAGCTTTGGAACTAGAAAATTCATTGGCGGCCAGAATTCTCTGATATTCAGCTTGAAAGGGGCTCCTGCAGACCGATGCAACTGGTCTATCTTTTCTTCTCTAGACTGCTTTTTCGACATTACTTTCTCGATCATCTTGCAAAGACGAGCTTATGTTATTGCGCTCACGTCGCCATCTGAGGAACTGTCTTCCTACTCATAATCTCGGTCTATTGGAATATGAGCTTTAGATCTCATTCTTTTCCTCTCAGGTCCAGTAGGATCTCTTCTAGCTCTGCCTTGATCCGAACGAGCATAACAATCGTGCGAAAATTCTCTCTCATCGTGCCGATATCGAACCTCGTCTTCGTCATTCCTGAGACGTTTTGAATGGTTGGTAGTTCTAGCGCACTCTGCTGAGTTGCGGTTGGTCGGGTCCCTGCTCGCCGAGGTTGTACACGACTTCGTTTAGGTAAGTCTCCAGTGACCAACAGTTTTTTCTGTGGTCGATCAAGATCGATCACCTTTCTGTTTTAGTATGCATCTTGAGGGCTAATTCGATTTCCAATCCGCTGCCATAAAGAAAGACCTCTATGCTTGTTCAGATTTCTAGTCCTAGGTCGAGACTGGTTCTCCCGTTCCAATATCAGGAGAGCGTTCTCCTTCTCCAACTCATTCAGCTGATTGCGCAACAGTTCTTCCTTTGTACTAGGAGTCGCGGTGCGCCCATATCGCAGGTTCTGTCGATCACCATTCCTCGTAGACGGGCTACCGAATGCATGCCCTCTGTTTCCTAGAACTTGTGGGTTAGCCCAATCAAGTAAGTGTTGAAATGTCAGGCCCAAGAAGAAAGGAATGCCCAAGCAAATGAGAAACAAAGGAAAATCCCATACAATGGGGTGTGGATAACCCAAGGTGTAAGAGAGGTGGGTGTCAGCAGACGGGGTGTAAACATCGTTAGAGTAAAAGAACTGGGGCGCAAATATCCTGAGACCACGGGATTATGTTACACCGCGATGCGCTGAATAGGGAGCACTGTATTAAGTTATGATGTAGTGCACCGAATAGGTAGCACGTTATTAAGTTACGACGCAGTGCACCGGATCACTGTCAGCCGCCGGTTTGGCCGCCGCCGCCACCTGTCACCGCCGTCTGTTGCCGGCCACCTGCTACTGCACCGGAGACGGTGGGTTAACGATGTCTGAGAAGATGAAGTGACGTCACGCTGACGTCACTTTTGCTGATGTCACGCTGACATCATGTGTGTTGGTTCTGTCGTTGACGTCATGCTGACGTCACAGCTGCAGCTTCTCTCGCTGATGTCACCTGACGTCATGATTACGCTGTGTTGATGTCGGGCAGTGACTGTGCAGATTTGGACATGTGGCATCTTTGGGTTGGAGGTGCCTTTTGACTGGGCAACGCTGACGTGGAATCTTCTATCCCAACTTGGAGTTGTTGCTCATGGGCTTGTGAATTGAGTGTTTGCTCATAGCCCAACTTAGTTAGTTGTACGTGGTCTTGCACATGGAGTATTTGTAAGGCCTAGTTGGCCGTTCTTGGATAATCAAGGGAAACATCTTAAGCCCAATGAATCCTTCTTAGCTAATGGGAGGAGTTTTGTAGGTTTAAGTTAACCGATTTCTTGTGTAGAATATTAGGGGTACAAACAATTTATTTAGAGAAAAAAAAATAGAGACCGCGATAGAAGAACAAAGAGATCGAGAGAGAAAAAGATAGAGATCGATATTAGAGAGAGTTAGAGACCTAGAGATAAGAGAGTAAAGATCTGTTTTGATTAGTTTTTCATCCAGAAAACAAGTGAGATGGTGTTGTTTTCATTGTGGTCAGAGAAAATTAGTCTTTTCATTCAGAAAACAAGAAAGTAATTTAAACCCTTTTTTTATTTTTTGTTAAAATCAAATCATGCATGATGTTTTGTTGATTATAAGTGAAGTTGAGATGATTGATGTTTCTGAAATTAGGGTATATGGTTGAGATTGGGAATGTCAAAATTAGGTTGATTGTGATGGTTTGATTGATTGTGTTCAATTGTACTCGAAATTGAATTTAACTCTCATTACAGAACTGTGTTGAACTGTACTCTGTTTTTTCTTTCTTCATTTTTTTTCCTTCCCAGAAATCGAATTTTATCGGAATAAAATATGATATCTGATAGCTTATCCTAACGGAATCAGATTGGGATTTTTGGATTCCGTCGGATGTTATCGGATATCAGATTTCCGATAAAATTTAACCTTAACCTTATCGGTTTGGTCAAAACCCGACGGATTTTTGTTCGTTGACACCCCTATTTCTATATTTCTATCTTTCTAAGTTTGTACACTTTTCTCAAAAATTTCCAAATTGCAGATTTCAAACTCAATTGATCCGGGAACCCAACTTGATTTTTATGGAGTAGTATTTGAAGTTGTTGTTAAGAATATATGTGGTAGTTATAAAGAAATGGTAAAAAAAAAGAGGTCTGCAAGTTCTGGATATTAACCAACTCAAACCTGCAGGGGCATTAACCAACTCAAACCTGCAGGGATTTTAACCAACTCAAACCTGCAGTTAAGAAAAGGCAAAGAAGAGTTCAAGGTAAGGAAAACTAAGGCAAAGCAAATTTGAAGGCAAAGAAGAGTATTAGTCAAAAATACAAAGGAAACTCCATCCATGAACACATTCATTGGAAGTTATGTGAAATGAAGAAGGAAAACAAGATGAAGAAGATTGTCCAGGATTTTTATTATTAAAGTCTTTATTTTAAATTATTATCTTATAAAATGACTATTAATGATTAATTGGAAGTTCATATCAAAAAAGCGAATTTGAAAATTAAGCTTGTTAATGAATTCAAGGTAAGCTTTATTCTTTGGGCTACTCCCATGACTCACTTCCAACCAGGGATATGTTGCAACATAGGGGAGTGACTATTGTTAGTGAGCAATGTGTTTTGTGCAACGAAGTAAGAGAATCTGCGAATCATATGTTCCTTCACTGTAAGTACTCTTTCTATCGGAGATATTTAATTAATGCTTTTAAGATAGCTTGTCCCATGCCAAGAACTTTACTTCTTTTGTTCGAAGCTTGGTTTATCAATGTCCTGCAAGGTAGAGGAAGGAGGTTTGGCAAATCTTACATTATGCGATATGTTGGATTTTGTGGAAGGAGAGGAATGGAAGGGTTTCTGGAGGTCGTCATAAGAATATGCAAGAGAATATTGATTTGGTTAAACAACTCGTAGTCTTGTGGTCTTGTGACAACGATATTTTTAAGTTCTTTGATCCTAGTTTAGTTTGGAGTAATTGGGACACTCTAATGTGTATGTAGCGCTCTCTGTATTGACCTTGGTTAGATCCTTGGTTTTTCTTTTCCTTTTTAATATAACCTTCTCTTCGAAAAAAATAAAATAAGTATTGTTAAAAATCAAGGTTGTATTCCTAATTTAGACTTACATTACAACTTAATTTTAACCAATAAAATAGAACAATGATAAAACTTACATTTAGGCTTAAGCTGGTAACTAAGAAATTAAAACATAAAAATGAGATTATATTTGGGAAACACTCTTAAGATCTCATAACAACTTCCATATTGGAAGTATTTTACGTTTGATGTGGATCCACTCCGTCTGACATCTTTGTTCAAGGCGACTCCATCACGGTTTCACCATTCCTTGAATTTCGACCCGTTTTGCATTACCAAAGCAACATACTAGTTAACTTTTTTATTGATTATATTGAAGCGAGCACTCAACGCATCCACATTACGATTGTTGAAGTTCGTTGTTTCTTATTGAAATTTAATAAATATGTTTTCCCAAAATGCCCTGGCTTGGAGTGCACCACCAACGATTAGGCGTCGAGTAAAATAAATAAAATTCCTGCAAATACCTTCATCTCCCGTAGTAGTAAACTTCCGCCTTCTTATTTGATTTTGCACATTTTTATTTTCGACGGAATATTAGTTTTCTATGAACTCAGTCGCATTCATATTTGAAAAACTGTAAGAATTTTACTTTTTTTTTTTTTGAAAAATTAGAAGAGTTATGAAAAGTATGGAAAAAGGTGTTGATTGAAATGAGTTTAAAATTGAGTATTTATAGGGATTGGATTCCTTCCTGTTAGATGATGGACTACAGAGTTATGATCATATTATCAAGCGATATAAAGACTATTGATGGCGCTTTAATGACAATTGAGCGATTTTGAGACTCATCTAGCGATGGGTTCACTATCACTCAGTAGAGTCTCTATCGTGTATGCCTAGGTTGTATATTTTCCACTCAGCAATTTATGTTTGTCACTTTTCCATACCCATAGCAAAGATGTAAAACTATGCATTACACAACTTGCATGGGAACATTGCCTTAGGGAAGCTATTGTGCTAGAAAAATTGAATCCCTGGGTAGGAAAGGTACTATGTAAATAGGGATCGAGTCCCTTGTGCTGACCGACTTGGTACATATTCTAGGAAAGCTAGATTCCGGGGTAGGTCTTTCTACTTATACTAGTATGTATTTATATGATATGATCTTAAAATCCTTCAGGAAGGAGCTGTATCATTTTCGGGTTAGTTTTAATGTATCTTCCACTTATTAAAATATTAAAATCGTTAAGGTAATTTTTTTTTATCTTTACGTACGAATGTGTGCATTGGTCAAACACATTGTAATTGAAATACATAAAAAAAATATTATGTATTCTAGATTATAATTAAAATAATAAATGAATTTAATCCATTAAGGAAGTTTGCGATGCTTGAAGGATAGTGTGAAACTTTGATTCCACCATTCATCCCTGAGGAAAAAAGTTTCTTCTTCGTGATGGGAGAATTCTGCAAAAATTCAAGGACCGGACTATAGGATTTACCCTTGTAAAATAAGATAATTACCTTAATATGGCACATTCACATTGGGCGATGATGTCTATTTATCTCTTTGTAAAATGATTTTTTTATGTGTGCTCGTATTACTACTAGTCATGAGGATCCAACGTTTGTTGACTGAAATTTCTGATGAATTATTAAGAAAAAAACTAAGTTATATACAAGTTAAAATTTTCGATGTCTCTTCTCATACACATTATTCTGCTAAAAGGAGTACTTGAAAAAAAAGTTGTTTCTCATTTTTCGCGTGTTTCATAAGATACGTGAGCCCGTAATTAAGAAACTTATTTTCTTATGCCTGTCATAATTTCTTTGGAATTTTTTCGCATGCTCGCTGCTTGTACACATTATTCTCAGACATGTTGCAAATATCTAGCATCAGAAACGAAATTTTTTTGACGTATTCTCGTGGTGTACCGGTATGCCGCAGCTTACGCAAGTTCTCTCTGGCTAGCCAAGCAGCATTGCTTGGTAAGAATTGACCCTTCAATTTTTCTTTCATGACATCGCATATCACAATGCCTGGACGACCAGCTGTAAGGTTGTAGATGGGGAAAAACGATTCGCTGTTTTTTTATGGAATGGAGAGACGACCATGTTACAGAGGCTCCTCAACCGAGCGAACTTCCCAACCTCAAACAGATGCATTGCACGGGAGTGCTTTGAGTTCGAGAGATCAATCTGTAGTACTCCGGCCTAAACCAAGACAATGGACGTTCCAGAGTCAATTCGGTCACAAAGAGGGAAGAGGGTTGATATGTAGGAGGGAAGCTGAGAAGTATGTGAGATCAATAGTGATCAAGGATCGTGAATGTGTTTACATTTTCTACAAGTTTCCTGTGAACTGTTGAGTTCGAATAAGTTCTGGTCGATTTATGGATTTCTTGAGAGTGATTGCTCGAAAAATTGTCTTTTTTTTTCAATTGTGGATTCAGAGACTTATTTATATTGCCAGAATAGTATACACATTGATCTCCAATAAGTGTGACGGTTGCTTGAGTGAAAGAGTGGGAAAGTGGGATATTGTGTTAACCAGTTCCGGGTCATGCGGAGACTTGGTTGATTGTCCACCCACTATTTTTACTCATATTTCTCATCGTGGATATGAACACACGTGTTGTAGGCTGCCAGACCAAAACCCTAATTAATATCCCCCATGTGACGTGATTGATGTCTCACGAACGTGGAGTCTGCAAGGCAGACGTGTATTTGATTAGTCAGTCGTTGACTTGATTAAAGGATGGGTTTAAGTATTGTTCAGTCGAGCATGATTGTTGAATGCTCTAGGATTCATGAATTAACATGTATGCTGGGACACATAGTTCTCGAATGAATAATGTTGATATTGCTCGTCTGAGCAAATATTGTCTGATGAATCGTTGAATATTGATAGTTGAATCAATGTTCGAGCATCAGTAAATTACTGAATATTGATAGTTGGATCCATATTCGAGCATTTGAGAAAATATTCGATAAATTACTGAATATTGATAGTTGGATCAATATTCAAACAACTGAGCAAGTATTGCTCATTTGATAAATTACTGAATATTGATAGTTGGATCAATATTCGAACAATTGAGCAAGTATTACTCATTCGATGAATTACTGGTAATGTGACCCAATAAAATATTAATTAAAATATTGGTAGCTGGATCTAATATTGTATAATTAATCCAGATGTTGACTGTTGGATCAACATAAAATTATTAGTAATTGAATTTTCTCAAAATTATGATTTGCAGAGCATTTGTTCGAAACCCTAATTTTGATCAATTGATGATTTACTGAGAAATAGGTCACTGAGTGAAGGAGTGACCGGCTACATGGGATGACGGTCGACCATGTAGCGCGTACTCGCATGCATCAAAGTCCTTTGTTGACCGGTTGGTGAAATAAACGATCAAACGCTGGTTTAATCATTTATTAAAATAATGCTCATGTGAGCGTTAGGTAGTAAAACCTAGTTATGGAGAGATGAGGGACCGACCAAGGGATCATGGGACTGGCCCTTGGTGGTTGTGGGACCAGATGAAGGTCGAGTGAGCGAGTCCCAGTCGATTGAGAGAGTTTTGACACAATATAAGCAATTGATAGCAAATTAGGTCAAAATTATAAAGATGTGTGGGACCGGCTCATTAAAAGCCTTAGGGCTGGACATGTTCGGTAAAGGTATGCCCATGTCACCACAATGTCCGTGTCTCACTCTTGAGTGTTTTGGTATTTTCTGGTGCGCGTTTGAGGAATACTTTGGATTTTCAGAAGAGTTCGATCTTGACTGAAACTCTCGAATGAGCAAGCAGAACTTCGCTCTTGTGACTAGTATTTTGAGAAAATTAAAATAATAATATTTTAATATTTGATGTGAGTAGCCTAGTCGGTCGTGTGATCGTTTGACTTTATGGCTTTTTCGTGGTTTGAGCAATATTTGAGAAAATATTGAAAAACTAGGGTTTTCGCTCAAACGATGGAGTTTCATGAGATGATGGAAATAATAATATGAGAAAATAAGGGATTGTGAGGTGTGGGACCATCCACGTCTAGGGCACGGACGGCCATCTAGGTGGCCCGGTCCCGTGACAACTTTCCCTATTTTTGTTCGATGAAAGTATGGAAAAACTAAGAGTTTCTCTCAAACGAGGGAGTTTGCTCAAATGAAGGAGTTTCCATGAGATGAGGGAAACAAATTAAAATAATATAAATAAAATAATGGAGAGGGGGACCGGCCACGGCGCCATGACCGGCCGGCCGGTGGGCCCGGTCCTACACCTCTTGTTTATTTTATTTAATATTATTTTATTCATAAGTTCCTCGTTTGTCCATATTTTCGAACGTTCGTTCGTGCATTTGGGTGCTCGTCCGTGCACTATTTTCAAGTACACCTGCACCATTTTCTCAGGACTTACTCGGTGATGGTCCAGACGCCCGATTGTTGAATATTTATTATTAATCCATGAAATTCAGATGGGAATGATTCATGAAACGGAGTAATAAAATGAATTGAGTATCTATTAATAATCCATGGAATCCAGTCGGGGAATTCAGGAACAGAGAAATGAGATGAAATGGTTATCTATTACTAATCCATGGAATCAGCCGGGGATCATCCATAGAACGGAGTAATGAGATAAAATAGATTATTTTCTAGGAATTCAGTTGGCGAATGACACGCTAGAATTAATCTATTTGCAGAATCGAGATATGAGATAGTTGAAGCATCATATTCGTTCAGAGGAGGTGTATAATCATGGAACAACGAGCGACGTGACGTCCTGAAGGCGTTAAGCTCTCTAACAAGCAATTATGTCTAGAGAACCGCCCAATCATCAAGAGATTCTATACGCGGTCTCTCTACGTAGTCAGGGAACAACGTGCGGCATGACGTCCTGAAGCAGTTAAGCTCTCTAACAAACAATTATGTCTAGGGAACCGCCCAATCATTAAGATTCTCTGTAGAGGTGGGTCTCTCTATGAAGTTAGGGAACAACGTCCTGAAGGCGTTAAGCTCCCTAACAAACATTATGTCTAGGTAACCGCCCAATCATTAAGATTCTACGTAGAGGTGATGATGAAATGTGTGAAGCATCGAACACTCAGCCGGGGAGGCCTTTCGAGAAACATATTCATCATAGCTCTGAGAGGAACGTTCCTCAGTTAGAGATCGTGAAACGGTTCACGGATCGTAAAATATGAATCGTCACATGCATTCCTGAAGCCGGGTCAGAAACATGCAGTATCATGATTTTATGATTTTAGCCCTTGCTGAAAATCCACCATCAACATTAAGTCCCTTGCTTAGTGAGGGAAAGTCATGAATGTTCCGCAGTAAGCATTAGATGGTGATTTTCCAGTAGACGAGATAAGTAGTTCTTAGTCGTACAAAGGCATTTTCAAAATCCCCGATTTTCTCCAATGATATCATGACGAGCAAATACCCAGATAAGGACTTTGGCAGTGTGATAGAGTGTCATCCTGTGAGTACAAAGAGACGAGGCACTGGTGATTTGGACGGTCAGACGTCCAGTTTTGGTCGGTTTAGCGTTTACGGGCCGGGACCAAAAAAGAAATCCTTGTTTTAGGGATAGACGTTCGTTCGTTAGTTTAATAAACAAATAATGATCCCTAGCATAAGAGATATTTTTTTTAATAGACTCGTGTTAATGATAAAGATTTTGTCTATGAGTTTTCACGAATTTTTTTATTTTCGATATGTGAGTTTTCACAAATTTTTGAAAATATACCATCGTTTTAAAGACGGATGCTCGCACGAGGGAGCATATATATATATATATATATTCAAATTTACGTGAGTTTCACGTTAAAAAATATATTTGTAAAATCAATATTTTGATTTTGAACAACTGTTGAAAGTGGACATTTATACATGGTGAAAAATGTCTGTATGTGAGATTTCATAATTGTAGAATGGACGTCTATTCCAATTTTTGAAAAATCAGTGGATGTTCACTCAGTAAAAACTTACGTGGGTTGTTCACGGTTTTACGAAAATAAATTTATGATTTTTGAATAATGGACTTTCCCCGTCTTTGCAGATTTGAAGAAACAGGCAAGTTTTTAAAACTTTTGTTCTGAGTTCACTACTGTTAGTGAAATTGTAAACAGGTAAGAGTTGGAGTGTTACCATTTTTGTTGCTTGTTTGTTATTGATACATCCATGACTCTATGTCTTTCGCCTCAGATAATGGTGACTTCCAGTAATCACCCTTCTGGCTCTTCTGGGCTCCAGAAATATCAAGTCAAAGATGAAGACTTCTGCAGATGTTCATGCCAAGGTGAATCAACCTTTCAGAGACGCTAGAAAGCTATACATGGTATGTCTCTTGATCATCTGAGAGTGGTTCGTGCTAAGATACATGCTTTCTTGGTCTTAGCAGATGCGGAGGGAAAGTAGGGACGTGATGAAATATCATAGAAGAAAAGAGCTATGAAAAGATCATATCTCATCAGCAGAAGCACCGCCGACTTGCAAGTGAGACTATCGTCTGAAGATGAAGTTCGGCCTTGCGTTGATGGTGTAGCTCCTGATTCAGATGTGGATGAATGAATAATTTCTTCATAATTCGTCATCAGAAGATTCATAAGTTAGGTCTTCATTGAAAATGCTGTAGAATCTTCATACGATGTCCGTTTTTGATGATCTAACCCAACTTTTTGATGCCCATGAAATTTGCTAGATTTTTCAAAAAAGATTTTTGAGTTTTGATCACGTTTAGTGGTAAAAATCAACGAAACAGTAAACTTCCAGGAAGTCTTCAGAAACTTCAGCTATCATGTAGTTTGATGTTTGGCCACCTGTTTTTGCTCGTTCATACAATTATTTTGAATTTTGGATATTTTGTAGAGTAAATCCATATGAAGAGAATGATATGTGACCCATCCCTAGATTCTTCACTAATTTCTCCCAGCTTGCTGCTTTCTGAAGGGCATTGATAAATCATCTCATACGAGCTTGTTAAAAAATGCCCATGTTGTGTCTTTAAACCATTTTCTTGTGTCTCTAACGGTTGATGAAGGATTTTAATGCAATTGATAAATTTGTAATCTGAACCCCTTGGTTGATACATGAGCCTGGTGCTTGCAGTAGTGCAGTACCATTTTTTTTCTGTCAATCGTAGAAACATCACTTTTGAAACCCTGGTCACGGGACCATAACTGAGGTTGCTTTCAAGAGGGAATGATGTAATGACCATGGTTGCATGTTTCGGTTGTAGAGTTCTTTTTATGATGAATGATTAGTATAGGCGAGCTTGGTGCCATTCACAACTCTCGGACTGTGAAACTGATCGTCATGATCAGTGGATCGTCAGTCCCCAGTATTGAGTTAAATTTCCTTTTCGTTTTTCTTCCTTCTGGCAAGACCTAGATAGAGGACCGAGGTAGAAAAAAAATGATGTAAAGACCTAGGTGGTCAAAGTGGGAGGTACCTTGATGAAGGACTTATTAGAAAGACCTGGTGGACATCGATCGACGGTGAAGGTAATGAATCCCGTCTAAGAATTGCTGCTTGCATGTTGTATGCTCTGGAAGCTGTGTGAACCTCATACGACGTCAAAATTCGGTGCTTGACCCCAAATTTTGAAGCTAATAGACTGAGTTATCAAATGAGAAAATAATCACTCAATTTGGAGTTGTGTAGGTCACCCAACTAAGCGTGCACATTTGTAATTTGTATACCCGTACAAACTTTTCAGATTTCATAAACTGACGGTAAAGGTCATATCTTTCAGCTTGTATGTCCGATTGATGCGCCCTTTTGGTTTGTTGTAGAAGAGACATAGAAGAACATATTTAGTTGAGGAAGAATTGTCTCATTACTAACCCATTGGTACGTTTTTGTAAACCCATGGCCTGAAGTGTGTTGTATCTCATTTGTAGAGGTGATAAGAACATCTTGTAGAAGACTTTGGATTGTGCCCGACTATCGTGCAAGATTTGGGAAGACTTTCATGTAAACATGTTTTCATGTATATATGACTTGATATGAATAATTAGTTTTTTGAGAAGTCCGCTCCATGTGTAACACTTCAGAGAATGGTTAGTTGATGAAGGCCGATATTGCTCGCGAGACCATTGTTGATGCTGAGACCATGGACGGAGTTCCTCCAGATATCCTTGTTAATGCCGATACTATGATCAGAGTTGCTCCAGAGACCAAAAAGGCTAGAAACATGATTATCGACATAGCCTTTGCTCCTCCACCCAGTGATCCTTTTACATTCACGAACTAGCTGGTGGGTTGAGCATCCCTAAGATGAAGGTGTACTGGGAGTTCAAACCGAATTCTTC
Source organism: Papaver somniferum (assembly GCF_003573695.1). Taxonomy (NCBI): domain Eukaryota; kingdom Viridiplantae; phylum Streptophyta; class Magnoliopsida; order Ranunculales; family Papaveraceae; genus Papaver; species Papaver somniferum. The sequence goes on from NW_020628818.1 coordinate 17,863,161, forward strand.
TGAACAGTAAGACTTTACTGTGAACTATCTTTGTCACTGAATTGACTTGAGGCATATAACATCACTTATCTTCATTTTGGATGTGATCCGTGAAGAGAGGAAGTTCCTCAGTCGTGCAGGGGTTTGTGATGTAGAGAGGTCCCGTTTGATGACGTTTCATGGAATCACATCAGGTTGCAATGACTTGTTATGTGGATAACATTTATTGAAATATATTGAATTGATCTTTCCAATAAGATCAAGTCCCCAATGCATCCCTCATTCACTTAGTAGAGTTGAAGGAGTTTGTAGCATCCATTGATGAATGATGTTGCATTTGCTTCAGAAATCTTATCATGGGATAGTGAAGAATTATCGATTGTAGTTCAGTTACACTTTAATCGTCTTGGTCTTGAATCATCGTCGAGATATTTGTGCTAAAGCCATAGGCGCCATTATCGAAGGTGTACTCTTTGATTGAGAGTACAATTTGAAGGATTCTTAGATGCTTGAGCCTTGAAGAGTCGTATCCTTTGAGCGTCGAATGTCTTAGGTTTGATCGTCTCGGCCTCGACTTGAAAAAGCGGGGGTCTAAAAACCACGCCCAATATTTCGCTTAGCAATCTGTATGGACTAGCTCCAATATACTTTTAAGAGATTCAACTAGACAGTCAGACGCAATCTTAATAAAAAGTATATCAAGGAGTTATATCTCAATTTCTCGATTCAATACTTACTCAAGCAAATAGAAATTTGCGATTCTAATTGAATACAAGAGAAATCACTTGGACGGTACCAAATACCAATGTTCAAGTATCAATCAATTTCAATCAACAACCAAAGGTTGGATTTACCAATTGATCGATTCAACGCACAACCTGTGATATTTCAATTATATAACAAAATATAATGCGGAAAAGAAATAACACATACACCATAAGTTTTGTTAACGAGGAAACAACAAATGCAGAAAAACCCCGGGACCTAGTCCAGATTGAACACACATTGTATTAAGCCGCTACAGACACTAGCCTACTAGAAACCAACTTCGGTATGGAATGTAGTTGAACCCCAATCAATCTCACACTGATCCAAGGTACAGTTGCGCTCCTTACGTCTCTGATCCCAGCAGGATACTACGCATTTGATTCCCTTAGATGATCTCACCCACAGCTAGGAGTTGCTACGACCAAAAGTCGAAGACTTTAATAAACAAATCTGTATCACACAGAAAAGTCTACAGGAATAGATAAATTTGTCTCCCACAGAAATACCTACGAGTTTTGTTTCGTCTTTTGATAAATCAAGGTGAAAATGAACCAATTGATATACTGGACTTATATTTTCGAAGAACATCCCAGAAATATCAATCACCTCACAATAATCTAAATAGTATGATGGAGAAACTAGATATTGTAGAATCACAAACGATGAGACAAAGGTGTTTGTGACTACTTTTCTATCTTGCCTATTGGAGAAATTAATCTCAATCCAATCTTACAATTTTACTCAAACACGATAGAAACAACAAGACCAGATCACACAACTACAGAGAAAATAGTTGGGTCTGGCTTCACAATCCCAATGAAGTGTTCAAGTCGTTAACCTATAGGGTTTCGGTAGAAACCTAAGGTTAAAGGAGAATCGAATCTAGCTTATACAACTAGTATCACACATGAGGTGTGGGGATTAGGTTTCCCAGTTGTTAGAGTTCTCCTTTATATAGTCTTCAAATCAAGGTTTGCAATCAATGCTACCTTGGTAACAAGGCATTCAATATTCACCGTTAAATTAAAACCTGATTAGATTCAAGCTAATATCTTTCAACCATTATATCGAACTTAGCTTGTTATACACAAATGAAATGCATGTTCATTTAGGTTTGTGTAACCGTACCTAAACGTGTACACCTAGTTGGTTCAACAATATTTAACCAAATGGTTAGCCATATGAGCACTTTCATATCAACCTTATTCTTCTTTAACACAACTAGTTCAAATGACTCAAATTAACTATTTAGAGAGTTGTTCAATTGCTTAGATCTCATTGAAGTATACAATATACAATCGAATCAAAAACAATTTTGACTCACTCGAATCAATTCATGAACTTTATAGCCATGGTTTGCAAATATGCATTTCTTAATTTATATAAGTTTAAGTTCACGAATAAACCGTTTTAGAAAATAACCCACTCAAGTATGCATACTGTGCACATACTTAAGTACCAGGATTAAGTTTGTTTTTAGTTCACAAACTCCAGCAGAAATTCACGGGGCGTGAACTTCCGACAGTACGCGGACTTTAGTTCCGATTATTCTGAGCATCAAAGTACGCATACTTTGGTTAAAGGATTATGGACTTGCACAAGTATGAATTCACATACAATGTTTATATCCATTCAAGGTTATATATTCTAAACTCTCATTTCAATCATTGAAACATTCTTAGAGGACGTTATATAGTTGATGTTCACAAACTATTTTTCGTCAAAGCGATTTTCAAGTATTTGAAACTAATATGACTTTCATCACTAGTAAATATGAACTTGGACAAAGCGAAAGATTACCAACACATATTTCGCGAAATAGATAAGCGAGATAAACTCGGCTCGAAATAGCAAATGTGTATAATCAAAGTCTATATAGCAATACGACTTTTGTTTCAAGATAGGAGATAGAGTAGATACACTTTTGAGTGATAGATAAGTTCAAGTATCCACATACCTTTTAGTCGATGAAGTTCCACCAGTTCCTTAAGTAGTTCTTGGTATTTGTATAATGAACGTCGTGGAGTCTAGAGCTCAACTACACTTTATATCCTAGTCCGAGACTTAGCTATAAGTAGACTAGAAATCAAGACTTATAGTTTTGGAAATTAAACTTGACAAACAAGCTTGAGATAAAAACGCTTGCGAGTTCGACCGAGCAGTGCTCTAAAAATCTCCCACTTTGTCAATTTTAGTGACAAAACTATCAATACATATGGAATACAAAATAAATAAACTTTGCAGCTTCTCTTCCACATGCATGATCTGCTTGGTTCTTCAACATTACTTGAAATCTTCGTCACTTCCAAGTACTCCAATGATTCCAAAGGTTGTAAGTTCAGCATCATCGTTGTTGAAAATGCATAGCCATGACAATGAGAAAATAAAAGCTCTCAATCATTGTTACACAGTGTCATAGTATAATCACACAGCATCAAAGTTCAATTGTATCACAACTTCGACAATAATACTATGGTGATATGTATCACTCCCCCTTAGTCAATACTCCATCTCACATTGAAACCACTCCCCCTTACATAATGATCCGAAAACCATATGTGTTTGTGGTGTGAACTACACATTAATTCTCCCCATTTTTGTCAATAAAATTGTCAAAGGTACGAAAACTAGTGGGATCCTAATGAAATTTCCATAGAGACACTTCATGACCAAAAGAAAGTACATATCAACTTTTTAGATGCACTCATATAGCCGAAACTAAATGCATTCATCAAGGAATTTATAAAGATACAAGTAATCCATATAATATTCCACAGCCGCACTCCCCCACAAAGATTTGGCAATTAAGCACAAGTTCAATTAAGAACTCTCCCCCATAAAATGTCATTCCCGAAAGAACAACAAGAGCGACCTTACTTTCACAAGAAAATAAGGACTTCTTTGGAAAACACAAATCACATAAAAATATGAATTTGTATCCAAAATACTCAATTAAGTTAACCACAAGAGAACCCATTATTAATTTAATCGAAAATTCTCAACATAAGAGAACTTACGGAGCCGCACAGTATATACATAAAAAAATATGGATCAGGGAAGATCAATACTGCGGAATAGACAAGGATTCATTCTATTTTCCATCACTATTTGCACAATGACATACAATAGACATAATCCTTGTAAACAAAAGCTCATCCTTTCTTCCATCAATATTTGCATAATGACATAAAGGCTTAACTTTTGCTTATCAAAAGTTCATTTAATCTTTTATCAATACTTGCATATCGACATACGTCAGACTTAAGTTTTGACCAAGTATGGGACAATCATAGTTCACGGACGCAAACATACATATCCCATAACAAATTGCAATATATAAAACCATAAATATTAATACTGCAAAATCATCTTACAAACAATTTTAGAATTTAAACAAATAAATCTAAAAACATTGAAGATGAAAATCGTTGGACATGGCTATGTGTAATTACAATAATGGCTATTCCAAACTCTAGTTATTCTTCTTAAAAACACAAGAATAAAAATTCTAATAAGAATTTTTCCTAGACAAAATAAAATCAACAAGCTAATGAGAAAAGACAGACTCCTAAGCCAAAGCCGAACACAAACTGATATCAAATAGACATTTTGGGATCCTCACGAGCCTTGAGATCTTTGAGCTTGTGATTGACAACATCCAATGCATCTTCAAGAAGATATCATCATTGAGAAGATCTTTAACATGTGTCTTTATGAGACCAAAGTCATAAGTAACCTTTTTCAACTCAGTTCTTAACACATCAAGACTCTACAAAGTATCAACGATCTGCAGTTTTGCTTCCTCAAAATATTTAAGAAAATCATGAACCACTTCAAAAGAAACCATATCCTCATTCTCAACATCCTAATGTGTATAAGCATAGTAACATGAGGCAATTAGGATGATCATATTCTACTAGGGTTCTTTTCTTCCTTCTCTTGGACTCGAAACCAATACCTTTGTTAAGAAACCCTTTTGCAAAACCGAGAGAGTTAGAAGAAGACATTCTTGACAAACCAAAAAATATCCCAGTGTATGCGTACGTGACTCAAGGGTTTTGGTATTTAAATGGTTTTTTAGGGAAGGTAAATTTTAAGGTTTCTAAAAATTGATTCGTGACAATAACACGGGCACTCGTACGAACACAACTTGACCCAACAACAAAGGTACGGCACGGTCGTATTTTTACGACAAGACAGAATTTCTGCTATGTGAAAATTATCACAACATTTTTGGCTCAATAAATTTTATATCTCCATAGAGAAATAATTTAGAGCACACAACATAGTTGTAACGAAAACAAAAGAAGAACAACATCAGACACAACCAATACTTTAAGCAAAGTTATCTGCAGACAATAATTTAGCTATGGACGATAAGAAAATAACTCAACTAAACAGAAAGAAAATTTGCCAAAAGTATACCTGATTATTAACACATCTTACTCAACAAGATTTTATGAGTAAGTTTTCAATCCTTGTGATTAATTGACACAAGTATGAGCTCTAAGCTCATTAAATGAACTGTGTTACGGTTGGGTCTCTTTTTCCTTTCGAATCTAGGAAATAATTCTTTTTGATGTGAGAAATTATCATAAAACTTACTATCATCATAATACGAGATAAAGTTTGAGTTCTTATCAGAAGAACTTTGACTGGAGGAAGTTGACAGTCTGTTGACGATTTCTTTATAACCTTCAATTATCACCTTTAGGTTATTTCTCATATCATCATTTTTTCTCCCTTCTTATGAAACCTTGTTCACATCAAAATTAACATTATCTCCCTTTTTGACAGAAGAAAACAATCGATCCCTTCTTAGACAATTTTCGTTGAGACGTCCGTTATGCTTCTGAGCATTTGAGGAACTCATAGAACTGACTTTCCTGATATAACACACGGGGTGAGTATTGAAACCAATTGGTTTAGACATACAAATGTCAGCTACACCTTTGAGGATTAGATCTAAGGTGTATTGAAGTCGAACAATGGAATTGTTATTCAACCTAGAGTTTCTCTTTTGCTTAACAGGACCTTTTGAATTACAAAAAAGACATAGTTTCTGATCATGAGGGTGATTAGAAAGTTCCGTCTTAACATCATCGTTTTAAGATTTCTTCCTCTCATGTGATGTGCAACATCCTTGATTAGAAGAGGCTATAGGAACATCTTTTCCAATAGAAGGTAATTCCGATTTTACTTTTGGAACTGGAACTCACTCAGTTGCAATCGGAGTAGATGGTATAGAGGACTTTTTGGAACATCCTTGAATCGAGAGTTTATTCAAGCAAGTTTCAATTTCCAAAGCATCCTTTTTGAGGCATGGCTTAAGTAATATACATGAAGAATGAACTTCAGCGTCTTTGGAATCATAGTCTCTAACTATACCGAGGAGAACATTGATATTGTTTTTCAACCGATTAAATCTATCATCTTGGATTCTAACAAGGTTAAGAACCAGTTTACTCTCTTCAGCTGCTTCCTTTTTTCGGAGTTAGACTCTTTTGAAGGGTAATCGGGATAACACATGTCATTGTTAGTCTGTTTCGTTAGAACACTAGGTTCGTCTATATTTGAGATTGAAGAATCTTTCTCTTTAATAGAAATCGCCGAAACAGATCTTTTATTTCTAGTGACGCGTTTATCAAAGAGATTATTGTCCATATAGTCAGATCGCTACAAACTCAAACTTATAAGGTCTTTAAACGTGTTTTCCTGCTCTGATACCAAATTGAAAAAACGGGGGTCTAACAACCACACCCAATATTTCGCTTAGCAATCTGTATGGACTAACTCCAATATACTTTTAAGAGAATCAACCAGACAGTCAGACTCAATCTTAATAAAAAGTATATCAAGGAGTTATATCTCAATTTATCGATTCAATACTTACTCAAGCAAATAGAAATCTGCGAGTCTAATTGAATACAAGAGAAATCACTTGAACGGTACCAAAGACCAATGTTCAAGTATCAAACAATTTCAATCAACAACCAATTGGATTTACCAATTGATCGATTCAGCGCACAACCTGTGATGTTTCAATTATATAACAAAATATAATGCGAAAAAGAAATAACACAGACCACAGAAGTTTTGCTAACGAGGAAACCGAAAATGCAGAAAACCCCCGGGACCTAGTCCAGATTGAACACACACTGTATTTATCCGCTACATACACTAGCCTACTACAAACTAACTTCGTTCTGGACTGTAGTTGTACACCAATCAATCTCACACTGATCCAAGGTACGGTTGCGCTTCTTACGTCTCTGATCCCAGCAGGATACTACACATTTGATTCCCTTAGCTGATCTCACCCACAACTAAGAGTTCCTACGACCCAAAGTCGAAGACGAATCTGTACCACACAGAAAAGTCTACAGGAATAAATAAATTTGTCTCTCACAGAAATATCTACGAGTTTTGTTCCGTCTTTTGATAAATCAAGGTGAACATGAACCAATTGATATACCAGACTTATATTTTCGAAGAACAGCCTAGAAATATCAATCACCTCACAATAATCTTAATATTATGATGGAGAAACTAGATATTTTGGAATCACAAACGATGAGACGAAGGTGTTTGTGACTACTTTTGTATCTTGCCTATCGGAGAAATTAATCCCAATCTTACAATCATACTCAAATACGATAGAAACAACAAGATCAGATCACGCAACTACAGAGAAAATAGTTGGGTTTGGCTTCACAATTCCAATGAAGTCTTCAAGTCGTTAACCTATAGGGTCTCGGTAAAAACCTAAGTTTAAAGGAGAATCGAATCTAGCTTATACAACTAGTATCACACATGAGGTGTGGGGATTAGGTTTCCCAGTTGTTAGAGTTCTCCTTTATATAGTCTTCAAATCAAGGTTTGCAATCAATGCTACCTTGGTAACAAGGCATTCGATATTCACCGTTAAATGAAAACCTGATTAGATTCAAGATAATATCTTTCAACCGTTAGATAGAACTTAGCTTGTTATATACAAATGAAATGCATGTTCATTTAGGTTTGTGTAACCGTACCTAAACGTGTACACCTAGTTGGTCCAACAGTAGTTAACCAAATGGTTAGCCATATGAGCACTTTCATATAAACCTTATTCTTCTTTACCACAACTAGTTCAAATGACTCAAATGAACTAGTTAGAGAGTTTTTCAATTTCTTAGATCTCATAGAAGTATATAAGACGCAATCGAAGCAAAAACAGTTTTGATTCACTCGAATCGATTCATGAACTTTATAGCCATGGTTTGCAAATATACATTCCTTAATTTATATAAGTTTAAGTTCACGAATAAATTGTTTTTAGAAAATAACCCACTCAAGTATGCATACTGGTACGCATACTTAAGTACCCGAATTAAGTTTGCTTTCAGTTCATAAACTCCACCAGAAATTCACGGGACGTGAACTTCCGACAGTACACATACAGGTACGCGGACTTTAGTTCCGGTTATCCTGAGCAGCAAAGTACGCATACTTTGGTTCAAGGATTATGGACTTACACAAGTATGAGTTCACACACAATGTTTATATCCATTCAAGGTTATATATTCTAAACTCTCATTTCAATCATTGAAACATTCTTAGAGGATGTTATATAGTTGTTGTTCACAAACTATTTTTCGTCAAAGCGATTTTCAAGTAATTGAAACTAATATGACTTTCGTCACTAGTAAAGATGAACTTGGCCAAAGCGAAATCTTACCAACACATATTTCGAGAAATATAAGATAAATAAACTCGGCTCGAATTAACAAATGTGTATAATCAAAGTCTATATAGCAATACGACTTTTGTCTCAAGATAGGAGATAGAGTAGATAGACTTTTGAGTGATAGATAAGTTCAAGTATCCACATACCTTTTAGTTGATGAAGTTCCACCAGTTCATTGAGTAGTTCTTCATCTTTGTATGATGAACGCCGTGGAGTCTAGAGCTCAACTACATTTTCTATCCTAGTCCGCGACTTAGCTACAAGTAGACTAGAAATCAAGACTTATAGTTTTGGAAACTAAACTTGACAAAAAAGATTGAGATAACAACGCTTGCGAGTTCGAATGAGCAGTGCTCTAACATGACTATCTTCTGTTTATTCAGCATCCCTTTCGTTGCGGTAGTGGGATTCAACATTTGTGCAGACATCAGAGCTTTCTGATTTTGTGGCATACATGGACACTCCTGCAAGTCTATGGAGAAACACCCAACGTGTTATTTTCCATGCTTGGACATAACCTCAGTAATGAATGTCTTAGTGTGATGATTGATTCAGAGAAGTTTCAGATTCAACCACTTGGTAAAATATTAATGTGGTGAAGTTATCCATTCATAACGTCTTGCAATAGCAGAGTCGCTAGCAGAATTGAGTCCCCATGCTTGGATAAAATATGAGAAAATAAATGACATAGACATGGGAGGAATGAAACTTTCCTGAGTGCAGAACCTCTTGATGAATGTCTATGCATATTTTGCAGGTTCTTGCTTCAACCTCGTCAAAATTCGAAATTCCTCCAAGTGCTCTGAAGATTGAATGTCCGCCAAATCTTCTGGATCAGAACTTTCTTTGTTGGACAGATGTGCAACCAAAGGCGCTTTGTCAGTATCCATCTTTTCAGCGTGGATCCACGCTCGTCTGAAGACCATGTCATATCTTGGATCTTCCTGATTATATGAACCTTTCTTTCTGTCCAGGTTTAACTTATGTTCACTTTGAGAGTGATGTATCCATAAGTATTTCCAAGCATTCCTTCAAGGTCTCCGATTGATATGGGATCACGAGTAGCTTCTTGTCAAGTGATGTCTGCAGCTCTGAGGGTTTTCAAAGAAGAATGTTGATAGTGGTTCCAACATCGATCAACGTTCTCCAATATTCCTTTCCTTTGAGATTGACTGTGGTAAGCAATCCCAAGACGTATATCTCTTTGTCTGTGGCTGGAGGCTCTTTCGACAGATAGAGCAATTCACGTATATATTCGACCAAGGATTGAACTGCCTCTTTGATAGGTTGTTCATAGAGAGTGCAAGTCTTTATTGGGAGAGGGTCATGTGTACTCCTTCAGTCCCTAGTTGAAGCTATTATGGATCAACCTTCTCTTTGAAGATGTGCTTAAAAATATTGTAGTCACTTGTTGGATGATTGATGAATCTATGAAGGTGACAGTACCTGGGATTCTCCATTTTTTCTTCAGTTGGCTCTCTCATGATGATTTTTTTTTGATTGCATCATCTTGAACCCAGGCTTCCAGTAACGCGATCACTTCTTCAATGGGAAGAGGGAACTTTGAGTCCCCGTTTGATCATTTCCTCGTTTGTTGATGCCGGGTCGAGGTTTGTGCATTTCAGGATTGGTTACACTTCCTTGATGTTTTTGCAGGATGGGGCGTTGGAGAAGCATTCTTATGTTGTTGCGCTTCGGCTTTCCTCTTTCCGTAATGAAAGGTTGGAGATTGTACTGCTTGTTGATCAAGCGCCTGGCACTGCCTCGAGCTTATCGCGGTTCCTCAACTTTTGTAGCTTTTGTTTTTTGTAGTAAGGTCAGATCCGTAGTTGTTGATCGCTTGGACGCTTCGTGAAGTTCTGATAAAGTTTGGAGACGGAGATTTTCCAGAAAGGCTCTGTAGACCGGGATCATTCCGTTGATGCATAAGTCCACCAGTTGTTGTTCAGTGACATTCAGATCATGACAAAGCTTGGACTCTGGACCTTTTCACGTAATCATTGGGATGTTCATTGTTCCTCTTAAACATTCTTCCGAGGTCTGAGAGGGTGACCTGTTCTGAAACGAAGAAGTACTTTCTGCAGAAAGTATTAATAAATTCTCACCAACTAGTGATGCTTCCTGGTACGATGTTGTTGTACCATGTGTATGCTATCCCGATTAAGGATTTTGAAAACTCCTTCAAGCGGACAACATGGTTGTGCTCGAGAGACATGTTCCCGAGTATTGCATGTTCCATCATAAAGTGTGAACGTTGGAGAAGTATAACCTTTCAGAAGAGGAATTTTCTGTATAGTAGAAGGATATGGAGGATGGTGATGATGGACATATGATTTCTTGTCTTTTCCACGATCCTCTTGAAAGCGCTGAAAATCTTCTCGAGTAATGAAACTTGCCGATTCCCTTGCTGGTGGGTCATTGAAGACTTCATCATCTTTCACGATGTGGATTGGGTAGATTTCAGGATCAACAGTTGAGGATGTTTTCTTAGCTCTTCCTTTGTTTGACTGACATTGGGGATGAGTTTGCTTAGACGGAAGCTTGTCTGTCAGAGTCTTGAGATGGGTGCACAACTCTTTCTGTGTTGCCGCCATGTCTGTCTGATTCTTGGAAAAAAATTCTTGAACCTTCATGAAATTGGCGATGGTAGACGGATTTTCTCTGATTTCCCCAGGAGACCGGCCGAAGAGAGGATGGTTGTTGTTGGTTTTAGGAGGAGTGGTACCACCAGTACCATTGTTGGAAGCGGGAGTAGTTTCTGGGGTACCACCGTCGTTGCTAGTGCTAGAGTTGTTTGTGTTAGGATTTGTAACTAAACCTGACCTAAGATCAACCGTTTTGTGAAAGTTTGAGATTGCAACCGAGAGATTAATCTCCCACCATGGTCGCCAATCTATAGATGGGGAAAAACGATTCGCTGGTTTTTAGGGAATGGAGAGAAGACCGTGTGACGGAGGCTCCTCAACCGAGCGAACTTCCTAACTTCAAACAAATGCACTGCACGTGAGTGATTTGAGTTCGAGAGATCAATCTGTAGGACTCCGTCCTAAACCAACAATGAACGTTCCTGAATCAATTCAGTCATAAAGAGGGAAGAGGGTTGATCTGTAGGAGGGAATCTGAGAAGTGTGTGATTTCAATAGTGATCAAGGATCATGAATGTGTTTACGGTTTCTGCAAGTTTTCTGTGAATTGTTGAGTTCGAATAAGTTCTTGTCGATTGATGGAATTCTTGAGAGTGATTGCTCGAAAATTTATCTTTTTTCAGTCGTGAATTCAGAGACTTATTTATATTGCCAGAATAGTAGACACATTGATCTCCAATAAGTGTGATGGTTGCTCGAGTAAAAGAGTGGGAAAGTGGGAAATCGTGTGTTAACCAGTTCCGGGTCGTGAAGAGACTTGGTTGATTGTCCACCCACTACTTTTCTAACTCCCTAAATTGCTTATACGACTTACTGACATTTATCATCGTGGAAATGAACACACGTGCTGTAGGCCGCCATACCAAAACCCTAATTAATATCCCCCATGTGACGTGATTGATGTCTCACGAACGTGGAGTCTGCAAAGCAGGCGTGTATTTGATTAGTAAGTCGTTGACTTGATTAGATGATGGGTTTAAGTATTGTTCAGTCGAGCATGATTGCTGAATGCTCTAGGATTCATGAATTGAACATGTCTGCGGGGACGTATAGTTCTCGAATGAATGATGTTCATATTGCTCTTCTGAGCAAATATTGTCTGATGAATCGTTGAATATTGATAGTTGAATCAATGTTCGAGCATCAGTGAATTACTGAATATTCATAGTTGGATCAATATTCGAGCATTTGAGCAAGTATTCGATAAATTACTGAATATTGATAGTTTGATCAATAATAGAACAACCGAGCAAGTATTGCTCATTCGATAAATTACTGAATACTGATAGTTGGATCAATATTCGAATAACTGCGCAAGTATTACTCATTCGATGAATTACTGGTAATGTGACCCGATAAAATATTGATTAAAATATTGGTAGCTGGACCGAATGTTGTATAATTAATCCAGATGTTGACAGCTGGATCAACATAAAATTATTAGTGTTTGAATTTGCTCAAAATTATAATTTACAGAGCATTTATTCGAAACCCTAATTTTGATCAATCGCTGATCAATTGATGATTTACTGAGAAATAGGTCACTGAGTGAAGGAGTGACCGGCTACATGGGATGATGGTCGACCATGTAGCTTGTACTCGAGTGAGCATGCACCAAAGTCCTTGGTTTACATGTTGGTGAAAAAACGATCAAACGCTGGTTTAATCATTTATTAAAAATAATGCTCGTGTGAGCATTAGGTAGTAAAACCTAGTTATGGAGAGATGAGGGACCGACCAAGGGGTCATGGGACTGCCCCTTGGTGGTTGTGGGACCAGCTGATGGTCGATTGAGCGAGTCCCAGTTGATTGAGAGAGTTTTGACCCAATATGAGCAATTGATAGCAAATTAGGTCAAAATTATAAAGATGTGTGGGACCGGCTTATTGCAAGCCTTAGGGACGGCCTTGGTCGGTTAAGGTAGCATGCCCGCGTTACCACAGTGTCCATGTCTCAGTCTTGAGAGTTTTGGTATTTTCTGGTGCGTGTTTGAGCAATACTTTGGATTTTCAAAAGAGTTTGATCTTGACTGAAACTCTCGAACGAGAAAGTAGAACTTCGCTCATGTGACAAGTATTTTGAAAATATTTAAATAATAATATTTTAATATTTCACATGAGTAGCCTAGTCGGTAGTGTGTTCGTTTGACTTTTTGTCTTTTTCGTGGTTTGAGCAATATTTGAGAAAATATAGAAAAACTAGGGTTTTCGCTCAAACGATGGAGTTCAATGAGATAATGGAAATAATAATACGAGAAAATAAGGGATTGTGAGGTGTGGGACCGTCCACGGCTAGGGCATGGCCGGGCAGCTAGGTGGCCCTGTCCCGTGACAACTTTCCCTATTTTTGTTCGATGAAAGTATGAAAAAACTAAGATTTTCGATCAAACGAGGGAGTTTGCTCAAATGAAGGAGTTTTCATGAGATGAGGGAAAAAAATTAAAATAAAATAAATAAAAAAATGAGAGAGGGAGACCGGCCGTCCGGTGGGCCCAGTCCCATGCCTCTTGTCTTTTTTATTTAATATTATTTTCTTCATAAGTTCCTCGTTTGTCCATATTTTCGAACATTCGTTCGTGCGTTCGGGTGCTTGTTCGTGCACTATTTACTAAATATTTTTAAATATTTATTATTAATCCATGAAATTCGGCTCCATGAAATTCAGCTGGGAATGATTCATGAAACGGAGTAATAAAATGAGTTGAGTATCTATTACTAATCCATGGAATTCAGTCGAGGAATTCAGGAACAAAGAATGAGAGGAAATGGTTATCTATTACTAATCCATAGAATCATCCGTGGATCAACCATGGATTGGATTAATGAGATAAAATATATTATTTTCTAGGAATTCAGTTGGCGAATGACATGTTAGAATTAATCTATTTGCAGAATCGAGATATGAGATAGTCGAAGCATCATATTCGTTCTGAGGGGGTGTATAGTCAGGGAACAACAAGCGGTGTGACGTCCTGAAGGCGTTAAGCTCTCTAACAAACAATTATGTCTAGAGAACCTCCCAATCATCAAGAGATTCTATACACGGCCTCTCTACGTAGTCAGGAAACAACGTGCGACGTGACGTCCTGAAGGCGTTAAGCTCTCTAATAAACAATTATATCTAGGGAACTTCCCAATCATTAAGATTCTATGTATAGGTGGGTCTCTGTATGTAGTCAGGAACAACGTGCAGCGTGACGTCCTGAAGGCGTTAAGCTCTCTAACAAACATTATATCTAGGGAACCGCCCAATCATTAAGATTCTACGTAGAGGTGATGATGAAATGTGTGAATCATCGAACGTTCAGCCGGGGAGGCCTTTCGAGGAATATATTCATCATAGCTCTGAGAGAAACGTTCGCTCAGTCAGAGATCGTGAAACGGTTCACGGATCGTAAAATATGAATCGTCACATGCATTCTTGAAGCCGGTTCAGAAACATGCATTATCATGAGTTTATGATTTTAGCCCTTGTTGAAAATCCACCATCAACAAAGGTCGTCATCAATTCTAGTCCTCCACCACAACTTCGCATCACCTTCCAGGTACATGCTAACGAGAGTGAATTTTTGATTTTCCGGGGTTCTGGCGTCCTTGAAGTACTGATCCATGTCCCACATGAAATTCTCTAATGTCTTCGTATATCTAGTGCCAGAAAATGCCTTAGGTTCAGGAACTTTAATCATCGTAAAGTCTCCATTACTACTACCACCCGTAGTAGCATGATCCGAACTCATCGTATCCACCATTCTCCTTAAGACGCGTAACTCATCAATTATCTCTTTCATGGAGTCTGTGAACATGGCCATAACAGCAACGATTTGGCCTTCCAAATCAGCATGCTTCTTAGTTGCAGCCTTGCTTGCAATAAGCATATCAACAACATAAGTGTCCAATGCTTGAATGCGAGCCAGTACTGTAGCATCATAATTAACATCGTTAGGATGGCGTATCTCATCGCCAATCCTATCTTCCAAGTCTGTTACCCTATCAGTTAAGGTATCCATCGCATTCTTCTTTCCATCCATTATGATCTAACAATTCAACAACTAAACTCAAGCAAAACATAGAAAATCTTCCAAAACAAAGCCAAAACAGAGCAACCTGTGCTCTGATACACGAATTGACACACCTACAAATGCTCCAAGCAAATTTTTGCGCAACCATGACCCGACAATTCAATGGTCCAGTGATCTATTATCACCCACTTGTATTTCAGCCTTATAAGTTTGCACCTAATGCAAACAACCAATTTCACTGAGTTTTGCAACGGAAGACTTATTTATATTTTCTATTTTCCTTCACTTGTAGCCCATACTACAAACAAGGGTTAATTACATGCTTATGCTTCACAGAATTTGGGGAGTGCTTTCGAATCAACAGAATACTGAGGAAAACATCTAAACCAACAAACTCATTTTCATTAACTTAAGGGGAAGATTGTAAAACTATGTGCAACCAATGGACTTACAAGCTTATTCACTTTAATCCTACAACAAGACACTCTCTACTGCAATGCGGTTCCTTTACACATGAAGACTTACACTTGCAAAGGTATTCTGGCCTATTTATAATGCCAAGAACCAGGCCAATCCGTGTACAACTTATTTGCACGACCTACGTACAACCATCTGTCCATAGGAAGTTTCCCTGACCGCCTCAATGCTTTTTTAACTGCTACCTTTCTTGATGGCTTGCAGAATGACGCCACACTTGTCTTAAACGGTTAGGATATGCCAAACCCTCTTCTAAAGCCACTTTATAACCTTCTCTAACTCACTCTCTTACCCCGGCATGCGTGTGATGCACACACACTCGTAATTAACATCTTGAACTCATATCCGGTAAACAATGCGCTGCGCTCAACTTGGCCCGTGCCAGTGTTCGGCAATGATTGTTCTTCAATCAACTTGGCCTCTGCCAAGTACGACAATAGTTGCGCTTTACTCAACTTGGCCTCTGCCAAGTACGACAATGATTACGCTACATTTAACCCGTCCATGTACTTAGCTTATTTGGATGCCAACATCCAAATAAATCATACCAATCGAGTCTTGCCTTGCTGCTTAGTTCAACTTCATGCTTTAGGTGCATCGATCACTTGCATTATTTTTGTCGAGCAATAATCATCAATGACGCATTTGGTACACCACTATTGCATATGCATTATTCAAGCTTTGGCCAAAGCTTGGACCAATGCCTGATAAGTCGTTCCATGACTTGCATTTCATCATTCATTCCTTCCTTGAGCTGGGCTAATTCTGAATAAGGATATGCAACAGTATCGCATAATATTGTATGTGCTAAGTAGCCTTTCTTGTCTCAGCGTTTCACAGTTGGGACATGTCACACTAGGCCTTATGCCATGCTATGCTCAAATTTTGTACGTGCCAGCACGCCATCCTTTACACCCTCATTACTCTTTATTATCATGTAGCACGGCCCTTTACGGGCCCGTAACCTAGGTTCCTTGCCACTCTTTAATCTTTATTATCATGCAGCACGGCCCTTTATGGGCCCGTAACCTAGGTTCCTTGCCATTCCTGTAAATTTTAGGCCTCGGCCTGGGTAGTAATGCTTGTGATGTTTCCCAAGATAAGAAATCCAAACGGAAAGAGAGGACCTTTGTTGATTCTTCATCTTCTTCAATTTCATCATCTAAGTTATTTATATCCACACAATTTGAAAAATGGAGCTCACGTTGCCTTCTCTCTCATTTTCAACATCAGGTAAGTCAGAATTTCAGTTTCTAGAGTCTGATTCATACAGGATGTTTAATTCTCAAAAGAGTTGTTAAGATACCCATCTTAGTTTGGAGTTATTTCATAAGAATTGTGAGTTCATTTTGAAGTTAGTTTTAGGTAATTGTAATAATCCTTACCATGTTGAGTTTAATTGACGATTTACAAGTTTTTTTACTGTTAATTTTATGATCATTTGTGCCAAAAAATAGGGAATTGTATTCAAATTCCAATGTGAAAACCTCCAAAATGGTGGAAGAGGATTATCAGTTTTCCCCTCCAATATTGCCTTGAAATTTTCTGTGGAGAGACGATTTTGACTAGTGATCCTCTAGGTTGTCACTTTGAATGCGAATCTCTTCAAGAAATTTCAATGAAGTCCACTTAATTTGCACTTGTCACTCATTGTCTGCGATTAGCTAGCTTCAGTTGGTGTGATGCATTACACATGCCAGGTTAACATTGCCTTTTAAGTTTCTGAAACTGTTTTTATTGTACTTTTTTCTTATTATATTTGTTATCTCTTTATAGAATTGCCGAAAGTACTTGTCCATTCAAGTAATCGATGTTCTAACTCTACATTACGTTTGAGGTCACTAGAGCGGAGACGAAGGAAGTTCATTGTATATTCCTCTCTACCAGAAACTGCTGCTTCTATTGTAATTGCGGCTGCTGTCGTAGGTACAGCAACAAACTATCTTCTTAAAACGATGAAAGCATCTGAATCTACCAATGTATGTAACCTGTTCCACTTTTTCATTCTGTAACACAAGAACTTATTTCATACGGGGGGTTAATTTGTTTTCGATTTACAATCTCATTCATTATTATACCCAATGAACAAATGACCTATTCGGCTTATGTGGGCTCGTCACAATAACAAAAAATCTTTTGGCAAAATAACTTTAGTAACTTATAATTGGTAGTAGATCGATTTTCAATGAAGTGGTTTTTAGTGAACATGGACATACAATGTGAGGGAATTACATCCCCGAAAACTGTTCTCCTTTTTGAGGCTCCTTAGGTGCAATGTAAGCAGAGTATCTAACTGAACTTTTTCCTTGATAGGCAGAGAACCTTTTGAAACCCTGCGAGGATTGTAGCGGTACTGGTATTTGTGGAGAATGTAAGGGTGAGGGGTTTGTGGTTAAGAGAATGTCAGATGAAAGAGCTGAGAAGGCAAGGTTATCTGCTAAGAATATGGCTACGCGATATACTGCAGGGTATGCTTTTTTCACTTCACTGTAAATGTGTATACGTATGTACTTTGGTATCACGAGTTATTGATACGGATTTTATTAGGCTCCCCAAAAAATGGAGTTACTGCACAAAATGCTCTTCTTCGAGATCTTGTACTACTTGCGGTGGCCGTGGAACATTATAAGCTGATAATGCCTGGACCTCCTCAACACTCATGGCAGTGTCCTCATACAAATTCAGTATGACTTTGAAAACCACATACAACTTGGGATTTTATTAGCTGTTGTATTTAGACTTGGAAATTCATTCCTTTACTTGTCTCCTGTAAGCTGTAACTCTTTCTGAAATACGCAGTATAATAGAAAATTTTGCTGTAACTAAGACTGTAAATATGCAGCACACTTGAATTTAACTAGCCGTGACAAAACAAAATTTAACGAAGTCGATACATGATGTTACTGTACAGGCGGCTTCTTATCGAGTCTTCGAGAGAGGGATAAGTAAAGTCGATCTTCTCCGTGAGTGTGAGTCGTGACCACCGAAAGTAATGGAAACAAAAACAGCCCATCTTATTTGATCATGCAACGACATTCAAGATCTCCCCCTCCAAAAATTTCACGTGTCCTAGGGGTCCATGTCGTACCGTACCGATTTGTCTTCTCGTAGTCGCCGTCTGTTATTTATTTTTTTCAATATCACCAGCAATATGATCACTGGCTCAAAATTGATACTCCAAGATCAGCCGAATTGATTTTCTGAAAATCCGAATTTCATCTTTGAAATTATATTCTATCGATCAAACAAAATAAAATCAATCAAAAATAAGATGAGTTTGTTACATATACATTCTAAAATACATCTAACAGCAATTGAGATTTGGATTTCGCACTCCAACATCCCTCACATCGATTCGTGTTTGCTTTGCTTGATCAATTTCTTGACTGAATTGGAGTCCAAGATGTTTAAATTTAAAGTTTATTTTGATTTTTGATTTTAGGCTTTGAGGATAGCACTCTAATAATTTAAATTATTTAAGGATATATGGGCAATTGCACTACCTTTAGACATCCCTTATAAACCCACCCTAGATGGTATAATGAATGGGTATGCCTCAAAAAAATTGGGTATGCCTCAAAACAGGTTTTCTTCCCTCAACGATTTCGACAAATGCATCTTGCCAACTTGCCAAATGGGCCTAACCCTCTTTAGCTCTTTGTGTTGTTAGATAAGTGGATCCGACAGAGCTTTTGAACATTTAGATAGACGGTAAGCTTCTTTGGGTGGAAACATAAATTTTCGCGCATCAAATGATGGCTTTCCAACAAAAGTGGGGTATCGAATGGACAGAAATCTCTAATCAGACGGGTAACTGGGCCCCAGGATCTTTTGGTTTTTAAAAGGATGTAGTTTTCTGACGTGGCGGAAGAACATTGATCAGTGAGTTTGATGGGTGCCAGAAAATCCGTGCTCTGACGAGCAAGCAAAAGGAAATATTTTAATAACTTAAAAATGAAAAAGTCTTGAAATCCACGTAAGAACTGTACGGAAGTGGGTCATACTTCAGGTGGATATGTTGATTGCAAAAGAGAAATAGAATCTAGTATTCCTCCTTGGAGATATACTAATTAAACAGTTTGCAGGTTCTCTGTCGAGTTTCTTTTGAAATATTTTGCACACAACTTTTCTCTTTAACAAAAGCTGCTTCTTCATGTTCTAGAGGGTCTTCTTCTTTCCTTCCAAGTTTGAAGGTTTGAATTATTGCACATGAGTAGTCCATTTGTTTTTAAACTTAAAGGTGCAAAGTGAATTTACTTATTGGTTTTGAGCACAAGGTTTTGGGGAAAGTCCATCTCTTCTTTTTGGTTAAATAGAGAAAAGCTAGATGTATTTGCACAAGGGTAGAGCTAGCAGTACCGTAGTTATGGGTAGGCAAACAGAAGACCTGGTTAAGAAATATGTTTGGGAGCCATCTGCGCTGGGTGGGAAAATCTACCCATGCCACAATCAGTGGCGGAGTTAGAACCTTTACTAAGGGGAAGCAAAATGTTTCTAGGGAGTGTGAGATAGCAAAATTAAGCTTGAGAGGCTAAATATTTGAATTATTACAGTTTGGCAGGGAGTGCAACTGTAAACCCTTGCGTTAAACTGGCTACGCCTACGCCACTGGCCACAAGCTATGAAGTAAGTAGAATGAGTAAATTTGTATATTTGCATAACTTAGCCTTCTAATGGGGCAGCTAAAAGGCCATCACTTTCAACTAAGCAAGAAAGATCAAAGTCAAGCTTACACCTTTGGAACAAATTCAATAAAGCAACAACTTGTACCATACATAAGCGGCCATAAATAGGAGAGTATTTTTTCTTTTGTGATGCACTCGAATAATACATTTACATCTAGATTATAAATATTTACATCTTTTAATTTCAACTACCGATTATAAATATTTACATCTATACACATTGAAAATAAAATCTTAAAATTAATGGATGGAAAATTAGATTTTCAACATATAAAACTGTCAAGGCTGCCTAAAGTAAAATATTAGGGTTTCGAATTAAAAAAATAAATAGGGTTCCAAACAAGGTTTAAATTTGACTAAAAGTAACTAAGAAGGAATAGTCTACTCAATAAAGTAAAAATACATGGAGTATCACATATTGATGTTTCAGTATATAAATCTGAACACGTGGTAGCTTATAATGATATCACATGCTAAGTAGGTATTCATAATCAACAACATATATACGTACATACATGTATAGCTGTAAAAAATTAATTTGTATCTCTACAAAGCTTTTATGATTTTGTTTCAATCCAATCCAAGACTCTTCTTCATTTAGTCTTTCCTAAGTTTTTGTTTTCCTCCTTTTTTTTGAGTTCTTATACCCTAGCTATTATGCACAAGAACACAAGGCGATTGGGTGAACACGTATGTCTGATCTTACCTTTGATTTCTTGTTGGTTTTCATGTATAGATGTGTATATATATAGATCTCTATATTTCTGTTGTTCTTACTCTTTATGTCTCTCTCAGTTATCTCTAACTTGTGTTCTCAATATTCTTCAGAAGTGTTCTACTAAGTGGTTTGATATTGATCTCAAAGTTTCAACAGTTAAATCTATGTTGATAGTTCTCTCTTTTCTTGTCCTAATCTTCTGATTTGAAAACTCTGATTCACAAACCCTAATTTGAGATAAATGCAGTCTTAGGGGTGTCTTAGTTCTATTGATTAAGTAAAAGTCATGAGGTACTTTTGTAGATTTATTTCCTTCATTCTATGAGTTCTTTTACAAACCTTTATTTATGATTTTTTTTTTTTAGACTTTATGATTGATACTCCTGTATGAGACTTTTACTGGTATGCTGTAAGTAAATTCTTAGATTTCTTTGTTGGATTTGTATTTTTTTTTTTGGAAGAATAATTGTGTTTATTTGAAGTATAGTAATAGACTCACATCTTATGTCATGGTTTGTAGATGCTTTTTGATATGAAGATCTACATTAATCATCATAAATTTGATGGGATTTTTCTATTGAATGAGGTCATACAGATACCATATTCTTGGATTTAATCATCACAGAATTTATGTGATATTTCATGATGTTTTTAGTTTACCCTTAATGGCTGGGATGTATTTGTGCATGACTATTGGGCTGGGATGATTGAAACAGTCACTCTTTGCAGATGTAGCACCATCAAGATTCACGTACCAGTGATGGCTGTGATCACTCAATGTCAACACTAAAGCATTTTGAGATGAGAATCTTGATGATGCTGCATTAGCCATAAGTGACTACAAAATGATTACCTTGGATACCCTTCGCCTTAACAGTACTTCCTTCACATGAATACATCAAGGTAGATTTCACTATCTAACTTGCTATAATTAGTTTTCACAATTTGCAAATGTTTCATTCCAGTAATATGAGCATTTTTATTACTCATGGTCATGGTTTGTTGTTGAAGTTATTTTTGACCATGTTTTTGATGGAGATGGC
This sequence comes from Papaver somniferum, assembly GCF_003573695.1. Lineage (NCBI taxonomy): Eukaryota > Viridiplantae > Streptophyta > Magnoliopsida > Ranunculales > Papaveraceae > Papaver > Papaver somniferum. Next base: position 17,885,223 of record NW_020628818.1, read on the forward strand.
TCAAGATTAAAGAAGAAGAAGAAGACTCGAGAAATGTCAAGGTGAGAGTCGTGAGACTGACTGACCATAATGTCTTTGAATTTACTCAAGATTCATTACCTATTAAATTAAGTATGCTGATTTTCATGTTTAGAGTCTTTAGACCTTCTCGTTTAAAGATTTTATTTGCAGATTTTGGAACTTGAACAAGAATAAATTAACTTTTATAACTTAAATACTGATGCATAACTAAGGTTAAGTATGTGAGACTAATTTTTAGTATCACATCTCCTTACATCATTGATGTTGTACATGAGTGGACCATTTAGAGACATGATGATCTTGCAAGTTGGTCCTTGCACATCTTTCTCTGTCTAAAGGCATATATTGTGTGATTTATTGTTGGTACTACATCTCCAGTAATAACTCCAAAAAGGAGAAAAAATATCTTCCAAAAGCGAATAATTACTTGATCAGACTATAAATGGTTGTTGCAGTAGGGTTCAAGGGTATAAATTGGAGAATATTTTCTTGCAATAAAAGGAATGACGTAATATTGATACACCGCAGTCTTGCAATCTTGCTCACTAAAATGCAAATTAGTCTTTCTTTTTTTCCTTTTGGTTTTGATACAAAAATGAAAACTAGTCGGATGATATTATATAAGATCATAAATGTGTCTAATAAACGCAAATTTACAAACACGTTGATGATAATTTTCAGGTTGAAATCTATTTATTTATCCTTATAGGCAGCTTATCTGGAAATATAGTCTCGGTTTATGGCATGTGCAGGAGACAAGTTAGTTAATTTATGTAGCTGCACTTAGCTAGTAAACTGTGTCATGTTTATGGTGATATAGACAAGTTGTCTCCTTCTAATGGGAAATTGCATTTCTGCTAATTTTATCTCTTTGCACATCTAGATTCTAGATAGCCACATATATTGGTCACTATATGCATCCACTCATATATCGCATCCAATTCATTTGGTTGTGATCGGGAAAACTTGTTATTATATGAAAGGTTAATTTTGTTTTACGAAAAGTGAGCTTCTGATTATAAACACAGTTATTTTCTAATCTCTTGAAAATAAGTTTTGTCACTTGTATCAGTACGTTTTATCACTTATTTCAACCATTGGCCATCCTATAATATGCTCCAGGTATAATATGTTTTCAAGTAACTGCAGACATATTTGGCGTGAAATTTGTACAAGCTGCAGGTTCTAATCAGTGAGGTATCTCCCTCTATCTCTCTCAATATGGATATATTGGTAGATGCAAATGGTTGATTTTCATATATTCCAGATTTAATTAAACAATTTTATTTGATTTTTCATATTTTTCTCTTATGATCATTGTCATAACTTCTTTCAACAAGTCTTGAGCAAGCCCTCTGTACATTATCAGAGTTGTTTCATTGTTTCTCCATTTTAGTACATAGCATCTCAAATTTCTACAAGGAATTTATCCTCTTTGTTAACGTAACCCAAAGCAACATGTGCAATGCTGGTGCATGCAAATTTACTGTTGATATTAGACGCGCAGTTATTTGAACAATCAATCATATGTAAGTATGCTACTCATTTTCATGTGGGTCACTGACCAGGAACATATTCAAAAGAGACAGTACTGTAAACAGGCCTTGGTGCATTTTAATTACACAATATTGCAATTTTACTGCATCGTAACAAAATTTAGCTGCATAATTTTCTTTACCCAACCTGTCATAGTTTTGTACATTTAGTGTTTTTACTAGAAATGCCTAATTTTGATAAATCTTCTACTATTATTCATTCCTTTTTCTTTTCTATATATACAGGCGCTTTAAAACTGTACCTTGTGGTCCATTTATGTACATATGATGCCGATAATTCATGAATTACGTACCTGCGCAACGTAAGTTGCTTTAGGACCATATGTATGTAACTGAATTTTATTCGTGTAGAAGGGAACCCGCGATGGTACATGTCTGGAAGAGATGGTGGTTCCATGTATGTGGTCGATTCACAACTATGAGGGTTACGGCACACAACAAGTGTCACCGCCAATAATTTTCTTTGTTCTCTCCTCTATCATGAGCTGGTTATTACTTGGTATTAGATGTGTATATAATCTGCACTAAAGCTGTGTATATAGTCTGCACCTAAGATGTGGATATTATCTGCACCAAAGCTGTGTATATAGTCTGCACCGTCAGTCCATGTATAGTCCAAGTCTTCAGGAATATGGTTATTGAACCTGTTGTAAATCCGAGTCCTATGCATCTTTGGTTATTGTAACAAGCCCTGTAAACTCGTTCTATCTGTTAGGTCTTTCATTCCTTGTAACTTGTATAAATACTTAATGTAGAACAATCTGTAATGAGTGTGAGAGATTAATAAAATCAATTCCTTAGAATCTTTGATGGTATCATCTTGATCCATCTTAGGACCTATCTCATCTTCCGCTACATCTTTCTATGTATCCTTTCATCATGGTTGAATCTACTCCTCAAACACCACCAGACAGTCCTCAACAACAAACTTCGTCTGAAACTCCAATCATTCCAGCCTCAGGAAACTCCAGAATTTCAGATCCATATGTTATCCATCCCAGTGATAACCCTGCCACTGTTTTGTTTTCTCCATTGTTACAGGGTGACAATTATGGATCCTGGGTCCGTGGAATCACCAAGGCCCTCAACGTAAAAGGGAAACTTGGATTCGTAGATGGTACTTTTCCTCCTCCCACTGATGCTCTTGCCTATCAGTGTTGGAAGAGATGCGACGATCTGGTGGGCAATTGGCTTCTCAACTCATGCCAACCTGATATCCGGGCAAGCTGCCTATATGCTCATTCTTCTCATGCAATATGGAAGGATCTGCAAGTGAGGTTTTGTATCTCTAACGCACCTATTTTATTTCGATTGAAATCTGCCATAGCTGCTATACGACAAGATTCGATGTCTGTTTTCTTGTACTACACAAAGATCAAAAAACTGTGGGATCAATATGACTCCCTTGTTGTTGTTACTGAGGTGTGTATTTGTGGCGCTGGGAAACACCTGCTTGAACGCCTAGAACGTGACAGAGCCATGGAGTTTCAAATTTAATCTGTAGTCTGTGAGCCAGTTAACTCGCTCCCTGGATTGTGTGGTTATTCTTACACATAACTCTTTTACCTTTCAGGACCGGCTCACGACCAAAGTGATTGGTCAGGGTGAACTTGCCTCTGGTCTTTATCAATTACGCGCTTCTGCATCACACTCACCAGCCTCTAGAGTTTTTTTTCAATCATAAGACGTCCTTCGATACATGGCATTGCCGGCTTGGACACCCTAGTTTAGATCGTTTTCGTTTTCTTTGTAATTCATATGACTATATTAAGTCCAATTTTTCTAGCTTCTGTGATGTATGCCCTAGGGCTAAACAAACTCGTCTGCCTTTTAATAAAAATCGTATTTCTTCTCATCGTTGTTTTGAACTACTTCATTGTGATATATGGGGACCCTTTTCTACTCCTTCTCTGACTGGTGCTAAATATTTTCTCACCATTGTAGATGATTTCTCCAGATGTACTTGGGTGTATCTCATGCATACTAAGAGTGAAACATGCAAATTTCTCAAATTTTTTGCTTCTCATGTTATGACTCAGTATTCTACCCAGCTTCATACCATTTCTACAGGTTCTTCCCTACCTATGTTACCAGTCTTACAACGTATTCAATCAGACAATGGTACTGAATTTTTATCACGTGAATTTCAAGCATGGATACATGCAAATGGTATTCACCATTAGCGTAGTTGTACTTATACTCCCCAACAAAATGGGGTGGTTGAAAGGAAACATCGTCATCTATTGACTGTTGCTCGGGCTCTTCGTTTTCAGGCCAATTTTCCCATTACTTACTGGGGTGAATGCATTCTAACAGCAACATATCTCATCAATAAAATGCCAACTCCAATACTATCTAAACGTTCTCCTCATGAGGTCTTATTGGGTACGAAACCTAACTATCGTCATTTACGTATTTTTGGTTGCTTATGCTATGCTCGCAATACTAAGATAACACATAAATTTGATTCGCGTGCTATGCCAGGAGTATTCCTTGGTTATCCATATAACCATAAAGGTTATATCATTCTTGATCTGTCCACAAAATCCACCTTTATGTCTCGTGATGTTATTTTCCATGAGCATATTTTTACTTTTAAGGATGCACAGATTCCTACTGATGACATTTTTCAACCTGTTCTTCAGGATGATTTTGTTTATGACGATTCAACTTATTCTTTGGAATTGCAATCGTCTCATCCCTCTACTGATTCTCCGCTGCAGTCCACTGCTGTCTCCTCACCCAATACTCATTCTCCGACACCCTCTCTGCCACGCATGGAAACTGCAGTCGATCCAACTACAGTTTCTTCACTTACTGTTGTTGAGCCTGACACTATTTTACGTCGTTCTACACGTGAATCTCGTCGTCCTTCACATCTCAAAGATTATATCTGCTCTGTGAAGCAATGTAAGTCAACTACTCCATATCCTCTTACAAGTTGTATTTCGTTTACTCAATTCACTCCACAACATCGGGCTTTCATTTTATCTGTTCTCACTAATGATGAACCACGAACCTTTTCCGAAGCCATTAAAATTCCAGATTGGCGCACCGCCATATTTAAGGAACATATGGCTTTGGAGGACAATGACACTTTCACTATTACTGCTCTTCCTCCTGGCAAAACTGCCGTTGGATGCAAATGGGTTTTTAAAACCAAATATAGACCAGATGGTACGATTGAACGTCGTAAGGCACGTCTCGTTGCTAAGGGTTATACGCAACAAGAAGGCATCGATTTTCATGACACTTTTGCTCCAGTAGCCAAGCTGGTTATTGTTCGTGTTCTTTTATCAATTGCTGCCATTCATAATTGGTCACTCCATCAACTTGACGTTAACAATGGTTTTTTTACAGGGTGATCTCGAAGAAGATATTTATATGAAGATCCCTCCAGGTTTTCACAAGCAAGGGGATACTCGTGTTTACAAGCTCAATAAATCTTTATATGGCCTTAAACAAGCTTCTCGTCAATGGTTTTCTAAATTTTCCTCCGCTCTTCTTCATCCAGGTTTCACCCAATCTCATGCTGATTACTCTATTTTTACTTTCCATTCTGGTGCAATCTCCATTTATGTTTTGGTTTATGTCGATGACATTGTTATCACTGGTAATAATGATCCTGCTATTCATGACCTCAAGCACAAACTTGAATCTCAGTTTTCTCTCAAAAACCTTGGTCGCTTGCAATATTTATTGGGCCTTGAGGTATCACGTTCTCCCAAAGGTATTTTACTTTGTCAACGCAAATATATTCTTGACATTGTGACTGACTGTGGTCTTTTGGGAGCTAAGCCTTCTCCTTCTCCAATGGAGCAACATCTTAAACTACTGCCATCCTCTGGTGATCCTCTATCTGATCCCAGTATTTATCGACGTCTCATAGGTCGTCTCTTGTATCTTCAGGTAACACGTCCTGATATCACATTTTCTGTTAATTATTTAAGTCAATTCATGCAACAACCATGCTCTGGTCATTTGGATTCTGCACATCGTATTGTTCGTTATCTTAAAGGTACCGTTAGTCATGGTATTTTTTTATCTGCCTCAAGCTCTTTGTCTCTCTCGGGTTACACCGATTCTGATTGGGCAGGCTGCCCTACAACTCGTCGATCAACGACAGGTTATTTTACGATGTTAGGGGACAACCCTATTTCTTGGAAGTCCAAGAAGCAACCAACAATATCTCTTTCTTCTGCTGAAGCATAATATCGTGCTCTTGCAAGACTTACTTCTGAACTGCAATGGTTGCATTATCTTTTCACTGATCTTCGTATCACTATTCCAAAACCTATTCCCATTTATTGCGATAATCAAGATGCCATTCATATGTCTGCTAATCCTATTTTTCACGAACGAACTAAACATATTGAAATAGATTGCTACTTCGTACGTGACAAACTCCTTTCTGGTCTAATCAAACCTACTTATCTACCGTCAGCATTACAATTAGCCGATCTTTTCACAAAGCCGCTGGGAGTGGATCATTTTCTTCGCCTTTCTAGCAAGTTGGGTCTTCGTGCAGATGGTCCTCAGCCTCCAACTTGAGGGGGGGGTATTAGATGTGTATATAATCTGCACTAAAGCTGTGTATATAGTCTGCACCAAAGATGTGGATATTATCTGCACCAAAGCTGTGTATATAGTCTGCACCGTCAGTCCATGTATAGTCCAAGTCTTCAGGAATATGGTTATTGAACCTGTTGTAAATCCGAGTCCTATGCATCTTTGGTTATTGTAACAAGCCCTGTAAACTCGTTCTATCTGTTAGGTCTTTCATTCCTTGTAACTTGTATAAATACTTAATGTAGAACAATCTGTAATGAGTGTGAGAGATTAATAAAATCAATTCCTTAGAATCTTTGACTTGGCTTTGGACGAGTAATGACATTTAATCCTTTTGTCCACACCATATGTTGATTGAATTCAGGGCGCCATAACTTTAATTAGTTTCCTCAAGATGGGCTTCCAAGAGTGAACAGGTGTGGTTCAGATTCGCCATGTTCTTTAGTACGAAGCGTTCGCTAATGGTTTGGCCTGGATTTATCCTGTCGACTTTGAATTGAAGGCAGAATAAAAAGATTTGTTTAGGAAAAATCTTGAAGCATTATAAAAATATCCCAATTGGCCATTGTGGATTGTGAAATTGGTTGTTGCTTGTTTGTGCTATAATGCAGTGTGCTACCACCTCTGGTAGAGCTTTTAACATGAGGTGGACGTTTTTCGGTTTTTCTAGCTAAACATCAACATGACGGTTAGATGAACCCGAATATGACTTAAATTGGGCCTGGGTATATCTAGTAACCCGAAAACACATCATAAGATTCATTGGCTCGTTAGAGTTGCTTATGCGGCACGCAAGATTTAAAAGAAGAAAATAAATATGAAGTGTACGTCTTCGTTTTTGGAAGGGTTTAAGAAAAGAAAATCAATACTACTATAAATATGGTTGGGAGTCCAGCTTGTTGCTAGACTCCCAACCAGTTTCTTGTAAACTTCGTTTATAAAAAATTCCAGGGAGAATTTTAATGAACAATGTCGAAAATTTCATGTTTCATCAACAAGCAGTTGATAAAAACCATCGTCTCATCTTCTTCTCATGTCAGTAAAACAAAACCAACATTAGAGAACCGTACTTTTCTAACCCCAATTCTCAATTTTTCCATAAACCTAACTCCCATACATGGCTTCAATCCAAACTCTCGTAGTTTTAGCTCTACTTCATCGCCTCACAAAGCTGGGTATGCTGATGTTGGTGGACTGGGAAAGCAGATGGCTCAGATCAGAGAGGTGGTGGAGCTTCCACTTAAGCATCCACAGCTTTTCGAATCAATTGGTGTTAAGCCGCCAAAAGGGATTTTACTCTATGGACCTCCTGGAACCGGTAAAACATCGATTGCCAGAGCTATTGCAAACGAAACCGGTGCCTTCTTTTCTAGTATTAATGGGCCAGAAATTATTTTCAGTAAAATTGGGGAGAGTGAAGAACTCCTTAGGAAAGCATTTGCACAGGCCGGGAAAAATGCACCATCCATAATTTTTATCGATGAGATAGATTCAATTGCTCCAAAAAGAGAGAATACAGTTAAGGGTGACCAACTTGTTCCTCAGCTGCTGACACTTATGGATGGATTAAATTCTCATGCCCATGTAATAGTTATAGGGGCAACAAATAAGCCAAATAGCATTGATCCGGCTTTGAGGAGGTATGGGAGGTTTGATAGGGAAATCTATATTGGTGTACCTGATCAAGTTGGACGTCTTGAGATTCTTGAAGCTTGCTAAAGATGTAAGCCGGCAGATACTTAAGCCTTCAGTACTCTTTTCTTTTAAGGATTTAATATGTAGTTCTTCGTCTCTTATTTTTATCATATCGAAGTTAATATCGTGTTATATTTTCCACTTTACAGGTCAAATTAGAAAGGATTTCAAAGGATACTCATGGGTTCGTTGGTGCTGATCTTGCAGCTCTGTGTACAGAAGCTGCATTTCAATGCATTAGAGAAAACATGGATGTGATTAACTTGAAAGCTACAAGAATTGATCCTAAAATACTCAACTCCATGTTGGTCACGAATGAGCACTTCCAGACTTCTTTAAGAACAATCAATCCTTCTGCTTTGCGTGAAATGGCTGTTGAAGTACCCAGGGTCAGTTGGGAAGACATTGGTGGGCTTGACACTGTTAAGAGGGAGCTTCAAGAGACTGTTCAATACCCGGTGGAGCATCCCGAAATATTCGAGAAGTTTGGCATGTCGCCTTCGAAGGGAGTTCTCTTCTATGGTCCTCCTGGTTGTGGGAAAACACTTCTGGCAAAGGCCATTGCAAACGAGTGCCAAGCTAATTTCATCAGTATCAAGGGCCCTGAGTTGCTGACAATGTGGGTTGGAGAGAGTGAAGCTAACGTTAGAGGAATTTTTGAAAAGGCCCGACAATGTGCACCGTGTATCATCTTCTTCGACGAACTTGACTCTATAGCAACTCAGAGGGGAAATAGCGTTGGAGATGTGGGCGGTTCTGGTGATAGAGTTTTGAACCAGCTTCTAACTGAAATGGATGGAGTGAATGCAAAGAAGACGGTGTTTATAATTGGTGCCACAAACAGGCCAGACATAATTGATCCTGCATTGCTGAGACCAGGTCGTCTTGATCAGTTAGTCTACATTCCATTGCCAGATGAAGCTTCTCGGCTTCAGATCTTCAAGGCCTGCCTTAGGAAATCACCTGTATCCAAACATGTAGACATCCAAGCCCTTGCTAAGCACACTGAAGGCTTTAGTGCAGCTGATATTACAGAAATATGCCAGCGTGCCTGCAAGTATGCCATCAGAGAGAACATTGAGAAGGTATCATCCCTAATTCAACTTCTTCTTTTTTTTTTTTTTTTTTCAGTTATGTATCATACCTTGATCAACTTTTTACTTATTCAACCTTGCTATTTAGACTGCCCGTGGAGCCAGCCCAAACAGACAGCTGCCAAAGTGCGCGTCCAGGAGGCGCAAGATTTTGCCAAATGCCATGAAAGGAATCGGGGTTGAGGATGAATTCCCTGAAATAACGGCAGCTCACTTTGAGGAGTCAATGAAGTATGCGAGGAGGAGTGTGAGTGATGGAGACATACACAAGTACCAGGCTTTTGCACAGACTTTGCAGCAGTCAGGGGTTCGGAAGTGAGTCTAGGTTTTAATACATCATCTGGATTCTGGAGCAGCAGCGGAAGCAGAGACACCACTGGTGCTGCTGACCCATTTGCAGCTTCTGCTGCTTAGGTAGAAGATGACATTTATATGTACAGGCCATTTATTTTTACAGTTCTATAGTTAAAAATTTTATGGTTGGGGTACAAGTTTAGTGAACGAGGATGGGTTATTTTGTTGATACTTGTAGATTTCCAATCTCCCAAATGCCAAAGCCCCTTTTGGGAATTCAATGTCTACTTCTGTTCATATTATTGATCTGGCTTTTCTTATAAAAACTGAGTTTACCATGATGCAAATTTTGTGTTCGGGCGTGTGTGTGTAAATTCATAAAAATGCAGGACTTGGTGATTCCTTTATCATAAGAAACCTGTTTTGAGGCATACTCATTTTTTTTTTTTGAGGCATACTTAATCACTATCCTATCCAGAATGGGTTTACAAGGGGTGTCTAAATAGTAGTGCAATTATCTATAGGGTACATTAATTATATACCCCTAGTTTTGACACCCTATAAATATACCCTTATACAACAATAAATATACCCCCTATCAATTGAAAACCTTATTCCTTTAAAAATAGATTACTTTAATACCCTCGTTCATATAATATATTTCTTTATTTCAAAATACAACAAAAAAAATATTTCTACCACTTCACCCACCATTCCACCACCACTAGCTCCACCGAATATCTATCACCATCACCACCAACATTCAACTACTATTCCATCACCGCCACCACTGCCGCCACCACCACCAGTTCGCCGTTGCCAGTCCATCGCCGCAACTAGGGCTGCACAAAACCGAACCATAACCGAAAACCGAAACCGAAACCAAAAATTTTTAACCGAACCGAACCATAACCATATTCCTATGGTTCATTAATGGTTGTCAGTTTCAGATAACCGACAGTATCCGTTTCGGTTTAGGTTTTGAAATAAAACCGAACCAATAACCAATTGGTTAACCGATTAATAGTGACCGTAGGATTAAATGATTTTAGGCCGTGGATGGGGATATTTAACCCTAATAAGTAATAACTTACATCACTCTTCAGTCTTCTCTTCTTTCATAGATATTATCAGAAGGCTTTCCCACAGACAGTTCCACTTCCAACTTCACTCGACTCGACTGATTTTAGGCAGCTGTGCTTATGATTTGTAGAGGAAATTGGTTCAGGAAGCTCTTTCTCGTGATTCTTCTGGTGCTGTTCAATCCAACTTCTCTTTGATTACTCCTACTTCTGGTGTCTTTCAGGTTTGATTTCTTTTTGAAACTTTGTAGATCTGGGTTTTATTTCAGATTCCTTTAAAAAAATTTTACTAGAAATGGAGATTTGGGGGTTTTGAATATGCTATTGAAATTACTGATTAAATTTTTTTTTAAATTTTTCGTTTTGTTTGATTTTTGTACCTTTATTCTTGATTTACAGGGATCTCTGCAAGTAGTTTGGTTGTGATTGTTGTCATGTTCTTTATGTGATTGTGTTGTTTTTATGATTTTAATTATGATATATGGTTTGTAAAATTGAAAAAATTGGGGATTTCAAATGTAAAATTGGTCATGTAGGTTGATTTACACAGGGGTTTTGCTTAAATGTATGGTTTAAATTAAATGTATGGTTTATCACATTGCAGACTTGCCTTTTGACAATGCGAGGAGGGTCCAGTTCAACACCTACTGCCTCTGTTTCTTCTAATAAGCGGCCACCTCGACCTCCACCTAATGCAAGTTCAGATGGAGGTGCAAATTCAGCTGGAGGTGCAAGTGCTGCTAAAGATGCTAGTGTTGCTGGAGATGCTAGTGCATGGAGATGAGATGCAATGAAGTTGTCATAAAAGTGACAGAAACACATAGCAATAAGCGTAAAACCCTTGAAGATGCAACTGAAGATGACACAGAAGTGAGTCAAGTGACAGAACCAAAGGGAAAGAAACGTTCTGATGTGTGGAACCACTTTGATATGGACCCCAAGCCTTCGAAATATGCAAAATGTCTCCACTGTAAGACAAAGATTGCAGCTCAGGGTACCAAGTATGGGACAGGTGGTATGAATAATCATTTGAAGATATGTAAAAAGAAGCCCAAGGAGGAAAAAGGACAGCAAACGCTTGATTTTCAACCGGCTAGGCTAGGAGGAGAAGGAAAATTGGTTGCGGCAACTTTTAATCAAGATGCATGTACAAAGGCAGTGATTTTATTTGTGATTTTAGATGAGCAGCCGTTTAGAGTGGTTGAAGGAGAAGGGTTCAAGGAACTTTGTAGGGTACTTGAATCCAGATTCAAGATCCCTTCTCGTATGACCATTTCGCGGGGTGTGTTAAATTTGTACGAAGCTGAAAAGGAGAAGATGAAGAACTACTTCAAGGAAAAAATGTGAGAGTTTGTCTCACCACTGACACATGGACCTCAAATGCCCAAAATAAAAGCTACATGGTTGTAACTGCGCATTTTATTGATAAATTGGAAGCTGCACAAACTGGTAATCAACTTTTTCCAAATTTTAGGTCATTCAGGTGAGGTAATTGGGAAGATGTTAGAGGAATTTTTTAGATTGGGAACTTCCTGGGGTTTTTACTATTACGCTTGACAATGTTAGTGCTAATGATTTAGCTATTGATTATCTAAGGGAGGATGGTCATTTAAAGGAGCAAGTGATTAGTTCAAATGGTGTACTGAATACTAAGTTTATGCAAGTTAGATGTGCTGCTCATGTGCTTGCACTTGTTGTGAATGCTGGCTTGGGAGAGTATCACATGGCTATTAAGAGAGTAAGGGCAGTGGTGAAGCATGTGATGAGTTCTCCTGCTAGGTTGAGTAAGTTTATGGATTGTGCTAAACAAGAAAAGATAGATTGCAGAAAAGGTTTAGTTTTAGATGTGGATACAAGATGGAATTCCACTTACATGATGTTGGAAGCTGCTTGTAGATATCAGAAAGCTTTTGAAAGGCTAGCACGGGAAGATAAGGCTTTCAAAAAGAAGTTTTGTTTCAACGAAAGATCCATCCCTCCTGTATTTTCTACTTCTACCGGTGCTAGTAATGATGTTGACATGGAAGAAGCTTCTACTATTGCTCATAACAAAGGCAAGAAGAAGGCCCCTCCTCCGCCTCCTATACATGCTCCATATATGGAAGATTGGGCCAATGCAAGATCATTTGGAAAATTTTAAAGGTATTCTATGATTTGACTGTCAAGTTTTCTTACTGTACTCGTGTTACTTCACATGAGTTCTTGTTTAACGTAAGTGTCATTCATAGAACAATGAACACATGGGTAAAAAGTTCAGATCCATTTCTCTCTGGTATGGGCACTAAAATGCTAGACAAGTTTAATAAGTATTGGGGAGAATATGAGAAAATGAACACTCTCATGTTCATTGCTGTTTTGCTTGATCCACGTGAGAAGATGAAAGGTTTAAATTTTATTCTTGATACTTTAGATATCACGGGTCCGTCATTACGTAAACACTTATCGACTTATGTGAAAACTGATTTTCAAGAACTTTTCGAAGAGTACAAGTGTCTCTATGCAAATGATGAAAACATGTCTACTGCCACAGGTGATTGTAATAATGTTACTCAATCTTCTGGGGTTACTGATGATGAAGATTCTGCGTATGCTAGTCTAATAGCAGAGAGAGCAAGAGAAGATGAGGAGGATGACAATGTTGAGGGGAAAACTGAGTTGGAGTTATATTTAGAGGAGAAACGTGAACCGAGAATTAGCCCTAGCGGTGTTCAGTTTGAAATTTTAGGTTGGTGGAGGACTAATAGTACAAGGTATCCTGTATTATCACACATGGCGAGAGATATACTAGCCATACCAGTCTCTTATGTTGCCTCAGAATCTTCCTTTAGTACTGGAAGGCGAGTTATTGATTCATATCGAAGTTCACTGCTGCCTAAGACTGTTGAGGCGTTGATTTTCACGCAAAGCTGGTTACGGACACCGGTTGATCTTGATCCAAACACCTTAGGAACTGATGATGCTGAAGATGTTTCAGGTATTTTCTCTACTCACTTTTGTAAAATTCTGATTTGTTATTTTCTGTACTCACTGTTTGTCACTTATTGATGTAATTTCTTGCAGAATTTTTAGGTTCTCTTGCAACTTCTAAGTTCATCCGCATTGACATAGATGATGATGAAGAAGAAGAAGATTCAACTTTGTTATCGTGAAGTTGATTATAAATGATTTAACGGGTTAGCGGTAAGTTTCTCTAGTTTGTAGTTTTAGCAGTTGATATTTTTTTAGAATAAAACTTAGATTTGTTTAAGCATATGAATAGCCAAGTAACCAAGTTGAAACAATGAACTGTCAATGATGTGAGTACTCTCCTTTACGCCAAAATAGCTTAAACTCATGCCATTGCCTTTGAAGGTAGATCATCTTAGTCAACTGTTATGAATGTTCAGGGCTTACTTTACTTGTAGCTTCTTCATATCAGTACAATTATATTGTAGTTTCATTGGTTGAGGTGATAATGCAACATTAAAATTAGAAATGCATATTCCAGTAAAAGGATCATCCTCAATTCCAGCTAAACGAATGCTTATTGTTTAGTGTTTCTCTACCATAGCGGTTGCTAATCTTGATGTTCTTAGTTAAATTATGTACCATTGCACTGATCATGATTGAGAAATTCATATTTAACTCGAGTTTGTGTATGTGCAGGTTACCATTACAACCTCCTGTGGAATACCCAATTTCTACACATGCAAAGTGTATTCACTATAACAAACTATTTCCTGTCGACCCTTTTAGGAATGAGATCTCTATGTTGATTTTCCATCTAAAGATGTGGTCAGTTATGAACTTATGATTATGATTTTTTGATGTTTTTTCGTTTTTGTTATTAAGGAGAAACTAGACTCTTTAAAATTTAATGTTTCTATCAATATGTATTGGAAGTTGGAACATTTGATGTATTTGAAACTTGAGTGACAGGTTCAGAAAAATTTGCCCGTCATTTTTGTGAGAATGACAGATATAAAAAATTTCAGTGGTTAACCAAAAACCGAATGGTTTTATACAAAACCGAGTTGGAACCGAACCGAGAAAAACCGAACTACCCAAATGGTTTCATTGGTTTTCATTATTGGAAACCGAGTAGTTCGGTTTCGGTTTAATTTTTTCCAAAAACCGATGAAAACCGAACCATGTGCAGCCCTAGCCGCAACCACCACCACCACCAGTCCGCCGCCGCCACCACCACCACCAGTGGTATCAACAACCAAAGTTGATCCCAAATATTTTTTTTTGAAAATAATAAGAAAAAAAATATGGTGGCAACAATCGAAGTTGATCCCTAAACAAAAATCAGAAAATAAGAAGAAAAAAAATTGTGTCAACAACCGAAGTTGATCCCCAAGAACAAAATTCAGAAATAAAAAAAAATACAATTGGGTGTCAACAACCGAAGTTGATCCGTAAAACCAAAATCTGAAAATAAGAAGAAAAATAATATGTATCAATAACCGAAGTTGACATCATAATATGGGGTCGACAACCAAAGTTGATCCCCAAAAAAAAATCTGAAAATAAGAAGAAAAATAATATGGTGTCAACAACCGAAGTTGATCCCAAAATCAAAAATCAGAAAATAAGAAAAAAAACATAATATGGTGTCAACAACCGAAGTTGATCCCAAAAACAAAAAACAAAAATAAGAAAAAAAAGAACATGATATCAACAACCAAAGTTGATACCATAATCTTGTGTCAACAACGTAAGTTGACACCCAAATGTGGCATCAACAATCCAAGTTGATACCAAAATCTACATACTCGAAATTCGAGTGAACCCAACGTGAATCGAACACGCATCTTCTAATATAGAGTCAGGTGTGCTACCATTACACCACAAGTTCGTCTAATATAGCTACTTAAATTTTTCTCTAGTCATGCTAATCAAGCAAAGGAAATTACTGAGTTTCGTCTAATTTTTCTCTAGTCACGCTATTCAAACAAATGAAATTACTGAATTAATAAACGTATCAATAGAGAATACCCAAAAGAATGTGAAAGAGAGGCAACCACAAAAGGGAGCAGTAGCCTAAACAAAAGCACCATGAGTACGATAATGACAAAACAACAAGACATATAGCCAATGGATAACACAATGTATGAACAGGTGGAACGAAAACAGTAAGATGAACCTATAAAAGTTGGCTCAAAAATGTAGAGCTACTTCCACTTTATAAACACCTGAAAGTAATGATAAACTTCCATATTTTCATGCTGACCCTGTCATAAACTACAAAAGTGCTATAAGTAATATAGTAAAAACTTAAAAGGACTTACTTTGCCGAACTTGTTATTGTAAAAATTATAGTACAAATGTTTATGCCATCGCCAAATCCGCCATCAATCGTCATAGTGATCTCTACTACAGTAGTTTATCTACATCATTCTATCTGTAACACATTTAATAAACTAATGGCATTCCAACGACAAGCAAGAGGAAAATTCTTGGATTCTTTGCATTCTAATCCAACCATAAGATTTTGCACATACAATTTAAACCAAGTGTCCCATGATTACAGAAAGTAGAAAATAGTTATCCATGCTTCAAACTACCATACTAACAGCATGGGAAGTTGTAAGGAGTGCCATTATCATTGTGCTACAAATCCTACATTATGGACAAGTAGTCTAGCCCGATTCTAGTTTTGAGATTTAGCTTATCAATGACTTATTCCGGTCGACGTATCTTGTAAATTATTCAGCAAAGACTGATAAGATAGTTTATGGAATGGAAAATTTCTTGTTTGGTCCTAGGTCCATATAGTTATTTATAGTAGGGTCCAACCGGATTCTTTTTTTATTCGGAGGTCCAAAATTAATTAAAACATGGAAATGTCCATAATGCCCATTACTACCAAACGTGTGTGTCTACACTGCTTACAAATTTGAGTACATATCTGGTACACTGCTTAAAAATTCGAGTACATATTTCCTACACTGCTTACAAATTTGAGTACTTATATGTCGCACTGCTTAGAAATCTGAGTACATATCTGTCGTACTGCTTACAAATCCGATTATATATCTGAATGCTTACAAATTCGAGTACATATTTGCTGCAAGAAAGAGGAAAAATAATAAAATTGCCAAGAAAAAGAGCAAAGATTCGAAAGGATTAAGTAAACAATGATTGATTTTCTTGACTAGTATTAGTACTTTCAGTCTGGAAACTGAATTTGGTAGATACAAAGAGATTCTAGGTACATTATGCGCATGCTACGGTTGCAGGGGTCATATCTTCAATGGGATTTACATGATAAGTTATCACCGCTGAGTTCCTTTTGCACTCAAACAACAGACACTAGATGCAAATCAGTCCAGGCACAATTTTAAGTAGCAGCATTTCCTGTTCAATGACCAGCCTAGGCAACCAAAAAAAGGTACATAGTAAATTATGTCAATGAAGAGTAGCAGGTTATGGATGAGAAGGAAACGAACGCAACAATCAAACATTTCAGGTATCTCATTACTGATTACCCTACAGTTCGACTATCGAAATTGAAACCAGAGCCCATCACTAACAATATCAATCATAAGAGAGCTTACTGATGTTCATTTCAGTTCAAATTTGTTAAAAAGAAGAGGACCAGATGGTAGAAATCTATGTATATAAGCCACTGAATAATACTGTGATAAAAGCAATCACTTTTGGTCTGCAGTTCCATTTCACCATCCCACATGTAACAACATCAAGTTGAATTCCAATTCTCAATGGAATTCTTACACATAGCCCCTTGAGTAGTGTTATTAAAATTAATAGTCATACGAAAGCTGAAAAACTGCTCAGGCCCTCAGGGTACCACATCAAATGCTCTATCACTTATCCTAATGCTCCTTAACACTATGTCATGTCCGAAAAATTTCTTGGTGTAACGTCCTGACTTAGGAGACAAAACTATAAGAAAGGATTCCAATAACAAAAAAATTACCTATAACAAATGATAAGAAATTCTATCCATTAGGTACTAAGGAGACAATCTTAGCAATTCTTACAGAGTAAGGCTACATTGCCAAAGTGGCTGGCAGTATATGCTACTAAGAAAAATGTAGGCATGTGTAGTAGAATTAAACTTCATATGTGCATCTCAAAGAAAATAAATAATTTGAAAGGTTTTTCTCTTTGAAAATTAAACACAATTACCTATGGATATGCCCAAAAGAAAATAAAGTGAAACCCTTCAAAGCGCATAACTTTTGTTATGACCTTTCAAATACGTGAATAAAAGTCCATATGAACACGACTTTGAGAACTCAAACGAGTACTCTAAATAGCTCCTTGAGAACCCATTTACTCTTTCTCTCTACTTTTTCCAATTGCATTAGTAACTATTTTGCACTCAACAGACACCTGAGTCAAAACCAGGGCAAGCAACAATTTTCATAGCAGCTTCTATGACTAACTTAGGCAACCAAAAGGAAAACCTCGTACATTATGTTAATGAAGAGTAGCAGGTGATGAAATATAATAAATGAATGCAACAATCAAACATTTCAGATATGTCATTACCCTAAAGTTCAACAATTGAAATTTAAACCAGAAAAGATGTCTAAGCAAAAATGGAAGAATCTGAAAGTAATATAGAACTGAGAGTGCAATACCCATCACCAGTTGTATCAATCATAAAGAGCTTACTCAGCCTGCAGATATTCATTTCAATTTAAATTTGTTAAAAGAAGAGATTGTTAGAAGAAGAGGATCATGCAAAATCAGAAGAGGACTGCAGAATAATAAGAAGCTGCAGGCATTCTTCATGTGATTTTAAGTTGTTTGCAAAATCAACAAATCAAAGAGGTATATAAGCGACAACTTACTGGCTACTGCAGTTCCATTTAACCAACCATCCCACATGTGACAGCATCTTTGAATTCCAATTATCAATCGACTTCTTCCAGCCCTTGAGTAGTGGTTCTATGAGTAATTGTCTTATGGGTACCATAACCCCGTAGAGAACTGAAAAATTGCTGCAAAGGTTTGAAAAATTGCTCAGGCTTCTACACCAAATGCTCTCTATCATTTGTCCTCACGTTCCTTCTTAACATTATATCCTGTCCGAAAGTATGACTTAAGGATCTGCAAGTCAAATGATTCATGATAACAATTAGACTTGTTTTTCCAAGAGAAAAGACTAACCAAAATGCATCACATAAGTGACAGAACAACCTAATTTTAAGCTCAAGAGACTCCACAAGCCAGCAATTATCTGGATAACCAATCTATTAGAAATGATACCAATAACAAGATGATAACATTACCTATATTCAAACAAGTGAAACTCATCAATTGGAAAAACTACCTTCAGCTCATTAACAGCATGACGAACTTCTTCAAAAACAATGACAAAACTCTGAATATAACCAAATCAAAGCACATATTTCAGTATTACACATACGTACTCATGGATCGAACCCAAAAACAATGACAAAACTCTGTATATAACCGAATCAAAGCAGATATTTCAGTATTACATATACGTACTCATGGATCGAACCCAAAAATCAATTAAAAAACGCGGTGCAACACATATACACTCATGGATCGAATCCAAAAACAATGAGAAAACTCTGAATATAACCGAATCAAAGCAGATATTTCAGTATTACACATACGTACTAATGGATCGAATCCAAAAACAATGACAAAACTCTGAATATAACCGATTCAAAGAAGATATTTCAGTATTACATATACGTACTCATGGATCGAACCCAAAAATCAATTAAAAAACGCGGTGCAACACAAACACACTCAGAGATCATACCAAATCGACGAAAGTAAACTCTTCCAGTTTACTATCAACATCAGATCTAATACCTAAACATTAGATTTTGCTATAAACATGAAAATTTCTCTAATCCGAGAAGAAAAAAACCTAAATTAAAATAAGCTTTTGAAGAAGAAAGGAAAA
Source organism: Papaver somniferum (assembly GCF_003573695.1). Lineage (NCBI taxonomy): Eukaryota > Viridiplantae > Streptophyta > Magnoliopsida > Ranunculales > Papaveraceae > Papaver > Papaver somniferum. The sequence continues at coordinate 17,904,436 of NW_020628818.1, forward strand.
ATGAAAACCTAAACTATACCAACAGTAAGGAAGTGAACCTACCGATTAATCTTAGTTTGAGTTCACGAATTGATCAACACCTCAGAAGATCTTCATAGCCGGAGCTCTTCACCGAACCACATATTAGAAAATGAAGAAGAAGAAGAAGAATATATCGAGAAAATGAAGAAGAAATGGATTTGGTTACTGCTTTTATATACTTGAGGGTGTTTTCGGTATTTAAAAATACGTCCCCATATGTTCCACATGTGTGCAGGACCAGGGCTTAAAAAGTTGGGTCCATTTTTCTGTTTTCTTTTTATTATGGACCTCCGATTACTGGGCTTTAGTGGGTGGACCTGCCACTAAGTAGGAACACTATAATAGGACCTATAGGTAATTCCTACTTATGGAATATTATCACTAACAGATAGCATATGCTAACTTGATTCAAAGAATAAACACAACATTTCCAATATTTTGTTACAACCAAAATTTTCCAAGAAAAAGTTTGTATTGGTGCTTGTAAAGGCTGAGCATATACAATCTACTAATATTCGTATAAAAACCAAAACAAAAAATCATTATTTAAATTACACGTTTATATTCACCGTTAGCAGTTCAAGGTTAATGGGAGTTAGAGAAACTACACTTACGTTGTCTAGTAAAGCTCTAGAATCCACACTAAGAGGGGGTTAGTCCTCAAGTGATTTTGGGGGAGTTGAGTGTATTTTAAATCTCAGGAATTTTAAGAGAGTGTAGGGAGTTTGAGAGAGTTTGGTGTTTTTGAGTTCAGGGAGTTTGGGGGAGTGTAGGGAGTTTGAGAGAGTTTATTAGGGGGAGTTTGAGAGAGTTCACTCCTAACTCATTCTCTTTTAAGAAACAATAAAAGGGAGCTGAGCTCAATTTCAGTGCCGGATTTTTATGATCATCTTCACAAGCAGCTGCCGTCATTTTCTCTACTTCTATATTACTAGGTTGGAATGGGTGCATAAAACATAGATGGGTTTTCCCAGTGCTCTAATTTCATTTGCAGGGAAAAGAAGATACAAGAAGCAACAAAGAAAATAAGAAGCTGAAGGTACTGTTGGTTGAATTCAGGCAGTGTTGGTGTCGTTAAGAAGAATTTGAAATGCTGATGTCGAGGGAAGGAATGCTGCAGAAATTATGGAGCTAAACCTGTGGTATTGGTCTGAAGTTGGTGGATTGTAACGAGCTGAACCTGTGCCTTGCAGTTGTGCGTTTGCAGTTGGCTAAGAAAAGAATGGACTGAGATGGGAGTTGTCTGAGGTTGCAGGGAAGAGAAGTTGGTGTTTTTGCAGCAGCTGGTTATGGAGATTGCAGATGTGTTGAGTCTGTGCATTGCAGGGAAGTAGGTTGTTCTGTTCACAGCACAGCTATTGAAAGCTTGAGTCTGTGGTTGTGTCTGAAGAGGGAATGTACTGAGATAACAAATGGGTTCGATTGATGAGTTTGGTGATGACCTGAGATAATGGAGATGCAGTATGGCGACGAACTGAAGCGGGTATGGAAGTGAAGTTGCAGTGAGGCCATGGGAGATTGCAAGTCTGAACTGGTAGGATGAGCTGGAAATGAAATGTGTGTTGAATGTTTGATTAGTTGGTGGCGGTATTAAGCTTGATGTTGAACTGGGATTGCAGTCAAGAGAAGGAGTATTATGAGAGTCAGCGTAGATGGTGCTGCAGTTTGATATTGCTGCCAGAGATGGCTGTGGGTATTGGTGGTGACAGTCAGGTAAGGCGGAATCAACTATAGAGAATGAGATGGTGAATGTGCAGCTGATCATGGCAATGGTGAACAAGGTCTAGAATGGAATTGAGCTACAGTTGTATGAAATGGGTATGAGTGTTGCCGGAAGGGAATGGATGCTAACTGATTAAAGCAGAGACGAGTCTGGTATTGAACCTGACTTGCAGGTGGTTATAGTTACAGAAGGGAAATAATTGAGATGTTGTTGCTTGAACTAAATGGTACTGGTGATGGTGGTGGTGGTGCGAAACAAGGGACTGAAATGAGTTCGATGTTGGCGGTGATGGAATGAAGCTTAACAGAGAACAATGGAATGCAGCAGTGCTTTGTGCTGAGATATGGGGGCTGGAGCTGATTGTGTATGTCGGTGTCGCAGCAAGAAGGAGAAATTCAAGGAATGGAATGGCAGGAAACTGCAGCGAAGGAGAGTGAGATAGCCGTGGTCCTGGTTGTGCTAGAATTGCAACTTCCAGATCTTTCTTGCACACTATGACTGGCTGCAATTGGCGTTTCTGACACAGATCTTTCCAGTTTTTCTTCAGAAACATGACCTATATCCTCTTTGAGATGGACTTGTACAACTCCACAGCCAGCAGACCCAGAAATAAAACATGAATTTGTTCCCTTCTTCTTCCGACCTACTTTACCTTTTTTAACTCCACCTTTGGCTTTAGCCAACTTTGTACTCTCAGGATGCCCACTGGAACAGCAACAGTGGCCTCATTTGGATCAGCATTTTTCACATCAGAATTTGTAGATACTGGAGCATATTTTACAACTTCATCCATACCAGTATCATAACTGCAACTAAGATCTTCCGGTTCTTCACTTTTCATGTTAGTGAACGTCTTCTTGTTGGAAAGAGAAGTCAGAACTTCTTTTGACTCGGGAAAGGAAGACATACTAGCTGGAGCACCATCACCAGCAGATGTTGGTCCAAGCATTGATCAGCAACATCCTCCCAGCCAAATGGAAACCCCACAATGAAACGACTGCAAACCTGCTCATAGTGTAGGTATCCATCAATAGATAATACTAAATTCCTCTAATACCAGAACAGGTATCGTAATTTGATACTCAATGTGCACATACTGTTCTCAATGCAAACTTTCAATGACCCATAGTTAGATACTATATTCCTCAACAAGGACCAAAATTGACTTGCCAATGCATTTGTTCGCAATAAACTAATAACCGAAAAAGGACTAAAATAATGCAGGTTGTAATCCATAACATCACTTGTGACGTAAAAAGCATAACTCATATGGATTTTTTTGTTTACGAAGCTTACGCATTTAGTCATTTACAGAACAATTTATATGCACAAACTAAAATTACTCCATTTCAACATGAGACAAGACAAATCAAAAAGGCATAACTAAGAAGAATAAAGACACAGTAGTAGTAATAACAACCTCTGGAGAAAACCCATTTTCCTGAGAACGAGATAGGGCCTTGAATCAAAATGTTGATCCCGTCAGCTGTCTTAAGAGATATTAAACTATATCGCTTAGTAATTGGTGCAGAGGAAAATACTCGCTTAGCTCGATTACTGTAACAGTACAACAAAATTAGAAAATCACTGAGACCCTTTTCAAGCTATACATTCTCAAACTCCTCCCAAATCTCTACTCTTTTGAGAGATTTGTTGTGAGACCAAAATACACTAAAAACTCCTTCGAACTCCCCAAAGCAACCAACTCCCTAGTATTGTAGGGTTTTTTGACTAACAGGGAGTTCAAGAGCTTTTTTTAAACTCCCCAGCGACTAACATGTGTTTTCTAGGGAGTTTAGGAGACTCCTCTAAACTCCTCCACGACTAACGGGGATTTGGAGAGACTCCCTCAAACTCCCTCATGACTAACAGGAGAAAACCTAAATACATTAACTCTCTCACGACTAACCCCCTGTAAACCTCTGTGCAATGGGTGTAATATGATTCGTGTCAGTGTATCCAGGCTTCAGCTTTCCCATTTCTTCCATGCATGTTACTGGGAAGCCTCAAATATTGAGAAAGGATTAGACCAAAACAAGAGAAAGTAAAAAATTCCCTAAAGTGAAATGATTCAGAGGAAGAAACCAGTATTGAAACACATAATAAGCAAGAAGAGTTGAATGATTTGCAGCATATAAGCAATCGATGGTTCAATTTATTGAATAAATCATTCAACTTCACAAAATTGAAAACCTAAAAATCATTTCTAAATCAAAATCGATAAAATGAATTTGGATCCATTAATAACGATTGCGATTTGCGGAAGAAAGTGATGAATTGTTGTTGATCGTGGGAGATGGAGATGCTGGTGGTGAAGTTTGGTTTAATCGATTCGTCTAAGATTTTTTAGATCCATTGATAACGATTGTGATTTCAGTGGAAGGTAGTGGGATATTCAATAGAAAGATGTTTTTGAGGTGGAATTCGTAATAAAGAAGTAGATTGTTGTTGTTGTTGATGGTGGCGATGAAGATGGTGGTGGTGGCGTTTGGTTCGAATGATTCTCGCATTTGCTGGGAAAGGGAAGGAGACTTGGGCGAATGAATTAGTAACGAAGATACAAAATACAATGGGTAATAGTGGAATTGAAAGAAATTTGATATCCTTCCAAAAGGAGGTAGGGTATATATAAAATGGCTAGGGACATTTGTGAAGATCCATGGATAGTAGGGGCATTTATTCAATTCCCACTTACCTATATCCCTAGACGATTTAAATTACTGAAGTGACCTTACCCTTAGAACCTAAAATCAAAAAACAAAATCACCTTTAAATTTAAACATATTTTCTTCTTCTCTAGCTTTAAAATCAAAAATTGAAGTCGATATTTTTTTCATTGCCGCAATTAATCATCGATTCATAAAAATTTGATCGTCTATTAAACATAGATATAAAATAACTCGCACAAAGAAACAATCACTAGGTAGGCGTTCAAATTCTTCTTCTAATCCATTAATTGAAGAACAAGAAGAAATTGAGATGTTAAAACTAAAATTCAATCAGACATTCAACCGAGTGAAAAACCGACTCTTAAAATGAGTACTAGAGGATAGTTTCTATAAAACAAATTCTTAGTTTTTTATTTTATTGATATAATAAGTTTAATCATAATAAAAAAAAACCCTGGTTTTTCGCGATTACAGAGTGAAGTTCGGCTTATAATTGAGACGAATTAGCATCCTAACTTCACTATGTTCGTCACCCTGAAGGTGCTTAAGAACAATTATGCTGATATGTTTATCTCAATTATCAGCGAACCTAATTTAATATATTTATCGAACAACAAGTTCGGCTGATTCGATAATATGTAAACAGAGCCGAACCATACAATAAGGTAAAATATTATTTTTCCCAGGTTCGGCTGATTTGAAAATTGATTTGTATTGGCCGAACCTTATGACTAATTTCCCATCATGTCTATGTGTGTTAGGTTCGGCTGATTATTTAGTTTATAAGCAGAACTTGCTATAAAAATGGTTCGTTATTAATTTTATATGTCGAACCTTTAACTTTTTTCTCAAAATAGAAGTTCGGCCGAGAAGTATTATGTTTCGAATTCGTCGAAATTACGTAAAAATTCAGTATTTTGAAGAATTCAACCCGTAAAAAGGATATTAAACATACTTATGTATTATATTTTGTTTATGAGATGAAGATTCTTATTCGTCATTTGAATTACCCATCTTATATTACAGTAATCTCAAAAACCTAAGTTTTTTTTTATCACTTCTTCTCCCTCTCTCAAAAAATCCATCTCTCTCATAAAAACATGATTTTTCAACTAATGTCACACTAATAATTAACTTAATCAGTCATTAACATCTCTAATTAATAATTATCATTAAATCTAATCATAATCATTAACACTAATTAGGTAAGGGTATTTATGCCATTATAAAAAGGAAGGATAAGGGGTGATGATGTTTTTTATCTAGTGACCCTATATTGTCATTATTCAATATGCCTAAAAAAAATCATTATGCCTCAAAACAGGTTTCCTTGATATGCTTGACGACGAAGTTGATGGGTATCTGAAGATTATCAAAAGACATGCTTCAAGGTTACTGGATACGAGCAAGGATGGGATGGGGTGTCTTTCCAGAATTACCAAATCAGTGAGATATAATTATGTTGTGCCAATGTATCTTTCAGATAGCTATTGCATATAAATTCAATTTCTTTAGTAGCTCATTGTTGTTTACCGGAAACTTGATGTTCTACTATTTTGAAACTGTAGAGTATGAGGTCAGAGAAAATTCGAATTTTCCCATGTGGATGCAAGGTGGCCAAGGTTGTGTGATGCTGCAACATTTAGATATAAATGGCATTCGTCTGATTACTAGTGTTCTTGGTCAAAATATTGCTCTCGACTACTACATTCACAAGGTACTTCTTTAAATTTCCAAATGCCTTTGATTTTTCTTTGATCAGGATAAATTTTATTATCACCCAGTTTTGGTTTTCAGGTTAATCGAGTAATTTCAGCATTTACAGAATTACCCCGCGGAAGGCGGACAATAAGGTCTAATACTTATATAATGTTAAAAAAAAAGAATGTACCAACTAGTTGGGAGAGAAATCTACCTTGCTGAACTTACTGTCAAGGTTGGGCTTTTTGAGAGGTACTACATGATATTTAATTTCCCAGTATTGACAAAACTTTACTTGGATACTCTTGCAAACATCAATGACATAATAGAGTAGTAGATATAGTTACACCATGAAGCAATTGTTGGTGTAGTAGGTGTTGCAACATAAAAACTTGTGGCATTAGGAGGTGCAGGTGGAAAATCAGAATTATGCAGTAAGTTCAATCTTCCACAAATACTGAACCAATAAGTTGTCTAACTAAAACAGATTTAAGGCACAATACAAATAAGAAGTACCGACCAGCTATGACTACCAACGTCAGAATTGAAACATTCCATTATTTCAAAGATTCAAGAATTGAATCCTTTTATTGCCAACATTGAAAAACAAACTTCAATTATATTATTCAGAAAAACGTGAAACATAAGAACTGAACTGAATCTTTTTTTAGTTATTGCAGCAGCGCACCATGAATCACTTATTGAAGAAGTAAAAAAAGAACCATTGAAGAGGTACTTCAACTGTATTATTCAATGAACCATGAAAAATAGAAGAACAACGGGTTGCATAATGAGCACATATGAAAACTGAACATCAAGTTGCATACTAAGTGTATACAAACTCAACAAAGATAACTTCAACTTGTACTTATGTAAATCACCAACTCGAATTTGAATTCCAAATGCAGAAACATCATTTTAAACGCAAGATACTTCAACGCCTTAGTGAGGATTTCCTTGAAACAAGAATTGAGACCAGCAAATACTCAACCTTCTGCTGAATTCAATCAGTGGAACAGATTTAATTTTTTCGCCCTAACTAGACATTGGTGTAGAGGACTATAACACGCTCAGCCTCTCTCAGCATCATGGAACAAGAAAAACATATCTTCATTAAGAACTTAGATGCAAAAAACAACCTAATTATGATGTATAAGGCAGTTGAAGATGAAATTGGATGTAGTTGAGCCAGTGATATAGAAACTGAACACATGAGATCAAATCCAAAGTAATCTAAAGATGAATTTGGGTACTACCAGCAGAGACTCAAATTCTAGCTGTTGAGGTAAGAGATTTCAATCTAAACAACCAAAATGGAATCAAAATAACCAAGAGATCAGGGACTATTATTGAAATTTAGATCTAAAATACATGCTTAATCCTGTTCGCTGACGTAGACGGTACCAAAACAAAACCCTAATTTCGACCAAAAACCTCCAAGAACATAATCCATGTCAAATACTCCATGAATCTTCAATCAAAACCTCATTAACAACTGTAATAATCACAAAATACAATATAGTTTTGATAATTAGTGAACTACGAACCTAATTAGATTTGATAATTTGATTTTGGATGAAGCAGCAACAAAAGTTGATGAAGAACAACAAAAAAACAGAAGAAGTAGATCGATTTAATGGTGGCTCTGATGATGAAATTTTAGGTTGAAGAATTATACCATCAATTCCCAAAATCGCATCTCTCATGTGTGTCCGACACGCTAACACGACTCTCATCACATATCCTAATAAGGCCACATTCTCAATTAAATGCAGACTTATTAAAGAGAATTTCAATATGTACTTATATATCTCACCAATTCCCGAAACAACATCCTCAGTTCCATCATTGCACACACAAACCAACTCACCCACATACCACTACTGTGAGGACTGTAGCAAAGTAACATTAAGGGGAGGAGCTAACCGAAGCAAAATTAAACATATAATGATACAATAAACAATCAACACACACACACGTACCCCGACATTCAAATGGATTTAAGAAGAATTTATATGATCCACTATCCAATAGAACAAAATTAAGCTTCTTCATAACTAACTATTGTATCAGAAATAGGCACGCTCAGATCTGAAAAAGTTGGGGTCTAACAACCACACCCAATATTTCGTTCAACAACCTGTATGGACAACTCCAATACAATTCCAAGAGAATCAACTAGACAGTCAGACTCAATCACGAAAAAGTATCCAAGAGTTATATCTCAGTTTCTCAATTAATAAGCAAATCAAACAGATATAATCCGCGATCCTAATTATTATGAGAAACAACTTGAACGGTACCAAAGAGCAATGTTCAAGTCTCAATCAATTTCAAACAACAATCAAAAGTTGGATTTACCAATTGATTGAACTACGCACAACCTGTGATATTTCAATTATATAGAAAATATAATGTGGAAAAGAAATAACACATACACCAGAAATTTTGTTAACGAGGAAACCGCAAATGCGGAAAAACCCTGGGACCTAGTCCAGATTGAACATCACACTATATTAAGCTGCTACAGACACTATCTTACTACAAGATTAACTTAGTACTGGAATGTAGTTGAGCCCTAACCAATCTCCCACTGATCAAGGTACAGTCGTGTTCCTTATGCCTCTGAATACCAACATGACTCTACGCACTTGATTCCCTTAGATGATCTCACCCACAACCAAGAGTTGCTACTACCCAAAGTCGAAGACTTATAAACCAATGTGTCTCCCACAGAAAAGTCTATTCAGATAGATAAATCTGTCTCGCACAGAAATACCTATGAATTTTTATTTCGTCTTATGATAAATCAAGTTGCACAGGAACCAATTGATAATCCGGTCTTATATTCCCGAAGAACCGCCTAGAAATATCAATCATCTCACAATAACTTAACTATATGGTAGTTGAAAATAGTTGGAATAACTTAACTTAACTTACGGAATCACGAAGAATGAGATAAAGATCTTTGTGATTACTTTTTATATCTTACCTATCAGAGATAAATCTATAGCCATTCTTAGAGAAGATAGTACTCAACACGATAGAATAAGTAAGATCAGAATACACAACTACAGAGAAAATAGTTAGATTTGGTTTCAGAATCCCAATGAAGTCTTCAAGTCGTTAACCCTCACGGTTTTAAGAAAAATCCAAGGTTAATGGAGAATCGAATCTAGTTGCAACTAGTATCACATATGAGGTATAAGGATTAGGTTTCCCAGTTGCTAGAGTTCTCCGTTATCAAGGTTAAATCAAGGTTTTCTTAGTTAGCTTAGAAACTAAGCACTTATTCACCATTAGTGGAAATCCTAATTTAAGAGACACACTAAGTTTTGCTTGGAACCAAAGCAATATCTCTCCACCGTTAGATGGACTTAGCTTGTCACACACAAATGAAATATATTTCATTTGTATATGGGTAACCGTACCTAAACGTGTACATGAGGTTGGTTCAACAATAGTTAACCAAAGGTAGCCATATGAACACTTTTGTATAATCCATATTCACATAACACATCTAAATCACTTATGATGATCAAAGATAATCAAAGGATCTAATTGTGTTCTTCATAGAGTTGTTCAATTGTTAATAGTCAAATATAAGTATATATGATTCAATTGAAATAAAATCGGATTAATTCATAAGTACAAGAATCATCATGAATATAAAACCACGGTTTGCAAAGATTATATTCCTTATTATATAAATGTATTTCTTCATGAGTATGAAAACATATTTTACCAATTTAAGAACTTGAACCACTTAATTTTGCGAACAGGTATGCAAACTTAAGTTCCGGACTTGGTCACAAGCCAACAGTTCGTAAACGGGTACGCAAACTTTAGCTCCGGACCGAACTCAGTAAAAACTGTTTGCGAACGGGTACGTAAACTTGGTTCCCGAAGTTTCAACAGTTAAATCAGTTTGCGAAGGGGTATGCAAACTTTTTGTGGTATGGATACCGGATATGCGTACCACTAAGTCACTGTCAACATATAGCCGCACCGGTACGTGTACTTAGTCTTCACTTACCTTTTGTTAAAGAAATTCTCCAAAAGCTTCGGTTGATCTTCGACTTCAAATGGGAGAAAGGGATGATGTCTGATTCTCAACTACAAATCTATCCTAATCCAAGACTTGAATAATTTTAGATTATAAATCAAGATATAATTTTGATCAACTAAATTTGACAACAATCTTGATATAACAACACTTGTGAGTTCGACCGATTAATGCTCTAACAATCTCCCCATTATTCAATTTTAGTGGGAAAACTATTAATACATATGGTTCCAAAAATAAAGCTTCAACAAATCCTTAAATCCATCATGCTTGATTTCCTTGGTTTCTTCAACTCCTTGAATTCTTCGTTACTTCAAGTTGTAATGATTCTGAACGTGTTCAACTGAGCATCGTTGTTGTTGTAGATCCTTAGCGATACCAACTCTGAAGACAAATATTCTCAAACGTCTTTATACAGAAACATAGTATTATTATCTGAAAAGACGAGGGTACCCAAATATACCTTAATCTAAAACTTTTCCACCTATAAGTTATTTCTCCGAAAGTGATTGTCTATGGACTGAGTCGAGACAATACAACTATATGCACACTTTGTATGATCGTCTACGGATACAAGATTGAGACAATACAACCAACAAAGTGTGATTACTTGATACTAGATTCGGACTTAACCAAACACTATAGGATTGACTATCAAGTAATAAGGAATTAACGTTTGTGTATTTTACTTTAAATTATAATAAGCACAATTATAATTGCGGAAAATAAAAGTAAATGACACAACAAGATTTTTTTGACGAGGATACCGCAAATGCAGAAAAACCCCGAGGCCTAGTCCAGAATTGAATACTCTCAAAATTAAGTCGCTATACAAAATCAAACCAACTTCGTATAGTTGAGACCAAGCAAGTAAACCTATTGTTCACCTAGTTCCCTCAGTATCCCTGCGCCTCCAACTTGCAGTAAGTCACACACTTGGAACAATTCCTTTGGTTTGTATTCCAAACAGTAAAGAAACAACAAATATGTTCGGTAACAACTCTTTTCAAACAAAGTGATATGAGTCTGACAAAGGCTCTTCCGTTTAACCAATAAACTCCTTTGTCGGGTCTTGAGATCTATCTAACAATACAACTATCAAAGTAGTTGGCCTTAGATTTTGCAATCAATAATCACAGTCACAAAGATGATATATTGATGTCGATCTACTCAACTAACCAATCACGATTATCACAAAGATAAACCGATTATAGTTAAATACCTCCAGCCGAATCAAGTATTGTGCACACCAAAGATTATGAACCCAAAATGTCTTCTTGTCTTCAAATGTTCCTTGATATTCAATAAACACCTGCACACAATCAACTTGAATCTATTGTGATCAATCATACACAGAACGGAGTCTGTTAACGTTGGATTATCACAAGACGTCTTTAGATCTACACACAGTCTAAAGATCCCCATCGACACTTCAATCTAGTTTGAGTGAATCTTAAATCAGGAGAGAATATTCTCAAGCATAAAAAAACTAGGTATAATCAAAGTTCAACAGCCGTTAGTCAATCAAATAAAATCGAAAACTAATAACACTTCAATTATCTAGTTTCCCACCAACGGTACTAATAGAGCTTCTCAATCCCAAAGAAGTCTTTTAGTAATAAAGATTCACTAAAAAAATAAAAATAATAATAATAATATGATTGTTAGGGTTATGACCAGCTGTGTAGCGGGTCTTTTTCTTTTTTCTTGCATGTTATGACCAGCTGTTTAGCGGGTTAAAAAAAAAAAATTATTATGATTGTTAGGATTATGACCAGCTGTGTAGCGGGTCTTTTTCTTTTTTTCTTGCATGTTATGACCAGCTGTTTAGCAGGTCTAAAAAAATAAATAAAAGTTGATATGACTAGCTGTGTAGCGGGTCTCTTTCTCTCTATCTTATTGTATGACCAGCTATGTAGCGGGTCAATTTTCTGTTTTGCTCGAGGACTGGCTAAATGTAAGTGTGGGGGAATTACAAAATGATGAGATTTTTGAAGTGTTTTAGTAATAAAGATTCGAACTCTAAGACTTGTGAAGATTAATTTTAAAGATTTAATGAAAATAATAAATATAAACAAAAGCGAGAGTTACTGGGACTAGGATTCCACCAAATATTCAAAATCATGCGATTCACCTATTTATTCTAAACCATTATAGCTCATTCAATAAGAACTTTGAATCTATTTCTTTACTTAAGGTAGATTCTTAAAATATTAATTGTAAATCTTAAGCATGGCATATCAAAAGAATTAATCCTTAGCATAAACATCAAAGGAAATGACAATTAATTAAGAAAAATCTTTTTCTAATTTTAATTTAATGCGAATAGTCATATAAATAATTAAATGAATTTACCACATGACGAATTTTGGTTTCTTTCGTCGTCCCAGAGAAAGGTTTAGCTCCACATAGTGAAAAACACGCTCAAAATATTTTTTATAGCTCAAATGGCGTTTACAAAGAAGAAAAGGGAGGAGAATAATATAAACCAGGAGTTTGCAACGCTGCAATGTCGTTACAAAACTCACTGTTACAACTGTTGCGAAGAACTATTGTTATATGGTGTCGCAGAAGAGCTGCCGTTTATGGATTGGATATGTGACGGTCAAGAACGACAGTTCTTATCTGTTTATTGTTCTTCAGCTTCTCCTTCTCTGCAGCAGCAGAGAAATCTTCTCTGCGGCTTCTTATTCTTCTCTGTAGTCTATCTCCAACTCTCGATGCCCCTCTCTGACTCCTAGGAATCATTTATATACCCAACAGTCAAGAAATATTTCGAATAAATGCTCATAATCTCCTCAGTAATGACATTAAACTCGAGAATATTTTCTTTATTCTCACGCGATTCTGAGTTGTTTGATTTATCCCCAAAACTTCTATCCGACAGAAAAATCCTAAAAGAATATCCTCTCTTCAATCCTAACTTCCTATTATAACTCAGAGAATCAAATAAATTACACCCGATAATATCTTCCTTGCCCTGTTTTGGATAACTACCGAAAATAACCGAGTTTGCTTCTTCAAAACACATAAAAGACGTGTGTACATAGTCAGCATATAATATTTGTTCAGATCCCATGAAAATCTGCAATAATATCTTCCCAAAAATACAGCCATACTCCAAAAATATCTCACGGGCACGTGCATTAACCTGTTTTTCTTCCAACTCCACGTAACCTCCTGATTCTTCGAGTTTAAACAACTTGCTAACCCAAGCCTGTTTAACCAAAAGGAAGATACCCATTCAATTTCAGCCATTAAGTCTCACTCGAACACCTCCAAAAGCCAAACCCTAATTCTGCCACCATTTTTCCCGCCAAAATTGAATATTCAAACGAAAAAGAAGGCCTCCCCTTATCCTGAGTTCTGGAGTGTGAATAGCAATAGGTGTTGATTAGTAAAGAAGGTGCCCCTTAGTAATTAAGATGTCCCTTATCCAAAGTAGGGGTCCGTTTAGCAAGTGTCCTCCGGGGGTGCAAAAACCACTTTTCGAGCAACTTTCTCCATAAGAGCTTATTTCCTTGAAAAGACATAAAACAAGTTTATTAGTAATAAAAAGAGGCCTAGCTAATATAGTTATGGGTGAAAATGCGCCGCACTTTCGTTCTCATCAACAAGGAAGTTTGGATACCATGGAATTTCCAAAACCGAAAATTCTCAAAGATATGCAATAAACAAAAAATCGGTTTTCATAATTCCTGGAAATGCGCTGTCCAAATATTGACCGAAATCCCAGTAGAAAATATACAATTGGTAAATGCACATTACTAATTATTATTTTCCAAAGATATGCATTTAATTACTGGAAATTAAATAGCATATAAAAACTAAGCAACCTTAATTAAAAGATTCTCAATTTATTTTGATCTTGGATTCTCCTTTAGCTATTAAGGAATATATCTTTGAACAATTAAAGATAAATTTACTGCACATGTTCAAACAATGTCGACATCTTTACTTTGTAAATCCTTTTTCATATTTACAATCTTGGAACCGATTTCCCACACTTCCAAACAATTTTAGAATTATTGGTTCATCTGACTTCCAAAAACTATGTGATTGATTATCCTATCAAATCATCAATCATGGGTTTAACGGTTCTACCAAAACAAGTTTCGGTTCTACCTCCATGTGATTACTGCACATAGTCACGCTAGTTACCGAAACTTGGTTGACTAGGTACTAGGATCGGTTCCCCACATACTTATGGTACCTGTATTCGGTTGCACATGTTCATGGGATCGGTTCCCCCAATATCTAAAAATGTGTTGCACATGTTCATAGGATCGGTTCCCCCAATAACTAAAAACGTGTTGCACCTCTTACAAGGATCAATTCCCCTCTTGTGATTGGTTGTACCTCTTACTAGGATCGATTCCCCAATTGCTAGTTTAAAGTTGATTCAATTACAATGTATTGACCATACCATCTTGAGTGATTTCTTAAGATCGGTTTTACTAATAAAAGTCATAACAATACATAAGTTAGGCCTTGTGAATAGTTTTACCAAGATACATTTGCAATGAATAACAATACCAATAAGCCTAGCAATTTACCTTTCGATTCACAAAACAAGTTCATGAACTTACTTCCGTTAAACGAATGTAAAAACATTGTTTCATTGGACGAAATATTCACCCATACCCATACATAATCACAATAGCATTCATACGATTATGTCGATGTCTTATATACAAAGTTTAATGGTAAAGTAATAAACCTCAAATTGTATTCCATAATACTATGTCTAACTAGAGTATAATCATTCAAACACCTTCGCAGTTATGTTTTCAATATTCACGACTTGAAATATACTTTAGGGAATGAAACAGTTCAAGTCAAATATTACTAACCTCAAGAGGAAGGATGATGTCGTCGTTGTAGCTCCATACTTCTTCACATTATTCAAGTGTTCATGTAATACTTGTAAGTCTCATATCCTAATACTTTCAAGCTAACCTATACAAAGTTGACTCTAGCATATAATCAAGCGACTCTTTAAATGAGTTTTGGTTCACTAAAATATGACAACCAAACTTGAAATACAAACGCTTGGTGGGTTCAACTGAGCTATGCTCTAACATTATCTTCTCCAAAGTTCTATTGTATCACAACTACGAAGTAATACTACGGTGATGTGTTTATTCCCCTTAATCAATACTTACATCTTTTGCATAATACGCGAAACCTATAGATATTGATTCACTCCCCATTACATAATGATCTGTAAACCATATGCATGTAGTGCGAAACTACTAATTAATTATTCCTTTTTTCAATAATAATTCGCAAATGTACGAAAAGCATGGGATCTAATGCATACAACCAAAAGATAATTCAAGACTTAAAGAAATTACATATAAACTTTATTTATATGATATCACAGAGTAGGAAATACTTAGCGCTCATCTAGGATATTTAAGATACAAGCATCCCCTTAAAATTCTACAGCAACACACCCCAGAAAGATATAGCAATTAGGCAAAAGTTCATTTACGAACTCTCCCCCATTTGATGTCATTCCCAAGAGAACAACATGAGTGACCTTACTTTAATGAAAAATAAGGGTTTTTTCGGACTTTAACAAATCACATGGATTTGTATCCTGAACATCGATATAAATTAATCTCAACGCCAGTTAAGAACAAATACATAATTTTAATTGGTGACTCAACATACGAAAATCTTACGGAGTATATAGTGCAGTATTAACACAAAAGTGTGATCACGAGTAGATCAATACTGCGAAAAATTCTCCTAAAGTTTTCTTTATTTTCAGTTTATAAAAACATAATAGATTTAATTTCTGAGCATATATGAGATATCAGTTCAATTTACGAAAAGTAAAGGACACGTATATCTCATAAGACTTTGCAATATATTAAACCAATAATGATTTCATACTGCAAGTTTATCTTCCAAAAACTCTACAATTCAAATAAATAAATCCAAAAACACGCAAGATGAAAATCATTGGAAATAGCTTGTGTAGTCACAATATATGCTATTCCAAACCCTAGTTATCATTCTCAAACGCAAGAATAAATTCTCGCAAGAAGTGTCCTAGTAATTAAAATCTTTGAAAAATTCTTTATCATCTCTAAACTCCTTATCAATGACGGGTATATGGACATACAGTTCATGAATTAAAGCGTTAGTTCCTGCAAACCCGGTGGGTGGTTGATTGACAAGTGCTTCTTGTAGTTTATGAGATTTTGTAGAATCATCTTCAGTCCATGGACTCCATCTTAAGTTTATTAAGTTATTCAAGAAGAGTTTCAAACCTTTTATGATTGTAGCCATCCGCTCTAGGTTTCTTCATATTCTTCCTTTTCCTCTTAAGAGATGAGTCAAGCTCGTTCCTTTCTAGTTTGATGAGTATCAACAAACATTGGAGCATAGATTTCACGAGAAGATGTTGTGCTTGGAGTCTCCATAATTCGTAAGAATAAAATGAATTTGTCAAACACAAATATATTTCTCTACAGGAAAAACTTCTTGTGAAAGAGATATGAGTCTTGAAGTAGAAGATATTTACCATGCAGGGTTTCAGAACATTAAAAGTTCACGTATTAGAAAAGATACATAAAACCTAAGAAGGATGAAATATCACTTTTATTCTTCTTTAAGTTTCCACATAGATCAAAATTTTCAATATCATTTTACTTGAGACATAGTTTAAGATGGACAAATAACAGATGTACATCCAATTAATAATATTCAAATTTGATCAAATCCTTGATGTGCAAAATTCTTGTATCTTTTAAGGGAACATGAGACAAGGTGAAAATTTCAACACAAATAAATTGTGTTGAGGTTAGCATTAGAGTGCTCACCACAGGTTCCTGCACAGAATATGTAATCTCATCATTCTTTACGGGACGTTTATCCCAGACTCTTTTCTTCGTTTGAGGTTTTACCCTAACCTTCAATCAATATTTTAGAAGAAGAAGATTTAAATTTGTGTATCTTAGGATTGGAATTTTGAACAAGTTTAAGCATATTAGCCAAACGTCTAGCCCTCAGTTGCAGTTTATTAACATGCCTTAGTTTGTGTTTGTACTTGAAACATTGTGTGAGTTCGTGACTCTCAATGGTAGAATAAGGACATGTCGGTTTAGAGATTGATTCAGGAACATCATTAGCATCTAAACAAAGAGTACATGAAACATTAACAGAGTCTTCATTAGTATCGAAAAATCCATCACATCTTCCAATGATTTTGATGAAAAATAATCAACCAAATTATCAATATTGATATGAGTATTGCTACAATCCTCAAAGTTGATAGTTTTGCCCAAAAGTGCCATACTTGACCCTTCATCATCTTCGGGATCATAATGATCAGATGTTTCATCAAATTTTGCAGCCAAACTCTTGTTGTCGGTGTATTTTCTTTGATTTGGACACTCATTTGCAAAGTGAACGAACCATGTACACTTGAAGCACTGTGGCATATCCTCATTGTCAGTATCGTTAGAGTCTTTGTTTTTGACAGAAATACAATTATGTGGATTAGTTGGCGTCGAAGGATTTTCTTGAGTGAAGAGTTTATTTATCTTCTTAAGAAGTTATTTAAACTGTCTTGTGATCAAAGAAACTGAGGTATCAATATCTTCATATGAAAAATCGGGATCAACAAGATTGTTCACATGAGTTTCAGTATTTTTCAGTGGCCTTTATGCAATATCCTTTCCGGCTTTGGATTCCAGTTCATGATCAAAGATCTTTAATTTTTCAAATAATGTGTTTCTGGAAAGTTTAGCGAGGTTATATCCTTCAATGATGAAATGTTCTTAGACTCGTGTCTTGCTGGTAAAGGTCAGAGAATTTTCATCACAATGTCCTTTTGGGGAATAGTCTTCCCTAACGTATAACATGCATTAACAATTCCATACACTTTTCGATTAAACTCATCAAATCTTCGTCAGACATACATATATTTTCCCACTCAGAATTTAGGTTTGAAGCCTAGCTTCTATTTATGAGATATCTCCTTAGAATACGGTTTCTAAGATATCCCAAGCATCTTTAGACGTAGTGCACGAAGTCACATGGTGATGAATATCTTGGATTATAGCATGGATACTAACATTTAACCCGTCAGAATTATGCTTTGCAGCATTTATCTCGGTTTCACTATATTCTTCTAATGGTTTCACAACAGTGGTTTCCCCTATGACAACTGTCGGGGGGGATGTATCCTATAACAACAAGTTTTCATGTATGAAAGTCACGGTCTTATAGAAAGGAACGCATGACACTTTTCCACCATAAGTAATTTATGGCATCAAAGGCCGGTGGTACGTTTATCGAGATCAATCCTATCCATATAGTCAGCTGGCTTCAAGCACAAACTTATTAGGCCTTAAACGCGTTTTCTTGCTCTGATACCAATTGAAAACGTGAAGGTACCAAAACACACCGCCAACATTTTCTTAGGAAACCTGTATAGACAAACTTATAATAAAATTCTGAGAGTTCAACTTAATGAATCTCAATCAAGGAATAATATTTAGAGTTATATCTCTTTCTCTCATAGTCAGAAAGTTTACCGAGATGTGTGAGGGTTCTTAGAGGATTCCAAATATAAATATCCAGAAATCAATCAAGTCGTATCCAACGAACAAGGATGGATGTATCTACTTTGATTGATTTACGTACAACCTGCGAGATTTCACTTAGAAAAACAAACAATATAATGCGGAAAATAAATAACACAGACACCAGAAATTTTGTTAACGAGGAAACCATAAGTGTGGAAAAACCCCGGGACCTAGTCCAGATTTGAACACCAAATTGTATTAAACCGCTACAGATACTAGCCTACTACCAATTAACTTCAGACTGGAATATAATTGAGAACTAATTAAACCCTCACAACAATTTAGTTACAATTGCACTCCTTACGCCTCTTGAATCCCAGAAGGACTCGCACAATTGTTTCTCTTATCTGACGTCCTTTATAGCCTACGAGTTTCTTCCACTCAATTGAAGACTTTAAACCAATCTACCACTCACATACAAACCTATATGAGTGTTTCCTTTTTGATCATAGATCAAGGTGAGACTGGAAATCGATAGCAATGGACAAATTTTAGCTAACCTAAAAATCCGGACTTATGCTTCTCGAAGAGAATCCTATGAAAAAGCGGGGGTCTAACAACCATACCCAATATTTCGTTCGGCAACCTGTATGGACTAACTCCAATATAACTCCAAGAGAAACAACTAGAAAGTCAGACTCGATCAAGGAAAGATATCCAAGAGTTAAATCTCTTTCTCAAATCAATTAACAATTCAACATGATGGAATCTATGAACTTATTGTTAAGGGAATAACTTGAACGGTCTAAAAAACCAATGTCCAAGTGCCAATCAATTTGTATCCAACAAACAAGGTCAGATTTACCAATTGATTGAATTGCGCACAACCTGTGATATTTCAATTATATAAAATATAATATGGAAAATAAATAACACAAACACCAGAAATTTTGTTAACGAGGATACTGCAAATGCAGAAAAACAACGGGACCTAGTCCAGATTGAACTCTACATTGTATTAAGCCGCTACAGACACTATCCTACTACAAGTTAACTTCGGACTGAAATGTAGTTGAGCCCTAACAAGTTTCACACCGATAAAGGTACATTCGCGTTCCTCATGCCTCTGAATCCCAGCAGGATTCTACGTACTTGATTCCCTTATCTGATCTCACCCACAACTAAGAGTTGCTATGACCCAAAGTCAAAGACTTATAAACAAATATGTTTCCCATATATAAGTCTATTCTGATAGATAAATATGTCTCCCACAGAAGTACCTAAGAAGTTTTTGTTCCATATGTTGATAAATCAAGGTGAACAAGAACCAATTGATAATCCGGTCTTATATTCCCGAAGAACATCCTATCAATCACCTCACAATAACTTAACTATATGATAGTAGAAAAATCTATTGTAGAATCACAAAGAATGAGACGAAGAGATTTGTGATTACTTTTTATATCTTACCTATCAGAGATAAATCTTGAGAAAATCTTAGAGAAGATAGCACTCAACACGATAGAACAAGTAAGACCAGAATACACAACTACAAAGAAAATAGTTGGATCTGGCTTTTGAAGTCAAATGAAGTCTTCAAGTCGTTAACCTATAATGGTTTTGGAAAATCCTAGGTTAAAGGAGAATCGACTCTAGTCGCAACTAGTAACACACAGAGGTGTGGGGATTATGTTTTCTAGTTGCTAGAGTTCTCCCTTATATAGTCTTTTAAATCAGGGTTTACTTTCAACGAAAATTAAGATAGATTAGTAACAAAGCATTTAATATTCACAGTTAGATGAAATCCTGATGAATTAATATTCAAGGCTCAGGATTTGTAGTGCCCTTGTCCTTTATCATGTCTTTTTATTTACAGGAATATTTTGAAAATGACATATTTTCAGGAGTAATATGCTGATTGGGAGTACAAGATTTTTTCGAAAAGATTCGATTCTTCTTCTTGTCATCACGATTGCGAGATATCGCATTTTCTTGTCTTAATTTTTTCAATTGACATTCCATATTTTCAATCCTCTTAAATCATACTTCCTTCTCCACTTGAAACATACTTTTTATTGAGTAAAAATCTTTGGTAAAGATATCAATTTTCTCTTCTTGAGAAGTTAGATTGTTTATCATGGAGTAATCAGAGTTGTTGGGCAGACAAGTGTGATTTTCAGCAAAGTAAGTAAGAGAGCATTCACATGATTCTTCCTCAGGACAGTAGTCAAGAGTTTCCATCAATGATTTAGTTTTCTCACTAACCTCTTATCAGGTCAATCAGAGATATGATGACCACATTTGTAGCACTTGGAACAAGTTCCATTATCATAGACTTTGTGAACTTTCTTATCCATTTTATCGATTGATGAATGAGATTTTTTACGAGACTTTATTTTTCTCATTCTAAGAGTTTTCTTTAACTGTTGTACCAGCAGTGAAAGAGTCGAATTAAAGTAATTCACATCCTTTATTTCAATCAATTCAGGACATAGAGAATTTACATCAGGTGCAACAACTGAATTACAAGACACGCGAATTTTTTCTCTTTTACTTATTTCTAGATAAAAAAATCTTTAGCTTTCCAACAAGAGTGTTTCTGGATATTGTTTCAAGGTTATTTCCTTCAACGATGGAATGTTTCTTAGAATCGTATCTAGTTGGCAATGATATGAGAATTTTCATCACAATATCCTTTTCAGGAATAGTTTACCAATGGAAAAAATGAATTAACAATTTCAGAAACTTCGTATTTAAACTCATCAAATGAGTCTTCATCAGCCATATGAAACCAATTATAATTTAGGTTTTGAAGCCTAGCTTCTTTCTCAGAGGTATACCCTTCAAATACGGTTTCTAAGATATCCCAAGCATCTTTAAACCGAGTGCACGTAGTCACATGGTGCTGAAAATATGTGGTAATGGCATGGATGATAGAATTTAAACCTTCAGAATTTTTCTTTGCAGCGAGAATCTCGACCGACTCATACTCAATATCCTTTGGAACAGTTACACCGTTAAATGTAACTATTGGAGGATTATAGCTATTAACAACACGAACCCATGATTGAAAATCACGCACTTAGAGAAAAGCACGCATAAAAATTTTCCACCATAAGTAATTCGAGACATCGAAGACTGGTGGTACGTTTATATAGATAACACTTATGTCCACAGAGTTACATTGCTACAAGCACAAACTTATGAGGTGTTAGCGTGTTTGCCTGCTCTGATACCAGTTGAAAAAGCGGGGGTCTAACAACCACACCCAATATTTTGTTCCGAAACCTGTATGGACTAACTCCGGTGTCATTCCAAGAGAATCAACCAGACAGTCATACTCAATCAAGAAAAGATATCCAAGAGTTATATCTCTTTCTCAAATCAATTAGAAATTCAATAGGATGATATCCATGAATTGATTGTTAAGAGAATAACTTGAACGGTATCAAAGGCCAATGTTCAAGTGTCAATCAATTTCTATCCAACAAACAAGGTCGGATTTACCAATAGACTGAGCTACGCACAACCTTTGATATTTCAATTATATAAAATATAATGCGGAAAATAAATAACACAAACACTAGACATTTTGTTAACGAGGAAACTGAAAATGCAGAAAAACCCCCGGACCTAGTCCAGATTGAACACCACACTCTATTAAGCCTCTACATACATTAGCCTACTACAAGTTAACTTCGGACTGGTATGTAGTTGATCCCTAACAAGTCTCACACCGATTAAGGTACAATCGCGTTCCTTACGCCTCTGAATCCCAGCAAGACTCTACGCACTTGATTCCCTTAGTTGATCTCACTTACAACTAAGAGTTGCTACGACCCAAAGTCGAAGACTTATAAACAAATCTGTTTCCCAGATATAAGTCTATTTGATAGATAAATATGTCTCCCAAAGAAGTACTTATGAATTTTTCCTTCCGTCTTTTGATAAATCAAGTTGAACAAAAACCAATTGGTAATCTGGTCTTATATTCCCGAAGAACAACCTAAAAATATCAATCACCTGACAATAACTTGACTATATGGTAATAGAATAAATTATTATGGAATCATAAAGAATGAGACGAAGGGCTTTGTGATTACTTTTTATATCTTACCTATCAGAGACAGATCTCGAGAAAATATTAGAGAAGATAATACTCAACACGATAGAACAAGTAAGATCAGAATATTCAACTACAAAGAAAATAGTTGGATATGGCTTCAGAATCCCAATGAAGTCTTCAATTCGTTAACCTATAATGGTATTGGAAAAACCTAGGTTAAAGGAGAATCGACTTTAGTCGCAACTAGTAAAATCACAGAAGTGTGGGGATTAGATTTTCCAGTTGCTAGAGCTCTCCCTTATATAGTCTTTCAAATCAGGGTTTGCTTTCAATCAAAGCTAAGATAGCTTAGTAACAAAGCATTTAATATTCATCGTTAGATGGTCATAGCTTGTTACACACAAATGAAACATACCTTCATTTAGATATGGGTAACCGTACCCAAATGTGTATATGGAGTTGGCTCAATAATAGTTAACCGAAGTTAGCTATATGAACACTTTTGTCTTAACCACATTCATCTAACACATCTAGATCAACTATGATGATCAATAAAACATGAAATATAATCAAATGAATATAATTGTGTTTCTCATAGATTTGTTCAGTTATTCACTATCTCATAGAAATATATATGAACCAATTGAAACAAAATCAGATTGATTCGTAATCGTACAAAGTACTTATACAAGAATCAATTCATGAACATTAAGCCATGGTTTGCTAAGATTATTGCATGCCTTAATTTATAAATGTATTTGTTCGTGAGTATGAAAAGCATACTTAACCGATTTTAGAACTCTAATCACTAAGTTTGCAAACTGGTACGCAGACTATAACTACAGACTTTGGTCTTTGTCCAGCCGTTTGCAAACGTGTATGCAAACAGGCGTCCCGGACCTAACTCAGGTAGAACCGTTTGCATACTAGTATGCAAACTTGGTTCCCGGACCTTTTAGTTAAAACCGTTCGCATACTGGTATGCAAACTAAGTTCCCAGACCTTAATCATACCAAAATAGTTTGATACTAGGTACGCATACTGTGATGTATACAGACAAAGGTTTTTTGTTCTAAACTCTCATTTCAATTATTGAAACATCTTAGAAGACGAAAATGGTTGTCTCACACAAACCATTAGCTTATAAGCAATTTTCAAGTGATCGAATGATCAATAGGAAACTTTCCAAGTCGACATAAAATGTTTGTCTCACACAAATCATGTAGGGCGTTTCAAGGAAATTTTCACATGATCATCTTTTGACTTATTATTTAGTTCCAACAAATAAATTGTTTCCAACTAAACTGGTCAAGAATAATGATGAACGTAGAGAAAGCAAATATATTCCAACACATATTTAGAGAAATAGACAAGCGAGTTAAACTCAACTCGAAATGTCAAATGTGTATAATATAAAAGTATATATATTTATACGACTTAATCTCATTAGGAGATAAAATAGAATAAACTTCTGAGTGATAGATAAATTTCAGTCTCCACATACCTTTTGTTGATGAAATTCCTCCAAGATCTCCTTAGTAGATATTCGTCTTCATTCGATGAACGCCGTGAAATCTAAATCTCAACTAGACATTCTAACCTAATCAGAGACACAACTATAAGTAGACTAGAAATCAAGACTATAGTTTTGATCACCTAAACTTGACAAACAAGCTTGAGATAACAACTCTTGCGAGTTCGACCGAGCAATGGTCTAACATCCTCGATTATAATTCACCACATAAGTATTAAACCGGTGGATTCAAAAAAATTGAGACGAGGAAAACTTTGCGATTTCTATCTATCTCATTCGAGTGAGCAGCTCAACAATCAAACAAGATCATGATACACTAACTATCAAGAAAAAAGATAGTTTGACCTGGCTTTACGAATTTTTAAGTGAAGTCTTTTTTAGTCGCTATACCCTAAAAGGGTTTTAGGAAGAGGACAACTTTAGTTTACAACTAGGACACACAAAGATAATGTCAGGGATTGAAGGATCCCAGTTGCTTGAGGTTCCCCTTAAATATACTTTCAAAGTATAGGTTGCTTTAGGTTTAGCTAAGATATCTTTGTAACCAGTTAAAAAATATCCACTGTTAGATAAATCTTTGAAATGTAATTAACATATCAAGATATACATTCTGATTAGGATGAAGCATAACCGAACCGTGTACAAAGTCATTGTTCATGGACGGTTAGCCGAAACTAGCCGATTGGACTATAAGCTTAATCATTTTCATAAAAAGTTAAGACTTTTAAGCTTCAATCAAAACCATAGGTTATAATGTGATCAATCATGTCTATATAGTGCTTTTAGAGATTTATTAAAATGCTAATTTTCTCACAGAAATAATTGTATGTGCATCTGAAAATATTCGATAGGGCAAGTACGAGTACTCTATATTTTTCGTGACTATTTTTTTCATGGTACATGTACCGGGTATGTGTACTCTTAAGAAAAAAAAGAAGAAGTTTCGGATCTTACATAATTTTTCTGGGTTTGTGTACCGGTTATGGATACCACACAGGTTTCAAAACCAACAGTTTTTTTTTCATATGCATACTAGTTATGTGTACCAATCCAGGTTCACGAGCTCATAAACTTTTTGTGGTATGGATACCGGGCATGCTTACCAATAAGTCACTGTCGATATATAGCAACGCCGGTACGTATACTGGGTACATGTACTATGGCTCCGGATCTATAACAGTTTTCCCGGTTCGTGAAACTGGTATGCATACCATCCTGTATCCATATTTTCAGTAGTTTTATATTTCTCTCTAAATCAACTCGAAATATTCCCAAAATAAATTAATGACACTGATCAGTGTTCCAGGATATTTTCGAATGATAATATTGAATCACGATTTATATTAAGAACAATAAATTGTTCTTTTACCGAAATTCATCAAGTTGGAACAAATGTTCATTAAGCTTAGTCATATATATTTAGAGAACTAATTACCAAGATAAACTTGACTCCAAATTCTTGATATGCTTGTAATAGTCTAATTAGTCATACGACATCGTCTCATAGATATAAAGATGAATATAACTTGATAAATAAGTGGTTCAGTCTTCACTTACCTTTTTTTTTGAAGAAGTTCTCCAAAAGCTTCGGTTGATCTTCGACTTCAAACGGTAGAACGCAGTGATGTCCGATTCTCAACTACACATCTATCCTAATTCAATACTTGACTAATTGTAGAGTAGAAATCAAGATATAGTTTTGATCAACTAAATTTGACAACAAGCTTAGTATATCAACACTTGTGAGTTCGACTGAGCAATATATGTTCTAACACCGATGACCACTTGTTCATTCACTACAAAGAAACCGCTAGTGTATGGAACTATTTCTTGGAGAGTTTAGATATGAAATGGACCTTTCAGCAGGCGTAGATCAACCATTTGGGAGTGAAAAAATAAGGAAGGTAGGAATATGGTCAAGAGGATTTGGGGTATGATTTTGTTTACCATTTGATGGACAATATGGGAAGAAAGGAATAACAGGATGTATTCCAACAAGAAAAGACATGTTAAGCAGTTGATTGTGTATGTTAAATGCACGATGTTTTGTTGGGCTTTGTCTACCATTTTTTTTGATTGTTATCCGCTTTTTTCTCTTATATGTAACTAGAATGCTGTCATTGGTACGAGTTAGCTTTGTTAGCTTAATTTTTTTTTTTTAGGTGAGACTCCAGTTTTAATCTAATTTTTCCCTTTTCCGGAAAAAATAAATACCTGTGATATGAGTTCGAAGTTTTGCCAACACCAAATTCTTTACCGATCGAGAAACCTCTTTGAATGAATGTTGAATTGGGCCTGGGTATGTCCAATAACCCCGAAGACAGACCATAAGATTTCTTGGCCCGTTAGAGTTTCTTGGTTTAAGAGAAGAAAATCAATTCAGTATATGAACTATGAAGTGTCTTTGAAAGTGTGAGGAAAAAATCAATATGAACTTACTTAATCACTTGGATGAAATTCCAGTGAGAATTTTGATGAACAATGTCGAAGATTTCATGTTCCATCAACAAGCAGTTGATAAAAACCATTCTCTCTTCTTCTTCTGTAACAAAACCCCCATTAAAAACCTCTAATTTTCTAACCCCAACATCCAAATAGAATTTCTTGTCCAATTCGTTTTCGCATGCTCGAGCTATTAGTTTAACCTTCAATCGAACCCTCGTAGCTTTTGCTCTATTTCATCGCCTCACAGGGAAATCGAGGTTATCCAGAAAATCCCTTCATCTTCAGAGGAGGCCAATGAAGTATCAATTCCAGTGAGAGCTTATTTCATGTTCAATTCAACAGTTTTTTTTTTTTTTTTTTTCACCAATTCCAAATTGCTTCTGTTTTATTTGTTTGAGTGGTTTGCACTTCGCAGGATTGATTTGAAAGGATTAATGGCTGAGATTCAAGGCAATTTAATCCTACACGCATCTGGAATGAACAATTATGGTGTTCTTAAGTTGGCAATGCGACTTCTGAAACTCCTTCTCTAGTGAGTTCATATTAATGACATATGGTTTCACTTGTTATCGCCATCTTGTAGTTTTTGCTAATTTGAATACGTAATGTGGCTCTTTTGCTACCGTAAAAGAACCTCAAAGGAAACCAGCTTGACTTGTTTAATTTGGTATTATAAGCTTAATTGTGCATTTCAGGATTCAGAGGCTACGTAGAGTGATAGTAGTCACTCTTACATGGTGGCTTTTCCATATGGATCCACTGTAACGTTTAATATGTTTGACGACGAAGTTGATGGGTATTTGGAGATTATCAAAAGACATGCTTCAGGGTTACTGGAAACGAGCAAGGATGAGGGGTCTTTCCAGAATTACCACATCGGTAAGATATAAATAAATCCCAAGTCCTACCAAGTTCATATTTTACTAGGGGAAACCTTTGCCTGTTAGCACGGGTCGTTAAATGGGAAGTGATTAATCTCAAACATCAATTGGAAACACTATGAAACTGTTGATTATTATATAGGTTTTATGCTCCTTTGTTTTTCTTAAATTTGGCAAAGTTAGGTTACCTAGGAGTAGAAAATAAATTCAGTGATTGCAAATGCATAAACAATGGCGTGTTTTCCATTACCTTACTGTTTGGAGTCAAAATTTGATGCATGACTTAGAAGGTGGAACTATGGTTTATCCACACACTCAAATGTCAACATCCTTGTCATTAGATTTTCATCAAGGTTTTGGTAAATGTTGTTCTTTTAGGCTTCTGGTATAGCAAGGCTGTGTCTCTTGGTATTTATCCTTCGCCAATGTGTCCTTAAAATACCGATTGCAAATAAATTTTGGTTCTTTAGTTGCTTTCCTTCTCTCATTGTTATTTTTCAGAAACTTGATGCTAAATGTTTTGAAGCTGCAGAGTATGAAGTGAGAGAAAATTCGAATCTAGCCATGTGGATGCAAGGTGGCCAAGGTTAGGTGATGTCGCAGCATTTGGAAACAGATGGGATTCTTCTTGGTCAAAGTATAGCTCAAGGTACCTCTTTAAATTTCCTTTTCTTTTCAGGATAATTTTTCTTACCACTCAGGTTTTGGTTTTAAGGCTGATGGAGTAATTGCAGCATGTAAAAAAAAAATTACTCTATAATGATTCGAAATTTAGGATTTTTAGATTTTAAAACGATATTAATAGTAATTAAAATATTTTTTATCCTATAACGATTAGAAAATTTAGGGAAACCTGATTTTTAGCTGGTATATTCAGTAACCCGAAAACACACCCGTTAGAGTTTCTTATGTGGCAAGCAAGGGTTTAAGAGAGAAAATCAATATGAAGCGTCTCCAAAAGGTTTAAGAAAGAAATCAATATAAACTTAATCACTTTGAAACTACAGAGAGAGTTTAATGAACAATGTCCATTCTCTCATCTTCTTCTCTTGTCAGTATAACAAAACCCCCGTCAAAAACCTCTAATTTTCTAACCCCAGCTCCTAATTTCTCCATAAACCTAACACCGGAACAGAATTGCTTGTTTTCTCACACTAGAGCTACTAATTTAAGCTTCAATTCAAACCACCCTCGTATTGTTTGCTCTAGTTCTTCGCCTCCCAGTGCAGATGGAAATAGATTGGGAAAAGTTGGGTATGCTGATGTTGGTGGATTGAGTAAGCAGATGGCTCAGATCAGAGAGGTGGTGGAGCTCCCACTTAAGCATCCACAGTTTTTCGAATCAATTGGTGTTAAGCCACCAAAAGGGATTTTACTCTATGGACCTCCTGGAACCGGTAAAACATCGATTGCCAGAGCTGTTGCAAACGAAACCGGTGCCTTCTTTTCTAGTATTAATGGGCCAGAAATTATTTTCAGTAAAATTGGGGAGAGTGAAGAACTCCTTAGGAAAGCATTTGCACAGGCCGGGAAAAATGCACCATCCATAATTTTTATCGATGAGATAGATTCAATTGCTCCAAAAAGAGAGAATACAGTTAAGGGTGACCAACTTGTTCCTCAGCTGCTGACACTTATGGATGGATTAAATTCTCATGCCCATGTAATAGTTATAGGGGCAACAAATAAGCCAAATAGCATTGATCCGGCTTTGAGGAGGTATGGGAGGTTTGATAGGGAAATCTATATTGGTGTACCTGATCAAGTTGGACGTCTTGAGATTCTTCGGATCCATACAAAGAACATGAAGCTTGCTAAAGATGTAAGCCGGCAGATACTTAAGCCTTCAGTACTCTTTTTTTATAATATATTCATTCGTCTTTTCATCTCTTTTATCATACCGTGTTATATTTTTCACTTTCAGGTCGAACTAGAAAGGATCTCAAAGGATACTCATGGGTTCGTTGGTGCTGATCTTGCAGCTCTGTGTACCGAAGCTGCATTTCAATGCATTAGAGAAAAGATTGATGTGATTAACTTGAAAGGTAAAAACATTGATGCTAAATTACTCAACTCCATGTTGATCACGAATGAGCACTTCCGTACTTCTTTAAGAACAATAAATCCTTCTGCTTTGCGTGAAACAACTGTTGAAGTATCCAACGTCAGCTGGAAGGACATTGGTGGCCTTGACACTGTTAAGAGGGAGCTTCAAGAGACTGTTCGATACCCTGTGGAACATCCCGAAATGTTCGAGAAGTTTGGCATGTCGCCTTCGAAGGGAGTTTTGTTCTATGGTCCTCCTGGTTGTGGGAAAACACTTCTGGCAAAGGCCATTGCAAACGAGTGCCAAGCTAATTTCATCAGCATCAAGGGCCCTGAGTTGCTGGCAAAGTGGTTCGGAGAGAGTGAAGCTAATGTTAGAGGAATTTTTGACAAGGCCAGACAATCTGCACCATGTGTCATCTTCTTCGACGAACTTGACTCTATAGCAACTCAGAGGGGAAGCGTCGGAAGTGCGGGAGGTGTTGCCAGTGCCGCTGATAGAGTTTTAAACCAGCTTCTAACTGAAATGGATGGATTTAATCCAAAGAAGACCGTGTTTATAATTGGTGCTACAAACAGGCCAGACGTAATTGACCCTGCATTGCTGAGACCAGGTCGTCTTGATCAGTTAGTCTACATTCCATTGCCAGATGAAGCTTCTCGGCTTCAGATCTTCAAGGCCTGCCTTAGGAAATCACCTGTATCCAAACATGTAGATTTACAAGTCCTTGCAAAGCACACTGAAGGCTTTAGTGGAGCTGATATTACAGAAATATGTCAGCGTGCCTGCAAGTATGCCATCAGAGAAAACATTGAGAAGGTATAATCCCTCATTCTACTTCGTTTTTTTTATTACATCTTCTTTCCTCTATACCTTGATCAACTTTTTACTTATAAGTTGGATGTTCAACCTTGCTATTTAGACCGCCCCTGGAGCCAGCCCAAACAGCCAGCTGCCCGCGTGGGCGTCCAGGTGGCGCAAGTTTTTGACTTTTGGACTGGTAACAGAATTATTTATTTAGAAAGAACCAAATTTTTACTTTCTTTTTGTTTTCTCTTATTCATAGAGCCAAACGCATCAATGTTTTGGTCGTGTATTCTTTCAGGATATTGAGAGAGAAAAGAAGAGAAATGACAACTCAAAGTCCATGGAAGAGGACTGGGTTCAGGATGAAGTCCCTGAAGTAACAACAACTCACTTTGAGGAGTCGATGAAGTACGCTAGGAGGAGTGTGAGTGATGAAGACATACACAAGTACCAGGCTTTTTCACAGACCATGCAGCAGTCCAGGGGGTTCGAAAGTGAGTTTAGGTTTGCTAATAGTACATCGCCTTAAGCAGCAGCGGAAGCAGACACCACTGGTGCTGACAATGAAGCAGACACCACTGGTGCTGACCCATCTATACACGTCCAGTTAGTTCTCTAGGTCAGTCATTATTATAGTAATAGTTTATGTTTAGTGAATTAGGATGTTAATATCGTAGATTCCCAATCTCCCAAAGCTAAATACCAAAACCCCTTCTGCGAATTCAATGTCTGCTTCTTTTCATATTATCGATCTGCATTTTCTTCTCTTCTTATTTTACTTTTCTTGAAGTCTCACAAATTTGCTTTACAATCATAATCTGTCATATATTAGACTACTACTGTACAACCAATAACCTGAATGAGGATGACGATACATGTGACATAGGAATCACTGGTCCAGACGGTTTTTCAATGGAGTTTTTTTTAAAGCTGCTTGGGAAATCATTAAGATGATCTTATGTTGGTAGTTAAGGAATTTGAAACAATCCGCACGTTGGATTGGAGGTTAAACTGTATTAACTTAACCTTGATTCCTAAATGTGATGGTGTTGTTTCCCTTGATAATTTCAGGTTAGTATGGTTGATAAAAGATGTTTATAAAATCATTTCCAAGTGCCTTGGAGAGAGGCTTAAGTTAGTTCCATTGTCAATTATTTCTGATTTTCAAGGAACTTTAGTTCACGGAAGGCAAACAAATGATGGGTTTTAATTGCGGTCGGACTAATTGACTCAAGAAAAGAAAAGGTAAGTCTGGTATTCTTTATAAAGTGGACTTCAAGAAAACATTCGATAATATAAACTGAACTGCTTACGCTTACATCTCGCTAGGTTTGTGGTGGTGTTGAATGGTAAAGCAACGGATTTATTCATAAAGTCAGAAAGGGATTGACAAGGAGATCCATATCCCCATTTTTATACATATTAATTGCTGAAATTTTATTTCTAAAATCTGCAGATTCAGGTCTTATCAGTGGGTTCAAGGTTGCACATAATGGGACTACCATAAATCACCACCAGTTAGCGGATGATCTTTTGGTTTTTTAGGAGCGTTGTTACTGGTATTAGTCATGATCATAATGGGGCTGCCTGTGCTCCTGACTGTGGATGCAACTTAGTGGAGCTACCTATCAACTACTCCCTCCGTTCTTTTTTAATAGGCCAGTTTTAATAAATAAAAGTTTCAAAAAAATAGGCCAGTTTCATAATTGGGAAAGTCAAATGTTATTTTAATTTTTTGGGACCACTTTTCTCTTAACTTCTTTTGATGACAAGTGTCATGTGGACCACTTCACTTTACTTCTTTTGCTAACAAGTGTCATGGGGACCATTTCACTTCACTTCTTTTATTGACAAGTGTCATGAGGACCACTTTCAATGATTAATTCTCTTAATTTCCTTAAATTTCGCTAAAAACAAAACTGGCCTATTAAAAAAGAACGGAAGGAGTATTTGGGTAGTAAATTCAAAGCCAAAGTTGTTTGGAATATTATAGTTCAAAGGATCCAACAAAATTAAACTCTCTACTTGGAAGAGAAATTATCTCTCCAAAGGTGGAAGGCTTATCATGACATGTTAGCAAGCCTACCCATTTATTATTTGGAGATGTTTCAAATTTCTATCCCGATGGTTAAGGAAATTGAGAAGATGACGAGGAATTTTTTATGGGGTTCTTCAACTTCTGTAAAAAAGAGAAGTTTGGTGGAATGGTCGAAGGAAATATTACCAAAGTGCAGAGGGGGCATTGGTATTAAGAAGTTTAAACTGGTCAATCATACTCTTCATTGCAAATGGATATGAAGATATGGAAACGAGAAGAGAGCTTTATGGAGACAAATAGTTCACCAAAAATTTAGAGGTAATCCCGATTCTTTTTCCCCCTAATATTTTCTCTAAGTCTACTGGTTCTAGCTTATTGGCGGGAATCCTAAAAGCAAGTGACCATGTCAAGCAGCATATATACAACGCTAATTTTTAAGACTAATGAGAGTATGTTGTCTTGGAAAGACAAGTGGATAGGTCCATGTGTTATAGATTTCCTTCCATGCTCTTTTCAATCTGTCAAGAACGAAAGATGCAACTTTATTGCAAGTAACAAATGTAAATGTTTCTCGGGTCCTGGATTTTAAAATAAATCTGAATGAGGCATAGGTGGGGGAAGTAGCTCAATTACTGCAGCTCATTGGTGAACCTATGAGTCACTTTTCTAATGGAAATGATCAAATTCAATGGAGTGCAGGTAATTGCTTCTTTATAGCTAGTTGTTACTCTACTTTAGACATTGATGGGTATTTGTACTTTCCGCACAAGAAAGTCTGAAACCCTAATATTCTCATGAAAATTTGTTTCTTAGTCTGAAGACTTTGTTATAAAGGGGATCCTACCTTGGATTTTCTATACAGAGCTGGTAAGGTGAATAATCCTACTTGTATGCTTTGTGCTGTTGAGGTGGAAACCAATGACCACTTGTTCATTCACTACTAAGAAACCGTTATTGGATAGTTTTATTATGAAATGGACCTTTTCAGCAGGTGTTGGATCAACCATTTGGGAGTGGAAAAATAAGAAAGGTAGGAAGATGGTCAAGGGGATTTGGGGTATGCTTCAGTTTGCCATTTGGTGGTACAAAAAAATATGGAAATCATGTGTTCACCCCTCTTATATAAGTAATATTTGGAAGATAACCAGAGGTGTCTGCTGTCCAGATGAAAATGCACAAAAAAGGGGTATGAATATTTCTTCTAGATGCTATCTTTGTCATCAGAATCAAGACGTAATGAACCACATGCTTTGGGATTGTGACTATGGTCAAATTCTCCGGAAGTGGATTAGAGATATTTTTGCTTTCAAAAATTCAAATTCTTTTAAGGATGTTACAACTTCTTGCAAATCTAGCTCAGTGATATAAGAATTATGGTACATTGCAGCTTTCAATATTATGGTTGATATTTAGTTCACAAGAAATAAAATGTTCTTTGAGAATATAACTCCTGACAGTGCATCAGCTCAAAAGCGGATAATAAGAATGATCCATGACTGTGAAGTTAGACTCAAGGGATTCATGAACAATTCAGCTTATGATTTACAGGTACTAAAGAGTTTTGGTATAGGTTGCAGCAAAGTCAAAATTTCCATAGCTATAAAATGTGAATTCCCCCTTCCTTCAACTGACAACATCTTATTATGCTGTGATGGTGCTTCAAGGGGGAACCATGGACTTGCTGGATATGGTTTTGTGGCTAGAGATTATACTGGTAAGTTCATCACAGCAGAAATTTGAGACTTGAGAATATCCACAAATTTTGTTGTAGAGATTATGGGGACTATTTGTGCTTTGGAATGGGCTGTAAAGAATCTCCAAACCAAAGCTACCATTAACTCAGGTTCTACTGCTGCTATAAAGACTTTCACGAAGAATAAAATCCTTTGGTTTGTCTGGAGCATATGGAAAATGATTTGCAGAGAGGTCAAATCCATTCACTTCAATCATGTGTATAGAGAAATAAATTTCTCTGCTGATTTTTTTGCTAAAAAGGGAATTTACCACCCACCATGCATAAGATGGAGTTTCGGGATACAATCTACTATAGAAGTAATTGGTGTGTAATTATAAAACCTCCATTCCTTGATAGTTAAGTATTGTTTCACTTCACATCTTTAAACATGTTGTCTACTTTGGCTTCTTATTATGTTTTGTACAAACTTTTTGTATTTTGTATATTTGGTTAATTAATAAAGGTTTTTCGTATTCCACTAATATATACTAAATCCATCTAAAGGATTTACATCAGATAACAAGCTTGGTGGGAGCCTAGCCACAAGCTGGGCTCAAACCCCTTTCTTTACTACCACACTTAATCTTTGGAAAAGAAAATCCCATATACGCACATTATCATCATGGATAGCCATGTAATTGCGAAG
Organism: Papaver somniferum; assembly: GCF_003573695.1. Classification (NCBI taxonomy): domain Eukaryota; kingdom Viridiplantae; phylum Streptophyta; class Magnoliopsida; order Ranunculales; family Papaveraceae; genus Papaver; species Papaver somniferum. Next base: position 17,939,361 of record NW_020628818.1, read on the forward strand.
ACGTTTAACGAAGTCCGTCGTTTCGAGCCCAAGCTTACCAAGAGCTTACGAATAACAACATCTTTGATGTCTTTCCCCAACTCCAAAGTGCAGCTAATACCTTCAGCAAAGGGCGAAACAATGGTCACATCCAAGCAAACATCGCGACCATTATCCCAATTGAGTACCAGAATGTCCGCTAGTCTCAGAGAAGTGCCATTATTAGCAAGGGGACCCAACTCCACCTCCTTACGTGCCGTTACCCCAGCCCGATAACACATGTCAGCGATCATTTCACGCACCAAATCATGTCGAAACTTTAGGCCAACTTCAATCGCACAGTGACAACATGATCACCGAAAACGTCCATTTATCTGTTGCAAAAGGGGCACATGCTGGCCAACTCAAATATGGGAATACCAAGTCTGTAACAAAGTATCGCACTGAACTTCCTGGCACCAATGTGATGATTTAAGCCATCTATAGGAATGGCCAATAAGAAATCCAGGGCATGCTTCAGTTGGCTACTCTGCCAGAGCATCAAATCACGTTCAGACAACTCGAAATTGGAAGTCATGTTCTTCTTTACTACATCAAAATAGACAACTGCCAAGGTTTTCATTGCGTGAGTGGCAGATATATCAACGCATATAGGAGAAATAGGACTACACACCAAATTGAAGGAAGCGGAAGCTCGCACTAGGTGGGCGCTAAAACCACAGATACCAGTGCGCCTCAAGTTAACGGACTAAAGATCAAGAGTCTGAAGACACGATGCTAAATAACAATTGTGCGCAGTATTTTGCATCCAGTAAACCCCTAAACCGCCTAACCTGAGTGGAAAGGTGGAAAATCTCTGTTGCAAAGGACCAAAGCCAGGACCATCCCCCGTGATCACATGACGCATGAACTTATAAAGTCGAGAGTCTAATAAATCTTGAGCCTCATGTAAGCAGTCCGGTATAGTGGTTCGTAAACCAAAGTACAAACGTGAAACTCCTGCGCAATTTCTAAACAAAAAAATTTCACACTGTGGATCTTCAAGTTTCTCGACTGCATCAATAAGGTCCACAGTTTGAAGCACTCTTTTCACAACCAAATCGGCATTGAATAGGGCATCGAGACTGACCGGAGCTCCTAACAGCTTAACCCCTTTTTCTGGCCTACTTATATCCGATGGGATTACACCCTCATCTGATACTCTAGGATCCGGGGAGGGCCATAATAATTATGTCTTCTTGATGTTCAAGAACAACCCTCCAACAACACCTTCCTCTTGTATAATCTGAAGTGATTTCGGAACCATCATAGTGTCACCAATCACCGTACCATCATCCAGGTACCAGGCATGCAGTTCTAAGTCACACCGTTTGGCGATACTCAAGATTAAGGGGTGGAGAGTAAGAGGAACAAAAGTGGCCCCGAAGGATCACCTGGTTGCACCCCCTGCACAGACAAAAGCATATGATCCATGTAGTATAGTCGCGTCGGAGAAGAGTAGCAAAACTCAACCCATCGGGATATAGAGGGACATAAACTACGTACCTCTGCAATCATGGCAATTCTGTCAATGAGATTGAACGCATTAGAAAAATCCACCAGCAACATGGAGAGATTGTCCTGATTAATAAATAAATTGATATTTGGGTTAAAAAAAAGGTGGACAATACGGGGAGAAAGGAATAACAGGGTGGATTACAACAATAAAAGACATTGTTTGTACCGTTAATAAATCGACGGGAATGCCCATTAATCAAGCACGTCTACCCGTGAAGATTCCAGAAGTTTCTAGAAGACTTGTTGCCCAAGTTGCTTGCATATTAAGTTTACGTCATGATTAGGGTTACATAAATTATATAAGTACATATACCCTGAAAAATTATTATATCCCTGAAAAAATAGTATGCATAACCCGTCATGCGGATGCATAACCCGTCATGCGGACATTTTTAATAATTTCGAATAATTATGGGTGTCAAGGTATCTAAAATTAATTGTGAACCTAATAATGAGAATATTTTTTTTTTGGGCCTGCACGTAATTTTCCTTATCCGCTTTCTTCTCTGATATGTAGTTAAAATGCTGTCGTTGGTATGAGCTAGCATTGTTAGCTCAATTTTATCTCTGTTTCTCACTTTTTCGGTGAGACCCAGTTTTAATTTAATTTTCGTAAAAAGAAAAAACGATACTTGTGACATGAATTCGAAACTTTGCCAACACCATTCTTTACCAATCAGAAAAACCTAAGTTTGAATGAATGTTGAATTGGGCCTGGGTATGTCCAATAACTCCGAAGACAGACCATAAGATTTCTTGGCCCGTTAGAGTTTCTTAATGGTAGGGGTTTAAGAAAGAGAATCAATTCAGTATATGAAGTGTCTTTGAAAGGGTTTAGGAGAAAATCAATATGAACTTACACTTGGATCAAATTCCAGTGAGAATAATGAACAATGTCGAAGGTTTCATGTCTAATCAACAAGAAATTGATAAAAACCATTCTTTCATCTTTTTCACTTGTCAGTGTAACAAAACCCTCATTAAAAACCTCTGATTTTCTAACCCGATCTCTCAATTTCTCCAGAATCCCGACACCCAGACAGAATTTCTTGTCCAATTCGTTTTCGCATGCTCGAGCTAGTAATTTGAGCTTCAATCGAAACCCTCGTAGTTTTTGCTCTATTTCATCGCCTCACAGGGATATCGAGGTTAACCAAAAAATCCTTTCATCTTCATTGGAGGCCAATGCCAATGAAGTATCAATTCCAGTGAGAGCTTATTTCATGTTCAATAGGTTTGGGGCTTGTTAAATTTTTGCAATTTTTCTCCAATTCCAAATTGCTTTTGTTTTATTTGCACTTGGCAGGATTGATTTGAAAGGATTAACGGCCGAGAATCAAGCCAATTTGATCCTACATACATCTGGAAAGAACAATTATGCTGTTCTCAAGTTCAGCAATGCCACTTCTGAAACTCCTTCTCTAGTGAGTTCTTGTTATTCTTAGCTTGTAGTTTTTGCTAATTTCAGTACTTACAAAGCTTAGTTCAGTACGTTGTATACATGCAATGTGGCTCTTCTGCTACTGGAACCCTAAAGGTTTCCAGCTTGGCCTGATTAGTTCATTGTAATAAGTTTAATTGTTCATTTCAGGATTCGGAGGCTAAGTTAAGAGACAGTAGTTACTCTTACATGGTGGTTTTCCCATATGGATCCACTGTAATGTTTAATATGCATGACGAAGAAGTTGATGGGTATTTGGAGATTATCAGAAGACATGCTTCAGGGTTACTGGAAACGATCAAGGATGGGGCGTCTTTCCAGAATTACCACATCAGTAAGATATAAATAAGTCCCAAGTCCTACTAACTTCATATTTTACTAGGTGAGACCTTTGCCTTTTACCACAGGCATACAGACGAACTCTCGTGCATTAATTGGTTAAACGGGAAGTGATTAATCTCAAACATCAATTGGAAACACTATGAAATTGTTGGTTACTCTATTAAATAGGTTTTATGCTCTCTTTTTTTTGTTAAATTTGGTGAATTTAGGTTCCCTAGGAGTAGAAAAAATGGTGCGTTTTCCATTACCTTACTGTTTGGAGTTGAAATTTGAAGCATGACTTAGAAGGTGGAACTTTGGTTTATCCACACGCTCAAACGCCCACATTCTTGTCGTCAAGGTTTTGATAGAAGTTGTTCTTTTTGCTTCTGGGTATAGCAAGACTGTGTCTCTAAGTATTTATCCATGGCCAATTTATCGGAAACTTGATGTTCAACTGTTTTGAAACTGCAGAGTATGAGGTGAGAGAAAATTCGAATCTACCCATGTGGATGCAAGGTGGCCAAGGCTATGTGATGTTGCAGCATTTGGATATAGATGTGATTCATGTGATTAGTAGTGTTCTTGGTCAAAGTATAGCTCTCGACTACTACGTTCGCAAGGTACCTCTTTAAATCTGCAAATGCCTTTTCTAGTTTTCTTTTCCTCTGATGAGGATAATTTTTCTTACCACCCAGTTTTGTTTTTAGGCTGATGGAGTAATTGCAGCATTTACGGAATTACCTCGCGCAAGATGGACCATAAGGTCTAATATAATGCGGAAAAAAAGAATGAATCAACTAGTTGGGAGTGCAAATTCTACTCTTGCTGAACTTATTGTCAAGGTTGGGCTTTTTGATAGGTACGTGACATTTCAACTCCCAGCATTAACAAACCTTTACTTGGAAATACTGCTGGACTGAAATTGTTTCATATATATTTAAAAGTCTTCAATATTGCACTGGTCATATTTAAAGATCGGTACACTATCAGAAGAGATTGCCTTTTATTATGTGTTTTACATGAGTGTTACCTCTGCTTTAAAAAAACTTTACACTTGGTGGAAAATGTCCGAGGTATGTTCGGTACTCAGTTGTGATCTTACCGTGTCCGACTATGAATGTTTGCGTTTTACATGCATAATGATTCTATTACCATGACACCAATTTGATTCCGCCTTCAAGGCTACTTTCCATCAGAAGCAGTGAAAAACAACTATCATACTATGGTCATCCAAATTCTCAGATTTAAATCATGTTAGGCTTTATACCTGACAGTCACTTACTGGCATCTTGTTTGGATTTTTTTCTTTTGATAGGAAAGGTAAATATATTGACTAGCAGAGATGGTAAAAAGATATTGGAATAAATGCTAGACTAGACACATGATTTTTTATTCTTACTTCTTTAGTTACGTGGTCTGTTGTTGAATTGTACTTCCGATTTATAAAAAAAAAAATTTAAAAAACTTCTGAATTTTGTTTGGATATTAATTGCCCGGCTTTTTATTATATGTTTGTTTTATTTTATTTATTACACGGAGAGCAAAAATATTATCCTAGAAAAAACAAATATCAACTCACCTACAAAAACATAGCCAACTCGCCAACAAAGTCATAGCTTATATTTCTCTGACTCGGACCAGTACACCCCCTACAAGATTCCCCCCCAAATAGTCGGGCTGGGTCTGCACGGTCTGGCACGTTTTTGCAGGTTCGACCCTAATCATGTCCGTTTAAACAACTGTTTATATGACGGAAACCCGCGTGACCTGTCAGCTCTCAGAACACAACTACCCGTCAGTGAATTGAAGACGGAGGAGTGACAATGTCGTCCAAGTCGCTGATCAACAATAAGCACTTGAAAAGCACCATTGTTTCTCTATTTCGTTCTTCATCATCAGTAAAGCAACTATTCAGCTACAGTAAAACCCCAACTTAAAAACAGAGTCGCCTTTTCTCCGATTCGTTTTCCCGTACCAGAGTTATCAATTCAGCTCATGGTGGCGGTGTTGGAAACATTAGCTCTATTTCGGTCTCCTCTTCATCTTCAGAGGTTAATGGCGGTACCTGTTGGGATCCTAGTCCCACATTGGTTAGATGGGGCTTAATTGGAAGTTTATAAGTCAATGGGTTCTAGGCGTGTGCAACAGACGGTTGCGGATTAGGAATCACCCGCAACCAAACCGTCAAAGTTACGGATTTGAAAAATTGAACCGTGATCGGCGCAATCACCCGCCAATTTGACCTTTGCGGATCAACGGATTGTACGGTCCGGATGTAGATTATCCGCGGATTTAGTCAAAAAGAAAAAAAAAAAAAAAACAGATTTCACTGGTTTATGCAGGTGCTATAATCGTTGTTTCTGGTGATGGTCGTTACTGGTGGAAGGATGCCATTCAGGTTTTTGTTCTTCTTATCACAGAAAGATCTTATTCATGCATTTTATTATTTCAGTACATTGCCTGTTCAATGTTTTGTCCAAATTACTAGTATGGACATGATTAGAATAAAACAATTTTACGGCATCATAACTTAATGCATCAGTTAGCTTTAACTACTACGCCAAGCTGTAACTATGAGCATCTCCTTTTTCAAATGCGCCTAAAAGAAGTGATGATGCCTATAGTGCCATGTGCAGATATCTGTAGTTCTTTGTTTCCGTGATAGAGAAACAAGCTTGTGCTTGTTCATTGTTATGTTTATGTCAATTTTGGGGTGCTTATCCTCGTTATTAGCTTATTTTTAAACAATGGTGTCCTTTTGACCATTCAACTTCGTGAACTTAGCATCAAAGTGTGAATCATTCAACTTTGGTTCCACTGCTACTTGATATTTTACTCGATGTTTATAACTTCTTAAATGGTATGTTTTATGAAGTTCCTTCACTACCCTACGATGCCGATAAACCACGGATTTACATAACCAACCGCAACCAAACCGCTAAATCTCGTGGATTTGAAAATTCATCGTGACCGGCTCATAGACTCTTGCGGATTGGTTTTCACCCGTAATTTTGCGGACGGTTGCGGATGAAATCCGCGGTTCCGGATTGTATGAATACCCCTAATGGGTTCCCTCATCTAGTCAACCGGTTTTCGAGTTGAGTTCTACCCATGGGCTTATGACGAGTTTAGGGTCGGTACCCTAACATTTGGTTACCAAGATAATTACTTGGTAAACACGTTAAGATAATTACTTGGTAAACAAGATTGCTGAGTTATAAATACTTTTCTCTGAGTTTTTATAAGGCATCAATTAATATAAACACATTTTTTCTTATTTGGTTACGAAGCAGAGGTGGATTGTCCCCATAAAAAAGGATATTTATCTTAAGGTTCTAGTTCTCTGAGTTCTTGTTTCAGTTGTTTTGGTTTAGAACCCTAACATTTGGTATCAGAGCCAACCACCACGACCCATGCCCACTCCACAGAAGGGGTGACCTATAGGCTAGATTAAAGTGTTGGGGCACCTATGTATGGGCGTAGTTGTCACCCGCATTGAATACTGATAGCGGAGTGAAGCCGCCATAAGAGAAAGGGCTACCTTCGGGTCAGTGTCGATAGAGTGGGCCAACAAGGACGTTGGGTCTGGAAGCGTGATGGGATGTTGGGATCCTAGTCACACATTGGTTAGATGGGGCTTAATTGGTAGTTTGTAAGTCAATGGGTTCCCTCATCTAGTCAATCGGTTTTCGAGTTGAGTTCTACCCATGGACTTATGACGAGTTTAGGATCGGTACCCTAACAGTACCACAGATAACATAAAAAGGATGGATCTTTGGACTTCAATTCCAGTTAGGGCTTATTGTTTATCCCATAGGTGTGTTATTTTGCCTTTCTTTTTTTGTGATCATTGTCATATTATTCCACAATCTTTATGTTTTCTTTCTTTCTTTCTTAATTGGGTGGTTGTAGAATCGATTTGATGAGATTAATGACTGAGAACGAAGCCAATGTGATTCCACATACTCCTGGAATTGGCAATTACATTGTTCTTAAATTTAGCATGCTTACCGATTCTCCTCATCCTCCTCCTGTAAGTGAATTTTTCTACCCTTTCTCGCATCATCCGTTCTTTTTTTTTAACATAATCATCTGGGGGTTAACATAAAATTTGTTGCAATGCACACATTGTAACATGTTTAAGCGGGAGAAGTCAGTTTTCTTACATCTTGGTTTTCAAATATGGATCCACCATAATGTTTAATGTGCTTGATCACCAAGTTGATGGCTATCTCAACATTATCAAAAAACATGCTTCAGGGAAGCTACCTGAAAGGACCAAGGACAGAGGGGACTCTTCTCAGAATTACATTGGTATGAAATCAAATTCCCATTCTTAAGTGTCCATTATTTTACGACTCATCTTAGTCATCTCGCAATAGGGGTTAAATAGGAGTAACTATGTTCAGATCCGAAAATGTGGATTGTGGACCTCATTAAAATTTGCTGCAAAATTGCTTAAACTGTTGTTACGTTTGTTTTCTCATCAGTTGTGTGTTACTAGCCTCAAATAGACTGAGGTGAGACTTGAGAGTTTAATGCATGGCCTCTGAATTAAAGGACAGAGCATCGTCAGTTGGTTGCTTAATTGTATGATAGTTAAACAAGAATATTCAAATTGGAGAGGCCATGAGGGCCTTGGAAAATTCAAAGTGTTGTGCAGCCAATGACATATGGCATATACTCAAGTACAACCAAATAAGAAATGGATAGCTTGAAGTGATTGTGGAGTTTTAGGGAATCTGGACCAAAGTACGAATTAGATTTTGGTAGAAAATTTCCTTGAGTATTAGTTTTATATAAAGTTTGAACTTTGAAATCCATCATCTTATCTTTAAACTGTTTTTGTATTGGAAGTTTGGAACCATCCCTATATTTAAATGATGGAAAATCACAATGGTTCTGAAGTTCGACTTTTCTGAAATGTATGCAGTTATGGATTCAATAGAATGCTGAACTGAACTTGCATTCAACGAGGATATTGAACCAAATGGGTGGGGGAGTTTTGATAGACTAAATGTTGAAGTTACAAATGTTAAAACAAAGTTATGCTCTTAATACTGAAACTAAAATAGTTAAGTTGACACCATATTAAGATGTAGCAAGTGGAACTAATCAGAGATAAGCCAGAGAGTTAATTTCCCCTTTGTCTGCGTTCTACATATAGATCATCCCAGTTGTCGGCCAACACCTGTTATGTGGCTTGGGGGTTTTGAAACATGCAGTTTTATTCTTGATGGATTTGTTCACTACTAGTAAAAGGTCCCATAGGATTGTGAAATCTTCTGTTGTTTGTTTGTGCACTAGGTTATCTGCAAGCACCACGACTAGGGCAGACCATTCCTGGAAGAATTTGTCAACAGACATGATATCTACATTGTTTTAACATAAACATGATTGTAGGTTGTACTGCGTGATATATGCTTAGTTTTGCTTATTATTCTAGTAGAAGATGTCCTTTTTCAATTTCAGTCACGTACTGTTAGTTTTGCGTAACAATCTTAGATACTCATATGACCGATCAATTATCTGTTATTATAGATTATGAGGTGGTGAGTGAAAAGCTGAAGTTGCCCCCTTGTGTGCAAGATGGGTCAGACCATATGATGTTGCAGAACTTTAACATTGATGGGATTTGTACAATCGCTAGTGCTCTTGGTCAAAGTGTTGCTCTTGACTACTACTCTTGCCTGGTATTTATTTCCTTAAAATTGCAAACACAGTACAATTTTTACTTCTTTTTGTCCCTGGTCACATTGAGCGCTCTTACAACTTTTTTTTACTCTCTTTCAGGTTGATGAATTGATATCTGCATATACAGATGTAAATATTGGATTGAAAGAAAGTGGCACTACATACAATTTCGAAAATATACTCAACAAAGATTTAATTAATGAAAATTTACTTAAACTGCTGCGTGCTGATGCAGATATTGTTAGATGGTTTGGGCTATATGAGAGGTAATTCTGGGGATTCATATTGGTGAGAGCTTAAATGAAATTTCAGTGACATTACATGCGAGATTCTTTGATAACAAGTAACCAAGTGCACTTTGATTTTTATTTCATTTTCAGATCAGATGTTGCTTGGAAAGAAGATTCCGAGTACACACATATGCTTGACCACCTCCGTGATGAATTGAATTTGACACAGAGATTTGCCGATTTAGATCGTAAGTTCAAGATGGCGGAGGTAAGGGCGTATTATCTCTTACAAAAAGCTTTTCTGTTGCTAGTAGTTTATTTGGCACAAGGAATGGAGAATTTCCTTCTCATACTTGATATGTGTTGTATACTTGTGTCTCTCTTGCAGCTCAATATCTGGTTCGTTGGAGACGAAATGAATGTACCTCGGGTAAGTGTGCTTTCCGTTGCATGTATAAGCTGTTTTATGTTGATATTCTTTACACCAATAGTAATTTTGCCAATCAGTACATTGGACACTTTCCTCATGTCGATATGAATAGGAAATTTGGTTGTTCAAGTAATTAATCCAGTACTTGAAGATGAGTCTTTATATTAAGGTTGCTTTGTAAATTCTAATCCATCATCTGATCATCTTATATGTTTGTTAAAATGTTGCTAAGCAACACGTACACGCTAGGGATGTAAATTGGGCCAGGCCGGGAAGCCCGTCCCGTTTCCTCCTGCAGGCCAGGCAAGACAGGTTTCATAATCAGCTATCCGAAAAGCCGTCAGCCCGGGCAGGCCAGATAGAAATACTTATTTTGAGGCCCAAAGCCAAACTATCGTCCCGCATAAATTGAACCGTCGGATAAGCTCAAAACTGGTTCTCAAATGTCAAATATCATTAATGCTGCTTAAATAGCCGACCATTTTTATGCTGGAGAAACGCTGACCACACGATAAGCAGATGATAAGGCTTGCTTTGCTTGAGTCATTGAACTCTTGAATCTTGGTGCAACATATAACTAAACTCATCTATGGTGAAGTAATGGGAACACGAATCCAACTCGTGGAAACTAGAATCAAGTTTGTTTGTCAATTGATGCGCCAGTTTCCTATCCAAAATCTTGACTTTGTAAAGCTAAAGTATTTTCCATTTCAAATTTATTGCAAGAAACCAAGTACGTAAGTAGATACTTGAACAGAGAGAGAAATTAAGTAGAGATATAGAAAGAAACTACGTAGCCAGAGATACCAAGTAAGTAAGAGGAAACAGAGAAATAAATGAGATACACGAGTATCCTCACCTACACTGCTGCACTATATCTGGCTGGTCAATAACTCATTTTCAAAAGTGTATGTATATTATTAGTATTACCAACCCAATTGCCACTCCTTGATCGCATCCCCTCCAATGCATGTACAACACCTAAGTCATGATGATACTATTCAATTCATGCGTCAAACTTAGTAACTCTGTTCTCTACTTTGCCAGCATATCCATTAGCTGGATGATGCATAATATCTGAGACTCTAGTAGTACTGCAACTTACTACTCACGAGCCCATTTAATTATCCTCAAACCGTCCCCAAAATCGTGAACTTGAAATCTATATATTTGCGCAATCCGTTTAAGTTTGTTTCCATCAAAACAATAAAACTTAAATAGCAACTAAAAACTTCAAAAAAAAAAACCTCCGATGTCTAAGGTTACAATCATCTATAGTTCTATCCTCATCTTTGTTCTACTGTTATCCCCTATAGAGGTGACAACAATGCATCGCCGAAAGATAACGTCCTCCTTGGGTAAGGTATTCCTAGTGGAAGCAGCAAGACCGGCTCCTCCTGTTTTGAAAAAGAACCCGGAATTTGCAATCCTGGAAAATCCGGCAGTGGTAGTTGTGAGTGAATCTAATAATCATGAAAAACAAAAATTTAATACTTACGATGAGAAAGGAGGTAACAAGCCTGAATTTGGGAGTTGCATGCCTAAAGGAATTCGTCGGTCATCAGCTCCAAGTAGATATGGAAATATTCACACTCTTGGTTTTCCATCGTCTACAACAGAATGTGCTACTACATCTCAAAAGCCATGATGTGCAGTTGATTTAGTGATGCAATTAAATGATGGAAGAATGGAGGTGTAAGTCTCCATTCATCATATTATCTATCATATTGATGAATTTCAAAAAGAAAAAGAAAGTATAAATTGAATATATACATTCATACATACACGAGGAATGTCACTCTATATGTGATACATATGTTTACCTTAATGATAAAGTATTATTAAGATTGTTTATGTGCTCAAAAGTGTACAAATCGATTGTTTTAGCGAATGTAAGAAGATTGTTTTTTCATGAAGCCTGTTATAGGGATGATGAAACCATAAGAGGGGTTGTTGTAATAGGACAAAAACGGTCATAAGATGGTAATTTCAAAAAATTCTTATCAAGATAAATTTGATAATAACTAATCAACTCTTGCATAGTCTAGTATTGATAATCTAATTGAAATTAGCTAATGATGATTAATCAGTTCTTTTATATTTACTCTAAAACAAAATCAGATTGTAGATTAGAAATCAAAACTTATAGTTTTGGCAACTAAACTTGACAAACAAGTTTGAGATAGCAACGTTTGAGTTCGACTGAGCACTGCTCTAACAATATCCCTCTTTTTCAATTTTAGTGACAAAACTATCAATACATATGGATTACAAAATAAATAAACTTTGTAGCTTTTCATCCAAATGCTTGATTTCCTTGGTTCTTCAACATTCCTTGAATTCTTCGTCACTCCAAGTACTCCAGTGATTCTGAACGTGTTCAACTCAGCATCATAGTTGTTGAAGATCCGAAGCCCTAACAACAAGAAAACATATGTTCTCAATTATTGTTATATAGTGTCATAGTATTATTACACATCATCAAAGTTCAATTGTATCACAACTTTGACAATAATAATACTACGGTGATATGTATCACTCCCCCTTAGTCAATACTTCATCCACAATGAAAACCACTCCCCCTTATATAATGATCCGTAAACCATATGTATATGAAGTGTGAGCTACAAAATAATTCTCCCTCTTTTTGTCAATATAAATTGGCAGGCAAAGGTACGAAAACTAGCTGGACCATAATCAAATTCTCAAAGAGATACTTCATGATTAAAAGAGAACATATCAACTTTTTTTCGATGATTTCACATAGTAGAAACTTAGTGTATTCATCAAGGAGTTTATAAAGATATAAGATAACTCATAGAATATTCCACAACCGCGCTCCCTACAAAGGTTTGGCAATTAAGCACAAGTTCAATTAAGAACTCTCCTCCATAAAATGTCATTCCCGAAAGAACAACAAGAGCGGCCTTACTTTTACAAGAAAAAAAGGATTTATTTGGACCTTAACAAATCACATGAAACATGAATTTGTATCCAGAAAACTCAATTAAATTAACCACAAGAGAACCTTAAAGATTAATTTAATCGGAAATTCTCAACATAAGAAAACTTACTGAGCCATACAGTACTTTCACATAAAAGTGGATCAGGGAAAGATCAATACTGTGGAATATACAAAAGTTCATTTTATCTTTTGTCAATATTTGCATAAAGACATAATAGACTTGACTTTTGACATATACGGGACAATCATATTTTAAAGACGTAAACACGCATATCCCATAACATTATTTGCAATATATGAAACCAATAAAGATTAATACTGCAAAATCAATCTTTGCTCTTAGAAGGTAGAATCAATCTTTTTCGCGCGGAGTTACACCAAGAATGGCTACCAAAGACGTATTAAAGGATTTTCTTAACAAAGAACAAATACGAAGTCGTTAACGACCATGCACCGAAGCTCACAAAAGAGGATTATGAACATTCAAGAATCCCACAGTAACATGTACTATTGCCCATTCTTGAACTTTCTTCTTTGTGATTCACCAACAACATTCTTAGCAAAGCTGCAAATGTGCTTAGAAGAGAAGTACTCCAAGAATTCAAGTGCCCAAGTCCATGAGAAGTGGAACAAGTGCAACGAAACGGAGAAAAACACTCAAAAAGAAGAGAAGAGACAAAGACCAATCTTAACTCATCCAAATTCTGGAATTCTCATCCCCATTTTGAAGAGAATTCAAAGAGGAAGAAAATGAAAAAAGAATGAGGTCATTACAATTTCGGACGAAGAAGTTACGGCCAAAACAAGTTTACCGAAAATCGACGTCTACAGGCCAGTTCGCAAACGGGTATGCAAACGGAAGTAACTAAATTTTCAGTTTAAAAACTGGTGTGCAAACGAATTTCCCTGAATTTTATTACAAAATTTCAGTTTGCAAACTGGTATGCATTCTCGAAGTGTACCAAGAAGGCCAAACATACCGAACAACTATTTTCAAACCGGAATATTTAAGAACCTTTTTAGAAGAATCAAATCGAATTCTCCAATGTTACCAAAAATTCAAAATCATACCCAACATAATTTGTGCACCCTGATTCTTGTACTACCCTCACCGTATACATAACAGGGAATTTCTTGGTGAGGATGCACTTTCAACACAATCAAGTTGTGTTGTGGTGAACAATGTCTTGCTCACCACAGGTGTCAGAAACCAACGTTTCCGCAACCATGGATTTCTCATAATCTGTATAATCTTTGGATTATTTCATTTCTTCTTCCACTGATTCTTGTGTTCCACTTTTGAATTATAATGAAAGATATCACTTTTAGAACCCTTCATATCCAAAAATTCATTTTCCCAAGAAATTTGTAACTTCCAACATCATGGATTTTTCCTTTTCCATAGTCATGGAATTTTCCGGGAGATTATTCCTTTTGACACTTAGCGCTTTTAGAGCACTGCTCGGTCGAACTTGCAAGCGTTTCTATCTCAAGCTTGTTTGTTAAGTTTAGTTTCCAAAACTATAAGTATTGATTTCTAGTCTATTTATATCTAAGTCTCGGACTATGATAGTAAGTGTAGTTGAGCTCTAGAATCCACGGCGTTCATCACGCAAAGACGAAGAACTACTCAAGGAACTGGTGGAACTTCATCGACAAAAAGGTATGTGGAGACTTGAACTTATCTATCACTCAAAAGTCTATATACTCTATCTTCTATCTTGAGACAAAAGTCGTATTGTTGTATAGACTTCGATTATACACATTTGCCATTTCGAGCCGAGTTTATCTCGCTTATCTATTTCTCGAAATATGTGTTGGTAAGCTTTCGCTTTGGACAAGTTCATCTTTACTAGTGACGAAAGTCATGTTGATTATTTCAACAACTTGAAAATCGGTTGATGAAAAATAGTTTGTGAATAACAACTATATAACATCCTCTAAGAAAGTTTCAATGATTGAAATGAGAGTTAAGAATATAGAACCATGATTGGATATAAACGTTGTATGTAAACTCATACTTATGTAAGTCCAAAATCCTTGAACCAAAGTATGCGTACTTTACTGGTTTAGGATGACCGGAGCTAAGTCCGCGTACCTTTACGCGTACTATCTGAAGTTCACATCCCGTGAATTTCTGCTGGAGTTTGTGAACTAAAAACAAGCTCAATCCGGGTACTTAAGTATGCGTACCTAAGTGGGTTATTTTCTAAAAACAGTTTATTCGTGAACTAAGACACTTATTAATTAAGGAATGCAATTGTTTGTACCCTTATTATTCTACCAAAATTGGGCAAACTTAGGCCTAAAAAGTCCCTTATAATAAGCTAAGTATAGTTCATTGGGCCAAATATGCTTCTCTTATAACCCAAATGTAGCTAACTAGGCGTCACAAATGCACCATACATAGATCCCAAATCACCACTTCCACGTCAGCACTGCCACATCAGCAAGCAGGACGAACCAAGGTGTGCCACGTCAGCAAGATGCCACATCAACAAGTAGGACGAACCATGGCATGACGCGTCAGCAAGGTGCCGTGTCAGCAAGGCGGGTGAACCAGGACGTGCCACGTAAGCAAGGTGCCACGTCAGCAAGGCGGACGAACCAGGACATGTCACGTCAACAAGGTGCCACATCAACAAGACGTACGAATCAGGACGTGCCATATCAGCACTGCCACATCGACAAAGAGGACGATCCATACCGTGCCACATCAACAAAGAGGACGGGACATGTTGTGCCACATCATCATCAATTGACCAACCAGAGACTGACACATCATCAGCAAAGCACGGTCAGCAGCTGACTAGGTGATGACGTCAGCAGATGCAGATTCCGTAGCATATTCCTTTACCGTCATTGACGGCTTAAGCATATTCACGGAATATTCCGTTACCGTTTTAACACCGTTGGCATATTCCTCACGCTGTTAGTATCTTCCGTCATGACGTCGGCATGACGTCATCACCAGCAGAGTCCGAAGTCTTCATCTTTTCCGGCGACGGGAGCAGCAGCAGGTCGCCGGCGGCCTTGCCCGACGGCGGCCATCGTCGGCGGCAGACATCACTTATTCCTTGTATCATGACACATCTTAATACTGTGGTCCTGATCTGGTATGGCTCGGTGCTACTTAATACCATAGCCCTGATTCGGTGAAACATGCGCAACTTAATTCAGTAATCCCGATCCAGTGCTGCGCGACACAATTTAATTTCGTAGCCCTGGATGATTCAGCCCCATGTTGTTTTCCTTGCGGATATTTTTGCCCTACAGTGGGCTTATGCACACTTCTCTCTTTTAGGCTAGGCATGTACACTTAACTTTGGCCAATTCTTTGCACCTTTTGGTTTAGCCAATTCCATAACCCAAGAGGAAGATTCTGGAAGCATGCAGGGCCAGTCAATGTCAGTTACTGCAGGAGGCATGCAGGGCTAGTAATTGCAATTCATGCCTGCATTTAAAAAGGAAATTTGTAAACATATAAATGGACGTTTTACAACCCAAAGAAAGTATGCAATCTTACCCACTAAAACTCCTGTGAAAAATCCCAAAACTGACTTTAGCATCGGAGTTTTTTTTGCAGGTACCCCCCCCCCCCCCCCCCATTACTCAATCCAATTGGAGTTTGAAGCATCGGTTCGGATTTCAAAAAAATCATCATCAAATTCGTGTTTGGGGTAGAAGTAATTTTACCATACAAACATTGGCGCCGACCAAGGTTTTCGAGAAAAGATAATCGTGTTTTACCAGATCGAGTTATGGCAGTAATCATACAGACTGCACGAAGAGATGATTCTGACAGCGATTCCCAATAACACAGGTGAGACGAAGCTGAAAGGCACGAAATTGAGGTTCAGTCAGCCCCAGCAGTAACCACTGGAAACAGGCAGGGTCGAGATCATGCTCATAACAGATCCCTGTATCATGGACGAGATCGAGATCGTTTCCGTGAAAGAACTCCAGATCTGAATCGGAGAAGGGAAAAACAACGAGTGATCGGTAACGAAGGAATGGATGTTGATGGGGGAAACCCACAAGCTTGTAGGGCCCCTGCTCGACCTAGGACTGGTAATCTGAACAAGCAGAGGGGTCGTTCAGTATGGCAGCGGCTTGGAAATCGAATTAGCCCACAAGCTGCAGACCGAAACAGAGAAGTAATCGATCTTGATCGACCACAGAAAAAAATGTTGGTCAATGGAGACTTACCTAAATGAAGTCGTATACAACCTCGGCGAGCAGGGATCCGACCAGCCGCAACTCAACAGAGTGCGGCCAAAACTACCAACCATTCAAAACGTCTTAGGAATGACGAAGATGGGGTTCGAGATTGGCACGATGAGAGAGAATTTTCGCACGATTACTATACTCGTTCGGAGCAAGACAGAGCTAGAAGAGAACCTACTGGACCCGAGAGAAAAAGAATGAGATATAAATCTCATATTCAAGAAGACCGAGATTATGAGCAGGAAGACGGTTCCTCAGATGGCGACGTGAACGCAATAACAGAAGCTCGCCTTTGCAAGATGATCGAGAAAGTAATGTCGAAAAAGCAGTCCATAGAAGAAAAGATATACCGGTTGCATCGGTCTGCAGGAACCCCTTTCAAGCTGATATCAGAGAATTTCGGCCGCCAATGAATTTTCTAGTTCCAAAGATGCCAGAATTCGATGAGAAAACAGATAATCTAGATCAGCATGTTTTACACTATGAAACTGCCATGACTCCGTGGCAGCACAGTGATGAGTTGATGTGCAATATGTTTCCACAGTCACTGACTGGAGAAGCAATAAAGTGGTTCAGTAAACTCCCTGCACAGTCGATCGGTACTTACCATGAATTGGTTGAAGAATTCTTCTCCCACTACAAGTACAACAAACGCGATCGGAAGGGATGCCACAATTTGTTCCTTCTAGGAATTCGGAAGGAGGAAAGCATCAGGCAGTTTACTTGATGCTTCAATCAAGAGTTAGCAGATGTAGATGGTGACAACAATCAAATCGTCATTGAAGCTTACAAGCATGCATACCAGTAAGATCAAAGAGGTGTGTACGGTTCCTTGGTCACGAGACCACCAAAGACTCTGGAGGGACTGTATGATCGAGAGGAAGAATATGCTCGAGTGGAGGATGATTCCAAAGCTCGGAGACGAGACATGTTAATATATCATCCAATCATCCAAATGATGGGAGGAAATACAAGTCAAAGAACCGTTTGATCGTCCAGCACAATGATCAAGGTGAAGAGCGAGAGAAGAACTAAGGTGAACGAATGTAAACTGGATTCCAGAAATATCATGATATGAAGCTGACACCATTGAACATACAACTTACAGAGTTGTATGAGAAAATCAGCAAGGATTTGAGCCCCCCTCGTCCCTTGCCAGCAGAGACACGTGATAATAGAAAATACTGCAATTTCCATAAAGACCATGGTCACAAGACTGAGAATTGTCGCGCTTTACAGATCGAGGTCCAGCGGATGATAGACGCTGGAAAGCTACAAGAGTACGTGAAGAAGGATTTTCGAAAAGGCCCTGGACAGTTTGGCACAGCACATGTGATTAACGCTCATATGATTAACGTCAGTCACGCCAGGATCCATTCAATGACCCGGCGGGCATCAGAAGATGAGAGCATGAGAAATCTCAGGCAGTTAAAAGAATGGTACTTGATAAATCATATCAATTTTTTCAGTGAAAATGGAGCAGAAATTCGGGAGCTTGGGTGCGTAAAGATCGTGTTCTCTGAAGCAGACATGATAGGTGTATATGCTCCACACAATGATGTTATCATTATAACTGCTTGGATTGGCATGTCTCATGTACACTGGATTCTAGTGGATACATGGAGCTCAGTGAGCGTGCTGTTTTCAGGAGCTTATTCCTCTATGAATCTACCACGCGACTTGATCGAGGAGGATGAAAATCCAATTATCGGTTTCAGTGGCGAAGTTACAAAGGCAACTGGAAAAGTGAAGATACCTATAAAAGTGGCCGACAAGTCTGTTCTAGGAAATTTCTTACTGCTTGACTGTAGAGCTCCTTACAATGCGATCTTAGGACGAGACTGGCTGCATGAGATTGCTGCAGTCACATCCTCATACCATCAATGTTTAAAGTTTATTTCCCCTGAAGGAGTCGTAAAAGTTAGGAGTGACCATATGGCCGCTCACAAGTGTCACGAGAGTGCTATGGACGAGTACAAGAAGTCAGAAGTTAGTGGGAACCAAATCATGCGGGGCCAGCAGAAATAGCAATTACAGAATCCTCTCCCTCTAGAATCATATATGGGAGAGGACGCAACTGAACCCCCAACAGTTGAGAAACTGATCGAGGTCCAGATTGGAGATGAGGAACACAAAACAACGTTCGTAGGGGCAGACCTGCCTGCACATGAACGTGATGGTTTGATTACATTGCTAAGGGAAAACGCCTACGTTTTCTCATGGAGTTTTGCTGAGATACCTGGGATAGATCCGAATGTAGCCTGCCATAGGCTGAATATCGATGGGAAGTTCCATCCAGTTCGTCAGAAAATCAGGAATATCGCGAAAGGAAAAAAAGATGGAGTTACTGCAGAAGTCGAAAAGTTGTTGGAAGCAGGATTTATTCGACCAGTGCAGTATCCTCGCTGGCTGTCTAATGTCGTACCCGTTCCAAAGAAGAATGGTAAAATTCGTATTTGTATCGATTTTACTGATTTGAATAAAGCATGTCAGAGTGTTCCATACCCGCTACCGAAGATAAAAGATTTGGTGGATGCAACCTGAGGGTACAAGAGACTGTCATTCATGGACGGTTTCTCAGGGTATAACCAAATACCTTTGTTCGAGGAAGATCAAGAGCATACTGCGTTTGTGACTGACATAGGAGTTTACTTCTATACTGTAATGCCGTTCGGGCTAAAGAACGCAGGGGAAACCTACCAACATTTGGTAGATCATATGTTCAAAGATCTGATTGGGAAGACGATGAAAGTATATATCGACGATATGGTAGTAAAATCTGAGCAAAAGGAGTCACATTTCCTTGATCTGCAGAAGACGTTTGATATATTGAGGCAATATCGAATGAATCTCAATCCATCAAAATGTTCGTTCGGGCTATCCTCGGGAAAGTTCCTTAGATAATTGATGACGCACAAAGGAATCGAGGAAAATCCGGAGCAAATAAGAGCCATCAGAGAAATGTCATCCCCAAAAACGAAGAAGGAGGTCCAGAAGCTAGAAGGACGATTAGCAGCTTTGAATCGTTTCATTTCACGCTAGTCGGATCAATTCAAACCATTCTTTGATATTTTGAAGAAAGCGGTGAATTTTGGCTGGACGGATGAGTGCGAGAAATCTCTCAATGAGATCAAACAATATTTGTTAACCTCCCCCCCCCCCCCCCCATCAATTTTGGTGAGTCCAAAAACTGGACAACCTATTGGAGTTTATCTGGCCGCAATGGAGAACGTTGTAAGTGCATTGCTGTTTGTTACGGATCCACATGAAAAGCATGTTTACTTCGTCAATAAATATTTGACGGGGGCGGAAACACGGTACAAGAAAATTGAGAAGATAGCACTTGCGCTGTTGCATGCATCTCGTCGCCTCAAGCCTTATTTCCAAGGGAGGCAGATCATAGTCTACTCCGAATATCCGCTGAAGAGAATCCTGGAATGTGTTGATGATTAAAGACGACTAGCCATATGGTAAAATTTTCTGGGGGCGTATGAAATCAAGTACGAAACCAGAACTGCAGAGAAGGGACACTCCCTGGATGCACTGCTAGCAGATTTTCCTATGGACGATATAGGAACGGTTGCTATAGAAGAGGAGGAGCTGTTCAAACCCCTAGAGTCAGCCACTGATCAGACTGGGGGCGAGTCCGGAATGGAGGTTGATACACCTGAACCATTATGGACCATATTTACTTATGGGGCTTTGAATGTTGGTGAAGCTGGAGTTGGGTGTGGCATCCTAACTCCTGAAGGTTCGAGGATCGAGAAAGCGGCCAGGCTGGGTTTTCAAGCATCAAAGAATGAAGCTGGATATTAAGCTGCAATTATCGGTTTAAAGGTTGTCAAACAGTTAGATGCGAAGAACGTGAAGCTGGTAACTGATTCCATGCTAGTAGTTAACCAGTTTCTGGGGACCTACAAAGCCAACGAAGAGAGGATAACCCTTTACCTGGACCGTATGAGGGAGCTGGCAAACGAGTTCGAACAATTTTCCATTGGGCAGCGACCACGGCTGGAAAATAGGCACGCAGATGCCTTAGCATATCTTTCTTCGGCAGGCGATACTGATACCACCTGTTTCGTTGTAGTGGATTTCCAAGAGTTACCTAGCATCTCCGACAGCCACTTTATTCTGACTCTCGAACACGCTAGTGGGGGCGAGAGGGCATCTACATCAACACATGGAGATACCGAGAACATCAATAGCAATATCGATGTTGACAGTCCAATGAAAGATGATTCATGCAATCATGTTGAAAACGTTGCAGACTGGCGTCAGCCTTACATCCAGTATTTGACAACCGGCGAACTCCCAGAAGATGAGCATCTTGCTTCAAAAGTGAAAAATAATGCTTGGAGATATTCGATGATCGAGGGACAGCTGTACCGCAAACCTGTGGCTTTGGAGCCATTTTTGCGATGCATATCAGCAGAAGAAGGGCAACAGATATTGGCGGAGGCTCATGAAGGAATATGTGGCAGCCATTATCGAGGACGCAGTCTCGCGCACAGGATACTTACCCAGGGGTATTTCTGGCCATATATGCAGAAAGATGCTAAAGAGTATGCACAGAAATGTGTGCCATCCAAGAGCACGCTCTGATTCCTAAAAGGACCGCCAACGAATTGCATCCAGTCTTTAGTCCCTGGCCATTCTCTATGTGGGGTGATAGACACATTTTTATGTCTTAGTTGTCCTCAATTTTCGATATTGTTGGTACTCGATTTTGCACTAATTTTGATTTTTGTGTGTTTGTAGGTGTTTTTGGAGAAATACACTTGTGTGGAAAAAGTTGCTCGAAAAGTGCTATTTGGACTCTCGGAGAAAAGTACTAAAGGCACCCTCACTTTAGATAAGGGGCACCTCAGTTGGGCGCCTGCTATTCACACCCCTAGTTTTATTAGGGGGACACCATCTTCTTCATTCAAATTTCAGTTTTGGAGGGAACTTTTGCAGTCACCTGGGAGATTTTTGGTACGAGATTTGGTGATGATTTAGCGTGACTCAATAGCTGGAATTGCATGAGATGACGTGAATTAGCATAACAGGTGTTTTATGGTTGCTTGCTGCAATTAGAATTGACTGTAATCTCGTGTGAAAGAAAACAGAGGAGTGAAGGAAAAATCGGGTTTCTTTGTGGATGAGGCGTCGAGATATCAACCCTGCACGAGTATAAAGCATTATCAACCTATTCTGGAGCGTGTAGGGAGTGTGTTTGAAGCAAATGAAGGCTCGGAGGAGATTAAAAAAGGTAAGAAATATATGAAGTTATGGAGGAGATTTCTTGTGCATGGGAGGATATATAAGGTGTCGACGAGTAATAGAGTGAAGACGGGGAGTTTTGGAAAAGACAGAGGCGATAATCAGAACCACCAGAAATATTTTCTGTTGCTGCTCATCTGAAGAACACGAAGAATAGACCATCCAAGACAGTCGTTTTTCAACAGTGGTAACGACACACAGGCATGGGTCGTAAAGCTACAGAATCAGCGACAGTACTGTTCTATCATTCTTTTAAGTTTGTAACAAATAAAACTGTTACAAACCCGGTTTTATCATTGTTTCTCCCATTTCATCTTTGTAAACACCATTTGAGCCATAAAAATGAATTTTGAGCGTGTTTCCATGATGATGAGCTAATTCTCGCGCAACCAAGGCAATGGATGAAGCTATCTATGCATGAATGATTGGTAACAATTTTATTTTCTCTAATTTACAATAATTCATTCAATCACCGCTTTTGCGGAGTTCTAAATGTTCACATAATTTTCTTAATTAATTGTGATTCAATTTGATAGATTATACTTTGGTTAATCGATTGATGGTCTATTCTTAGGGAATACAATTAATATTTTGGAATATGTTTGGTTATGTGTGAATTAAGAAATAAAGGACTTAAAGGATAGTTAGAGTTTTGAAACATATTTGGTATCGTTCATTCATGTGTAATAGTGGAATCTAGTGTCTTGGTTACTTTTAATTCTTGAAATCAATTTTGCAATAAGTTTTCTATTTTAAAGTTTTATAAGTCTAAATCTTTTGCTTTCACAAGTCTCAACGAACTTATTACTACAACTCAATTGAAAATCATCATCAATTTTTGGCGCCGCAGACGCGGATTTTTCTTTAGGCTAGAGTTTTTAGATTTTTTTTTTTAGTTTTTTTTATTTGTTTGTTCTACTTTACGTTTTTGTATTTTTGTCTTTTTACTACAGATTCTGGAATTTGGAGCGAAAGAAAAATTTTCCAAAGCTTTTGGTGAATACTTAAAGGAGTTAAAGACAAAGCGAAAAGAGCGAAAGAAAAAAAAAATAATAAAAAAAAGAGAGAGAGACATTTTTTTTTAGATTATCTTTTTCTTTTGAACTATATTTTTGGACTGTGGACTGTGGATTTTGGGACTTTATTTTTTTTTTAAACCCTACGGAAGGGTAGTTTAAATATCAATTGTTTACAGAGAAGGACGGCGATTTCGATATCGCCTCGGGCCGTCGGGTTCGTACATGACATAGGAGTCGTGGCCCGAGTCGACTAAAACGGTTCATCCCCCGTCTGGTACGGGAGGTAGGTTTGTCGAAACACTCGCGAATCCCCTGTCAGCGAGTTACTGTATTCCTTTGTTTGTATATATGCTGAGGATTTGAAAACGGCTGCTTTAATTTCCTAGTAAAGGGCAAGAACTGGCCATACAAGATAAGGGTTCGGATTTCATCACTGTTCCCTTCTTGCCCGCCTTAGGAAAACGAAACCAAACGCGAACCTAAACCTAAAATTTGACTAGAACGAGACCTATAGGATAACGATCTTAATAGGAAAGTCATTAGAAAAATATTGGTTACTCTTTTAAGCATGCTTCAAAGTTCATGATGGTTTCTGTGAGTTGAATACGCCGCCTTGTAACGTCGGTGAGGCCTTGGGTATCAAAACTCCACTGAGCTTCCTTCGTCTTGATTCAACTTACTTTGACTCGGATTGATTTCAGAGGGGTTAGCTTAAATTGTAACGAATTCCCTTTCAAAGGATTAGAAGCTGGTCTAGAAACAATCTAAGTGGATCCATCATGCTTTTTGTTTGCTAGAAATCAGTAGGTTTGCTGTGGTGGAGTGAGCCTTGTTTGTATTTGCATATAACTTTCTTTCCTTTTATGATTTCTTTCTTTTTATTTTGTTTTTCTAGTGTATGCCCAAGGTTATTAGAGAGCGGGCTTGGAAAAGAAACAATCTAGGTTGTTTGATTAGTGATAAACCTAGTAGTTCATCTTGTGAAGGCGGGGAGCTCGAAGACTCTTCTTTTGAGAGCCCTGTCTTTGGAATTTTCAGCTTTGAAAACTTGACAATTAGTGAAGAAAGTACGCCTAGTCCTTTGGTAGTGCTATAAATGGCAACTTTGAAAGCTTTATTAAACCCAACTAGGACCTCTCGTCCATTTTGTATCAAGTTAGCTGAAACCGAGGCAAATTATGAATTCAAACCTGGGAATTTACAGATGCTCCCAATCTTTTTAAGAAACGAGAGTGGGAACCCCTATTTTCATGTTAGGGAATTTGAGGAAGTTTGTAGTACTCTGAAAATTAAAAACCTTAGTGATGATGCGTTGAAACTTAGGTTATTCCCCTTTTCCTTAAAAGATAAAGTCAAATCTTGGATATATAGTTTGGATTCTGAGTCAATTGAAACCTATGACCAACTTACATCTTCCTTTATACAGAATTTTTTCCCAAGGCATAAAACATCGTCTATTAGGACACAAATCTGTACTTTTGCTCAACAAGAGGGAGAATATTTATATAGGTATTTAGAAAGGTTCAATGACTTAATATCTCAATTTCCTCATCATGGTTTAGAGATGGTTAGGTTAGTTCAGATCCTCTACGAGGGTTTAGATTATCCAACAACAACCATGGTTGAGTCCTTATGCACAGGTGGGTTTGAGAATAAAACTGTTGATGAGGCGATGACATTTTTGAATGAAATCGCCAATAAGACCCAACAATGGGAAAATAGTAGGGAACCCCAGAAAACAATTCTTCTAAGTAGAGGAAATGCCAATAGGGTAGAAGGATCTTAGGATTCAGATGATAAAATAGCAGCCACAGCCAAAAGGTTAGAAGCCTTAGAATTAGGTCATTCTAGTAGTAATAGTGGTAGAATAGAGCCTTTTTGGGAAGGACATACTGTTGAGGAGCAAGCCAATGCTTTTTATAACAACACTAGATTCGATAACCGTCAGAAGTTTGACCCATATTCAGAAACCTATAACCCTGGATGGAGAAACCATCCCAACCTTTCTTGGTCTAAGGGCCAGAATCAAGGTCAGTCTAGTAACTCTCAGGTTCCCCCAGGTTTTGGCTATCCTAAGAATCCTTCAGCTCCGGCACAGTTTCAGAACCCTTCGGATAAGAAGATTATGAGTTTAGAAGAGTCTCTTTCTTTGTTAACTCGTAACACTGTGCAGTTTCAGCAATCTGTCACTCAAGGTTTAGAAGAAAATAAGAGAATAGGTCAGGCTAACTCTCAGGCTATTTCCGAGTTGAAAACCCAGGTTAGTCAGATAAATGAGTCTTTAAGAGAAAGAGGTAAGTTTCCTAGTCAAACTCAACCCAACCCTAGAGGAATTAATGAAATAGGTGAAAGACCATCCGAACATGTAAATGCTATTAAAACCCTTAGGAGTGGTAGAGTGATAGACAACAAGGTTTCCATGCCTGATAGTGAACATGTTGTAGTTCACCCTTCTGAACAAGAAACTGAGGAGATTGATAGAGTCTCTAAAGAGACCAATTAGAGTCATATTGAGCCCGGCTTTGTTCCTAGAGCCCCATTCCCACAGCTGCTAGTTCCAACTAAGAGGGAGTCCACCTTTAATGATATATTGGAGGTTTTTAAGCAGGTAACTATCAACCTTCCATTATTAGATGCAATTAAGCATATTCCCGCTTATGCCAAGTTCCTTAAGGATATGTGTATGCGAAAGCGAAAGCTTAGTGTCCAGAAGAAAGCCTTTCTAGCTAGTCACGTGAGTTCCATTATTCAGAATACCACTACTCCTAAGTATAAAGACCTAGGGTCCCCTACCATTTATTGCACAATAGGTCAGTAACGTGTTGAGAAATATTTGCTTGACTTAGGATCCAGTGTGAACTTACTTCCATACCATGTGTACCTTAAACTAGGACTTGGTGAGATGAAACCTACCCAGATGACACTTCAGTTAGCTGATAGGTCCGTTTAAAGTTCTCGTGGTGTGATCGAGGATGTTCTTATAGAGGTCGACAAGTTTATATATCCTGTGGATTTTTTTATCCTAGATACCCAACCTGTCCCTGACCTAGAGAACCAAATACCAGTGATTTTAGGTCCCCCGTTTTTAGATACATCCAATGCGATCATCAACTGTCGAAACGATATTATGAATTTGTCTTTTGGTAATATGAATATTGAGCTGAACATTTTGAATATTAGTAAGATACCCTCTGAACTAGAGGACTCGAACATAGAAGAGGTGAACATGATAGGAACATTAGTCGAGGAGTCATTACCAAACACTTTGTTAGAAGATCCATTAGAGAAATTCCTAGCTCACTTTGGGATTGATTTTGATGATGATAATGTGATTAATGAGGTGAATGCTTTGTTATACACTAATACTGGATGGAAACCTAAGTTCGAACCACTACCAGTTTCTAAGTCTACCCTAGTTCCTTCGTCAGAAGAGTCTCCTAAGTTGGACCTAAATCCATTGCTAGATACCCTGAAATATGTGTTTTTAGGCCCGTCTGAGACTTTACCTATGATTGTAGCATGGGCCTTGGATAGTGATCAGGAAAGTAGGCTAGTAGCCGTCCTTCAAAACGACAAGGAAGTGTTAGGGTGGACCATAGAAAAAATTAAGGGTATAAGTCCTACTGATTGTATGCATCATATCTATTTAGAGAGTGACACCAAACCTTCTAGGGAGATGCAACGTCGACTGAACCCTAATATGAAATAAGTGGTTCGAACCGAGGTTCTTAAGTTGTTAGATGCAGGCATTATCTATCCCATTTTAGACAGTAAATGGGTCAACCCCGTTCAGGTTGTTCCCAATAAATCCGGTATTACTGTAGTGCATAATGAGAATAATGAGTTAATCCCAACCCGGGTGACCACGGGTTGGCGTGTCTGTATTGACTATATAAAATTGAACAAGGTCACTAGGAAGGACCACTTTCCCCTTCCCTTCATCGACCAAATGCTAGAGAGATTAGTTGGACGTAGCCATTGTTACTTTTTAGATGGATATTGCGGTTATAATCAGGTTGTTATTTCCCCAGAAGACCAAGAGAAAACCACTTTTACCTGTCCCTTTGGTACCTTTGCATATAGACGCATGCCTTTCGGGCTATGTAATGCCCCTGCGACCTTTCAGCGTTATATGTTGAGTATATTTTCTGACATGGTAGAACGGTTCTTAGAGGTCTTTATGGATGATTTTTCAGTGTTTGGTTCGTCTTTCGATGAGTGATTGCATCATTTGTCATTAGTTTTGACTAGGTGTAAGGAAAAGAATTTAGTGCTTAATTGGGAGAAATGTCACTTCATGGTTCGTTCAGGAATTGTTCTAGGGCATATCGTATCTTCGAAGGGTATAGAGGTAGATAGAGCAAAAGTTGACCTTATTAAAACTTTACAGGTCCCAAAAACCGTAAGAGATATTAGGTCATTCTTAGGGAATGCAGGTTTTTATAATCGATTCATTAAGGATTTTAGCTTGATTTCTAGACCTCTTTGCAATTTGCTTGAAAAAGACCTTAAGTTTGTCTTTGATGATGCTTGTTTAGAGGCTTTTGAGAAGCTTAAGAATTTACTCACTACCGCCCCCAT
The DNA here is from genome assembly GCF_003573695.1 of Papaver somniferum. Lineage (NCBI taxonomy): Eukaryota > Viridiplantae > Streptophyta > Magnoliopsida > Ranunculales > Papaveraceae > Papaver > Papaver somniferum. The sequence continues at coordinate 17,967,070 of NW_020628818.1, forward strand.
AGTCCAGGCACCCAACTGGAACCTACCCTTTGAGATCATGTGTGATGCTTCAGATTATGCTATTGGTGTTGTGCTAGGTCAGCGAGAAAACAAATTACTTCATGTGATTTACTATTCTAGAAAAACTCTGAATGATTCCCAGTTGAACTATACCACTACCAAGAAGGAACTATTAGCCATTGTGTTTGCCTTAGACAAGTTTAGACCCTATCTCTTAGGTTCTAAGATCGTAATATATACTGATCATGCTGCTTTGAAATATCTTCTGTCTAAGAAGGATACGAAACCTAGATCGATTAGGTGGATCCTTTTTTTCAAGAGTTTTCTCCAGACATTAGAGACAAATTGGGTGCCGAAAATGTAGTAGCAGACCACTTGTCTAGGCTAGTTGTTGATTCCTCTGATGATCCCCTTCCTATAAGGGATAGCTTTCCTGACGAACAACTGTTCTTTGTTACCCAATTACCTTGGTATGCGAATATAGTGAATTATCTTGTTACTGGTCGAATGCCCCATCATTGGGGTAAACAAGATCGTTCTAGGTTTTTAGCCGAGGTTAAGCACTTCTTTTGGGATGATCCTTATTTATTTAAGTATTGTCCCGACCATATTATTAGGAGATGTATACCTGAGAGTGACCAGTCCAGTAGTATTTCCTTTTTTCATGATCATGCTTGTGGGGGTCACTTTAGTGCTAGGAATACTGCTGCTAAGATATTGCAGTGTGGATTCTATTGGCCTTCGTTGTTTAAAGACTCCCATAGTTATTGTGTTACTTGTGAACATTTCCATAAATTAGGAACCATTTCCCATAGGAACATGATGCCCTTGAACCCTATTTTAGTTGTTGAGGTCTATGATGTGTGGGGTATTGACTTTATGGGTTTGTTTCCTAATTCTTTTGGTAACTTATACATCCTTGTCGCTGTAGACTATGTCTCTAAGTGGATTGAGGCGGTTGCGTGTAAGACTAATTACCATAGGGTTGTGATTGAGTTCTTGAAAGATAATATACTTACACGTTTTGGTACACCGCGAGCTATAATTAGTGATGGAGGGTCGCACTTTTGTAATGGACCTTTTAGGCTTTTGATGAAGAAATATGGTATTACACATAAGGTAGCTACCCCATATCATCCACATACTAGTTTTCAAGTAGAGATTTCCAATAGGGAGATAAAGCGTATATTAGAGAAAACAGTTAATCCTAATCGGAAAGACTGTCCGTCTAGGCTTACTGATGCCTTATGGGCTTACCGTACTGCGTTTAAGACCCCCATTGGAATGTCATATTATCGACTTGTGTATGGAAAGGCGTGTCACTTACCTGTTGAGTTAGAACATATAGCATATTGGGATGTTAAGCAGCTAAATTTTTCACTAGACAAGGCAGGAGCCCATAGGAAATTCCAGCTCAATGAGTTGGAAGAGATTCGTAGAGATGCATACAATAGTTCTAAGGAGTATAAGAACAAAATGAAACTTGTGCATGATAAGAATATTTTAAGAAAGTCATTTTCTCCAGGTCAAAAAGTTCTTCTGTATGATACCCGCTTGCATCTTTTCCATGGGAAGTTACGTTCTCAATGGACGGGTCCTTTTATTGTTCACACTGTCTTTCCTCATGGAGCTGTCGATATTGAGACACCGGATGGTAGTAGTTCTTCGAAGGTTAATGGCCAGAGATTGAAACCCTTTTTAGAGACCTTTCCTACAGGTGATGTTGAGGAGATCCCTCTGGAGGACCCTGTTTACCCTTGATTGACCATCGAGGCGATTGTATGTTGTATATTAGTTTTTGATTTCTTTTTTCACGCAGGTACTATCTTTCCGACTTATCTCTTTACCGATTCCTCATGTTACTTTACTTTTTGGTATTGCTCTTTCATTAGAAACATTGAGGACAATGTTAGATTTAAGTTTGGGGGTGGGGAAGAAACTTTTTGTTAGCTTTTAGTTGCAATAAATAAACTCCAGAGCCTAGAAATTTATGCTTATTAAGGTTGGCACTAACCAATCTAAGTGGATGGGAATATCTTGGTTATAGGAGTTGGGAAACCAATCTGATTAGATGGAAACATCTAAAGAGTCTATTCATAAAAGCACAGAGCTCAGGTGTTAGAAAAAAAACATGGTAGTTTCGCCATATCTCGTTGAATCCTAATCCTTCTGTTTTTATTTTTTAAGTGATTTGGTGGGGCACACGATTCAAGTTGTTACCATTGCTAGGGTGAAATAGAGTGATTGAGATATAAAAAAATAATAAAATAATAATAATAATAATAAAAATTGAGACCAGACCATCAGACCAACCGGAATAAATTCAATAAAGTCGACCACTGGTGCCCTTGTATATGCAGTTGTGTTGACCTAGAGTTAAGTTTATCGACCACTGGTTCCCTTGTACTTTCCAGTTGTGTTGATATTAGTCAGACCGGTATCTCATTCCATTAGGATAGGTTCATCTTGGCAGAGGCCTTCTGACAAATATAGGAAACACCTTTCACTTTACTTTTCTCTTTATCCATCTTCTTAATCTTTCCATGTGATTGGTTGACTCCGAGTATGATGTCCAGAAACTATCTAAGTAGAGCTCTGTCACTTATATATTAATTTTAGTATGCTGAGTGCAAACTCGTGTACAACAATTGGAATTTCACATCAGGGTACTTCCTCCTATAGTCAATGAGAGTATGCCAACCAAGGAGATTCTTTAGTGCCTTCCAAGTTTTTGCGTAGATAGCTAGGGTCTGGAGTAAAGGTTTTGTGGGTACACCTCTGGTAAACCCTCCGGAGACAACACTCCGCCGCTAGGGCCACCTAGCGGTTTAACGGCTCGCTGCACGTGCTAAGTGTAGTCATTTTATTTTCTAGATTAGTTTTGCTCGAGGACTAGCAAATATTAAGTTTGGGGGTATTTGATAGACACATTTTTTTGTCTTAGTTATCCTCAATTTTCGGTATTGTAGGTACTCGATTTTGCACTAATTTTGATGTTTTGTGTGTTTGTAGGTGTTTTTGGAGAAATACACTTGTGTGGAAAAAGTTTCTCGAAAAGTACTATTTGTACTCCCGGAGAAAAGTATTAAAGGCACCCTCACTTTGGATAAGGGGCACCTCAGTTGGGCGCCTGCTATTCACACCCCCAGTTTGGCTAGGGGGACACCATCTTCTTCATTCAAATTTCAGTTTTGGCGGGAACTTTTGCAGTCACCTGGGAGATTTTTGGTACGAGATTTGGTGATGATTTAGCGTGACTCAGTAGCTGGAATTGCATGGGATGACGTGAATTAGCATAACATGCGTTTTATGGTTGCTTGCTTCAATTAGAATTAACTGTAATCTCGTGTGAAAGAAAACAGAGGAGTGAAGGAAAACTCGGGTTCCTTTGTGGATGAGGCGTGGAGATATCAGCCCTGCACGAGTATAAAGCATTATCAACCTATTCTGGAGCGTGTAGGGAGCGTGTTTGAAGCAAATAAAGGCTCGGAGGAGATTAAAAAAGGTAAGAAATTATTCCCGAGAATATTTTCCTTAATGCCGAGTAATGGAGAAATATATGAAGTTATGGAGGAGATTTCTTGTGCATGGGAGACTATATAAGGTGTCGACGAGTAATAGAGTGAGGACGGGGAGTTTGGGAGAGTTTTGGAGAAGACAGGGGCGATTATCAGAACCACCAGAAATATTTTTCTGCTGCTGCTCATCTGAAGAATACAAAGAACAGACCAACCAAGACAGTCGTTTATCAACAGTGGTAACGACACACAGGCGTGGGTTATAGAGCTACAGAATCAGCGACAGTAATGTTCTATCGTTCTTTTCAGTTTATAACAAATAAAACTGTTACAAACCCGGTTTTATCATTTTTTCTTCCATTTCATCTTTGTAAACACCCTTTGAGCAATAAAAATGAATTTTGAGCGTGTTTCCATGATGATGAGCTAATTCTCGCGCAACCAAGGCAATGGATGAAGCTATCTATGCATGAATGATTGGTAACAATTTTATTTTCTCTAATTTACAATTTATAATTCATTCAATCACCGCTTTTGCGGAGTTCTAAATGTTCACATAATTTTCTTAATTACTTGTGATTTAATTTGATAAATTATACTTTATTTAATCGATTGATAGTCTATTCTTAGGGAATACAATTAATATTTGGGAATATGTTTTATTATGTGTGAATTAAGAAATAAAGGACTTAAAGGATAGTTAGAGTTTTGAAACATATTTGGTATCGTTCATTCATGTGTAATAGTGGAATCTAGTGTCTTGGTTACTTTTAATATCTTGAAATCAATTTTGCAATAAGTTTTCTATTTTTAAGTTTTATAAGTCTAAAATATTTTGCTTTCACAAGTCTCAACGAACTTATTACTATAACTCAATTGAAAATCATCATCATGGGGACTAGACATCGTCGGACCACTTCCCAAAGCTCCTGGAGCCGTTAGATTTGTACTAGCCGCTACTGATTATTTCACCAAATGGGTCGAAGCAGTGGCACCGGTACACGTTACCAGACATGATGTGAAAAGGTTCATATGGGAGAATATCGTCTGCAGATTTGGAATCCCAGACGGGATAGTATCAGACAATGGGAAACAGTTCGATTCTGAGGTGATCAAAGACTTTTTGCAAAGGCCTGAATATTCGCCACAATTTCTCATCTCCTTATTATGCTCAAAGCAACGGCAGGCGGAACCAACCAATCGCGTTATTATGGACAACCTCAAGAAAAGGCTGGAGAAAGCGAAGGGAAAATGGACAGAAGAATTCCCAGGAGTCTTATGGTCCTATCAGACGACCCCAAAAAGATCCACTGGATTTTCCCCATTTACACTGGCTTATGGGACAGAGGCAGTCATACCCACAGAGGTACATCTCAAGACTACCAAAATTCGCGATGTCAAATCTGGAAAAAATGACAGCATACTGGCTTTGGATAAAGAGTTGTTGGAAGAACAAAGGGAAACAACCCTGCAACAGTAGTTCGATTCCAGCAGGAAATCAAGATGATCTATGATCGTAAGGTCAGAGACCGATCATTCAAAGCAGGTGAATATGTCTTGAAGAAAACCCGTGCAGCCACAATGGATCCAAACTGTGGAAAGCTATGAGCAACCTGGGAAGGTCCATACATAGTTTACAGGCCAGCATCTCGTGGATCATACTACTCAAGGAACCTCGATGGAACTAAGGATTCAAAACCATGAAAGCCATGGAATTCGTTCCACTTGAAGAAATTTTATCATTAGGAGTAGTTTCAAATCCTGTTGTGCTGCACTCTTTTTCTTTTATGCTGGTTTTATCCCACTGGGTTTTCCACGTAAAGGTTTTAACGAGGCAGCTGTTGTCGAGCAGTAGGTATTTATCTTGTTATTTCTATTCAGAAATTTAATTCAACATTATTTTGGTATCCCACACTTTATCAAAATTGTTCGTGTTTAATTATAAGCTGTTGCGGACGTTCAAATCCGCATTCAGTTCTAAATGGCAAAAGAGTACAGTTCGAGTCTACTGTCAGCAACGTCTCTGACACCTCACAGATAGGGTGAATGCACAGTTCGAGCATTTTTACCCAATTCCAATTGTATCCCCATCATATGGGACATCAGCAAATGTGGTGAACATTTTCACCTGTCCAGGCATGTGAAAATGTACACATCTCAACTCTGCACGCATCTTGAATAACAAGATTGTCCCCCTGCGCGAATTCAAGGTAGCAGAAAAAACTCAATTTCCCATTCCATGCGCGAGCGAAATGCAGCAAGGAAGTGCACCCTTGCGCGAGCATGAGCAGCGTGACACAAAATATATTGGGGGCGAGTTATATGTCACCTCAACCATTTGGGGAGAGATATATAACACTCCAACGCAATCATTACATCCCTGGGGGCGAGTTGCATAACACTCCAAACAACGCACTTGGGGCGAGTTGTGTAACACTCCGGAAAAATGCTAATTCAGAGGGGAACCCGAACTTCTTAACCCATAACAATTTATGGATTAAGAGGGGGCGACGTTTGTACCCTTATTATTCTACACCAAAATTGGGCTAACTTAGGCCTAAAAAGTCCCTCATAATAAGCTAAATATAGTTCATTGGGACAAATATGCTTCTCTTATAACCCAAATGTAGCTAACTAGGCCTCACAAATGCACCATACATAGAAGCCCATTCACATGGGTCCTAGTCAAGCAAAGAGGAGAGTCCAAATCACCATTTCCACGTCAGCACTGCCACATCAGCAAGAAGGATGAACCAAGGTGTGCTACGTCAGCAAGTAGGATGAACCATGGCGTGACACGTCAGCAAAATGCCACTTCAGCAAGGCGGATGTGCCACGTCAGCAAGGCGGACGAACCGGGACGTGCCATGTCAGCAAGGTGCCACGTCAGCAAGACGGACGAACCATGACGTGCCACGTCGGCAAAGAGGACGAGCCATACCATGCCACGTCAGCAAAGAGGACGAGACATATTGTGCCATGTCAGCATCGTTTGACCAACCAGAAACTGACACGTCATCAGCAAAGCATGGTTAGCACCTAACTAGGCGATGACATCAGCAGATGCAGATTCCATAGCATATTCCGCTACCGTCATTGACGGAGTAAGCATATTCACGGAATATTCCGTTACCGATTTAACACCGCTGGCATATTCCTCACGCTGTTAGCATCTTCCTTCATGACGTCAGCATGACGTCATCACCATCAGAGTCCGGCGTCTTCATCTTTTCTGGCGACGGGAGCAGCAACAGGTCACCGACGGCCATGCCCGGCGGATTTTCCTGGCGGCGGCGGCGGTGGTCATCGGCAACGTCCATCGTCAGTGGCAGAAGACGACGGCAGACAACACTTATTCCGTGTATCACGACACATCTTAATATTGTGGTCCTGATCCGGTGTGGCTCGGTGCTACTTAATACCGTAGCCCTGATTCGGTGAAACAGGCGCAACTTAATTCAGTAATCCCGATCCAGTGTTGCGCGACACAATTTAATTTCATAGCCCTGGATGATTCAGCCCCATGTTGTTTTCCTTGCGGATATTTTCGCCCCACAGTGGGCTTATGATGAGTGCCAAATATTGTATAATTTTATCCCTTTTTGTTGGCATTTAACTCATCTTTTGTGCAGTAATTCTACATTTTATCCCATATTCTGTATTTTCATTGTTTTCAAGAATAAATATTTTTCTTACTTAATTTTGCATTTTTAGGTAATAAATAAAGTCTGAATGACTTGCGGAGAGGAATAGAGCAGAAAAGTGGTGGAAGCCAAAAGGAATCACACAAGGATGCCGCGAAGAATGTTGCGCACAAGACCAAAAGGCTAGAAATGGGCTCAAGAAGGAAGAATTTGTTCTTAAAGAAGACATGGGCTCAGAATTATCCCAAGCCCAATCTCCAACCCAAGCCTGTTTCCCCCTTAGCCGTCAGATCAACCCACAGATGCATCCAATGGTCGCTTCAACGCCGGTACATCAAGCTGGAAGGTCCACTTCACACCACAACACCTAGTTCTAATCTGAGACATTGGTTTAGATGTATTATGCATCTAACGGTCTCTCAATACATTCATACCCCCATACCACCGTTGGATCCACCTACCATCTTCACATCCAACGCATATACTCGCTAGACATCAAAGTTCGATGAACCCGACTCACACCGAAATAACCCTAGGATATATAAGCCAAAAACAAGAGAAACCCTAACATTTTCTTCCTTCTTCTCTTTCATTCCCACCAACTCCACCGTACCACCTTCTCCTTCACCTGCAACCGCCGTACTTCCACCATCTCCACCATGTCCGCCACACCTACTCTGCCACCACCAAACCACCAACTCCCGAACATCACCATCACTTACCCCTTCCTTCTAGCTACTTATTCCATCAATCCTCACGTTTCTTCTTGAAAACCCTAGGCGTGAGAAATTGGTGAATTAGGTAAGCTAGAGAGAATTGAAGGCATGGGAAGGAGCACAGAGATAAAAAGAAGGATGGGTCGACGTCAATTTGAAGATTAGGGAGTAATTTTAGGATTTTCAAAACCCTAATTTCAAAATTAAGGTTCATAAAAATTGGGTATTTTCTGCTATAAAGATAGTGAGGTGTGTGTATGGAGGGGTGTGCTTGGACTAGCCAAGTCTCCAATTAGGTTTAATTTCAGTCTAGTTTACTTTTATTATATCTCAGTAAATTAGGGTTTAGTTTAATTAATTCTCAATTGTTTTTTGTTATTTCTGTTTGCTTTAAGTTTCAATGAAGTTCTTTTAGATCAATTTAATTTTCAGAAATGTTTAATTTTAATTTCATGTTATATGTTAGGTCAGTTTTTTTAATTGTTTTGATTTTTTGCAAATGTTATGTTAGTATCCTGTTTAGGTTAATTCCATGTTGAATCACTGTTATGTTTAGTGTTTAGTGTTTAGTTATGTTGTAATTTCTTTTTGATTTGTTTTAATTCACTTTTTAGGGTAATGAGTCATGTTTAGTGCCTGTTTAGGCTTAGTTTTGTGTTTAATCATGCCTTAAGTCACTGTTAGAGGTGGAATGTTAGGTTATAATTCTTTAAATTGAGCTAATTGAGAAGGAGGAATTTAGTGCTCATTAGCAAGCTTCTTCTCCTTCTATTCCATTTATGTATGCCCTGGAACATAGGCAGGCTAGAACCTCCACCTAGCTCCATTAGGGACAAGGATTTAACCAAAAAACGCCACTGCTAGCATTTTTTTTCCTGCTCTTCTTTGTTTATCTATCTGTTTTTGTGGCTTCTTATCACTGTTTTTATAGCTGTTTTTATAACTGTTTTGTGTGAATGTTAGGCTAAAGCCTTTGAAGCATTGTTTTTGATTGAGCGTGGGGAGAACTAGTGCTCACTAGTGATGTGAGCAAAACTGGTTTTCTTCCCACTCTAATTGTATGCCTAGGATCTTGCCATGTCATTTTTGTGCCTGTTCTTTCTTCACTCTTTGCCTTAGGCTAATTGCCTTTGTGTCACTTTCACTTTGTTTCCATTTTGTTTTGTTTTTGTTCACTGTTTTGTTACTCATTATCTTGTTCACACTGTTTTGTTCACTGCCACTCCAATTTCTCCTCCATTTCAACTTTCCTGCTGCTGCTCCAGCTTGCTTCTCTGCCCTGTGCTTACAGCCACTGACTGCTGCTTGCAACTGAGCTTGGCTCACAGCTCAATCCAGTTCAGTCCACAGCTAAGCCCAATGGCCTAGCTCCCAAAAGCCTCTGAGGCCCAGTTCAGTCCAAGCCTAGTCAAGCCCAACTCCAAGTCTGAGGTCCAGCTAGAGTTCTTAACTGAGGCCCAAGCCCAGTTATTGTTTAAAAGTTTAGTAGGTTAAGGGCCCAGTCCACATTTACTTCTTGGGTTAGGCTAAGAGTTCATAGCCCAACATAAGGTTTTGAGACCAATAGACCATTTTTCATGTCTCAACCTTAAGACCATAGTCCATTTCAAGGCCCAATAGCATTTTAGAGCCCAAAATAGCTAAACACACAAAACACACCCAGTCTCTGTGGATCGACCGTACTTGCACGAGCTACAACCGACGACCGTGCACTTGCGGTATTACTGTAGGCCCGTTTTCATTTCACTTCAATTTTATATGCTTTCCCGGGTCCCCCAAAGTTTTGGCGCCGCTGCGGGGGATTGTGCTGTGTTTTTCTTGTTGTTTTATTAGCTATTTTTGCATTCCACTGCATAGCATTTGCATCTGCATCTGCTTCACTTCATTTGCTGTTGGACCTGCTGTTCTGAACCTGTTTTTCCTCTGCTGGGACGCCACCAAGGAAAAGAACCAAAGCCCAACTGGGTTTTTGCAACAATATCAGAGCAGCTGGGCTGTGCTTAAAAGGTAACCCATTTAAGAGAACCCGAATTGTGGGCTTCCAGTTTTTTTTAATTGTGGGCTTGTAATATTAAAGCCAATTTTTGGGCTTCTCTTATTTTCTGTTGGGTTTGTAATAATTTATTTGTGGGCTTGTTTGTTTAATTTGTGGGCTTGTGTATTTAATTTTTGTGAGCTTGTTTAAATAGGACTTGTATCTTGTATTCTGGGTTTAAACCCAGCTGAGCTTGTGACCGATCACGCTAGTTGAACTCGTTAGTGGGCCGAGTACCCAAATTCTAGGCCGAGATTTTGGACTCAGTTCCACCAAAAGTTTTCAACCAAGCGGAGCCAAAACAAAACCAATAGTGGGCGTGCCCCCATTTCAAAAACCAAATTTTATTTTCTTTTTTAAAAAAAAAAAAAACCAAAAAAAAACCAAAAAAAAAAAACCAAAATTTTCTTTTGCTCCCAATTTTAAAACCAAATTTCTACTTTGCTCCCATTTTTAAACCAAATTTTCTTTTCCAAATGTTTCCCTAAAAACCAAAATTTTCCCAAAAATCCAAACCCATTAAAACCAAATAGTGGGCTTTGTGTCTTTTCAATATGGGCCAACCTCGTGCTCTCCATGAATACATGTATCCGTCAATAAAAATTCCATTCTCATGTATTGTATTATCTCAAACCAATAACCCTTTTAAAATAAATGCAAGCATGATACAAATACTTCCTATATTTCGAGGGTTCGATTCTGAGAACCCCTATACTCATGTAAGAGAGTTTGAACAAATTTGTCGGACTATGCAACCTGATCATATGTCCGAAGACTCTCTGAAATTGCGTTTGTTTACATTTTCTTTAAAGGAAAGGGCCAAAACATGGTTTTACGGTTTGAGACCACAATCAATCAACACTTGGGACCAACTCACAGATCTATTTTTCAAAAAATTCTTTCCACATCATAGGACCATCGATATTCGTCAAAATATCAATTGTTTTGTCCAATTGGATGAGGAAACTGTTTTTCACTATTTTGAACGTTTTAATGATTTGTTGAGCGAATGTCCGCACCATGGATTTGAGAAGTGGAGACTTGTCGTCATCCTCTATGAGGGACTAGACTTTAAATCTCGAACCATGGTTGAGTCTATGTGTAATGGTGAGTTTATTGATAAATCTGTGGATGATGCATGTAATTTTTTAGCCGAGATTGCAGAGAAAACCCATCAATGGGAATCCGTTAGGGAAACAGGAACAACACCACATGATATGAGTCACCCCCATGAATTAGAGTTTTATTCTTGTAATAGCTCCGACCTTAGGATTGAAAATTATCCTAGATTGCAAAATCCCTATCATGATGATGATGATGATTATGATGTTATGTTAGAAGAACATGTCTATACTGAAAATGTTATGGAACCTTTGGTTCAAATACATTAGGCTTCTCTGCCCCGACCTTAATGCATGATATTTCTTCTAGTATTCCATGTGATGTTTCCCCTGATGTGCCGATACACGAGAATAAATCTGTTGATGATGTTGATGATTCTGATTGTGATCTTGCCAATTTGATTGATGATTGTGAGCATGATGTGACATGTGTAGATGAGTTAGGAGATTTTGATTTGATTGATTGATAATGATATGCCTATTCTTCTACCTAAGTCACAATCTGATGGCCTTCCACCCAACCTAGATTTGGTTTGTACCCATATTGTCAAACCGATTTTTCTGAAAATTCCTAATCTAGGATTGGAACTGTGTGCTTCCCAAGTCCTTTTGGACTATTTTGCATCTAAGTATAATATCTCTGAGGAACCACAGTTGGAATTAGCATGTTTGCCCGTCCCTAGCAAAGTTCATTTCGAGCTAGACCTTGTGCATGATGAACCCCCAAAACTGCGAGATTTTGTTTCCAAAATTTTATCCGTTGAAAAATCCAGGTTTGGGGGTAGCTCATTTTGTTTCACAGTTTCACTTGCGTTTCTTTCCTGTTATATATGTGTGAAGCTGTTGAAATGTCTACACTTTGTCTTTTGGGTTGATCCTCAACTCTTTAGACTTTTGGTGTATGGTGAATTTTTGTATATAATCCAGTAGATAAAATTTCTTAAAAACCTTTTTGTTCCTTTTGTATATATTTTGCTAATCCAATATGATCTCGGCTGACATATGTTGGATTCTTGCCTTGAATAACGGAGTTCTAATATTGCTTTCGCCGAAATCGGGTATTCTCTTTCCTTTTTCTCTACTCAACATGATCCTCTTCATATGTTGTATTATAATTTTGTTCATATTTTGAAACATTGAGGACAATGTTTAGTTTAGGTTTGGGGGTGAAAAGTAGATACTTTGATAATTTGCCATAATTGAAAACAAGAACTCCTTCTTTTTGAAAAAAAATTAAAAAATCAAAATAAAAAATTAAAAAAAAAAAAATCATAAAAATGGGCTCATTTACCTTGAAATGTTGACTCTTATGCAAATATGTAATTATTAGGAGTCTTAGTCTAGATATTTAGGCACCCTGATTCTAGCACAATTCACATAGTGATAAGAAATTTGCACGCGCACGATCTACCAATACATGTATGGCCTCGATCTTCAAGGTGTTTGATAGGAAGTTACGATTGCCAATCACTTTAGAATACTGAACGAAACTTGACTAGCTTGTTCTTTGGTTGGTTGGGATAGAAGGTGGAGGTTACATTAAGAAAGACAACCATCGAATTTAACTGGGTGCATCAAAAAGGGCTACCTCTTGCAAAGTGTCATGTAATCTTTTGTTTCTTTTTTATGTATCAAAAGTGTTTCCTTATGCAAAAAAAAAAAAAAAAAAAAAAAAAAAGAGAAAAAAATATCAGAAAAATACAAAAAAAAATCAAGTATTTATCAATTCCATCATCTCTTGTTCCAAAAATAAAAGAGAATAGTCAATAAGAGTCATGTAAATAGTCATTTTGTTGTTTCATTGTAATAAGCAAGGAAGGTGTATGCCATTGATGTACAACGCGAGTAATTGTGAAATACCTCCAACTCATTCACAATTCTCGTAAAGTCCGGACAGCTAGCTAGATTTCGACCTTGGTTCTTAGCCTGAGAAACTATCTCTTGGTGATTAGTAGTCATAACTTCAGATCTTTCTTTACACATGTGTAGATACACTTTACACTCTTATCACATGTCTTTTTTTGTTATCAGTGCTAGGATTGCGCCTTTGATAGCTAGATTGACATCTCCATTTTGCTGTGAGCTTAAACTGTTTTGCACATGTCACATTTGATGGAATATGAGCTTATATTTTGACCTAGAACTTTGTAGGTACGTTCTAATCAAACCTTCACGAGACTTCACTCGTCCACTAGGGACACTTAGTGGTTTAAAAGGCTTAGTGCATACGCTAAATGCATTCGAGAGACCAGCGACAGTGGTATAGTTAGGATTTCCTTAGTTTTGTTTTACTTGAGGACAAGTAAATTCAGGTTTGGGGGTATTTGATGAGTGCCAAATATTGTATAATTTTATCCCTTTTTGTTGGCATTTAACTCATCTTTTGTGCAGTAATTCTACATTTTATCCCATATTCTGTATTTTCATTGTTTTCAAGAATAAATATTTTTCTTACTTAATTTTGCATTTTTAGGTAATAAATAAAGTCTGAATGACTTGCGGAGAGGAATAGAGCAGAAAAGTGGTGGAAGCCAAAAGGAATCACACAAGGATGCCGCGAAGAATGTTGCGCACAAGACCAAAAGGCTAGAAATGGGCTCAAGAAGGAAGAATTTGTTCTTAAAGAAGACATGGGCTCAGAATTATCCCAAGCCCAATCTCCAACCCAAGCCTGTTTCCCCTCTTAGCCGTCAGATCAACCCACAGATGCATCCAATGGTCGCTTCAACGCCGGTACATCAAGCTGGAAGGTCCTACTTCACACCACAACACCTAGTTCTAATCTGAGACATTGGTTTAGATGTATTATGCATCTAACGGTCTCTCAATACATTCCCCCATACCACCGTTGGATCCACCTACCATCTTCACATCCAACGCATATACTCGCTAGACATCAAAGTTCGATGAACCCGACTCACACCGAAATAACCCTAGGATATATAAGCCAAAAACAAGAGAAACCCTAACATTTTCTTTCCTTCTTCTCTTTCATTCCCACCAACTCCACCCACCGTACCACCTTCTCCTTCACCTGCAACCGCCGTACTTCCACCATCTCCACCATGTCCGCCACCACCTACTCTGCCACCACCAAACCACCAACTCCACCGAACATCACCATCACTTACCCCTTCCTTCTAGCTACTTATTCCATCAATCCCTCACGTTTCTTTCTTGAAACCCTAGGCGTGAGAAATTGGTGAATTAGGTAAGCCTAGAGAGAAATTGAAGGCATGGGAAGGAGCACAGAGATAAAAAGAAGGATGGGTCGACGTCAATTTGAAGATTAGGTGAGTAATTTTAGGATTTTCAAAACCCTAATTTCAAAATTAGGGTTCATAAAAATTGGGTATTTTCTGCTATAAATAGAGAGTGAGGTGTGTGTATGGAGGGGTGTGCTTGGACTAGCCAAGTCTCCAATTAGGTTTAATTTCAGTTCTAGTTTCTTCAATTTCTATCTCAGTAAAATTAGGGTTTAGTTTAATTTTAATTCTCAATTGTTTTTTGTTATTTCTGTTTGCTTTAAGTTTCAATGAAGTTCTTTTAGAATCAATTTAATTTTCAGAAATGTTTAATTTTAATTTCATGTTATATGTTAGGTCAGTTTAATTTTAATTGTTTTGATTTTGTGCAAATGTTATGTTAGTATCCTGTTTAGGTTTAATTCCATGTTTGAATCACTGTTATGTTTAGTGTTTAGTGTTTAGTTATGTTGTAATTTCTTTTTGATGTTGTTTTAATTCACTGTTTAGGGTAATGAGTCATGTTTAGTGCCTGTTTAGGCTTAGTTTTGTGTTTAATCATGCCTTAAGTCACTGTTAGAGGTGGAATGTTAGGTTATAATTCTTGTAAATTGAGCTAATTGAGAAATGGAGGAATTTAGTGCTCATTAGCAAGCTTCTTCTCCTTCTATTCCATTTATGTATGCCCTGGAACATAGGCAGGCTAGAACCTCCACCTAGCTCCATTAGGGACAAGGATTTAACCAAAAACAGCCACTGCCTAGCATTTTTTTTTCCTGCTCTTCTTTGTTATCTATCTGTTTTTGTGGCTTCTTATCACTGTTTTTATAGCTGTTTTTATAACTGTTTTGTGTGAATGTTAGGCTAAAGCCTTTGAAGCATTGTTTTGATTGAGCAGTGGGGAGAAACTAGTGCTCACTAGTGACTGTGAGCAAACTGGTTTTCTTCCCACTCTAATTGTATGCCTAGGATCTTGCCATGTCATTTTTGTGCCCTGTTCTTTCTTCACTCTTTGCCTTAGGCTAATTGCCTTTGTGTCACTTTCACTTTGTTCCATTTTGTTTTGTTTTTGTTCACTGTTTTGTTACTCATTATCTTGTTCACACTGTTTTGTTCACTGCCACTCCCATTCTCCTCCATTTCAACTTCTCCTGCTGCTGCTCCAGCTTGCTTCTCTTGCCCTGTGCTACAGCCACTGCTGCTGCTGCAACTGAGCTTGGCTCACAGCTCAATCCAGTTCAGTCCACAGCTAAGCCCAATGGCCTAGCTCCCAAAAGCCTCTGAGGCCCAGTTCAGTCCAAGCCTAGTCAAGCCCAACTCCAAGTCTGAGGTCCAGCTAGAGTTCTATTAACTGAGGCCCAAGCCCAGTTTATTGTTTAAAAGTTTAGTAGGTTAAGGGACCAGTCCACATTTACTTCTTGGGTTAGGCTAAGAGTTCATAAGCCCAACATAAGGTTTTGAGACCAATAGACCATATTTTCATGTTCTCAACCTTAAGACCATAGTCCATTTCAAGGCCCAATAGCATTTTAGAGCCCAAAATAGCTAAACACTACAAAACACACCCAGTCTCTGTGGATCGACCCGTACTTGCACGAGCTACAACCGACGACCGTGCACTTGCGGTATTACTGTAGGCCCGTTTTCATTTCACTTCAATTTTATATGCTTTCCCGGGTCCACCAGCTTATGCACACTTCTCTCTTTTAGGCTAGACATGCACACTTAACTTGGGCCAACCCTTTGCACCTTTTGGTTTGGCCAATTCCATAACCCAAGAGGAGGATTATGGAAGCATGCAGGGCCAGTCAATGTCAGTTACTGCAGGAGGCATGCAGGGGCCAGTTACTGCAGGAGGCATGCAAGGGACAGTTACTGCAGGAGGCATGCGGGGATATTAATTGCAATTCATGCCTGCATTTAAAACGGAAATTGGTAAACATATAAATGGACGTTTTACAACCCAAAGAAGGTATGCAATCTTACCCACTAAAATTCCTGTGAATAATTCCAAAATTGAATTTTGCATCGAAGGTTTTTTTGCAGGTATCCCCCCCCCCCGATTACTCAATCCAATTGGAGTTTGAAGAAGCGGTTCGGATCTAAGAAAAATGATCATCAAATTCGTGTTTGGGGTAAAAGTAATTTTACCATACAAACAACAATCTTTGCAAACCGTGGCTATAATGTTCATGAATCGATTCGAGTGAATCAAAACTGTTTTTGCTTCGATTGTGTCTTGTATACTTCTATGAGATCTAAGCAATTGAAAAACTCTCTAACTAGTTCTTTTGAGTTATTCGAACTAGTTATGGTGAAGATGAATAAGGTTGATATGAAAGTGCTCATATGGCTAACCATTGGTTAACTATTGTTGAACCAACTAAGTGTACACGTTTAGGTACGGTTACTCAAACTTAAATGAAGTTACATTTCATTTGTGTATAACAGGCTAAGTTCTATCTAACGGTTTAAAGATATTAGCTTGAATCTAATCAGGTCTTCATCTAACGGTGAATATTGAATGCTTTGTTACCAAGGTAACTTAGATTGCAAACCCTGATTTGGAGACTATATAAAGGAGAACTCTAGCGACTGGAAAACCTAATCCCCACACCTCATGTGTGATACTAGTTTTATAAGATAGATTCGATTCACCTTTAACCTTAGGTTCTCTCGAGACCCTGTAGGTTAACGACTTAAAGACTTCATTGGGATTGTGAAGCCAGACCCAACTATTTTCTCTGTAGTTGCGTGATCTGATCTTGTTGTTTATATCGTAATTGAGTACAATCGTAAGATTGGATTGAGATTAATTTCTCTGGTAGGCAAGATAGAAAAGTAGTCACAAACACCTTCGTCTCATCGTTTGTGATTCCACAATATTTTGTTTCGCTAGTCGATTAATATTATTGTGAGGTGATTGATATTTCTAGGATGTTCATCGGGAATATAAATCCGGTATATCAATTGGTTCATGTTCATTTGATTTATCAAAAGACGGAACAAAACTCGTTGGTATTTCTGTGGGAGACAGATTTATCTATTCATGTAGACTTTTCTGTGTGAGACAAATTTGTTTATTAAAGTCTTCGACTTTGGGTCATAGCAACTCTCAGTTGTGGGTGAGAACAACTAAGGGTATCAAGGGCGTAGTATCTTGCTGGGATCAGAGACGTAAGGAGCGCAGGTATACCTTGGATCAGTGTGATATTGATTGGGGTTCAACTATAGTCCAGACCGAAGTTAGCTTGTAGTAGGCTAGTGTCTGTATCGGCTTAATATAGTGTGTGATCAATCTGGACTAGGTCCCGGGGTTTTTCTGCATTAGCGGTTTCCTCGTTAACAAAACTTCTGGTGTCCATGTTATTTCTTTTCCACATTATATTTTGTTATATAATTGAAATATTACAGGTTGTCCATTGAATCGATCAATTGGTAAATCCAACCTTTGGTTGTTGTTGAAATTGATTGATCTTTGAATATTGGTATTTGGTACCGCAAATTATACTCCCACCTTTTCAATTGGGGGCATAATTAATTGGGCTCGCAAATTATTATTTGTTTGATTGCGGATTGAATTGAGAGATTGAGATATAACTCTTTGATATACTTTTCTTAAGATTGAGTACGACTGTCTAGTTGATTCTCTTGAAAGTATATTGGAGTTAGTCCATAAAGATTGCTAAGAGAAATATTGGGTGAGGTTGTTGTACCCCCACCTTTTCAATTGCATCATTGTCTTTCTTTGATACCCACTGCTGAGTGCGTTTAAGAACAACCGGAACCTTCTTCCCATTCTCTTTTAGATTTCTCGGAAGAGAATTCGATTGATTATTCTTTTGCAAGTTAGTTTTTCTCCAATTGGGAGCATCGAATCTTATCTTCGTCTTTATGAATTTATCCTTTTGATAACCATTATGATTGTGAAAAGGCTTCGTATGACGTTTATAGGCAAATCTAGATTTATTACAGCACTGATTCCTTTGCCTAAAGGTTGGATAGTACAACCTGGAATGTGAAGGGGATTAGCCTTAACATATGATCTTGGTTTCATAACTTGTTGTGATGCCCAAACAAGAACATCAAGTTTCTCATTCCTTATACGAAAACGATATCTCCTTTTCAGTTGACCTTTGTTTCCACAATAATAACAAATATAAGGAATGTTCTTACCCGGATTCATGTGCTGGCTTTGGAGGTTGATAAACTTTGTTCTTTCGAACCTTAACAGCCGGTGAAGGTATTTCACTTTTGCCATCAGTGGAAACCTTTTGTTGAGAAGAATCACCAGCCTTGACAAATTTTACCTCTTTGATAATACTTGGAGCATTTATTCCCTTATATCCCAATCCTGGTGTATCACGATGATTTTTACTTGCTCCTAGCATAGTGGTTAATTTTTTTGAACTAGTATTGAACTTTTTCAAGTCCTTCTCCAATATCTTGATTTTATCAAGAGCGGCAGCTAAATCATCCTCAAGGCATTTTTCTCGAGAGAGAAAGACACTTTCTCTGTCATTGAAGCAATTTTTTTGAGAGTCACACCTTGCTTCAGATTCTGAAAGTTTTTCTTTCAACATAAAGATATTTCGACGAAGATTTTCACATTCAGAATTATTGAACGCACATTTTCTTCATGATCTTTAGCAAGGGAGTGTAACATACTATATCCACAATCACATCCTTTAAAGAGTTTTCTCAATTTTTTGTTTTCTAGACAAAAGGGAGTCAGAAACTCAGTCAAACAAGATACTGACTTCTTTTTCTTTATGAGATGGTCAAAAAGCTTGATGTATTGCGAGACTTCCTCATCAACATTGTATCCATCGTCTGAATCACTTTCATCTGAAAGATCATCCAACTGTTCATCTTGGTGTGTTTCCCAGTTATATACCGTTTCAGACAATGGAGAAGATGTGAGATATCTCTCCAGGAGAAACAAAGATTTTGAGATAGTACATATGTCCATAGAGTCATATTGTTACAAACACAAACTTATGAGGTCTTTAACGTGTTTTCCTGCTCTAATACCAATAGAAAAAGTGGGGGTCTAAGAACCACGCCCAATATTTTGTTAGGCAATCTGTATGGACTAACTCCAATATAATTCCGAGAGAATCAGCGAGACAGTCAGACTCAATCAAGGAAATATATCCAAGAGTTATATCACTATGTCTCAACGTAATCAGCAAATCAAACAGATAGAAATCCGCGAGCCTGATTATTATGAGAAACAACTTGAATGGTACCAAAGACCAATGTTCAAGTGTCAATCAATTTCAATCAACAACCAAAGGTTGGATTTACCAATTGATTGAACTACGCACAACCCGTGATATTTAAATTATATAAACAAATATAATGCGGAAAACAAATATCACAGACACCAGAAGTTTTGTTGACGAGGAAACCGCAAATGCATAAAAACCCCGGAACCTAGTAGAGATTTGAACACCACACTGTATTAAGCCTCTACAGACTCTAGACTACTACAAGTTAACTTCGTACTAGAATGTAGTTGAGACCTAACCAATCTCACACGGATTAAGGTACAATCGCGTTCCTTATTCCTATGAATCCCATCAAGACTCTACGCACTTGATTCCCTTAGTTGATCTCACACACAACTAAGAGTTGTTACGACCCAAAGTCGAAGACTTGATAAACAAATCTGTCTCCCACAGAAAAGTCTATTCTGATAGATAAATATGTCTCCCACAGAAATACCTACGAAGTTTGTTCCGTCTTTTGATAGATCAAAGTGAACATGAACCAATTGATAATCCGGTCTTATATTCCTGAAGAACAGCCTAGTAATATTAATCACCTCACAATAACTTAACTATATGGTAGTAGAAAAAGTTATTGCGGAATCACAAAGAATGAGACGAAGAGCTTTGTGATTATTTTTTATATCTTACCTATCAGAGATAAATCTCGAGCAAATCTTAGCAAACATAGTACTCAATATGATAAAATAAAGTAAGATCAGAACACACAACTACAGATAAAATAGTTGGGTCTGGCTTCATAATCCCAATGAAGTCTTTAAGTCGTTAACCTATAATAGTTTTAGGAAAAACCTAGGTTAAAGAAGAATCGACTCTAGTCGCAACTAGTATCACACATGAGGTGTGGGGATTAGGTTTCCCAGTTGATAGAGTTCTCCCTTATATAGTCTTCAAATCAAGGTTTGATAACTTTGAAACAAAGCAATCAATATTCACCTTTAGATGAAACCTGATTTAAGGTTCAAGCCAATATATTTCAACCATTAGATGGTCATAGATTGTTACACACAAATGAAATTTACTTTCATTTAGATATGTGTAACCGTACCTAAACGTGTATATTGAGTTGGCTCAATAATAGTTAACCGAAATTATCCATATGAACACATTTCTCTTAATCTTGTTCATCTTAATAATTCTGGATCAATAGATAATCAAATAAATCTAATTGTGTCACTCATAGAGTTGTTCAATTGTTTATATTCTCAAAAAATATACAGGACACAATTCAAACAAATCGGATTGATGCAAAAGAATCAGTTCATGAACATTTTAGCAACGGTTTGCAAAGATTGCATTCCTTAATATATAAAAATGTATTTGTTCATGAGTATGAAATCATACTTAACCGATTTAAGAACCTGAACCACTTAAGTTTGCAAAGGGGTACGCAAACTTAGGTTCCGGACGTTGGCCACAAGCCGACAGTCTGCAAACGGGTACGCAAACTTTAGCTCCGGACTGAACTCAGTTGAAACCGTTTGCGAACGGGTACGCAAACTTGTTCCTGGACTTCAACAGTTAAATCAGTTTGCGAACGGGTATGCAAACTTAAGTACCCTGACTTAAACAGTTGAATAAGTTTGCGAACGGGTATGCAAACTTCGAGTCCTGAATTCCGTCAAAACAGTTTGTACACTAAGTAAACAAACCTTAATGTATCCAGACATGGGTTTTAGATCTTAACTTCCATTTCAATTATTGAAACATTCTTAGAAGACGAAAATAGTTGTCTCACACAAACTATTAGCTTATAAGCAATTTTCAAGTGATCGAATGATCAATACGAAATATTCCAAGCCTACATCAGATGACTGTCTCACACAAATTATGTAAGATGTTACCCGGTGATTTTCACATGATCATCTTTTTACATTCGTCAAGAATAATGATGAACGTAGTTAAAGAAAAAAATATTTCCAACACATATTTCGAGAAAGATATAAGCGAGTTAAACTCAGCTCAAAATATCAAATGTGTATAATGTAAAGTCTATACGGCTATACGACTTTGTCTCTATAGAAGATAAAATTGAAAAGCCTTTTGAGTGATAAATGAGTTCAAGTCTCCATATACCTTTTGTTAATGAAGTTCCACAATGTCCCCTTAGTAGTTCTTCGTCTTTAATCGATGAACGTCGTGAAGTCTAAAGCTCCACTACACATTCTATCCTAATATGAGACATAACTATAAGTAGACTAGAAATCAAGAGTTATAATTTTGGAAACTAAACTTGACAACCAAGCTTGAGATAGCAACGCTTGCGAGTTCGACCAAGCAGTGCTCTAACATAGTCGATTTCACATATTCAGAACAAACAAAGACAAAGCATCGATTCGGGGACTCTTCAACTCTAAAAGAACGAGTGGATTGTAAGTTCGCATCATCATCATCTATATACTCATCATAGAACAATCAAGGTTCTACTCTGAGTAGGGGACTTAATGTATATTGTAAAATTTATATAAGGGGCAAAAGTGTCATTTCAAGACCATAGGACAAATCTCAACTCTCACGCAAGAGATTAAGTTATTGGTCCTCAAGACACTCATAGACATGATTTCTAGTATACGTCCCCGCGAGACACTGCTGGTTGTGATGTCGTGATTCCTAGCGCACATCCTCGACGAGATATTGTTGGTCAAGTAGGTTCTGTAGAGCGTAAAATTTCCCCGACAGACTTATGAACCAGAATAACCATAATTCCAGCATATCTTAATAAGACGCAACTGATTGTGATATCGTGATTCCTAGTATACATCCTCGATGAGACACTGTTGGTCATGTAGGCTCTGTAGATGCATAAAATCGTCCCCGACGGACTTATGACCCATAGTGGAGACATACATGTCTCTTGTAAGCACAAATCACCTTATTTAAGATCAATGACTGATTTCCAGTACATCATCGCGAGATACACTGGTCATGTCCATTTTAATATCTGACACGACTTAATGAGGCTTTTGAATAATTCCTAGGACATCCCCGCGAGATACGCTAGTTATTATTCCTATGGGTCCTTTCGACAGACTCCTCGAACATTCTTCCGAGATACACTGGTCATGCCGGCCTTATATTACAGACACAATTGATTCCTGGCACATCTCTTCAAGATACCCTAGTCAAAGACAAGTAAGCCGAATTCTCGCACAGAAATTATCAGGTGCGCAAACCTTCTTTTCTTTCCCAAAAATGTACCACCTGACTTCGGAGATATTACATTGCGTTTCCCAAGTCTCGAACAGACTCTATCGCACCAGCCAACTATCAGGCGGCTCCAGACGCGTCGTCTAAATCTCAGAAGGCCCTAGACGTGCCGTCCAAATCTCAGACATCTCCAGAAGCATCGGCCAAATACCAGACAGCTCCAGAATTGTCGGCCAAATCTTAGACATCCCCAGTTACGACGGTCAAATCTCAGATGACCACATCCGAGCTGAGCCATCTCACCTGAAAAGCCTTATGCAAGTAAAAGACTTAGGCACAAGCCTCGTCTAGGCCTCATGCCTCTTTCTCATCATCTCAAACACACTCATGGCTAGTAAATTGAGCTTGAACTGTACACATCTATCAAAAAACGTGGATAAGTTCCCTTGATCTCCGCATGATCAACAAAGGGACTCACAAGAAATAATATGGTCTCCACATGACATATGTGACCGTCCATGAAGAGAGGGGGCTCAACCTCAGCTCATCTCACACTCTATACACGATTTCTGAGGCATTCCATTCCTTTTCACGTGACTCATCCTAGTTATTCTCACAAATCAGAGAATACCTCTCTATCTTGGCCAACTAGGTTAAACAGAATATTTCTCTCTCTCAACACATCATCACAAAGGCTGACTTAGCTTCACATATTGGAAGGATAGTTGTGCTTCTTATGATAATTCTTCTAATATGGCAGATTTAATGCACCAATTATGGATAAGTTGGACCAGCAAATTCAAATGATGCACAATCACAACAAAAAGACTGAAGAACCACACCAAGAAACCCAAAGGAATATGGACAACTTAAAATTAAAAATTGCTTAGCTCAAAGAGACAAGGAACGAAGAAGAAGTTTGGCCTCAAAACCAAATTAATTATGAAATTCTTAACAAAGACAACAAATATTTTGAGGATGATCAACCTTTCGAAAGTTCTTTCAACATTGATATGATTGTTCCAACTCCGGATCATAATAAAGATCCTTCACCTATTCAAAAGGAGGAGGTTGGGTATAATATATATTGTTATAAATGGTGTAACGTACTCAAACAAAGAAATTATGAGTTGCATCAATGAACTAGACTTTTTAGGAGAGGATTCTGATTCCGATGAAGAGCTTGACGAAGAGATTGAGATTGAGGATGAAAACAAATTGATTGAAGTCGTGGAAGACCCAATTGAGCTAGATAATAATAGTTCGATAGAGGACCACGATAGATTTGAGGTAAATAATTCACTGGAGATAATTAATGAGGATCCGATACAAGGTTTGTCTAAACCTTTGCTTAATTCTATATCTATTGATCCTTTCCATCCGATTGAAGTAGTTACCAAAAGATTTGTTAACCCAGCTTTTAAGAAAATACCTCACTTAGGATTGGAGTTGTGTGCTTCTAAATTTTTAACGGATTGTTTTTCTTCTAAGTATCCACCAGTTGATGTGTTTGATTCGAGTATTGTGCAGGTTCACCAAGCTGAAGAACCTTTTGAAGTTCCTGAATTCTATGTTCTCTATCCACTTCCGAGTGTAGAAAGGACTAAGTATGGAGGAAACTTCAATAAAGCGATACCTTCAATATTTATATTTTGTGCTAACGTTTTTGTGAAGCTGTTATTTGAACTGCAGATTGTTATTTGGAAGAATTACCAAATTTTCAGATTGTTGGTGTACGGACGATAACAATAACGTCGGGCTAACGATGTTAAAACAAACGCTAAATGGGAGGCAACCCATCAGTTTTGTATCTCTATCCCTTTTGTTTTTAGTTTTATTAGTTTTCATATCATATATTGCATTCCCATCTTAGTTTTACAAATTCCTATATCTATAATGAAAGTTTTGACGAATTCTCGTCAGAAAAATTCTGACTGCGCACTCATTACGAAAACAGCTCTCGAGACTTCACACGGAGTCCGATTTGAGTGGTTGACCCACACTTTTAAAGAGTACAGACATACATTTCTTTTTAAAAAAATAACTTCGGAATTCGGAGTCTGTTAAGTTGGAGCGATAGGCCTGGACATTTGAGTTTTGGATTTTTCCAGAATTTTTTTCAGATTGCATGTCAGTCAGTCCGGAGGCCATAAAAGTCATACCTTTCATGAATAACTTTGCCCTTTTGAAACCTTATAGAAAAGACGTAGGTGAACAACTTTCGTTTAGGATGTTTTTCCAAGTTCCCTACTCATTTGTACAGGTTTTGAGTTTTTCAGGGCTGTCATGTCAGAAATCAGAATTTTCGGTTTTGAACATTGAGGACAATGTTGAGTATCAGTGTGGGGGAGTAGTTAAGCATGTTTGGATTGCATAAAAATAAAATAAAATAAATAAATAAATAATACTCTTTGATTTCTTGCATTCTTGATACTTCATCTTTTGGAGTTATGTTTGAGCTATTTAAGATGACACTCTACACCTTTTTAAGGTTGAAAAAGTCCATTTTGTCATTCTAAAATCTTTAAATATATATGTTCATAATTGAATGCGAAACTCAGCTATGGTAGTCGTTTTAAAGAGTCATCCTCGCAATTAATCATTACTGAATCACTTTCTTTTTATTTTTGCAGTTTTATGTTTCTCTAAGGTGATTTGGTGGGATCTTGATACTTCCATGGATGTTGTAGCAAGGTAGTCATTGGTTGAGTATTTGAAAGCCCCATTGACAATTGTCTTATACTCATAAAGAGTGAGCCGGAAAAAAAGAAAGAATATATATATATGAGGCTCCTCTTCATTTATCGACACCAATAAATGATAGGCCCGGAATTGCGGACTAATCATAGTCGATGAAAACAAAAACCACATCATAATTATATATCAAGTTAAAATGACTATTGATGAGGTTCTTGAAACTTTGATAGCAGTATGTGTGAAACGTCATCCCTGTCTCCGTCGCCAAAGCAAGCGTGGAACGCAGGATCCAAGGCAACTATCACATACTTGATGAAAAGGAACATGCGCTTAGAGTATCTAATCATGTGGTCGAGTTAAATGGGTGCTTCTCTCAACTATTGCTCTATAAATAAATATCCTTTGACGACGTTCATACAAGTATTGTGGGTAACATCTTTCACTTTAGTCAACATTTGCACACTTTACTTTTCTATTTCCATTTTCTTATCTATCCATGTGATTTAAGTATGCGAGTGTTGTGACAAATGTTGCAACAAGTACGATGACTATCTTAGTAGAGTTTTGCAAACAGGTTGAATGTCACACTTAAGTAATTGCTTACGTGTGATGATTGGAATGTTTGTGGGATTTTTGCAGCTAAAGAACATATGCAAGATAATTATTTGGCTTTCTACTTTTTGTCTATCCTTAGTAGTTCTTCCAAGGCGAGAAATTGGAGTAGGTTTTGTGGGTATACCTCTTGTAAACCCTCACGAGACTATAACTCGTCCACTAGAGACACCTAGGGGTTTAAAGGCATGTTATTCATGCTAAGAGTAACCATATCCTCACGACATTGAGTTGTTGTATTTAGGATTAGTTTTATTTAGTTTTCTCAAGGACTAGCAAAAGATAAGTGTGGGGGGATTTGATAAGTGCATAATTCATATGATTTTAGTATCAATTCCATACTTGTTTTAGAAATTATTCTTGCATGTGTTCGTATTACTACTCTTGTTTTCTCTCATTTGCCTCTATTAGATGAATCATCCAAAAAGGATCTACAAAGTGCTGAAAAGAGGAAAGGAGAGAAGTATTCCAAGTATCCAAGTTCCCAAGTCCAAGATAAGTGCAAGAAGTGCGACGAAAAGGAGCAAAGCGTTCAAAATCAAGAGAAGGGCCAAAGACCGATCTTAACTCATTCAAATTAAGGATTTCTCATCACCATCTTGAAGAGAATTGTATATCAAAAGAATTCAAAAATAATGAGGTCATTCCGAGTTCGGATGAAGAAGTTGTGGCCAAAACAAGCTTTTATTCAATACCGAAGATAATAAGGTTCGCATACCGGGTACGCATACTTTAAATCCGAAAATTTCTGCTATAAAACGTGTATTGACACCTTGGAAGGTTTAAGGGCACGTTTGGGGTCGCTAGTTCGTGTTTTCGGGTCGGGTTCTTGAACCGAACTAAATACTTGGAGACCAAGAAATATAAACCTATAAAAAGGTATTAGGTTATGTAAAAATAAAAGATCATCGATCTCAAATCACAAGTTCAACATCAAAAACCTAGGGTTTACCCTTTTAGGGGGAAACCGCCATTATTCATCTTCTTTGTAATATGAGTAGCTAAATCCTTTGTTGATTAAGGATGAATTCAATGTTTTAAGCACAAAGCTTTATTAATAATATAAATCTATTGAGAGTTTTTATCATCATCGTTTGTCTTTACCATATCTAGGGTTTATGAATGATTATTAGATTGATTTGGGATGCATACTATATTAGTCTATTGATTGTTCTCTCGGTAGTAGAAGTTATGAGATAAGTAATCATAGGTTAACTCTCTACACAAGTAGAAATCACGAGACCTTACAGAGGGATTCTGTGGAGGAATCTTGTGTGAATACAACACCAGCAAGTAAACCTTGATCTAAGAGTTCAACTACTGGGATCAACCTAAATTCACAAAGCTTAGAGCGTTCTATTGTATTACACCTTGAGTGATCTACTACTTGGTGGTTCGTTGGATAGAATCTGGTAGTCGAGAACTTCCGTATCCAATGATAGAAGGAGTTTTGGGGATAACACTGATCTAGCTGTTATTCTACGGTTGGTGATGAATGATTCTTACGAAAGATAGATAAGTATTCTAATCATGTTAACGCTTGGTAACGGCGAAGGATTCCTTAATCATTTCTTTTCTTTATTGTCTTTATATTTATCTCACAACAAAACCCTGATAGACGCATTTATGTGTCTATTTTGTTCTCAATATTCTGTATTGTTAAACTCGATTAAGTACTTATTGTGTTATTTTGTGTTTTTGTAGATGTTTTTAGAGAAATAAGCCTTTGCGGAGAAATGAGCTCGAAAAGTAGTGTTTTACACCCCAGGATAATGTACCGGAGGCACCTCAGAAATGCACCGGAAGCGTCCCAGAAATGTACCGGAGGAACCCAGAAAAATTACTATTTCCACCCCAAAATTACTATTTCCACCCCAATTTCTAAAGGGACACCCGTAAAGGATTAGGGGGAGGACACTTTTCTTCTCAAAATTCAAATTCTGTTTTTGGCGGGAAAGTTTCTTCACACTCTGATAGATTTTCCAATCAATTTTTGAAGGTGTTAGACAAAGATTAAATGGCTGAAACTTTGTGGAAAGTTGTGATATGTCACAACATAGCTGTCATGGGTGTTTTGATCGATCAAATTTGGCTGGAAAACGTGTTTTAATCCACGAGCTGAAAACAAGGTGAAACACGCGTCAACGGGATTTGGAGAAGATTTTTAGCGTGTACTGAACGTGCTTAGCTGACTCAATCGATTATATGGAGCGTGAAGAAGGTTTATAAGGAAATAAATACAGCTGCATGCGTGTGGAAGATCAAAAAAGGAAAATTTTGGCCATGGAGAATATTTTTAATAAATGAAGATTATTTGGGAGATATGAACGGATTAAATGAGGATTAAGAGTATAAATAGATGGATATTGGTACAAGGGAGGGTTGTCGAGAGTTTGGGTTCGAGAGGAGGTCCAGAGACGCAGAAATCCAGAGTTGATGAAACTCTGTTTCTGCTGCTGCTGATGATGAAGAACACCAAGAAGAACGGACTTGCAAGGGCAGTGGTTTATCAACAGTGAGAAAGACTCACAGGCATGGGTCGTAGGTGTGGGTCTTAGAACTACAGCGACAATAGCACTTCTCTTTTATCGTTCTTTTGTGACGCTTCCTGTGGGTCGCAGATTACAGTTTTACACCATTTTCTCCTTTTCTCTTCATTGTAAACACCATTTCAGCAATAAATAAATATTTTGAGCGTGTTTTTATCATGATGAGCTAAACCCAACACTGGGACGACGGAGGAGGGTGAATTTCATACACGGGTAAATTTATTTTATTCTTTTTTTATGACTTGCATTAATTTAAAATTGAAATATGATTTGAATTAATTGGTTGTTATTTAATTTGATGATGTATGCTTAGCTTAGGTGTTTTGATACATCAAGCTTAGGACTTACAATCGATGTTTTGAGAATCTATCTTGGCAAAATCAGAGTCTATGTTAATTTTTATGAGTTTTAATTGTCAAAGAATATATGAATGAACCCTGTGTAGTGAATTCGGCCAAATCCTTAGTCCTAGTACCTCTCGCCCATTGTTAATATTTTTGTATATATATTTTTATCAAATCTAAAAAAATTATACTTCACAAGTCCGAGAGTTTGAACCTCATTACTACAACCCCATGAAAAATCATCAATTATGGCGCCGCCGACGCGGATTTGTGCTTAGGTAGAATTTTTAGGTTTTTATTATTTTTTATTATTCCATTTGTTCTTTTTACGTCTCTTTGGTTGTGTCTTTGTATTACAAGTTTGAAGTTGGATACTAAAGACCTTGGAATCAAAGCTTAAAGCTAAAAGAGAAGGAAAAAAGACAAAGCAAAACAATAAAGAAAAAAGAGAGAAAAAAAAAGAGAGAGAGATTTTTTTTATTTTTTTTAAGAGACCTTCCATTTTATTTTATTTTTGTAATTATTATTATTATTATTTGTATTTCTTTTCATTGGACTGGACTTTGGACAATTTATTTTAATTTTAAACCCTACAGAAGGGTTATATAAAAAAAAATTAAATAAAACTGTTTGCAGGGAAGGACGACGATTACAATATCGTCTCGGCCCCTCGGGTTCGTACATGACATAGGAGTCGTGGCCCGAGTCGACTTCAACGGTTCATCCCCCATCTGGTACGGGAGGTAAGTCCATCGAAACACTCGCGAATCTCCTGTAAGCGAGTTACTGTATTCCTTAAGGTGATTCATTGATTGAGGACGAATTTGGAATGTTTTTAAATTCCTAATAAAGGGCAAGGCCTGGACAATACAATATAAGGGTTCGGATTTCATCACCGCTCCCTTCTTGCCCGCCTTAGAAAAACGAAACCTAACGCGAACCCAAGCTTAAAATTTGGAATAGAACGAGACCGATATGGTAACGAGCTTAATAGGAAACTCGTTCGAAAAATATTGGTTGCTCTTTAAGCACACTCCAAAGTTCATGATGGTTTCTGTGAGTTGAATGTGTGACTGCGCCGCCTTGTGATAGCGGTGAGGCCTTGTGTATCAAAGATCCACTGAGCTTCCCTCGCCTCAATTCAACTTACTTTGACTCGGATTGATTCCAGAGGGGTTTGCTTAAATTGTAACGAATTCCCTTTCGAAAGATAGAAGTTGGTCTAGAAACAATCTAAGTGGAGCCATCATGCTTGTTTTTTGCTAGATTTTATAGGTTCGATTTGGTCGAGTCAGCCTTGTTTGTGATTGTGTAGAATTCTCTTGCAATTAAGAATATCGAACTGGTATGATAGAAGCCAATACAATGATTATCGACCTGAATTTGAATATGGACATCATCCTTTTTATGACCATGTTGGGAATAGTGGTTGGGAACGCCATCCTTTGGAAGGATATGGGTCATACCCTGGTGAGCCCAATTACTATCCACACATGCATCAGTCTTACGAGCAAGAATATTATAGTACTAGTTCTTCGTCTCTAGAAGATACAATCAAATTATTGAAAAGTAGTACTTTTTATGATCCCTCTGTTCCTATTCCTCCTTTAGAAGAGTCCCTCAGGGAGTTAGCTGAGTCGACGCGTAAGTTAGCTGAGATGAATAGTGTAATTATAGACGAAAGAACTACAATAATGAGTGAACTTTCTATAGAGGAATCCCTCAAGCTGATGGCTGAGACGAACGAAAGACTTGCTCGAAATAATCTTACCTTCCAATATAGTGTTTCCAATAATACCCTTAAAAATGAGGATATCAGAAGCTACTTGGGCCAAGGCCACACAAGAAAAATATTTCCTGGGAATTGTGGTCTAAAGAGAGGAATATTTTGGTAGTAGGCATGGAAGGGTGTACAAAGAAATGTCCAGTTTTTTAAGGACAACAGTTTCTCGAGAGTAAGGAGGTTTCTATCTCAAGTCAGAATACTCCAAAGAGTTGTGAACAAGTTTCAAGAATAGAAGAGACTAATAGTTCTCTTCAAGGATCCTTAGTCGATCTGAAGCTCATTCTAGCAAAGCTGACCAAGATTTTAAAGAGCAAGAGGATGAGGATCCCGATGAAGATGTGATCAAGGAGTATGAGTATGAGACATAGGTGGCAGTGTGATAAGTGCATAATTCATATGATTTTAGTGTCAGTTCCATACTTGTTTTAGCTATTATTCTTGCATATTTTCGTGTTATTACTCTTGTTTTCTCTTATTTGATTCTATTAGGTGAATCATCCAAAAATGATCTAAGAATTTCTGAAAACATATAGAAGGAGAAGTATTCCAAGTATCCAAGTACCCAAGTCCAAGATAAGTGGAAGAAGAGTGACGAAAAGGAGCAAAATGCTCAAAATCATGAGACGAGCCAAAGACCAAGCTTAAATCATTCAAATTAAGAATTTATCATCACCATCTCGAAGAGAATTGAAATATAAAAATAATGCAAAAAGAATGAGGTTATTCTGAGTTCGGACGAAGAAGTTGTCGCCAAAACAAGCTTTTATCGAATACCGAAGACAGTAAAGTATGCAAACGGGTACGCATACTTTAATTCCGAAATTTACTGCGAATTTGAGGTACGCATACCGGTATGCATACTTAACAAGTAAGAAAACGTGTATGCATACTTTGGAAGGCTTAAGGTCACGTTTGGGATCGTTATTTCATATTTTTGGGTCGGGTTCTTGAAACGAACTAAATACGTGAAGACCAAGCAATGTAAACCTATAAATAGAGGTATTAGGTCATGAATGAAATATCATCATAAGGTCACGAAATTGTAAGGCTTGGAGAGAAGAAAAGTCACACGGAGCTAAAGCTAGGGTTTCAGAGCGGTTCTTCAATCGTAACGATATCTCTAAACTTTTCTCATATGTATATCATGGATGCTTCTACATCCATGAGTAGATAAACACCTATTGATTGAGGATGAATTCTAAGTTGTAAACTTGATTTTATTTAATATATGAATCTATTTTGATTTCTTCATAAGATTATCATTTGTTTCTACTATGAGTAAACATTATGATTGATTGATTGTTCTAGGTGGACAACTAAATCAGTTTATTGATTAATCTAAAGCTAGTAAAGGGTTATGATATCCGTGTAATTGTTGAATAACTCCTACACAAGTAGAAAACGTGAAGCCTTGCAGAGGTATTCTGTGGAGTAATAACGTGTAGAAACAACCCTAAAATGTGGACCTTGCGCTAAGAGTCTAATTACTAGGATTAACCTAAGTCATAAAACATAAAGCATTCAACCAAGCTACACCTTGAGTGCGCTACTACTTGGTGGTCTGGACGAATATAATCTGGTATTCGAGCGCTTCGGTACCCAGTGCCCAAAGGACTTAAGAGAATATCACTGCTCTAGCTGTTTTTCTACGGTTGTTGATAATATATGATTAATGACAAATAGATGAATATATTAACTCATTGACGGTTTATTAACAAAGAAGGATTCCTCGATCATATCTATCTCTATTGATTACAATACAATTTTATTTGGTTTGATTATTTATTTTGTTAACAATCTAAAACAAAACTCTCCCATTTGTGACACTTCAACAACTAAAACTCACTGCTCTTCGTGGGAAAGATCCTTACTATACTACCAGCTAATTGTGTGGGAATAAGATTATTAATTTGATTGCACTTACGACAGCCATCAAATTTTGGCGCCACTGCTGGGGAGCAATCGGTAGCTTTAGTTGTTATTTGTTTTAGTTTTATTCTTGTTTTTAGACTTTCTTTTTAGTTTTTAATTTATTTTT
The DNA here is from genome assembly GCF_003573695.1 of Papaver somniferum. Lineage (NCBI taxonomy): Eukaryota > Viridiplantae > Streptophyta > Magnoliopsida > Ranunculales > Papaveraceae > Papaver > Papaver somniferum. The sequence goes on from NW_020628818.1 coordinate 17,999,816, forward strand.
CAAGATTTGTGGTTTCAGGTACTTAATCTCTGGCACCGAAAGATTGGAATTACCAGAGGTTTGGAATTCAAACCCGTAAAGGAAAAATGTTATAAACACATCAACAACCACAATTAGAACCCTCTACAGAAGAGATGGTTAATACAGACGACGAGATATATCCTCCACCTCCTCCCCCTCCGGAGAAAAAGTTGCGAGAGTTGACATCTCCATGCTTAGATTCGCAACCACTGTGTATTACAATCACTAACCCAGTGGAGATGAAGCCGAATATACTTCATCATCTACCAAAGTTCAAGGGACTTCCAGGTGAAGATATGAATCATCATCTTCAAAAATTTCAACACAAGATGACAAGTCTTAGGCAAGGTACCGAAGACGGTGATACGGAAATGCTGCAAGCTTTCATATTCTCTTTAATAAATTCAGCGGAAGAATGGTTGTATTACCTTCCTCCAGGGAGTATTACAACATGGACATAAATGAAAAAGCTATTTTTAGAGAAGTATTTTCCTGCTTCTAAGGAAACATCCGTTCGTAAAGAGATTAGTGGTATTCTTCAAATTACTGGGGAGTCTCTTTACGAATATTGGGATAGGTACAAGAAATTGGTAGCGAGTTTCCCTCACCATAACATATCTCCAGTACTCATCATTCAATATTTCTACGAAGGATTACTTCCAGAGCAAAGGAACTTGATTGATGCAGCTGCTGGTGGTTCACTTACTGAGAAGACAATCTCACATGCAACTAGTTTTATGGAGAGTATGGATTTGAATGCTCAACAATTTTACACCATAAATAACTCAAATGTCAGAAGAGTTAGCAATATAGAAGAAACTTCACAATCAGGGAAACAAATGAACAATATAGATAAGGTAGTCCAAAGTATGGCAGGAGTGATCATTCCTTCATATGAATATGAAGCTGAGGTAAATGTTATATTTCATAATCAGAGGCCAAGGTATGATACTTATTCTAATACTTATAACCCTAGTTGGAAAGATTATCCTAATTTCAGCTATGCTAACAAGCAAGCTGCAACTCCTAATCCATATGTTAGATAAGGTGATTTTCAACAATCACAATTCCAATCACAAGCTCCAAAGGAGGGCGCCTCTGAGAACATGATTACCATGATACAAGGTCTTTCATCTATGTTTCAACACAGTCAGCAGAAAACTGATCAATTCATACAGAAAGCTGAACAGAATCAGTTAACAACTGATAACGCTATTAGAAATTTGCAGACTCAAGTGGGGAAATCGGAAACTGATATGAACTTTATGAAGGATCATGCGTCAACAACACTCCCATCAAAACCTTTTGTGAACCCAAGAGAGCACGTTAATGCAGTCACTCTAAGAAGTGGGAGACAAACTGAAGATCCATATCAACAAAAAGAGGTTAGTAACGACATCGAAAAGGAAGTAGAGGAGGAAACCATCCCAAAGAAAAAGACAACCTCAAACGGCTAACCTAGGGACGCGTTTCTCAATTTTACCATACCACATTCTTTCCCTAGTCGTTTTGCCAAGTCAAAAAAGAAATCTCAAGACAAGGAGATCATGAAAATTTTCAGCAAGTTACACATCAACATTCCATTTATTGAGGCCATCAGAATCTTACCCAAGTATGCCAAGGTTTTGAAGGATTTGTGTACAAGGAAGGATAGGTTGATTGCTAATGAGATTACTCAGGTGGGCGAAAGTGCTACAACTATGTTACTAAAGAAGATGCCTATAAAGTGAGAAGATCGTGGAGGTTTCATGGTACCCGTTACCATTGGTAACCGAAGATTCCAGCGCACTTTGCTTGATTTTGGAGCTTCCATAAGTGTTATGTCAGCCAATGTTTATGATTCTTTGAATCTCGGACCTTTAAAGGAGGCAAAGATCACTATTCAATTGGCTAACAAGTCCAATATATATCCTAAGGGAGTCGTGGAGGACGTGTTAGTTAAAGTGAATAATTTAATCTTTCCAGTTGATCTCTACATTATGGATATGCATAATGAAGATAATTGATCATTTACTTCGTTACTTCTTGGTAGACCGTTTATGAAAACTGTAAAGATGAAGATTGATGTTGATAGTGGTGCACTCACTATAGAATTTGATAAGGAGATCATATGGTTCAATATTTTTGAAACCATACGCTATCCTAGTGATGTTCACTCAGCTTTCTCCATTTATGTTATTGGTTCGTTAATGCAACAAATGTTTGATTTAGATAGTGAAGATGAACTTGGAGTTATGCTACGAAATAATATTGATTTGGACGTTCATGGACAGCCAAACCTGGACGTTGAGTTAGCCAAAGAACTGGTGGATATGTGTGATGCCCTAACAGCACTACAAGAAGCAAAAACGGGTAATATCTCTTATATTTCTTTACCCGTAACTAATGAGGTTCCATTACCTTTTATTGTACAGGCACCGAAACTAGAATTGAAGCCGCTTCCAGTCCACCTAAAGTACGCACGCTTGGGTGATAAAGAAGAACTTCCGGTGATTATTGCAAAGAACCTCACCCCCAATATAAGAAGAACGTCTACTTAGGGTTTTGAAAGAGCAAAAAACGGCCATTGGTTGGAAAATTGCTGATGTCAAAGGCATTAGTCCATCCATGTGCATGCATAGAATCCTAATGGAAGATGATTTTAAGCATGTACGTGATGCTCAGCGTAGGCTTAACCCCCCAATAATGGAGGTCGTGAAAAAATAGATCCTTAAATTACTAAGTGTGGGGGTGATTTACCCAATTTATGACAGCAAATGGGTTAGCCCATTTCTAGTGGTGCCTAAGAAAGCAGGTGTCACTGTTGTTAGAAATCAAGATGAAGAACTTGTTCTTACAAGAGTTTCAAACTGGATGGAGAGCGTGCATAGACTACAGAAAGGTTAATGCCGCAACTGGAAATGATCACTTTCCTTTGCCTTTCATTGATCAGATGTTAAAGAGGTTAGCGGGACATTCACATTATTGCTTTTTGGACGGTTATTCGGGCTACAATCAGATTATTATTACACCAGAAGATCAAGAGAAGACTACTTTTACTTTTCCCTTTGGTATGTTTTCCTAAAGACGGATGTCATTTGGTTTGTGCGATGCGCCTGCCATTTTTCAGAGATGTATGGTTAGTATATTTTTTGACTATGTGGAACGCATTATTGAGGTATTTATGGATGATTTTAGTGTTTATGGCAATTCATTTGATATTTGTTTACAAAATCTTGAACTTGTGCTTAAAAGATGCATAGACACTAATCTTGTTTTAAATTGGGAGAAAATTCACTTTATGGTACCATTGAATAGTGCTTGGTCATATTGTGTCCTCTCGAGAGCTCAAAGTTGACAAAGCAAAGATAGACTTAATAAAAAACTTAAAATATCTCACTTCGGTGAGGGAAATTCGTTCTTTTCTTGGTCATGCAGGTTTTTACAGGCGGTTTATCAAGGATTTCTCCAAAATCTCAATGCCGATGTGTAAATTATTGCAAAAGGAGGTTATTTTTTACTTCAACAAGGAGTGCAAGGATGCCTTTGATAAATTGAAAGAATTTTTGACAACTGCACCAATTATCAAGTCACTGGATTGGAGTATACCATTTGAATTAATGTGTGATGCAAGTGATTATGCAGTTGGAGCTGTTTTGGGTCAAAGAGTAGACAAGCTGTTATGATTTATTATGCATCTAGGACCCTAAACGATACATAAATCGACTATTCTACCACTGAGAAAGAATTTTTGGCTATAGTGTTTTCACTAGAAAAATTTAGATCTTATTTAGTGGGTTCAAAAGTGGTTGTGTATTTTGATCACGCAGCACTTAGGTACCTATTAAAGAAGAAAGAAGCTAAGCCAAGATTTATAAGGTGGATACTACTATTGCAAGAATTCGATTATGAAATAAAGGATAAAAGAGGTGTTGAAAATACTGTTGCTGATCACCTTAGTATACTTGTTGTTTCCAAAGAAGAACTTCCTTTACAAGATCATTTTCCAGACGAACAAATTTTGTCAATTGAAGATTCAACACCTTGGTACGCGGATATAGTGAACTACTTGGTAACAAGAAAAGTACCTAGTACAATGTCTAATTTTCAAAAGCTTAAGCTTAAGAAAATAGCCAAGCAGTATGTGTGGGATGTGCCCTACTTGTGGAAATACAGTTTTAATCAAATCATCCGTAGGTGAGTACCTAATTCTGAATTTCAATCTATTCTTAGTTTTTGGCATACTTATGCATGTGGTGGTCACTTTGGTTCTAAACGTACCTCTTTCAAAGTACTTGAAAGTGGATTTTAATGGCCTACCCTATTTGAGGATGCATATATTTTTTGCAAATCTTGTGATAGATGTCAAAGAACGGAAAATCTAGGTGCTCGAAATCAAATGCCACTCACGCCAATACTTGTTATTGAAGTATTTGATATGCGGGGAATTGATTTTATGGGACCTTTTGTTATTTCTAATGGAAAATTTTATATACTTCTTGTTGTGGATTATGTTTCTAAATTGGTGGAAGCTAAAGCCACCCCTACTAATGATTCTCAAGTTGTTTGTGAGTTTGTGAAGGAATATATTTTTCTAGACATGGTACACTAAGAGTGGTTATCAGTGATGGAGGCTTACATTTTCAGAGATCATTCCATGCTCTACTCAAGAAGTACAACATAACACACAAGGTTGGTACGCCGTATCACTCACAAACTAGTGGGCAAGCTGAAATTTAGAACCGTGAGATTAAATCTATTCTTGAGAAAACCGTGAACATACATGGAAAGATTGGAGTTATAGGCTTAATGATGCATTATGGGCATATAGAATGGCGTACAAAACACTGATTGGTATGTCTCCATATCAGTTGGTCTATGGCAAAGATTATCATCTTCCGGTTGAACTTGAACACAAGGAATATTGGGCGATAAAGATGTTTAACATGGATTATGACAATGCGGGTAAACAGAGGAAGTTACAACTTAATGAGCTAGAGGATATACGTAATGATGCTTACGAGAGTTCTCGTATATACAAGGAAAAGACGAAACTTTTCCATGACAAGATGATTTCTCGGAAGAGTTTTGTTGTGGGTCAAAAAGTTCATTTATTTAATTCTCGTCTTAAGTTATTTCCTGGAAAGCTAAGGTCACGATGGGATGGACCGTTTGTTGTTACTAATGTTTTTCCTTATGGTGCAGTTGAGGTTATTAGTCTCACTACAGGTACAACTTTTAAAGTCAACGGACATAGATTGAAGCCATCTTACTAAAATTTTCCTAAAGAGAACGTCGACGTAATTGAACTTCAGGATTCACTCCCTTTGGAGGAGTATCATAATTGGAATGCCAAGTCGGGCTGAGGACATTAAACTAAGCGCTACATGGGAGGCAACCCATCGGTTTTGTATCTCTATCCCTCTTATTTTTAGTTCTTTTAGTTTTGAATATCATATCTTGCATTCCCATCTTAAATTTTACAAGTCCTATATCTATAATGAAAGTTTTGACGAATTCTCATCAGAAAATTCTGACTGCACACTTGTCACGAAAACAACTCTCGAGACTTCATACAGAGTCCGATTTGAGTGGTTGACCCCAACTTTTATAAAGGACAGACTCACCTTTTTTTTCAAAAGAAAAATATGAATTCTTAGTCTATTAAGTTGGACCGATAGGCATGGAAATTTGAGTTTCGGTATTTTTCCAGAACTTTTTCAGATTGTATGTCAGTCAGTCCGTAAGCCATAAAAGTCAGACCGTTTATTGGAACACTGTGAAATTTTGACACCTTATAGAAAAGACGTAGGTGAACAACGTTCGTTTAGGATGTTTTTTTTAGTTCCCTACCCATTGATACAGTCTTCGAGTTTTTCAGGGCTGTTATGTCAGAAATCAGAATTTTCGGTTTTGAACATTGAGGACAATGTTGAGTTTAAGTGTGGGGGAGTAGTTAAGCATGTTTGGATTGCATAAAAAACATATATGTAAACAATAATTTTTGATTTCTTTCATTCTTGAGACTTCATCTTTTGAAGTCAATTATACGAGTTATTTAAGACACTCTAAACCTTTTGAGGTTGAAACAGTTCTTACGGCTATAGATTGAGTTCCACTTTATCGTTCTAAAATCTTTAAATATATACGTTCATAATTGAATGCGAAACTCAGCTATGGTAGTCATTTGAAAGATTCATCCTCACAACTAATTATTACTGAATCACTTATTTTTTGTTTTTGCAGTTTATGTTTCTCTAAAGTGATTTGGTGGGATCCCGATACTGCCGTGAATGTTGTATCAAGGTAATCATTGGTTGAGTATATAAAAGCCCCATAGACAGTTTTCTAACACTCATAAAGAGTGAGCCGAAGAAAAAAAATACGTAAATAAATATATAAGGCTCCTCTTCATTTATCGACACTTGGATAGCAATACGTGTGAAATGTTGTCCCTGTCTCTGTCTCCTAAACAAGCATGGAACGCAGGATCCAAGAAAACTATCACGAATTTGCTGAAAAGGAAAGTGCTCTTAGAGTATCTAATCATGTAGTCGATGAAAATAAAATTCATTTCATCATTATATAACAAGTCAAAAAGACTATTGATGAGGTTCTTGACGCTTGGATAGCAGTATGTGTGAAACGTTGTCCCTGTCCCCGTCATCTAAACAAGCGTGGAATGCAGGATCCAAGGCAACTATCACATACTTGCTGAAAGGAAACATCCTCTTAGACTATCTAATCATGTGGTCAAGTTAAATGGGTGCTTCTCTCAAATATTGCGCTATAAATAAGAATCCTTTGACGACATTCATACAAGTATTGTGGGTAACATCTTTCACTCTAGTTAATATTTGCGTACTTCACTTTTCTATTTACATTTTCTAATCTATCCATGTGATTTCAGTATATGATTGTTGTGATAAATGTCGCAACAAGTACAATGACTATCTTAGTAGAGCTTTGCAAGCAGGTTGAATGTCACACGTAAGTAATTGCTTGTGTGTGATGATTGGAATGTATGTGGGATGTTTGTAGCTAAAGAACTTATGTAAGCTAATTATTTGGATTTCTACTTTGTATCTATACTTAGTGTTCCTTCCAATGCGAGAGATTGAAGTAGGTTTTGTGGGTATACCTCTTGTAAACCCTCACGGGACTATAACTCCTCCACTAGGGACACCTAGGGGTTTAAAGGCTTGTTATACATGCTAAGTGTAAACGTTTTCTCAACGGAATGGAGTTGTTGTATTTAGGATTAGTTTTATTTAGTTTTCTCTAGGACTAGAAAAATCTAAGTGTGGGGGAATTTGATAAGTGCATAATTCATATGATTTTGGTGTCCATTCCATACTTGTTTTAGCTATTATTCTTGCATATTTTCGTGTTATTGTTCTTGTTTTCTCTTATTTTCCTCGGTTAGGTGAATCATCCAAAAAGGAGATACAAAGTGCTGAAAAGAGCTAGGAAGAGAAGTATTCAAAGTATCCAAGTACCCAAGTTCAAGAGAAGTGGAAGAAGAGTGACGAAAAGGAGCAAAATGCTTAAAATCAAGAGACCGGCCAAATACGAAGCTTAACTCATTCAAAATAAGGATTTCTCATTACCATATTGAATATAATTGAAATATAAAAAAAAATGCAACAAGAATGAGGTCATTCCGGACGAAGAAGTTGTGGCCAAAACAAGCTTTTATCGAATACCGAAGACAATAAAGTATGCAAACGGGTACGCATACTTTAATTCCGAAATTTCTGCTGGAATTTGAGGTATGCATACTGGTACGCATACTTAACAAGTAGGAAAACGTGTATGCATACTTTGGAAGTCTTAAATTCACGTTTGGGGTCGTTATTTCATATTTTTGGGTCGGGTTCTTGAACCGAACTAAAAACGTGAATACCAAGCAATGTAAACCTATAAAAAGAGGTATTAGGTCATGAATGAAATATCATCATAAGGTCACGAAATTGTAAGGCTTGGAGAGAAGAAAAATCACATGGAGCAAAAGCTAGGGTTTCGGAGCGGTTCTTCAATCGTAACGATATCTCTAAACTTTTATCATATGTATACCATGGATGCTTCTACATCCATGAGTAGCTAACACACATATTGATTGAGAATGAATTCTAAGTTTTAAACTTGATTTGATTTAATATATGAATCTACTTTGATTTCTTCATATGATTATCGTTTGTTTCTACTATGAGTAAACATTATGATTGATTGATTGTTCTAGGTGGCCAACTAAATCAATTTATTGATTAATTTAAAGCTAGTAAAGGGTTGGGATATCCTTGTAATTGTTGAATAACTCCTACACAAGTAGAAAATGTGAAACCTTGCAGAGGGATTCTGTGGAGCAATCACGTGTAGAAACAATACTAGAAAGTGGACCTTGCGCTAAGAATCTAACTACTAGGATTAACTTAAGTCATAAAACATAAAGCATTCAACCAATCTACACCTTGAGTGTGCTGCTACTTGGTGGTTTGGACGAATAAAATCTGGTATTCGAGCGCTTCGGTACCCAGTGAACAAAGAACTTTAGATAATATCACTGCGCTAGCTACTTTTCTACGGTTGGTGATAATCTATGATTAATGACAAATAGATGAATACATTAACTCATTGACGATTTATTATCAAAGAAGGATTCATTGATCATATTTCTCTCTATTGATTACAATATAATTTTATTTGTTTTGATTATTTATTGTGTTCATAATCGAAAACAACACCCCCCTCATTTGTGACACTTCAACAACTAAAACTCACTGCTCTTCGTGGGAACGATCCTTACTTCCATTATATTACCAGTTAATTGTGTGGAAATAAGATTTTTAATTTGATTGCACTTACGACAACCATCACAGTGGTGACTTGTGATTAATCAACCGAAGATTCGGAGGAAGAAGATATTTTTGTATATAAGTTGAAGTCAGTTGACGAGGTGTCTCGATCGGTACCAATGGCTAAAAAACAAACAAACAAAAAGGACAAACTTGCGATGTTCAGTTCCTCTCTAGGTCTTGATCGTGGAGGTAAAGAAGCTGATCAGGTTAAGAACATCTTTGTTGGTATTGTAAATAGACATTACACCTTAAAATTAGTCAAGAAATTGGGTCATAGCAATGAAGATTTTAGGATAAGATTTTGGTAGAGGGAAAAGAACCCTTATGCCCAAGAAGAAGTTATAAGGGCTTGTACCTTCCCTTGATGCGGTTAGGCGCCGCTAATCTTGTTTCTCTTTTTTATTTTTCAACTAAAATTTTAAACTTTTTAAATAAAAAAAAATGAGAAGAAGTTTCCACTAATATAGACAACACCACCATAAAACGGAAAGACTTATAGGGCATCAGTACGTGGCCTGTAGTCAAAAATTTTGTTTGGAAATGTCTTACAGACATATATGAAAATGCGGGGGTCTAACAACCACACCCAACAATTCGTTTGACAATCTGGGAATACTTACACCAATATACTTTCTAGAGAATAAACTAGACAGTCAGACTCAATCCAGAGTAAAGTATATCAAAGAGTTTAATATCTCTAACTCTTAATTCAATCTGCAATTAGTAAGTAGAAATCAGCGAGTCCAATTGAATATAAAAGGAGTTACTTGAACGGTACCAAAGACCAACGTTCAAGTGTCAATCAATTTAAATCAACAACCAAAGGTTGGATATTCTAATTGATTGATTTTAATGCACAACTATTGATATTTCAATTATATAACAAGATATAATGCGGAAAAGAAATAACACAGACACCAGAATTTAGTTAACGAGGAAAACCGCAAATGCAGAAAACCCCCGGGACCTAGTCCAGTTTGAACACCACACTTAACTTAACTTCAGATTGGACTGTAGTTGAAACCTAATCAATCTCACATTGATTCAAAATACAGTTACGTTCCTTAGTCTCTGATCCTAGCAGGATACTACATACTTGATTCCCTAAGTTGATTTCACCCACAACCAAGAGTTGCTACGACTAGGGATGCACAACGGGTAGGGTGGGTAGGATATGGCCTATACCCGCCACCCTACCCGTTTACTGGCGGTTAAGAAAATATTTACCCGCCACCCTACCCGCCAAATAGTGGATAGGGTAGGATACGGTTAAAAAACTGGCGGGTAGGGTAGGGTTGGCGGGTATGGGTAGGGTATGTGCATCCCTAGGTAGGGTGGGTAGTATATGGCCTATACCCGCCACCCTACCCGTTTACTGGCGGTTAAGAAAATCTTTACCCGTCACCCTACCCGCCAAATAGTGGATAGGGTAGGATACAGTTAAAAAACTGGCGGGTAGGGTAGGGTTGGCGGGTATGGGTAGGGTATGTGCACCCCTTGTTACGACCCAAAGTCGAAGATTTGATAAACAAATCTGTCTCACACAGAAAAGTCTATGGATTGAATAAATATGTCTCTCACAAAAATACCCAAGAGTTTCTGTTCCGTCTTTTGATAAATCAAGGTGAACAGGAACCAATTGATAATCCAGACTTATATTCCCGAAGAACAGCCTAGTATTATCAATCACCTCATAATAATCTTAATCGACTAGCGAAACAAGATATTGTGGAATCGCAAACGATGAGAGGAAGATGTTTGTGATTACTTTTATCTTACATATCAGAGAAATTAATCTCGAGTCAATTATTTCAATTGTACTCAATACGATAGAATCGGGTAAGATCAGAACACGCAACTACAAAGAGAATAGTTGGGGTCTGGCTTCACAATCCCAATGAAGTATTTGAAGTCGTTAACCTATAGGGTCTCGAATAAACCTAAGGTTAAGGAGAATCGACTCTAGTTTATTCAACTAGTAACACACATGATGTGTGGGGACTAGGTTTCCTAGTTGCTAGAGTACTCCTTTATATAGTTTTCAAATCAGGGTTTGCAATCCAAGATACCTTGGTAACAAAGCATTCAATATTCACCGTTAAATGAAAAACCTGATTCAACCAAGCTAATATCTTTCAACCGCTAAATCGAACTTAGCTTGTTACACACAAACGAAATGTTCCCTCATCTAGGTTTATGTAACCGTACCCAAACGTGTACACCATGTTGGCTCTCAAATAGTTAACCGAGGTTAGCCATATGATTACTCTCATATCAACTACACAATCTATGTCTTAATCCGAGACATCTATAAATAGGCTAGAAATCAGTTTTGATCACTAACATTGACAAACATATACGACCTCCACCATATCACTGTTAAATGTGATGCCTCATTTATCTCTAGTAATGTACACAATCGTATAAGCCTAATTTTACGCGATTCTGCATGTATGTGAAAAGGATGTAGCACCAAATGCATGAGAGGAATTCAAGACTAAGAGCAACTAGAATACACAACTTTTACAGCAACAACGAAATGGTGCAAAGAATTACAACTGACACACGTTATCATTGAAATGGATCTTCAAAGCATAATGAACTACATCAACAACTCTGAGTTATCTATTGTTTGGAAAAATGAAACTTTTATCATAGATACTTTGAGTCATTTAAATAGTGGACTTCAATGAAAATGCAATTTCATTCAGAAATCTGTAATAAGGCGGCAAACAAATTAGCAACACATATCAAATATTTGGTATGATAAGCCACCTAGTGTCCTAGAAGAGCATATGTATGCAAACTTTGTTCAGGGAACTAAATCTTTGTGTCGAAAGAAAAAGAGGAATTATCATTCGACAATTTTGCCATTGCCACATCATATCTTTGAAAGTTTGGCCAGAATGCATTAGGTATAGCGCATGAGCTAAAATTGTGTACCACTTCATTGCTTCTGCTTTAAGATTGTGTGACGTGTACGGTGATTACTTTACGGTTATAAATAAGAAAATTAATCAATCTTCAAGACAACTGCCATGTGACGTGCACGGTGGTTATTTTATAGTTATAAATAAGAAAATAAATCAATCTTCAAGGTAGCTACCATGTGGCAATTTTTGACTTGTGCGTTTCTAAACTTATGTACGAAAATGCTTTATATTTCGGAAAAAATCCCGCGATTACCGTCGTAACACACAAACAGGGAGACCCGCCTTTGTCCATTTATAATCCTTATGTTAGAGGGTTCTCCCCTCGTTCGTCCGATCCTCTTGCGGGATTTTTCTAAATTATTTTGGGCGTCGACCTAAAAAAAAAAGAAAGAGAAAAAAAACTTACAATCGCCCTGAGAAATGCTAATCACCCCAAAAATCATCCCCAACCTTCCACATAATAAACTTAAGTGGTCCTCTGTTTTCTCCAAGGGCGGAGACATAATCAAAATGTGTGGTGGTGGCTGACGCCATCTAATGGGGAGTAGACTTGCGGGTATATAGCACTTCCGACCACCCTAATTATTATTTTCGGTCTGTGTACAGTGATTTTTGTCATTTTTCCTCTGCGTGCCTGCCATCAAACAAATAAATTGACCCAACTTTGTTTCTGAAAGAGCCTTTTTGACCCCAATTGTTTCACACAAATGGAACTGCAAAAGACAAAAATGTCAGAAACCATCAGACAGACGAGGATGAGTTCCTCATTCTTATAAAACGACTCAGACATTCACCTAATCACTATTCCTCCCTTTTAAAAGAAGAAAAAGAAGAAGAGTAAGACATGTATTGAGAGTAGTGTTTTCAATGGATGGATAAAAAACTTGAAAACGAAGAAGAGACTCCAATGATCAAATAGGAGGAGATATTGGTATGTACCCTTATAACTCTTCTACTTGAATGGGGTTTGGAGATAAATTATATAATTTTTCATTTTTTTAAGCAAAAGGGGTTTTGTTTTTTTTTCTGAAGCAAAAGGGGTTTCGAAGTCTTTGTTTTTGTCATTACAATCTTTTAATTGGAGTTGAGTTTTTATAATCTTATTGAGTTGTTCACCTTAAATACTGTTGATTAGTTGATCATCAAGAAATGGTCTCTTCATTTTCTTTGTTTGAGAGGAGCAGAGAGAAGGGGAGGAGACCAAAATCAAACCCAAATCTTCTATTTCGGACTTGGGGTCTTTAAGAAGATTCCTGTTTTGCATAGGGTTTCGTGGTCCCAGATTCACTTGGGCATCTAAATTTAGATGCATTTATGGAGGTTTTAGTTTAAGCATGACATTAGATTGTTGGTATTACTGGTTCATGAGAACCAATATCTGTATATTATGCATATATGATTAAGAAATTCTAGTAGGTTCTATGGCTTTGTGATTTCCAATCCAAACTTGTTCAGCATTTTAGTTTAATAATTATTGCACAGCATAACCAAGACCTAGACAAGTATGCAAGTCTAGGCTCAGTGATCAATTTGAACAATTACCTCCTTTCTGGGTTGCATAGATACTGGTAGGGGAGTCCGACACCGAGACACCGATACGTACTGGAGAATCCAATTCGGCATTTAGAAAAATGGCTGATACGGGGGTACCGGCCGACACGGCCTACATATAATTTTGTTAGTGTAATTTTAATAAGGAATCAATAGAGCACACAAGTTCATTGTAATCCCCAAAGCACTCATTGTACACCTCTATCTCACAACATTTCATTCCCACATTGCTCACAAACTCCAGAGTCCAGACTTCCTCTCTCAACCCTCTTTATGAGGGGAGTAAACTCTTTGGTTTTGTCTTTAAGTGTTTCTCCACTTCACAAGTCCAAAACACTAGAAAAGCAAGAACTTTAAGAGTTTACATGGCAAGTTTACATGCATGATCCAGTTTATACTACAAAAATTCGGATCCTCTTGATTTGGATACGACTAGATTGTAGTATACATACCCCTTACTGAGCATTTATTTTTGTAGTATAGAACGTTCATCGCTAAGCAGTAATTTAAGTGGAAAATTCTTGCAGTCACATGTGTTATTTTCTCTTGTCCAAATACTAGACAGTTCTTTTATCCTTACCTATTAAGCAAAAAATTTTATGCTCACCAACAAAAACACACACAAAACCATACTACTTTACAAAAAACTAAATTCATGTGAATTGTCGATGAGTTTGCACCCTAGACATAAAGCAGGATATATTGATTCAACACAAATCAATATTTTATACATGGTCACCGTTGGGCACGGACCATCCTGTAGCCAGCAAACTTAGGATTTACTCGAGATTGTCGACGCCGTCATTGTCCTCTAGATGTCCCGTACAAAAAGTTGGTTTTATTCTGAACCTAAACCTTTTTAAATATTTCAGCAGTAGTTTGGGTTTACTGTTGATTTTAATTGAGTTCAATAGGATGGGAATATGTCGCAAGTAATGATTTTTGGCGAGGATGATATTTCCATTTTCGATGACTTGGTAGGTTGAAAAGGTATTGGGTAATTCCGAGATTGTTAACTGTTACTTTGAACAAACATCTCAGATTGATTCTGTTGGTAGTTGGTACCCTATGTTTTTATTACTGGATAGGTTCTGAACCATTGCAGTTATGGTATTTGTAAATCTACTCAAATGTTTATGAATATACACTTTCACCACATATGAATGTTGTACCCTTATATCAAGTCATGTTAATGATGTTTCTATCATAACCCATTTTGTTTTTCTGCTGATCATTCAGGTACCTGCAAGACTGCTTTACATCCACACTGTGCAAAGGAAGCAAGAGTCCCCTAGTTGGGAAAAAGATTGGTGTATGTCATAATGAGCAGCAACACCAACTTCCTCCTTTTTCTTCTTTTTTTCAGTGTTATTAGAGTGTAAGAAAATAAGGATCGAGTCTCTTGTATGGCCATCTAAAAATTGGCCCGAACAGTCTCTTGTATGGCCCATCTAAAAATTGGCCCGAACAGATAAGTAATTAGTGAATAGAAGATTTTGACAAACAGCATTCCAATTCATATCACTCTCTTGTGTGATTGTGATTAGGCGGCTGGCTCTGCTGCTTGTATTGCTATTCCTTTAGGGTTCTCTAATTTATTCTCCTGTTTCTCTGATTGATGCACTCTAAACATTCAATTGGATTTCATGGTATGTTTTTCAATCAAGATTTAATACTTCTTCTTTTATGAATCTCATGATAGAAAACAATCAATTCATTGAAGATATTTTTAATTGGATCAAATCTGTGTCTAATTGATCTGTAATTTCAGGAGATTGAATTTACAATTGAGGTTATTCTTCTGTAGGTATCATGCTTGAGTTTTTAAATTAACCTCTCTATAGATCTTGAAAGATTGAAAACTTATCAATGGTTCTTAAGTTATGGATTAATCAAATCCTTGTTCCTTAATTTTGATATGGAATTTAAATTTTCAATCAAGATCATGATTGAATTTTATCTGGAAGCAATCAATTTATTTATTCAAGATATTGCTAATTCTATGAAATCTGTTTCTTATTGATCTCTAATTTGAAAAGATTGAATTTACAATTAAGCTTAAGCTTAAGATTTCAATTTTATCATGTTTCTTCAGTTATAAATAAATTAAATTAGCCAGCGTTAAGGAAAAATTCTTGTTGTGCAAAGGCATCTGAGAAGAAGATAACTGGGGTTATGAAATAGTCATTGACTATTTCCGAAACCCTTCAGAGTTTTCACTTGCAGTTTGAAGGAGGGGATTATTCCAAGGTAGTTATGTTATCAGGATTTTAGTCTCCCGAGGTCTGATTAAGGAAAACATTCCCTATAAGCTCAGTTTCAGTAATGGCAGACAAGTCTTTATTTGACAAGTTTGCTAAAAGGTATGAGCTAGAGGTTTCTGAATTAATGAAGGTACTCCAAAGGTCGGCTGAAATTCCAAGACCTACTGCAGAACTGAAGGATTTGATGAGCTGAATATGCGGTAATTATGACGTTCTCAAATCATGCTGTGTATTGTCTTTGAAGGGAAGCAATATGTGAGTGAAACTATGCAAGGTGAAACAATGGGAAGCAATATGTGAGTGAAACTATGCAAGGTTCGTTTGAATATGATATTCAAATAGCATTCTGGAACATCCTTCTTTCACGAGTGTCTGGGAAAAATATAATGACGATATCTTTTTTCGTTTTCTTTTTATGTGCTCTAAAAAGGGTCTCTATAAGGCTTGGTTAGGAAACAAATTACCTCAACTTCGGGTTTAATAAAGCCTGATAAGTGATTCTTGAAGAAGTTCACTAAGAAGTACCACCGTTAAGTTCCTGAAATGTGGAATCTGTATATTGTATAGCAAGGTCCATTGAATATTAAAGAACCGCATGTTAGTAGTGCTTCCTAGTTATGAATTTGGTGGCATGAGTATGTTATGTGAATTCTTAAACAAGTTTTCACGTTGTTGAGTTGTCTAGCGAAATAAAAAATTGTGCACTAACCTGAAACTTTTTGGGTGTCAACAAGTAGAGTTGAGTAATTTTAACTTGTATGCTTTTATTATGGCTTCAAGTTTGTTGTCGGAAACCATTAGAAGAGTTTCGGTTTGCTCTTAATGTTGGCATCTATGTGTTTTGCGCAACAAATCTCCATTTGGTTAAACTAATCTTATTTATACTATGTTAAGTTGGATTAGTCTTAATCCGCAGTAAGGCATGTTTATGGTATTAAGACTAGCTTAACGTTGATGCTAGTTAAGGTTGAGTTTAAGCATGACATGTCTTTTAGTTTGACATGTCATATGAGCTGTCCAATGTAGCCATGAGGTGTCCTCCAGTTCATAATGAAAGGTTGGAATGACATGTGGCAAGCATGATTCGGACTCACTTCTCGCCTCATATGTTTTATAAGGAAAATATGTTTTCATCCATCAAGGAATATGAGGAAATAGAAGTTGATAATAAGTCATGAAAGGTTAGGTGTCTTGTGTGTGTTTCTATTTCCTTATACTACAACCTGTTTTAAGTATGAATCATATGTAGTATAGTGCTATGTGTGTGGTTCAAGGTCTGATTTCAGCATAAATTGTTTTCCACAATGTTTAGGTCTTAATTGTAGTGTTAATTGAGCTGAAATTCCTACATTCAACTCCTATTTCGCCTAGTTATTACATATTCAGCAGTTAGGTTGATTGTAAGATTGAGCTCTCGGATTGTATACCATCTAAAGTTAGAGTTCTTTTTATATGCCGTACTTCATACTTGATTTGGTGTGGTTGAAAAATCAGGACAACAAGTATTAGAGCAATTGTAAGAAGGCTTGTACATCACAATAAAGATATGTTCACATCTGTGGTATATTTCGACTTCTCAACATTGCGGTTTTGCTTCAAGTATAAGGTTTGAATTTTTCTGTTTTTGAGAAATTGTAACTTGTAATTATTTGTAGCTTCCATTACTCGACTAGGTGTTGCCAAAGTGATACTTTGAGATTATGTGGAAGTGTTTTAATGAGAGTACATGTGATTGTGATGGTTTGTTTGATTCATTCAGAAATTGTAAACACGAATCTTGCCCAAAGGTGTTCAGTGTTTATGAAATCTGATGTGAATCAAGTCTCATATGAGTTGAAGCTTTTCATATGAGAATTTGTCTTAAACTTATTAAGAGTCATTACATGTCGTATTTCTTCCCAAAGATGATTTGTGATGGTACGGAGTCTTGTTTTGAGTTTAAGATGTTATATTTCTTGCTTATTATTAGTATGCTATATATATGGTTAGTCTACATAGCTAAATAGAGTGATTAATATTATAATAAGCATGTGTATTGTGGTTGAATCTGAATTCAGTGGGAGTGATGTTTATGATTCTGTAAACATGTTTGTTTCCCCTGTGTTAATCTGAATTTCAATAGAAGTGTGATGTTTATGGATTTATTCATGTTATGCTTATTGACATGCTATTTATTTGGTTCATGTAATAGCTTTATAAAGTGATAATAAGTGTGGTCCGTTATGTATGTTGCGGTAACATCTGAAATGCAATGGGAATATGATGTGTATGGCTTTATCGTCATATTCGTTGCCTTACTTTGTATGGTATGTATGCTCATAAAGTAGTCTCTGGTAGGAGACATATGGTTCTTATTTGATATCGTTAATGTCCTAAAGTTCTTGGTGTCATTAGAATACGAGCATAGTGCTTAACTCAAGCAAGACAATGGGGATATTAATAAGGACAAAATGCAGGTGGCATAAGAGCATATGTAGTGCGTCTTGTATGGCATAAAGCTAAGCTAATAAAGTTGCAAGTGCAATTCAGTTTTGGCAGAGGTTAGGCCAAATAAAGTTTCCAATTTCAGTTTGGTTTCAGCATAAGGCTAAACTAATAAAATGTTTTGTATTTTTGGGAAATAAAATGTTTTACTTGAGAATAGTAGGTCGTCTAGTTTTCTGAGTGTAAAAATGACTTGCGCATCTAAAACGTGACGTGTAGGTTTCTATGGTCGAAGGTTAGTGTACGATTTGACTCGAGTGTGCGGCTAGCATAAAAATTCTTTTATAAAGTCTTTAAGAAAAGCTTTGTTGCTTAAACAAGTGGGAGATGTTGGCATTTTTGTGTTTTCCGCAACAGGTCTCCATTTGGTTAAATTAATCTTGTTTATACTATGTTAAGTCTGATTATTCTTAATCCGCATTAAGGCACGTTTATGGTATTGAAGACTAGCTTAAGGTTAATGCTAGATAAGGTTGAGTCTAAGCACGACACGTCTTTTAGCTTGACATGTCATACGAGCTGTCCGATGTAGCCGTTAGGTGTCCTCCAACTCATGATGAAAGGTTGGAGTGACATGGGGTAAGCATGACCAGGACTCACTTCTAGCATCATATGTCTTATAAAGAAAATATGTTTTCATCCATTAAAGAATATGAGGAAATAGAAGTTGATAATAAATCATGAAACATTAAGTGTCTTGTGTGTGTTTCTATTTCGTTGTACTACAACCTGTTTTAAGTATGAATCATATGTAGTGTAGTGCTATGTATGGTGCTGGTTTCTTGTGTTGCTGATTATGCTAATATCAGGTTGATTTTAGCATACAATGTTTAGGCCTTAAGTGTAGTGTTAATTGAGCTGAAATTCCAACACTTAATGCGAACTGCTGTATTAAGTGTAGAATTTATATGTAAGCTAAAAGATTACATGAGTTTGGTTTCTTATTCATGTAAATGCCTTATCGTGCACTGTACAGAGTCAGAAGATGGACTATAAAAATGTTACTTGTTAATTTGATCATATTCTACTCGTTTTTTTTTTAAGTCTGAAATGTCAAAATGCTGTAACTGGAACTATAATGTTCAACTTGGCAGGTGATTTCAGTGAAGTTAGTGTAGCTACAGAAGAGAATCAAGCAATATGCATGCAGGCGTTCATAGGCTTTCTTACTGCAGTACAATGGTCCCAAGGTCTGGGTGTTAGGAGGGTACAGCTGCAAGATATTTGTGGGAGCAGATGTAAGCCAGTATTTCTTTTTTGAGTTTCCCAAATGGCTGTTTGTTTTTCTCAGTTACGAGTTTTGTAAAATGATTATATAGTTAAGAATCTGATCTAGTAGCATAGAATATGATTAAAACTTTCATCATGGTTCTTCTTTTGCAGATCCTATATTTGTGAGTCAAATTTCATGTTTAGAGTAGTATATCGCATCCGTGAATGATGTAAAGGTTGAGTTCTGTTATTGGTTAGAATTAGTTAGGAACTTTTAAATATTTGAAACAGTAAAGCTTATTCCTTTGTTGGGCTTGACTCTTGAGGTTAAAACTTGACTATTTTAGACTCATTTCTAAATGTTGGAGCCCAAACTGTAAGTACTGGTTGAAGTTTACTGATTTTGGTTTTCAATTTGGGTTATAGCTTTTTACTTCATTGATTATGGTTCTCGTCGGATTTCTTGTTTTGTTTTCTCAACGATGTGTTGTACAGTAATCTAAATTTAGTATTCGTATTAATATACAGTTATGCGCTTTCATATTGGTGTAATTATAGTTAACATTTTAATCTGTAATGATAACAAATCCACCTAGATATAGTTTCTGTTTTCTTGATTATGATGTTGGTGTAGTAGGTGGGTTTGGTCCTTCAGATGTGCACTTGCTTCTGGAGTTTAGGTCGCGTACCGTGAGTTTGGACTCTAATTATTTCCTAACATTAAGCAATATCACATGCCATGATCTCCTGAATATATGAAATGGCTTGATAGTGTGCAGTGAACTGAATTGTCAGGTTTAGTTATCTGTAAACACAACACATTATGTGGAAATAGTGATCCGAATCTTGTAGTGGGAAACAGATTTTTTTAGAGAGATATATCCCTGCATATAGAGGGAAAAGTTGGATTGGTGGAGGTTTAATTCAGCTCCAAGGGGTGTATTTGAGGAACAAAAACTGAGTTCACTAGAAGGCTTTAAGGGCATGCTCTTATCCGGGAAAGTACTATTTGTTTGTGACTATTCAGACAAGCAACAGTCTTCAAGTCAATGTCACGGTTTCTTGTTTCATAAACAGACCTGAACGGCTTTTTGTTTGCAGGGTGGATATTTTGACGACTTCCTCTCACATTTGATGAGTTCCCACTGTGCTCTTGTCCAACAATGGCGAGAAGTGGAGATCCCACGGTATTTGTGGTAATTTCGATTTAACTAAATTAACATATAAGTTTCCTTAGAAATAAAATAGCACTGTCGAGGAAAATTATAGAAGTACCTATGAGTGATACTAACTTATGTATATGTATGAGTCAATTTTTGTATTGGTTTATTAATTCTTTTTTCCTTTTTTGCAGGATATAATTTTCAAATGTCATTATAAATGACCGAAATCCTGAGGCAGAATTTTGATAAAGGAATGATCCCTTCCTTTGTATCCTTGAAGTATATTTAGTGGAGATGCAGATAGATTTAAAGAGATTGTAGAAAAGGTTAAAGAAGTGAGTTTCTATCCTTTAACAAAATTTGTCAATGCATTACATGGATTGACATCAACGAGCGAAGCCAATTGGGTTTCTATCCTATACGAATAGTTGACTATTTCTGAAACCCCAAGAGTTTTTACTTGCAGTTTGAAGGAGGGCATTATTCCAAGGTGTTATGTTATCAGGAGTTTAATGTCCAGAGGTCTCATTAAGGAAAACATTCCTGTAAGCTAACTTTCAGAAACGGCAGACAAGTCTTGTCCAACATTGGGGAGAAGTGGAGATTGAATGGTGTTCATGGTAATTTTCATCTAACTCTGTTAAAATATTGGTTTCCTTACAAGCAAAATAGCACTGTTGAGGCGTGTAGGAAAACTATATAGCACTGTTATGAAATACTGTTATAGCAGTACATATGAAAGATAATAAAAGCTACTTCTTTACTTCCAAGATCTGCGTATTATAGAGTGCTTCTTTAGTTTTTGGACGATAATAACCATATTAAGATAACAAAAACCACACAGTCACTGTCTTAGCATATCAGCTTTAAAATATCTAGATCAAAACTCAAACAGAAAAATACTAAACAATTGTTATCATTACATGTGAATATCCTGTTGAAACTATTAAGAAACCAGCCACGTTCTTAGCATGCGCATCTCAGTCCTCTTGATGATCTTCTGATGAGATATCGCCAGGACTGACAAAATATGGAGTGACCTTTTCAGAGATATTAATGTCTGTTATATTTTCAATGTGTTTTAGCCTGTGGACAGAAACTATATTAAGTACTAGTAGTATGAGAGATTTTCATCTCAATGGCTTGTTGCCTGCGGACAGAAACTATATTAAGTACTAGTAATAATTTGAAAAGAATGACTTAAAAGCTAATGATAACTTACATGGCTCTGAAAATTTGTTCGAGGGACGCATCGAAGAACCTTCTTTCCATGCTTCCTGGAGGAAGTTGGGTAGGAGAGGCAGTGGGCGAGGTATCCTTGGGTACCATAGTAGGTGCGGGTGAAGGAACCTCAGTAGCTGAAGTTGCAGCAGCAGATACATTACCAGGTACGGGAGTCACAGCTGTTGAATGTGCAGCAGCTTCAGTTACACACTCGTCTCTGCTTGCGGCATCCATAGTAGGTGTGGGTGAAGGAACCTCAGTGGCTGAGGTAGCAGCAGCAGATACATTACCAGGTACGGGAGTCACAGCTGTTGAATGTGCAGCAGCTTCAGTTACACACCCGTTTCTGCTTGCAGCATCCATAGTAGGTGTGGGTGAAGGAACCTCAGTAGCTGAGGTAGCAGCAGCAGATACATTACCAAGTACGGGAGTCACATCTGTTGAGCTATCTTTACCGTCAGTTCCCTACTGGGTTGGTAAACCCCCATGCACTTTTGGAACTCCTTATAGCAAGCAACCTTGAGCTAATAGGTGTAAAAAGAATTTAACCATCATGTTGTAAAATTTGGTGACAAAAGTAAACCGATCAAACAATATTCTATCTTATTATATTACTCCCTCCTATTTCTAATTTATACACAAACTAACCTTTTATTCAGAAATTGAGGGAGTATATTGTAGAAGTGACTAGAAGTTCCTAACACATTTGCGTTGATTAAGATAATTCGGACTACCGGGAAAGTAATATGGACATAATCACTTTTTAAAGCTCTAATTATGTTTTTGTACTAAATTACATTACAATCTTGATTCTATATAGGGAACAGTTATCTCGAGATAAAGATTTTGCCTAAATTTTACCAGGTTGAACCGAAGTTCCTTGGAAAGTAAAATATTATTTAAAATGGACAAAAGATGATATTTTTTATCCAAAAACATAGTGAATATCTCTGTAATTTAATATAATAGAATGATATTAAGATTATTTATTAGTTTATAGATGTCGTACTGTATAGATAAAAAAGAAATTTGGAAAAGATTAAATCTTAATTTTTCTTTTTGATCGACAAAAAAAGATTGTCTTGGCCAGAAAAGAAAAAAAGGTAGAAAAAGGTTATACATCGAATGAGAATGTGGGGACAATTGCCGATTTCACACCTGGAAAACAAAAATTAAAAACAAAACAAAGTGACGGCTAAGTCACGACCATGTCGCTCTCTATGAGGCGTTTCGTGGTTGTGCCTTGAGTTTTGTGCAAGCAGTTCTTTCTTCGTCACTACGTCCCCAAGATAAAAACAGCTGAGAAAACGCCCTTCAATCTCTCACGCACACAAAGAAACTAAGTTAATTCTAATCTTAGTTAGACTTATCAAATGTAGGATTTTTTTTGACACGAAAAGGGCAAACTCATTAAAATCTTAGGAAGTCATCAAGTAATGAAACCTAACAAACAGTACAATTAGTTGTTGTTAATAACACCATTCCAGTTACAAAACAAAATACTCAAAGAGTATCCCACAAAAAGATTAGTGCATCTAGCCCAGTTGAACAAAGTACACTTAACTGAGATTATTAGCTGATTCAAGTTTTTTCTTCGATCACCAAATAGTCTAGTATTCCTCTCATTCCAGATTGTCCACCAAATCCCAAAGGATAAAAAATCCCAAATTCTTCTGATCAATTTTTGCTTTTCACCATTCCTACAAGTTGGATTTAACAGTGTCAGAGAATACCCAAACGAACCCAAAACTATCAAGAAAATAATTCCATAACTTTTGAGTCTCGCTTCAATGTAAGAAAAAATAATTATTTGTTTAAATTCCTGACCCACATACTAAACAAATATTAGAATTGCTTTTCCCGCCCTCATCAAAAAATCCAACATAGGAGCACCATTAAAACAAGGGGCACTTTAGAATTCCACAGTTGTTTATGAGGGAAAGAGAGAAATCCATCAACATCTAAAGAGGAGTAAACATTAGTTATAGAAGATTTCGTAGCTAGTTCCCACTTTCTTGTATCCTCTAAATCAGATAAAGCAATTCTAGTTGAAATATTACCCCGTTGTTGAAGAAGCAAGACAGTCTCTCCTAATTCAATCTCATTAGGATTTCTTTTAAAATCAAAACTCCATGCACCTTCCAGTGAAACTATTGCACTAACAGTGGCATCTTTCTTTCTAGACAATTTATAGATAGTAGGAAAAGAATGTTACAAAGAATTAACACCCAACCATCTATCCTTCCAAAAAACTCATTTTGTTCCCAATGTTGACAGTAAATAGAGTATTTTGTCTAACATGTTATCTGGCTTTCAAAATACCACCCAAAGACTATATCCCACAGATTTTGCATAAATATTATGAAGAACAGAATTAACATTACCTCCAAATTTCTCCCAAATGATTTTCCTCCATAAGCCTTATCTTCCTTAACGTATCTCCAGATCCATTTGCAATGCAGTACTTTGTTAACCAATTTCAGCTTCTTAATACCTATTCAACCTCCTTTCTTTGATAGTGTAACATTAGCCCAAGATACCCAACTTCTCTTCTTAGTTGTATTGGAAGAACCCCACAAGAAATTACGAATAATTCTTTCAATTTCTTTCATTACTGACACGTGCATTTGAAACATAGTTAAATAATATAATGGCAAACTAGCAATACCACTATTTATCATTATCAGTCTCTGACCCTTTGACAAGTATCTTTTCTTAAGTACTAAGTTTTTGATGAATTCTCTGAATGATGATGTCCCAAACAGCTCTACATTTTGATTTACTACCCAAAGGGATTTCCAAATAGTTAATTGGAAATGTAGTGAGTATACAACCAAAAGCAGCAACACAGTTTTCACTATTGTGATTCTCCCCAATTCCAATAATAACACTTATTCTAAAATTCACTCTTAAACCAGATATTAGTTTAAAAGCAAAAATAATATTCTTAAGGTTACTTACTTGCTCTTCAGAGTCATCTAAAAATACTATTAAATCATCTGCAAATTGCAAATGATTAATAACAGTGCCAGTAGGAGAGACTTTGAAACCAATAATCAAATTGTTACCAGCAGCTCTTTTAATCATCATTAAAAGAATTTCAGCAATCATGATAAACAAAAATTGAGAGATATGATCTCCCTGCCTAATTCCTTTTTGACTTATGAACATGTCAATGGCCTCTCCATTTATTAGAATAGAGAATCTTGCAAATGAAATACACCATTTTATCCAGCTTCTCCAAATGTTGCTAAAACCAAACCTCTAAAGCACCAAATCAATGTGATTCCAATTTATATTGTCAAAAGCCTTCTTAAAATCAACTTTACAAATAATGCCGGATTTATTTTCTCTTTTTCTTGAATCAACCAACTCTGTTGCAATTAGAATGCCATCATTAATATGTCTCTCATGGACAAAAGCACCCTGAAATTCAGAAATAATATAAGGAAGAACCAACTTTAACCTTTCAACTAGGATTTTAGACACAATTTTATAAACTCCTCCATCAAGCTTATTGGTCGAAAGGTGTTGAGAGAAACATCTCCATTACATTTTGAGGTCAACTTTAAGTTGGTACAATTTAATCTTCAATCTAAAGAAGAGGAAGATTCAAACTACTTGATGACTAACATTAAATCATGTTCTACAATATCCCAAGAAACCTTGAAGAACTTCATTGTAAAACCATCAGGCACAGGGGCCTTGTTAGTGCCAAAATGTATGATCACTTGCTTGACTTCATCCTCAGGAAAAAGTCTTTCCAAAGCAATAACATCAGATACAGAATATAAGGCATTTGTAGTTCTTCAAAACTTGGTATGATTGGCATTTGCTCAGTGAAAAGATTAGAATAAAAGTCTTTTGCAGTCTTGGAAATTTTATCCTTACCATAAGTGATAGAACCATCAATGTTTAAACAATTGATGTTATTTTCTTTGTACATGTAAGAGGCAATCTGATGCAAGTACCTATAATTTCTTTCACCATCTTTAGCCCATTTATCGTTAGCTCTTTGACCCCATTTTAATATCCATAGTCAAAGCATGCATGCTTGACTTTAGCTTCCTCTCTATCAACAATATCATCAGTTGTGAGCATGCAAAATTCTTTCATGCTATCAATAACATCAATGGACTCTTCCAGATTATCATTTTGAATTTTGAGGTTACCCAGATTATCAAACGTAGGATCCGGTTATTCAAGTCTAACCGAAATCGTTGACAAGGAAAAACTAGTTAACTAACTTAGTGTTTGTCTTATCTAAAGGGAAAAGTCTAAGTTATTTTATGGAATAATTAGAGCCTGATAAGAGAAATATAGTTAATTGTAATCTCTATTTGTGTCTTACCGAAATAAGTGATTGTACATACACAATCGGTTCCGCAAAAGAATTAAGTTATCTTAGTCGGCTTGTCGGATTAAAAGGAAAAAAAATTCGGGCAATTGTTTCCTTGATAACATAATAAAGCTAAATTACTTTTGCAGTTTCGGATTTAGTATTGGTTATCTAAAATGGTATGTGAAACCTTCGTGCTTAACTCTTGTAGGTTGTACAAGTCTTACGGATTTGTAAGATCCTTTTGGTTTGCTATTTTATTTGCTCGTACCTTTGTCATTTTGTGATAAAAAGGGGGGGATATATGGAGTAAACAAGTGATTTTTAATCACTAGAAAATGACATATGTGCTTAAACTAACTAACGAAATCCAAAAAATTATCGATTATTTTCAGAGGCACAAAAAATTATTTCGGTGATATAATTAGCATTTGAATAAATCTCTAAAGACACTATCTATACATGATTGATCACATTATAACCTATGGTTGTGACTCAAGCGTAAAGTCTTAAGTGTTATATGAAAATGATTAAGCTTATGGTTCAATCAGCTAGCCTTGGCTAACCACCCATGAAAAATGTATTTATACACAGTTCGCACGGTTCATCCTAACCAGAGTGTATATCTTGGTATGTTAATCTCATTTCAAAGATTCATATAACGCTGGATATTATTTGCTTGGTCCCAAAGCTATTTTAACTTAAACCTAAAGAAACTTATACTTTGAAAGTCTATATAAGGGAAAACCTCAAGCAACTTGGATCTTTGAATCCCAGACACCATTCTTTGTGTATCCTAGTTTCATCCTAGATTTGACCTCTCCCTAAAACCTTCTAGAGTTTAACGATTAAATAGACTTCACCCAAGGATTCGTGAAGCCAGCTCCAACTATCTATATCTTGATAGTTCGTGTATCCTGATCTTGTTATAATTGTTTAGATGCTCACTCAAACGAGATAGATAGAAATCATAAAGTTCTCTCAGTATTAGACTTTGTGATTCTACAGGTTCAATAATTTGTGAGGTGAATAATAATCTAGGCTTCTATTCGGGAAGCATAAGTCTGTATTTTGAGGTTAGCTAGACTTTTTTTATTGCTATCGATTTCCAGTCTCACCTTGATATGCAAAAAAATAAATCACACATATAGGATTATCTGCGGGAGGAAGATTGGTTTATAATCTTCAACTAAGTTGAAGAAACTCTTAGGATGTAAAGGACGTCAGCTAATGGAATCACTTGCGCAAAGTCCTGCTAAGATTCAGAGGCGCAAGGAACACGACTGTAACTGAAATCCTATGAGGGTTTAATTCGGTCTCAACTACATACCAATATGAAGTTATTTGTAGTAGGCTAGTGTCTATAGCGGTTTAATACGGTTTTGTGTTCAAAACTGGACAAGGTCCCGGGGATTTTCTGCACTTGCGGTTTCCTCTTTAACAAAATTTCTGGTGTCTATGTTCTTTTTAGGTATAACCCATCCTAGTGATTGGTAGAACCGATTTAAACCATGTATGTGATTTTGTATGTTCAATCACATAGTAGTCTTGGAATACAGGAAAACCAAATCTAAACTTGTTTATAAGTGTGGTACAACTGATTCCAAGAATGTAAATCCATGTAAATATGAAATAAGGATTTGCATTGAAAAGATATCAACTTACTTTGAACACGAGCAGTAACTCTTATCATTTATTGTTCAAAGATATTCCTTGGTACTCAAGGTGATCATGTGCCGAAATAAATTGAGAATCTTTTAATTTTAGGTTTTTGGTTTGATATGCTTTAATTACGAGCAATTAACGCATTTCTATAGAGAATAAAAATTAGTAACGTGCATTTACTAATTTGAGATTTTCTATTGAGGGATTTCGGAAATATTGGATAAGCATTTATTGGAATTAGAAAAATCTAATTTTGCCATTCATTGCATATCTTGAGAGTATCTTGAGATCATTTCTAGCAAACTATCCTAAGAGCTAGGCAAACTTCATTTTTTGTTATTTCTGGTGGAGCCGTATAATCGGAAAGGAAAGTATCCTAATTAGGTAAAGTTTTTTACGACCGTTCGTTTAAAGACTTATGTGGGATCAAGAAGCTCTACGAGTACCGTTGGTGGGAAAATAGATAATTGCAGTGTTACTAGTTTTAGATTGATCTGATTGACTAACGGTTGTTGAAACTTTGATTGCACATAGTTTTTCCATGCTAGAGAATCTTCTCCTCTGATATAAGATTAACTCAAACTAGATCAGAGTATCGACGGGATCTTTAGAACTGTTGTTAGATCTAAATATACTTGTGATAATACATTATTAACAGACTTTATTCTGTGTGTGATTGATCACAAGAGATTCAAGTGGTGTTGTGCAGGTTAATGAAGATTAAATAAGATTTGAAAGCGAAGAAGATTTCTTATTGGTTTTCGTATCTTGTGAATTGTGTGCACAAACCTTGATCGGATAGGATCCAACTAGAAGGTTGCGTGAGATCGGCATTCTCTATATTTCTCACTGAGATCTATATTGATTGAGTGTGAATCTATACTTGACTATTTCGGTAGTTAAAGTTGATTGATCTAACCAGACAAATGAGTTTATTAGATTAAACAGAAGAGCCTTTGTCAAAAAACTCATCTAAATCTTTTAGCAAGATTGATTAGAGTGATTACCAAACGGAGTCTTCCTTTACTGTTTGGAATACGATCCAAAGGACTTTCTATTCATATGCGTGACTCCAGAAGTCGAAGGCACAGAGATACCGATGGAACTAAGCATCTAGGGGTAGTCTTCTTGGTCTCAACTATACGAAGTTGGTATTAGATTTTGTATAACGACTTAATTCTGAAAGTATTCAAAATTGGACTATGTCCCGGGTTTTTCTACATTTGCGGTTTCCTCGTTAACAAAATCTTGTCGTGTCTTTTACTTTGATTTTTCGCATTATAATTGTCTATTATAATAAAGTAAAATATGTATATATGTTAACTCCGTACTACTTGATATTGATCCTATATAGTTTGGTTATTACCGAACCTATTATCAAGTATCACACTTTATTGTAATATTGTCTCAATCTTGTATCCATAGTCAATCACACAAGTTACCTTGTTGTTGTATTGTCTCGATCTCGTATCCATAGGCAATCACAATAAGTGTGAACCGAGTTGTCGTATTGTCTCGACTTTGTCCATAGACGATCACATTTGGTAGAGGACTTATAGGTTGAAATAAAAAGATTGTGGTGTATTTGGCTACTCTCGTATTTTAAATGCGCAAAGTTCATTTAGTTTGCTCAAATTTGTGTTAATACACAAATTTTTATTATTTGACCTAATGTTGTGCCAACTCACAAAATTTGATTATTTTGCCACAAAATTGAATAAAACACGATTTATCGGTTCTTATTGGCCGAGACTAAGCCTAGGCAAGCTATGAATTAATGAATATTTTGACTGGTGGGTACAGAACCCTATCCAAGGTCGAAAAATTAAATTAGAGGAAAACCGAAGGAAGTTGGCCATGCCCTTTTGTCGGCTGATCCAATAGGCTCCGCACCTTCTATATCCGAACAATCATGTATCATATTGGTTAACTGTCCCCCCATCCCTTTTAATCGACCAATCAAATCGCTCGTATCCTACATGCTCCGCTTCCAATAGTCGGCAACAATAGGCTAGCCGAGCTGCTTAGTTTTATTAAAAATTAAATCTTGGCTTCCCAAGTCAGGCGCAAAACAATTACGACCATCCAACTTGGTCGGACGATTTAAAAAGTGTGGATCTTGCTATGCTAGACCGATCAAGCTCCATGGTGACCTCCCATCGATTTTCTATTTATTCATCCAATCAGGTTGCTCGTAGCCTACATGCTCCACTCCCAATGACTTTCTCCTCTCCCAATGACTAGACAAAGTAGGCTAGTCGAGATGCCTTAAAACATTATTAGGTTAAGTAAGATCGTCTATGTCAGTTGAGGATTGATCTCCACTGCTCGACTTAGCTAGCTGATTTGACCGGTCCATATTCAATTATATTCGACCAATGAGGCTGCTACCTGTCATCCCTGTCCTTTACGGACCATTCACATCGTCCATAGATCACATATGCAGCTACCAATGGTCGACCAAAGAGGGTCGTTCAGTCTTCTTTAAAATTTATATAAAATGATATGTGACAGACTCGCACTTTCCATTATGAACGGTACATTATAAGTATCGGTTTATAGTTTAATAGCATAAGTTATTTAAGAGCACCATGAGCTAGTCTTTGAGTGCTTCTCCTGGCAAGGGTTATGAGACTTGACCTACCAGTACCTACCTGCAGCATGGCTCACATATAATTGGTCGAAACTTGCATGCCTTACATACACGATCAACATCGCATACTTAGTTGATTTGATGACCATATGTTTTTCTTCACCTCTCATAACTACTCTTCATGTGACCATGATAAAAAAGAGAGGTTTTGAAATAGTTACGTTCTACATAAAACAATTTTTCGACCTATTCATGCGGGTCAGGCTAGTTGAGAAAGTCAACTTCTTTTATATTTTTACCCGAGACATCAACAATGTCACAAATGGGGGATATTCACCAGGATATTGGTCTGGCGGCCTACAATATGTGGTGTGCAACACATCCACTATGAAAAAGTGATAGGAAGAGCGGAAAGTTGATGAGTAGAGAAGTAGAGGGTGCACAACCGTCCAGTCCGGACTTGATAATAGAGATACTCTTTTCACCACTTTCACACGATCTCCACTTATTCACTACTCGACAACCTCCACTTCCTATGAGATCATGGTGTTCGACTATGACTTGATATAAATAGATTCTTGATTTATTTAATAAAAAGTCACAAATATTCAGAAAACATGGAGCACATAAAACTTACACCTTGCAAGCAAGTTATACCTTCTGATACACAGTCATAAAACAACCACACCTCAATTACAAAGTTCATCATTCTAATCTCAACACCTTCTCTGCTTTCCTCCCTAAGATCAACCATTCTCATTCCTTTATAACCGAGGCAAGACTCGAATGGTCATTTCTTGGTTTATGACAAAATTGTACATATTGATCTCTCGAATCAAAAGTACTCATGTGTAGTACATTTTTTTTAAGGTTTAGACTCGTTTCTCATCAACCTATCCCATTTTACTATTTTCAGCAGAATCAATTTTTACCCTATTATATATACCTAAGAATATTACTAACGGAATAAATTTCATACAAAGAGATTTCTGGTGGGGAAAAAAACGATACAAGGGGTTTCTACCCAAAAACTAGACCAATCTTTGTAAGCCTATGCGAGTAGGATGGCTAGGATTTAGAGCTGCCCGAAAACCCAATCTGGATATGATAAATAAAGTATCCTGGAGAATGATCCAGGAACCTAATTCCCTTTGGCCAAAAACCTTGAAACCTTTATCTTTTAAAAGAAAAAATCTTTTAAAAGTGAAACCAATAGACAGAAGTTCTTGGACATGGAAATGCTTATGTACATGCTTAGAGCTTATCAAACAATATTATATATGAGAAGTTGGTAATGGACTTAGTAAAAATATCTGGTAGGATTCCTGCGTCTCAGGCCTAAGTGAATCTCTAGCAAGATACAAAAATTCTAGTAACAACCCTTTAACAGTTGTGGCGGATCTTATTGATCCGATCACTAAAAAATGGAATACTCTTCTTATCCAGGAATATTTTTCCTCTGATACATCAACTACAATAAGTGGAATTTATTTGTTCTTAGAAAAATTAAATGTCCAAAAACATAACATGCTTAGATGGGCTCTGACTAAATCTATAATTACACTGTAAAATAAATGTACATGACAAACTAGATGAGATAGGTATTGAGGCTGTTAGCCTCTCATTTCCCGAAGCTTTTTGGAATCTCAATAGAAATTAAATATCTCACAAAGAATAATTTCTTTTGGAAATGAATCCAAAATACCCTAGCAACTGACACTAAATTATTTGGTAAAGTCAAGGATATAGACCCTGCTTGTACTATGTGTGGTGCACTGCCAAAAACAACTGAGCATCTGCACTTCCACTGAAGTTATGCTCAAAATGTATGGAACCTAGACCCGAACCCTATTAATATTCAATTTGATCAGAATACTAGTTTGTTGGATTTATGTAAAAATGGATTTCAGAATACTAATCAGGTGATTTCAATTGAATTTATGCTTACAAAAGTGTGGCACATTTGGAAGAAAAGATATAATAGAGTTTTCGAAGGTAAATCAAAATCTTCTAGTTTGTTGTCTTTTGAAATCCAAAAACATATTGTATTCTGGTTAAGAAACTATCATCTAAGAATTCCTCTAGTAACATTCAGATGAAAACCAAGACTCCTTGGACAACACCTAATACAAATTGCAGGAAAATCAATATAGATGCATCATGGATCTCTGTAAACTCTTTCTCTAGTTAGAAATGACACATGTGAAGTCGAAGGAGGTAGAGAAGGTCCTTCATCCAATGCAGATCCACAAGAGGCAAAACCAGTAGCATTTTACAGATATCTTTTTGGGCAAAGGAAAAAGTAATCAACAACCACAGTATTGAGGGAGACTGCGAAACACTCATCAACCATCTCAAAGGAAGAACCACAAAGATCTCTCGGCGCAGTAAAAATATCATTGAGGAAGAGGATAAATTAGCTAGAGCTTGTCCCGATTTTTAGGTTTTTATTTTGTTCCTATGACAGGAAATATGGTGGCACATACTTTAGCAAAAATATTTAGACCATTGAATTCAGTTTTGGAATGGGTTGACAATCCACCATATTGCTCAAAAAATATTAGTATATAGATCTAATATGAGAAGGAACTTGCCTTCAATATTAGATATATTGACGTGCTATGACTGTAATTGAGACTCGTTCCTAGTCTTAGCTTTGTCTAATAAAGTATTATTCACAAAAAAAATATAAATAAATAATCATCGATTCGCTGAAAACAAGATTCGAGATATGGACAAACCAATAGTTTGTTTTGAGCAGTTTATAATATATCATACCCCAAAGATTTGAGTTCTGATTGCAGTGAGAATGATTCTTTGCATCAGAGCCTTGCTTCAAAGGGTAATTTTACTAGGGCATGTTTGGCATAAAGGGAGTTTCAACTACGTAAATTCAAACTACCTAGAAAATAAATTCCATCATTCCAGATCTTTGTGGTTGTCATTCTTATTAGCGAAATTTATAGTCATACTTTTCATTTTTCAAATATTTATTTGTTTAGAAACATTTTTGAAATATTTATAATTTGCTTGCAAATCACTAGATTTTTCTTATAAATTATAATATTTTTTTAGTTTTAGGTAAGTCATATAAATAATTTTTATTAGAAATCATATTAAGGTAATTGAATTCTTTTAATTAAATTAATATATTTATGAGGAATTGTTTTTTCTTTTTGAAGCATGAGAAAAACAGAAAAAACATACTAAGGAGCAATTACACGTGGGTATTTTGTACCCACAGAGTCATTAAATGTAATTTGGCTAAAAAAGGTAGGAAAGTCTGGTCCCAGACCGAATTTTATAGGTTTCCTGCTTGACTTCCGTCTGCTGCGTAGTTTGCCAGACCGTCTGCTGCTTGATTACCTTCTCTATAATTGTGTTGAATTGTGCAGTGAGGAATTTGTCGCATTCTTTATTTTATTTTTGTGATCATTTCTGCAACATACCACAGAGCTTCGAGATCTTTTTTAACGAATCGCATCAGGTTTTCTAAATTTGTCTCAAAGATGACTTTTGGCCATTGTCTTTCCATTGCTGTCCTTGAAGCTAGCAGCATCGCCCAAGTCTCAGTTATTAGCGCCGTAGTGATACCTAGAGGTTGAGCTAGAGTCATCATAGTTTGAGCCGCCGAATCCCTGTAATAAAACCTGCTTCTGCCATTCCCGGGTGTCCTCTAGCAGCCCCATCCGTGTTGATTTTTATCCAATCCGGATCTAGTCTGGTCCATCCTGCCAATATCGTTGTTGTTTCTCTGGTATTTGTTTGGGGTGCTCTGGATAGTGTATCCCCAGGTAAAACTGGGGGTAGAAATTGTTTTGCCCATTCAAACTCTTGTTGTTGTTGGAGGGTAAGTGCGAAGATGTTTTCCGGTGTTGTGCGATGTTGCCGGAAAACTAAATCATTTCTGGACATCCAAATGTTCCAAAAAAGAAAAGAACAAGCTGATATATATGGGGCAAGGCTAGTGTTTTATAAAATTTGGGTAATGGTTGTTTGATTGTTTATAGTGATATGTGAGTTGATGTTGTTTTGGTTTATTGATATGCGAGATAATAGGAGGTTCTAGGATGCTACTGGTATTTGGCAGTGAATAAGCATGTGCTCCATTGTTTCCGGTTCAGCGTTGCATCGACAGCATTGGTTGGAATTTGTGATGTTAATGTGGAAAAGGTAAGTTCCACAAGAATTTAATGGGAGGTAGGGGGTTTATGTGGTGATAGGTGTCTTGTTGTTGTATTAAACAAGTGTACCTAGTGGCAGTATTTTCCGAATTTTGAGTGTGGCCATAAGATTTTATCCGGAGACATATCTGAGAAAATATATTGTTAATAAATGCAATTTTGAATTATCAGTTTTGATTTCGGTTCCTAGGGTATCCAAGCCAAACCAAACCCGTTTACAGTTATCTCTATAGAGTCTCAAGACCCTCAACTGAACTTTTTAAGGATTTCAGAATTCAATTCAGTGGAAAAATATATTACCTTTTAGAAAATGATGTTGCTCAACAAAATGGTACTGCTTGACCCTCTTAGTTCATGGTAGTTAAATACTACAACTGTATAAAATAGATCAACTAACTGAGAGGGAACATTAATATGATATTAAACTGTCTAAGGAATAAATAGGCTAGCAAAATGAAAGGGAGAAGTTTTCTTAGCAAAATAAATCTTTACATTTCTTACAACCAACTTGTACTACCTGATTTTTCATATTCAGTTCACAACTATTGTGGCCATATATATAGCCGAGGAACAAGTGAAATAGGAAGACACGTGTTGAGGTTCGTGTCAACATGAGGATTATGATTATCCTTTAAGTTCATGGAAGAGATATGACTGATTAAGTGGTCCCCACATTTTCATAGTCGGTGGGTTAGCCACATATCTCGATTGTTCTATAACATTCCCCGTTGGATGATCCACCGTTTAAGATATTGTCTCGTCAGTTTGTCAGAAAAATCCAAATGGATCAAAAGCTGGTTGAAGGGAAAGCAGTACAACACTTGGATCCTTAGTGCGGTGTTGGTTATCACGAATTTTCTCCCTTTGCTGATGTTGCATCAGGAAAGCCATTTAGTACAAAACCTGAACGCTGGAATCTCACAACAACATTATCGATGCAGCTTGTTTGGCTTCTCGTAGAATTTATCAGGGGAAACCGTGTGCGGTAAAAACCCGACTTAAGAGTAAAGTGTGATAATCCTATCACTAATTCCGCCAAAAAGTTCTATGGATATCCATCTATTTATATGATGCTCACCGTTCTAAGTTGTTATCTCATTAAAAACCTCGTCCAGAAAATCCATAGGGACAAAACCTTAACGTAGGAAAACATGAGTTCTCAGAACAGTGATAAACCCGCAGATGTTGCCTCATTAAAACCTTGTCCGGAAAAGCCCAGAGGGATAAAAACTAAGATGAAGGAAAAAGAGTACAACATTTCGAACTGCGGATAATGGTGGACTCGCATGCCTCATTAAAACCTTGACAAGGAAAACCCAATGGGACAAAACCTTGACTAAGGAAAAAGAGTACACGGCCTAATGTCCAACATACCCAATATCCATAGTCTTATGTGGCTTTACTCCCCCTGATGAGGAGACTTCTCAGTTGATCATTGTGCCTGATAATACTGCATAGAGACCACGAACCATCTTTTAATGTCTTCAGCGGCTTTGTTTTCTTGAGGAACTTGGTCCGCTTTCTCTTTGTGCAATTTCTTAATGATCCTTTGATGGACATCCATTTATCCTCTACTAGCTTTGTCAGGACAATCATAATCGATCAGAGCACAAACAAGTACCCTCTACAACCAGACTATTAGCTAGCAAAATATTCAGCTGCGTTAACAAACCTGCCAAAAATCAAAACTTAAACAGTCTGATTAGATTTCTCTGTGGGAGACATCCAACGATCTTTCATACAAAAGATCAAGCTTAATGGTACCACGAAGATGTAGGGGTTATCTTCGGACCAATGTCTCGATATTGGTACTGGGACAGATCCAGACTTACGTGTTTACCACAAACCCAATATCAGGTATCTATAGCATATTTTTGCGGATATAACATTTACACATCTTTTGTGTAATGCAAACCACAGAGTGATACACTACCTTTGTTGAGGTGTAAGCTGATCAATCTAAAATGTAAGAGATCGAATGACTGAAACAATGTCAGCCTGTCCATTTGGAATTAATGGACTTCCATCTACAATGATCAACCAACATATTGAGACCTTGTTTTACCGAGAGACTTATCTCGAACTCCTGCTTTAAGCATCTTTGTGCTTTGGATAACTCTTCAGGAATTCCAATTAAGTAGATGTTACTTAAATCAAATCTAGTAAATACACAGTTTGTGAGCATATAACATGGTTCACATATCCCTGGATAGTATAAGCATTCACCTAGATGATTGACCACTTTCGTCCCTATTGAGCA
Source organism: Papaver somniferum (assembly GCF_003573695.1). Classification (NCBI taxonomy): domain Eukaryota; kingdom Viridiplantae; phylum Streptophyta; class Magnoliopsida; order Ranunculales; family Papaveraceae; genus Papaver; species Papaver somniferum. The sequence continues at coordinate 18,036,546 of NW_020628818.1, forward strand.
AATGCATATGACATGGTGATTCTGCAGATAGGTGGAAACCTGCAGTTATTTGTACTTCATGCAGATTCGAAGTAACCACATCCTCTAGATGCATGTCGAGTCATTAAAGACTTCCAGACAAATACCAAAGAGGTAGTTGCATCCATAACAGGGAATATGTTTCTTTGTAATCCATCACAGGTCTCTGTGAAAGACTTTGTGCCATTAGTTGACTTTACTTTTCTCAATATGCACATACACCCACATGTAGCCACTAGGGGTTACATTATCGGATGTCGGAACTGCAAACACCCGTTTGTGGCCGAGAGTAGCTCATATTATCGAGTGTTCAAACTGCAATACCAAATTTTTGCATTTTTGCGAGAAACTGTTATTCTGCTTTGATCTCTCCTAGTTTAACCAATCATACATTTGATAACATTGCCATAGAGAGTGGTTTAAACGAACAACACATACGGTAGTATCAGTGGTTAATTTGACTATGTAATAAACAATCATTGGATTACGATCGCAAATTTCTCTATTGCATGCATGTATTATGGAAATCCTCTCATTTTGAGGTTTCACAGCCTTTGCAGAGACATTCTCTTATTAGGAGAACTATACTCAAAGAAATTAGATCTTCCACTGATAGTCTCTTTGAGAGCAGTATCTTTCAATGATTGTGACTGGCTCTTCCTTTTAAGAGGTGCAGAATATTTCAAGTCAACTAGTCATCCACTCTCAAGGTGTGTTCTAAGTGACACACTTGCTACTACATTTACAGCTTCTCAAGGAAGCAATTTTATTTGCAATCTCTGAAGATGTCAAATTTTTGGCATGTCTTTCAGTGATGAAAACATCAAAATGAGATACATCCTGGTTTATCTTTGTGCAAACCGGGATACTTCAAGTCGTTTTTTAGGCGGTAGCCTTTCCTCCCCAAACGGTGGGAAGACTTTCTCATCAAATTTGCAAATCTTGTAGTAGAGTAGTAACAATAGTGGAATATAGCACGTCTCAAAACAGAAAACATGACAATGGTTTCATGAGTAATAATTTCCAAAATGCTTTATGAATGAATCAACTAAACCATTCAATAAAGGCACAAGAAAAATAAATTACTCACCATCAATGCCCAGAGCATCACTATAATGATACAACATCAATGACTGACAGATAAGAGTTCATTTAAATCTATATGAGTATAGATACACAATTACCACCAGGTGAGATGTCGAGTCATTTACGACTACAGACCATACTTCTATCAACCTGGTTAGTATTTGTGGAAAATAGTTTGTCAAGGTGGTGCTGAATAACAAGCGACCTTAGTTTTTCTCAGTGCGCTCTTCATTTAGCATCAAAGTTGTAACCGATGCTGAGACTAAGGTCTCAAGAGAGTACAAGGGAGAAAACACATTAATATGGACTGAGGTCCATACTTTCCAATTATATAAACCTTGTCGATAATTCCTTTGCGAAGGGGGATAACTATCCACATCGATTTCAGTAGCTACTCTGAATATTATCGACAACCAGTTAACAATCAGTTAAAAACGATCTCATATCATTCTCTCGAGTAAGAGGATACTCTAATCTATTGGTACCAAATCTGAACATGTGGATATCCTTCTCCTTGAAATATCGACGCAAATTATGTGGATACGCTCCTCGTCAGGAGTTATCAACTCATCACTCAAAGAGAATATGGACATTATCTGACTAGATTGGCATACCTCATATAAGAGGTTTTCGTCTATGCTGATAAGCATATTCTCAGACGAAAAAACCGTTGCGATGCCATGGCATGCCTTGCAAGGACTTTCTTACGCCGAATCAAGCAAGCGCACTCTTGCTAAATCTAGCAACAGAGTAGTCTGTAACACCTCAGGCATTTCTCGGTGTGAGAATTTAGATGAGACACAATTGGATTTAACCAATGTCGCCGACGATTCTCCCCCTGATCCTCAGGCGGGGATGTCTCATCATCAGAACATTCAGTTCTACATGACTCCACCTATCAAGGGAGAAACTGGATGCATAAAAAAACAATAACATGCAACCCAGGAGAGATAACTGATCAAGTTTCTCTCTCGTTTACTGTCCAGCTGGAATAAATTTTAAGAATTTACATTGCCATGTAAAATTAACAGTAAACTGTAAACGAATTATGTGACCATAGACGTTATCTCAATATCAGTACCAGTCCTGCTAAGACGACCGATAGAGATCAACAACAATAAACGGCATTTCAAATGCGTGTACCGTGTCTTTTATGTCACAAGGATAGTAGAGCTCTTCCATGCTCAAAGATGGTTATTCACCCAATCGTTATGCTACCATCCTGTATTATTCCACTTCTGGTGGTACGGTGCTCATCAGGTTCTTAAATCCGAGAACTATTGTGGTTCCCATATTCAAGTATGCCTACCACAATTGTATTTTCCTCATTTTCTGTGTCTATTCATTTATCAAAAATAGACCAATATTTGCATAGGTACTAGTGCAAATTTAATTCACCAAATTCAGAATTTTAGGTAATAGCTCAGGCGACGAGAAGATATGATATTAACTTTAAATATCATTTACAAAAATGCAACATTCATTATCGCTCGACGTTTGTATATCTACGAGGCGCAGTTAACATTTGCAGTTCTCGTTATTGTTGACACAACATATACAAAGCGCAAATTTAGCACTAGCTCTTAAAGCTCGTCGATGCATATAATTGGTGCATATAATGCACGCCGTAAAGCTAGCGGGAACACATAAGGGCGCAAAATATGCAGCTCTCCTTATTGCTCACCACAACATTTTATACGATGCATATATCTTCTCCACAAATCAAGTCGAACCATTTACCACAAAAATCAATGGTGAAACAAGGAAGAATACATTCAAAATGTAATATATACGGTTCTAACATAATACTGGAAAATCTCCAGCTTCGTCTATTAGAGTCGACGAAATATTAATTTATCAAAGTTAAAATATGAACACATTCTTTTCATTAAGAGAAATTGTCTCGATATCAATTGTGGTCATTTCACAGACCATAGATAGAGACTGGCTAACCGTGTAAATCCGGTGTCCATTTTTCATCGTATTCCAACCTTAAGTGGAACGACTTTGAATTCCGGAGATTGTTATAGCAAATATTAAAATTTTAACAATTCCTTGCTCTGCCAATATTAGAACCGTTAACACCACAAAACTCATCGGTGTACCAACAAAAGTAATTTTACTCTCTACACTATCCAAAAAGGACGCGGAAAAACCTTTTGTTGGTCAATAACGGTACAAAACTCAAATATTTGGTTAAATTTGGAAGCCGAATAAGATCACAAACATGATTCGTTGTTAATACGTACCTATTTCGGATATCTCTTCATATACCATATAATTTTTGTGCTCCAAATAGCACACACACGGAACGGCAAAATGCCTAACTTCAATTTTAACAAGTTCTAATCAAAATAGGAAACGAAGTTAGACATTACGAAAATTTATGCATAAAATTACTCAACAATAGTCAAATGAAATATGCAAGAGTCGAAGAGAACTATCCTTTTCTATATCGTCAGCCCCACCGAAAGCCACCGAGCAATTAGTGTTGATAACGTTTTAGAAAATGATGCTGCTCAATAAAATGGCACTGCTTGACCCTCTTAGAGCGTCCACAATGGTGGGAGTATAACCAAAGACCAAAGACTAAAAAAAAAGACCAAATTTGGGTTTAGTCCGTCATGTGGCGTAGTGGGAAAAGAGTATATTTGGTGGCGCGTTGATAAACATTACGCCTGGGATCAGGCGTTGGTAAAGATAACGCCCGAGTGGGGCGTTGGTAAAGATAACGTCCGAGTGCGGCGTTGGTATAGTCTACGCTTCAGAAACAAAACAAAAAAATGGGGCGGAGGTATAAAGCCCGCCCCATGCAGAAATCAAAAATTGTGAAATAGAAATTGGAGTGGGGCGTTAAGTATATGAACGCCCCATTTCTCGCGACCACCTTTACCAACGCCCCATCGGGCGTACATTATATCAACGCCCCGTTTCAGGCGTACATTATATCAACGCCCCTTGTATAGCGTACATTATATCAACGCCCGATGAATGGCGGAGATTATATCAACGCCCGATGTGTAGCGGAGATTATATCAACGCCCGACTATATTTGGATTTGGTCTTGATCGCAGACCAAATTTGGTCTGGATTTTACTCTTTGATCAAATTTTGATCGATGGTCCGTCCCACTATACCAGCCCACTCGACTGAAAATTTAAGTTTACTCGTCCATTGCAGTTGCTCTTAGTTCATAGTAGTTAAATACTACAACTGTATAAAATAGATCAACGAAATGAGAGGGAACATAATATGATATTAAAAAAATGAAACGGAAATGAGAGGGAACATAATATGATATTAAAAAAATGAAACGGAGAAGTTTTATTAGCAAAATCAATCTTTACATTTCTCACAACCAAATTGTACTACCTGATTTTTCATATTCAACCCACAACTATTGTGGCCATATATATATATATAGCCGAGGAACAAGCGAAATAGGAAGACACGTATTGAAGTTCGTGTCAACATGAGGATTATGATAATCCTTTAAGTTCATGCAAGAGATATGACTGATTAAGTGGTCCCCACATATCTCGATTGTTCTATAACATTACCGAAATTGACAATTTTATGCACTACCGACAGCTAAAACTTATACGCCGAAGTTTGTATGTATCGAAGTCGATGGGTAAAAAGTTAAACCCTGGATATTTAAGTTGGAAAAATAACCCGATGTCATCGGGAATATTTAAGAAGAATCTGATGAATAGGTACTACAGGAGAATTACGATAAAACCCGACAAGCCGAGAAACCACATAATATAATGATCACCTAACAACTATAGTCCCGGTATGCTTCTACCGGTGGAAGGAAGCAAACATTTAAGTAGGGATAAATTTACAAAGCAACCCTAATATACATACAGTCTGATATCTGGCAGCTCTAAAACATCACCGACCATTTTCCTATTCCTATTCATATTGACATGAGGTAAGTCTCTAATGCCACAATTGGTAACCTCACTACTGGTAAACACAACAACAACGTAAAACCGATTAGACATGCAGCTACATGTGCAGTTGCCAAACTTATACCCATTTCCACCATAGTGATCCAGATAATGAGCTGCAATACAGACAAAGTACATATCAAGTATGAGAAAGTCATTTTTCGTTTCTTTTTGTCTAATAAACTACTAGCAATAAAAAAACTTTTTATAAGAGATATATGACCTTACCTCCACCATCTTGAACTTACGATCTAAATTCGCAAACCTCTGTGTCAATTCAAATTCATCTCGAAGGTAGTCAAACATATGTGAGTACTCCGTATCTTCTTTCCAAGTAACATCTGATCTGAAAAATGAATCATCAAAGTGCTTACTTCCATGTTATTAGAGAAACTCAGAATATGATGCCAGTGGTCCAAGAAACAACAGAAGTTAGAATTTCTGAACCAAATTGCTGAGATTTAATTGCCAAAAGTCATTCAAGCTTTAACAAATATGATTCCCCAAGTTACCTTTCAGATAGCCCAAAGCAATAAACAACTTCTGCAGCCGCACGCGTTTTCCGTGCCAGTTTAACTAATTTTTTAACGCTGCATAAAGTACCACTTTCTTCCAACCCAGTATTTACATTCGCATATTCAGAAATCCTTCTATCAACCTGAAGAGAAACACACAGAGTTCTAAAAGTGCACAACCTTCTTTTCAGTACTGGATAGGTATGGGAAGACCCACACCACCAGACCTGCCCAAACACCAACTTAATTTTTATAACATGCCACAATGAGCGTCCACTTCCGACCCTGTCCACAGGGGAGGAGGTTGTGACTAATGTCAAACAAACTCTCACACACTTCCAAGGAAAAAGAGAGGGTAGCGAACTCCATTGTACTAGACAAGTTCCCAATTTAAAGGAGTAAAAGTAACGCTTTCACAATTCAAAAGAAATACCAGGCGGGAGTAGTAGTCAAGAGCAGCACTTTGACCAAGAACACTAGCGACTGTAGAAATTCCATCAATGTTAAAGTTCTGCAACATCGTATGGTTTACTCCACCTTGCACACAAGCGGGTAACTTCAACTTTTCTCTCACCTTGCAATCTACAATAACAGAATAATTGACGATCATATGATTATCTAAGATTGTTAAACAAGAGACAAAATAGAAATTGTAGGTGGTGCTACAAGTATGTGACTGAAATTGAAAAAGCACTTCTGCTTGAATAAATAAGCAAAACTATGTTCATAAAGATTCGAAATTCTATGCGTGGTTGATCCATCCTGTCTGCTTACTACTTTGTCATATATTACACGGTACAACCTCCAATGATCATGTTTATGTTAAAAGAACTTAGATATTATGTCTGCTGACAAATTCTTCTAGTGACCGCCAGCCCTAGTTGAGGTGTTGCCAAAAACGGATCACCAATACATGGATATGAAAACAAACAACAGAACATTTGACAAAACTGCATGTTTCCAGGTGTCTGGTTCGGGTTGTTAGCCGACAACCGTGAAGATCTATATGTAGAATGAAGCAAAAGGTTTCGGGATGGCCCTTTTAGAAATTGATTCTCTGGCATCACAACTTAATTTGGAACCAACTCTTCAACAATTGTAGTTTTAGCATTAAGAATATAACTACTAACTAGGTTTAAATTTTGCAACTTCAACATTTAGTAATTACTATTGTGATTTCCCATCACTCATATAAAGTCAAATTTGGGGATAGTTCCATAAGAAATATAATTCAAATCGAAGATGGTCGGATACATCATACAAACTTAAAATAAAAGTAATGATCAATGAAATTGATGAATTAAACATTTTCCACCAAAAACTAATTCCTACTTTGGTCCAGTATTCCCTAGAACTCAACAGTCACTTCAAGCTATCATTTCTAAGTCAGTTGCACTTGAGTATCATTGGCTGCATAACACCAAGTCCCACATGGCCTCTCCAATATTCGGGTTCAGTTGTCAAAAAAAGCACTTAACCGACAGTGAGCTGACCTTTCCCAAGGCGACGCACTACACTCTCATCTTAGTCTATTTGAGGCTATTAACACATAACTGATGAGGAGAATACAAACGAAACTACATCTTACAGCAAATTTTAACGGGATACAGGGTCCAGTCGACAAGGACTGGTTGAACAAGCATTGTAAAGTTTTCATTACCCTTCTTTCATGATCTTATCTGCATCTAGATACAATGAGAACAATATAAAGAATACTAAGTGGCTTAATTGTTGTTTTCTGTTGTGCATATATGAGTCTGAGTTCAAAACTCCGACAGTTTGGTTTATTTTCGTAATTTTGAAAATAGCTACAAGTCAATCTTAACATTTTTTACAGCTACCGCGAAATGACTAAGGTAATATATTTAACCCCTATTGCGAAATGACAAAGGTGAGTATGAAAGGAATCACCTAATAATGGGAATTTTATTATATGCTTCTGTGAAGAGTCTGTGGTCGTTTCAGGTAGCATCCCTGAAGCATGTCTTTTGATAATCTTCATATACCCATCAACTTCTTTATCAAGCATATTGAACATTACGAATCTGGTCATCAGGTTGTTGCTTTAGAATTTAATGAACGAATTATATCAGAGAATGGTCATCAGGTTTTCTCACACAGAAACTGGATATTCCGAATCTGAAATATGAACTTACCCGAGCAGGAGTGCGAGAACCGGTAAGGTCCTCAAATCTAAGAACGATGTAATTGCCAATTCCAGGAGTATGTGGGATCAAATTGGCTTGATTTTCATAGATTAATCCCATCAAATCGATTCTGTAACCACCCACGAAGAAGAAACGAGCCATTAAGATTTGGGAAAATCTATAACAATGATCATATATAATTTAAATCAAATCAAAATAACATACTTATGGGATAAGCAATAAGCCCTAACTGGAATTGATGTCCAAAGAGCACAAAGGTTCTTCCTTTGTATGTTCTGTGTGGTTACATTGACCTCTGATGATGAAGAGGAGGCTTGGTAATCAACCTCACATTCTGTGAGAAGTAAGGAGGAGGAAATAGAGCAAAAGTTACGAGGGCCGCCGCCATGAATAACTCTGGTACGGAAGAACGAATTGGACAAAAGCCTCTGTTTTGAAGTTAGGAGGGGAAGAAGAAGAGTGTTAGGAGGAGATGATAAATTAGGTTTCTTTACAGACGAATTAGTGGTACTGAATAGCTTTACTGATGACGAAGAACGAAATAGAGATATAATGGTGCTTTTCAGCTGCTTAGTGTTGATCACCGACTTGGAAATCTTCGGCATTGGATGTCTTCGATTGACATACGAGGTAGTGTTGTGATAGATTGGAGAATTGAGGAATCTCTTTCATCGGCGGAGATGAGATTTCTGGAATACATGTTTCGGAAAAGAAATAGTTTTCTTGGAAAATCTACCTTAATAGAGTTGGGTTGCGGAGGTAATTTGGTTTTGGCCCAAGCAATTCCAATGGGTCAGCCGAATTATACCTATTTTACACCTGCAGTGGACAGGAAAACACTTATAATGGATGGATAAATCCTCAAATAAAATGGTTGGTACATCGCGTCTCAACCTAAGATGACCGTGTCAGTCTAGGTCGACCGGCCTCTACTAAGCCGAGTGCCGGCTCATATTGATACGAGCGTCCTTGATTGAACTAGCAATGACTACTCTCATCCAACGGGTTTAATTCCACTCCCTATAAATATAACCAGTTTCAACTCAAAAATTACACTTTATGCCCCCATATTACTTTAATAATATATCACATATAACATGTTTCTTTGCCAAGTCAAAACCCACTTTCCATAATTTGTAGGTTTTGGTTTAAGTTAATCAGAGGTGTTAGAGCATTGCTTGGTCAAACTCGCATGCGTTGCTATCTCAAGCATGTTTGTCAAATTAGTGACCAAAACTATAAGTCTTGATTTCTAGCCTATTTATAGATGTCTCGGACTAGGACATAGATAGTGTAGTTGAGCTTAGATCTCTCGGTGTTCATCATTTGAAGACGAAGAACTACTAAGGGGAGCTTGTGGAACTTCATCAACAAAAGGTATGTGGAGACTTAAACTCATCTATCACTTGGAAAGTCTATTTCTACTCTATCTCCTATATTGAGACATAAGTCGTGTTACGATATAGTTTTCTATTATGCACATTTGAGATTTCGAGTTGAGTTTATCTCGCTTATATATTTCTTGAAATATGTGTTGGCAAGCTTTCGCTTTCGCCATGTTCATCTTACATTCGTGAGGAAAGTCCGAATAAAATCATATGACAATTGTCGAGCTACATCTAACATGGTTTGTATGATACAATCATTTGGTGTTTCCTTGGAATTTCATTATGATAATTTCAATAACTTCAAAATCGCGTTGACGAAAAATAGTTTGTGAACAACAACAATATAACGTCCTCTAAGAAAGTTTCAATGATTGAAATTAAGAGTTGATGATATAACCATCCTTGGATATAAGCATATATTGTGTGTTCGCACATTAGTGTATAAATCCATAAACAGGGAACCAAGTGTACGCATATGTGTGTATACAAAGTTGGTGAAGGAGACAACATAAGTATACGTACCCGTACAATACTGCTAGAAGTTTTCGTACCGAAAATATCTGTTGTGTTTAGGAATTACAAACTCCTAAACTGGTCACCTTAAGTATGCATACCCGTACGCATACTTAAGCTGGTAATTTTGTCAAATCGGTTTGTTCATGAACTTAAACATTTAAATATTAAGGAATGTAATCTTTGCAAACTGTGGCTATAATGTTCATGATTGATTCGAGTGAATCAAACCGATTTGGTTTCAATTATGTCTTCTATACAATTGAACAACTCTTTAACTAGTTTCATTTGAGTCATTTGAACTAGTTATGGATACGATGAATAAGGTTAATATGAGAGTAAACATATGGATAACCTCGGTTAACTAATTATTGATCCAACATGAGTGTACACGTTTGGGTACGGTTACATAAACCTGAATGAGGGTACATTTCATTTGTGTGTAACAATCTAAGTTCTATCTAATGGTTGAAAGATATTAGCTTGGTTGAATCAGGTTTTTCATCTAACGGTGATTATTGAATGCGTCGTTACCAAGGTAACTTGGATTGCAAACCCTGATTTGAAAACTATATAAAGGAGAACTTTAACAACTTGGAAACCTAATCCCCACACCTCCTGTGTGATACTAGTTGTATTGCTACAGTTGATTCTCCTTTAACCTTAGGTTTCTTATCGAGACTCTGTAGGTTAACGACTTGAAGACTTCATTGGGATTGTGAAGCCAGGCCGATGCTACTTCTCTTGTAGTTGTGTGATTTGATCTTGTTGTTTCTATCGTACGAGTACAATTGAAAAATTGGATTGAGATTTATTTCTCCGATAGGCAAGATAGAAAAGTAGTCACAAACAATCTTCGTCTCGTCGTTTGTGATTCCACAATATCTAGTTTCTCCATCATACTATTTATATTATTGTGAGGTAATTGATAATACTAGGCTGTTCTTCGGGAATATAAGTTTGGTTTATCAATTGGTTCCTTTTCACCTTGATTTATCAAAAGACGGACAAAAAATCTTGGGTATTTCTGTGGGAGATAGATTTATTCAATCCTGTAGACTTTTCTGTGTGAGACAGATTTTTTTATCAAGTCTTCGACTTCGGGTCGTAGAAACTCTTGGTTGTGGGTGAGATCAGCTAAGGGAATCAAGTGCGTAGTATCCCACTGGTATCAGAGACGTAAGGAGCGCAACTGTACCTTGAATCAGTGTGAGATTAATTAGGGTTCAACTACATTCCAGTCTGACGTTAATTGGTAGTATACTAGTGTCTGTAGCGGCTTAATACAGTGTGGTGTTCAAACTGGACTAGGTCCCGGGGTTTTTCTGCATTTCCGGTTTCCTATTTAACAAAATTCTAGTGTCTATGTTATTTCTTTTCCGCATTATATTTTGTTATATAATTGAAATATCACAGGTTGTACGTTGCATCGATCAATTAGGAAATCCAACCTTTGGTTGTTGATTGAGATTGATTGATCCTTGAACATTGGTCTTTGGTATCGTTCAAGTTTACTCCTCTTATATTCAATCAGGCTCGCAGATTTCAATTTGTTGATTGCATATTGAATTAAGAGTAAGAGATATTAAACTCTTTGATATACTTTATTCTAGATTGAGTCTGACCGTCTAGTTGATTCTCTAGAAAGTATATTGGAGTAAGTCCTCTCAGGTTTCCAAACGAATTGTTGGGTGTGGATGTTAGACTCCGCATTTTCAATTGGTATCAGAGAAGGAAAACACGTTAAAGACCTTATAAGTTTGTGTTTGTAGCGATCTGATATGGACAGAAATGTTATCTCAATAAATGCGCCACCAGATCCAGAGATTCTATAATTTTCTTCCATGACTGATTTAATAAAATCTATAGAAGAAATTCTATCTAAACCTACGCCAAGTTTAAAATCCCTTTAAGTGTATTCGGGTCTTGAAAAGAAACTAGAAATCTTATCTCTTTATGTTGAGTTATATCTCCAGAAAGAACAAGAGTCTCTTGACAAGCTAAATCTTTTCATGATAAATAATATTCATATTGAGGTTGACACTGTTTTGCTAATCAGTAAGAGCAATGCTCCTCCTCTGTGTAATCCAATTAGTGGTAGCAAACTAAACGGTTTACAAGAAGAGTTGAAGTCTAAATCTTTTGACAATACCACCTCTAAGCATGAATCAATTATTTGGGCAATTCATGATACATCTTACCAAAAGAATAGTATTGTCTCTTCATATGAAGAATTTAGGATGTCTTCTTTCTTCAAGAGAGTTTCCCTATGCAATACTGTAAATTACCCTCAGAAAATGTTTCTTATAAGATGTGATACAAGAAATCAAAAACACAAATTTACTTGTGGTTTCTGGATTTTCTTTGAAAAACTCATAAAAACAGTTTCATGGGTTTCTCTCAATACTGTAAGATGTAAGAGTAAATGGAAAGAGATACTCTCTTGGTGCCACGGTGTGTTAGGCTCTATTGTTGCGTGACTATGATGGTCGTGTGTAAGTATATTCGTTGAGTTTTACTCCAAATAATGGTTCTTGGTTATCCACAAAAACAAACATGCCCTTGTAAGCACATGTGCGGTTCACATACCTTCAGCCTATCATGTCTGTTTTTTTTATTACCTTGTTCCAGAATGTGCGTAACCGGTTCAAGATCCACCGTTGTCACTTAAAAAGATAAAGTGCTCTCTCCGTTCACCACGTCCTCTTCTTCCTCAGTTCGTGTACGAAAGAAGAAAACCCAACAGTTCATTCTTCTCAACTCCCATAAACCTTGTTTCTCAATCTCTTTGAGCGTTCTTGGGCTTTTTGGAATCGCAAGGAAAAGCTAGTCTTGGGGTTGGTGTCAGTTCTTCTCTTCGTTGTTGTTCTGGTCCTCTACCATTGTTACCATTTCATAAACCGAGTAAGTTCTTATTTCTCTCTCCTGTAGATTTTATTTTAATGGCCCCTAGGAAGAGACTTAACCATGGTGAGAGTTCGGGTACCCAAAGTCATGAAGAAATGTTTATTGACCCTAGTCTGCAAATTTTTTCGTTAACTCTAAGGCACGTACCTACTATGTAGAGTATAACACTAAGAAACCCATCATGGAGAGGATTTACAAACCCTCAGTTCTTAAGGTTGATGGTCTGACTGGGTTCTTTAAAAATCATGAATGGGGTATTACTCATCGTCCCATGGGGACTGCCTACCTGGAGCTAACAGCTCAATTTTATGCAAACTTACATAATGCTGATATTGTCAACTGCTATTTCAAAACCATTGTCGGGGGAACAACCTTCGTTGTTAATCGACAAGTAATTTCTGAATTGATGTATTTACCACAATCTGGTGATTTTCTCTTGCCACCTCCTGAGCATCTGAGACCATCTTCGGAAGCTATCTCGAACCTTCTTATGGGTAAGAATGCTCCTCGGCATGAAGGAAAATTTTATGTTCATGCGGCTGATGTGTTTCTCAATGTTGTTGGCAAAATTTTGGTAGCTAACATGATGCCTAGTACACTTGACAGACAACTATGGACCAGACCTCTGGCTGAATTATTCTACTTTGTTGTAGAAGTAAGAAACATTGATTTTTGTGGCCTTATTGTACGTCAAATGATAAATGTCAGACAAATTAGAAGAAGACTCCTGGCTTTCCTTGTCTTATTTCAAGGATTTGAAGTCAATTTGGCATCGCTACCGTTGGAACCAATCTTGGAGGACCAAAAGTCTTTACCATGAACAGCGTCAGGAAAATGGTCAGAGCTCCTCCAGCTCCCAACTCTGAACTCAACCATCTTCAGCAGGAAAATGATGTCTTGAAGGAGTATATGGATTATGCTCTAACAACCCATCCTGAATTGGCTGAGAACTTTTATGAAATCAAGAAGGACTATTATGATTTGAGTGATTAAATTTTTTATTATGAGTGCTGAACTGCTTGTTGATACTACTTTTAAACTGTTGTTTTAAATGTTGTAATGACAGTTATGTTTAGCCTTGAATGTTTTATCTTTCAATTAAATTTCTACATGTGTCAAGTCCATAAAAAGTTCGATGAACATGTTCAAAAGTTATCTTTATTATGTTGATATGAATGTATTGATAAAGAGTAGAATGAACTTTTGACAAACAAAAGTTAAAGCCTTTCATGTCACTAGTTTGATAAGAGAAAGGATAGAACTTTTGTTCACAAGGATTAAGTCGGTTATATGTCATTATGCAAATACTGATGAAAGATAGAATGAATCCTTGTATATTCTGCAGTATTGATCGATATCTGATCCACATTTTTGTGTATGTATTGTGTTGCTTCATAAGTTTTCTTATGTTTGAGAATAATCAATTGAATTGATCATTTCATGGTTTGTTTAGTTGTATTGCTCCGTAAGTTCTCTTATGTCAAGCATGACCAATTGAATTGATCACACTCTTGTGGTAATTTAGTTGTATATTACGATTGAATTAATCATAGGTTCTCTTGTGATTAATTTAATTGTGTATTTTGGATAAAAATTCATGTTTTCATGTGATTTGGTTATATCCAAAGAAATCCTTCTTTTCTTGTAAAACCAAGGTCGCCTTTGTTGTTCCTTTGGGAATGGCATTTTATGGGGGAGAGTTCTTTTGAACTTGTGCTTAATTGCCATATCTTTGTGGGGAGTGCGGCTGTGGAATATTTTAGGGGTTATCTTGTATCTTTATAAACTCCTTGATGAATGCATTTAGCTTCGGCTTTATGATTGCATCAAAATTTGTTGGTATGTTAATACACATTTGGTCATGAAGTATCTCCGTGGAAATTTCATTAGGATCCCACTAATTTTCGTACCTTTGCCAATTTTATTGACTAAGGGGGGGAGAATCAATGTGTAGTTCATACTACAAATACATATGGTTTGTGGATCATTATGTAGGGGGAGTCGTTTTCATGTTGAGATAAAGTATTGACTAAGGGTGAGTGATACATATCACCATAATATTGTTGTCAAATTTGTGATACAATTGAACTTTGATGTTGTGTAATAATACTATGAAACTGTATAACAATGATTGAGAGTATTTGTTTTCTCATTGTTATAGCTATGGATCCTCAACAACGATGATGCTAAACTTACAACCTTTGGGATCATTGGAGTACCTGGAAGTGACAAAGATTTCGAGTCGTGCTGGATTTTCCAAGGAGATCAAGCATGTGTATGTGAAGCTTCAATTTTTATTTATTTTGTAATCCATATGTATTGATAGTTTTGTCACTAAAATTGACAAAGGGGGAGATTGTTAGAGCATTTCTCGGTCGAACTCGCATGCGTTGTTATCTCAAGCATGTGTTGTCAATGTTAGTGATCAAAACTATAAGTCTTGATTTCTAGCCTATTTATAGATTCTAGGACTAGGATAGTTGAGCTTAAATCTCTCGGCGTTCATCATTTGAAGACGAAGAACTACTAAGGAGAGCTTGTGGAACTTCATCAACAAAAGGTATGTGGAGACTTAAACTCATCTATCACTTGGAAAGTCTATTTCTACTCTGTCTCCTATATTGGGACGTAAGTCGTGTTACAATATAGTTTTCTATCATGCACATTTGAGATTTGTAGCCGAGTTTATCTCGCTTATATATTTCTCGAAATATGTGTTGATAAGCTTTCGTTTTAGCCATGTTCGTCTTACATTCGTGACGAAAGTCCGAATAAGATCATATGAAAATTGTCGAGCTACATCTAACATGGTTTGTATGATACAATCATTTGGTGTTTCCTTGGAATGTTTCATTATGATAATTTCAATAACTTGAAAATCGCGTTGACGAAAAATAGTTTGTGAACAACAAAAATATAACGTCCCCTAAGAAAGTTTCAATGATTGAAATTAAGAGTTGATGATATCACCATCCTTGGATATAAGCATATATCGTGTGTTCGCACATTAGTGTATAAATCCATAAACCGGGAACCAAGTGTATGCATATGTGTGTATACAAAGTTGGTGAAGGAGACAACAAAGTATGCGTAACCGTACGCATACTGGTAGAAGTTTTCGGACCGAAAATATCTGATGCGTTTAGGAATTACAAATTCCTAAACTAGTCACCTTAAGTATGCATACCCGTACGCATACTTAGCTGGTTATTTTGTCAAATCGTTCTGTTCATGAACTTAAACATTTAAATCTTAAGGAATGCAATCTTTGCAAACAATGGCTATAATGTCCATGATTGATTCGAGTGAATCAAACCGATTTGGTTTCAATTGTGTCTTCTATACAATTGAACAACTCGTTAACTAGTTTCATTGAGGCATTTGAACTAGTTATGGATAAGAATCATAAGATGAATAAGGTTAGTATGAGAGTAAACATATAGATAATTAACCTCGGTTAACTAATTGTTGAGCCAACATGAGTGTACACGTCTGGGTAAGGTTACATAAACCTAAATGAGGGTACATTTCATTTGTGTGTAACAAGCTAAGTTCGATTTAATGGTTGAAATATATTAGCTTGGTTGAATCAGGTTTTTCATCCAACAATGATTATTGTGAAAATGCGGGGGTCTAAAAACCACACCCAAAAATTCGTTTGGAAATCTGAGAGGACTTACTCCAATATACTTTCTAGAGAATCAACTAGACGGTCGGACTCAATCTAGAACAAAGTATATCAAAGAGTGTAATATCTCGATCTCTCGATTTAATTCTTACTCAAGCATATAGAAATCTGCGAGTCTAATTAAATACAAGAGATAGAACTTGGATGGTACCAAAGACCAATATCCAAGTGTCAATCAATGTAAATCAACAACCAAGGGTTGGATATTCTAATTGATTGATCTAATGCACAACCTGTGATATTTCAATTATATAACAAAATATAATGCGGAAAAAAAATAACACAGACACCAGAATTTTGTTAAAGAGGAAATCACATATGCAGAAAAACTCCGGTACCTAGTCCAGTTTTAACACCACACTGTATTAAGTCGCAACAGACACTAGCCTACTACCAATTAACTTCGGACTGGACTGTAGTTGAACCCTAATAAATCTCACACCGATTCAAGGTACAGTTGCTCTCCTTACGTCTCTGATCTCAGCAGGATACTACACACTTGATTCCCTTAGCTGATCTCACCCACAACCAAGAGTTGCTACGACCCAAAGTCGAAGACTTGATAAACAAATCTATCTCACATAGAAAAGTTTATAGGAATGAATAAATATGTTTCCCACAGAAATACCCAAGAGTTTTTGTTCCGTCTTTTGATAAATCAAGGTGAACATGAACCAATTAATAAATCGGACTTATATTCCCGAAGAACAGCCTAGTGTTATCAGTCACTCACAATAATCAAAATCGTATGATGGCAAAACTAGATATTTTGGTATCACAAACGATGAGACGAAGTTGTTTGTGACTACTTTTCTATTTTTCCTATCGGAGAAATAAATCTCAAGCCAATTCTGCAATTGTACTCGTATGATAGAAAAAGCGAGATCAGATCACATAACTACAAGAGAAGTAGTATCGGTCTGTCTTCACAATCCCAATGAAATCTTCAAGTCGTTAACCTACGGGGTCTCGATAAGAAACCTAAGGTTAAAGGAGAATCGACTCTAGATATAAAACTAGTATCACACAGGAGGTGTAGGGATTAGGTTTCCCAGTTGCTAGAGTTCTCCTTTATATAGTCTTTCAAATTAGGGTTTGCAATCAATGTTAGCTTAGTAACAAAGCATTCAATATTCACCGTTAGATGAAAATCTGATTAGATTCAAGCTAATATCTTTCAACCGTTAGATCGAAACTTATCTTGCTACACACAAATGAAATGCACGTTTATTTAGTTTATTGTAACCGTACCCAAACATGTACGCTTAGTTGCTTCAACAGCACTTTCATATCAACAGCACTTTCATATCAAATGACTCAAATGAACTAGTTAGAGAGTTGTTCAATTGCTTAGATCTTATAAAAGTATACAAGACACAATCGAAGGAAAAACGATTTGATTCACTGGAATCGATTCATGAACTTTATAGCCACGGTTTTCAAACTTGCATTCCTTAGTTTATATATGTTTAAGTTCACGAATAATTGTTTTTAGAAAATAACCAACTTAAGTACGCATACTGGTACGCGGTACCCGGAATAAGTTTGTTTTCAGTTCACAAACTCCAGCAGAAATTCACGGGATGTGAACTTCCGACAGTACTCGGACTTGGTACGCAGACTCTAGTTACGGATTTCCTGAGCAGCAAAGCACACATACTTTGGTTCAAGGAATAAGGACTTATATACGTATGAGTTACCACACAATGTTTATATTCAACTATGGTTATATAATCTAAACTCTCATTTCAATCATTGAAACATTCTTATAGGACGTTATATAGTTGTTATTCACACACTATTTTTCGTCAAATCAATTTTCAGGTAATTGAAACTTAATATGACTTTCGTCACTAGTAAAGATGAACTTGTCCAAAGCGAAAGCTTACCAACACATATTTCGAGAAATAGATAAGCGAGATAAACTCGGCTCGAAATAGCAAATGTGTATAATCAAAGTCTATATAGAAAAACGACTTTTTTCTCAAGATAGGAGATAGAGTAGATAGACTTTTGAGTGATAGATAAGTTCAAGTCTCCATATACCTTTTAGTCGATGAATTTCCACCAGTTCCTTGAGTAGTTCTTCATTTTTGTAATGATCGCCATGGAGTATTGATCTCAACTACACTTTCTATCCTAGTCCGAGACTTAGCTATATGTAGACTAGAAATCAACATTTATAGTTTTGATCACTGAAATTGACAAATATGCTTGAGATAGCAACGCATGCGAGTTCGACCGATCAGTGCTCTAACAATCTCCCCCTTTGTCAATTTTAGTGACAAAACTATCAATACATATGGAATGCAAAAATAGATAAATAAACTTTTGTAGCTTCTCTTCCACATGCCTTATCTTCTTGGTTCTTCAACATTACTCGAAATCTCCGTCACTTCCAAGGACTCCAATGATCCCAAAGGTTGTAAGTTTAGTATCATTGTTGTTGAAAATCCGTAGCTATAACAATGAGAAAACGAGAATTCTTAATTATTGTTACACAGTGTCATAGTATTATTACACAACATCAAAGTTCAATTGTATCACAACTTCGACAACAACACTATGGTGATATGTATTACTCCCCCTTAGTCAATACTCCATCTCACATGAAAACCACTCTCCTTTACATAATGATCCGAAAACCATATGTATTTGTAGTGTGAACTACACATTAATTCTCCCCCTTTTTGTCAATAAAATTGGCAAAGGTACGAAAACTAGTGGGATCCTAATGAAATTTCCATAGAGACATTTTATGACCAAAAGAAAGCATATATCATATAGCCGAAGCTAAATGCTTTCATTAAGGAGTTCATAAAGATACAAGATAACCCCTGTAATATTCCACAGCCGCACTCCCCACAAAGGTTTGTCAATTAAGAGCAAGTTCAATTAAGAACTCTCCCCCATAAAATGTCATTCCCAAAGGAACAACAAAGGTGACCTTGCTCTTTCAAGAAAAAAAGGATTTCTTTGAACACCAAAAATCACAAAAGAAAATGATTTTGTATCCAAAAATCTCAATTAAACTAACCACAAGAGAACCCATGATTAATTTAATCGGAATACTCAACCAAAGTAACCACAAAAAGGATTCATGATTAATCTAGATGTATATGCTCACATTAGAGAACTTACGGAGCCTCATAGTATATTCATAAAAATATGGATGAGGGAAGATCAACACTGCGAAATACACAAAGATTCATTATATTTTCATCACTATTTGCACAATGACATATAATAGACATATTCTTTGTAAACAAAAGTTCATCCTATTTCCCATCAATATTCGCATAATGACACAATAGGCTTTACTTTTGTTGTCAAAAGTTCATTCTATCTTTTATCAATACTTTCATATTGACATATAATAGAGATAACTTTTGAGCACATATGGGATAGTCAAGGTTCACGGACGTAAACAACATATCCCATAACAGTTTTTGCAATATATAAAACCAATAAAGATTAATACTGCAAAAACAATCTTTGCCCTTAGAAGGTATAATCAATATTTTTCACACGAATTTATACCAAGATTGGTTACCAAAAGCTTATAAAAATATTTCTTAACAAAGAAGAACATACAAAGTCATTAAAGACCATTCATCATAGTTCACATAAGATGATTGTGAACATTCAAGAATCCCACAACAATGCATACTACTTCCCATTATTGAACTTCCTTCTTTGTGTATCAACAACATCATTCTTTTAAAAGTTACAAATGAGCTTAGAAAAGAATTACTTCAAGAATCCAAGTGACCAATTCCAACAGAAGTAGAACAAGTGCGACGAAACGGAGCAAAACACTCAAAAACAAGATACGCGAAAAATACCAACCTCAAATCATCCAAATTTATGATTCCTCATCACCATTTGGAAGATAATTCAAAGGGGAAGAGAATTCAAAAAGAATGAGGTCATTCTGAGTTCCGACGAAGAAGTTACAGCCAAAACAAATTTACCGAATATCGACGAAAAGTATGCATACGGATTTGCAAACGAATTTTCGTATCCTGGAGCAGTATGCAAACGGGTATGCGTACTTAAACCCCTGGATTTTGATTTTAAATGATTTTATGCATACCTGGTATGTGTACCATGTAGTCCAAACATCCCGAACTATTATTTTCAAACCTAAATATTTAAGAACCTTAAACACGGATCAAGTTAGGTAGAAATGAACGATAAGAAAGGTACGTGGATCATTATAAGTTCTCTAAGAAAATAAATAAAAGCACAAATCTTGCTCAAGTTTGTAGACATACCTTTTTATATGAATCCAATCGAGTTCTACAGCCTTACCAAACATAATATGTGCCCCCAAATTCTCGTGCTTCCCTCACCGTATACATAACAGGGAAATCCTTGGTGAGGATACACTTACAACTCACTCAAGTTGTGTTGAGGTGAAAAATGTCTTGCTCACCACAAGTGACTTTTGGATTATCATGAAAGAGATCGCTTTTAGAACCTTTCACATCCAAATCCATCTTTCCAAAGAATTTTTTAAGTTCCAACATCATATATACTGCCTTTTCCATAGTCATGGAATTTTCTGAGAGATCATTCCTTTTGAAACTCAAATCATCATTGACTTTCTTCAGCATCCAAATCTGAGTATGTTTAGGAACAACCAGAACCTTCTTCCCATTACTCTCTTCTAGAATTCTTGGAAGAGAATTAGATTGACTATTCTTTTGCAAGTTAGTCTTTCTCCAATGGGAGCATCGGATCTTGTCTTCGTCTTTACAAAGTTATCCTTTTGATAATCATTACGATTGTGAAAAGGCTTCTTATGACGTTTATAGGCAAAAATAGGTTTATCACAACATTGATTCCTTTTCCTAAAGGTTGGACAATTACAACCTGTAGCATTAAAAGGATTAGCCTTATAATATGATCTTGGTTTCACAAATTCTTGTGATGCCAAAACAAGAACATCATGAAGTTTCTCATTCCTTATACGGAAACGACATCTCCTTTACAGGTGACCTTTATTTCCGAAATAGTTGCAAACATAAGGACTGTTCTTACCTCGATTCGTATGTGTTAACTTTGTAGGTTGATATACTTTATTCTTTCGAACCTTAACTGACGGTGAAGGTATTTCACTTTTGTCATCAGTGGAAACCTTTTGTTGAGGAGAATCACTAGCCTTGACAAATTTTACCACTTTGCTAATATTTGGAGCATTTATTCCCTTATAGCCCAACCCTCATGTATCACGATGATTTTTACTTACTCCTAGCATAGTGGTTAATTTTCTTGAACTAGTATTGAACCCTTTCAAGTCATCTTCCAACATCTTGATTTTATCAAGAGCAGTAGCTAAATCAGCCTCATGGCGTTTTTATCGAGCGAGATAAACGCTTTCTCTGTCATCAAAACTTGTTTGTTGAGAGTTAATCCTTGCTTCAAATTCTGCAAGTTTCTCTTCCAACAAAATATACTTTTGATAAAGATTATCACATTCAAATTACTTCGTACGTAGGTTTTCCTCAGAATCCTTGAGGATGGATCTGTTTGAACGATTCGAAACAAAAACACCTGCGTAACATCTTCTCAATTTCTTGTTTGTACGACAGAGATTAGTCAGAAAATGTGTGACATGAGAAGTTGTCACCTTCTTCTTTTCCAACGAATTCAAAATCTAACATACTCCGAGACTTCCTCATCAACATCTCTATCAATATCTGAGTCACCTTCGTGAGAAAATTCATCCAACTGTTCTTCTAGGAGTATTTCCCAGTTATCAACAGTTCCCACATGTTTAGATATTAACTTATATGTGGTAGTTCTCTTAGGAGAATTCAAGCTTTGAAAAACATCTGTAATTTCTGAACTAGTACGTTATCGGAGATAGACTCGTGCCTATAGTCAGATTTCTACAAACACAGACTTATAAGTTCTTAAACGTGTTTTCCTGCTCTGATACTAACTGAAAATGATGGGGTCTAACAACCACACCCAACAATTCTTTTTGCAATCTGAGAGGACTTACTCCAATACACTTTCTAGAGAATCAACTAGACAGTCAGACTCAATCTAGAACAAAGTATATCAAAGAGTGTAATATCTCGATATCTCGATTTAATTCTTACTCAAGCAAATAGAAATCTGCGAGTCTAATTAAATACAAGAGAGATAACTTGGATGGTACCAAAACTGTATGATAGAAAAAGCAAGACCAGATCACACAACTACTAGAGAAGTAGTACGGTATGGCTTCACAATCCCAATGAAGTCTTCAAGTCGTTAACCTACGGGGTCTCGAGAAGAAACCTAGGGTTAAAGGAGAATCGACTCTAGCTATACAACTAGTATCACACAGGAGGTGTGTGGATTAGGTTTCCCAGTTGCTAGAGTTCTCCTTTATATAGTCTTTCCAATCAGGGTTTGCAATCAATGTTAACTTAGTAACAAAGCATTCAATATTCACCTTTCGATGAAAACCTGATTGGATTCAAGATAATATATTTCAAACATTAGATCGAAACTTAGCTTGTTACACATAAATGAAATGCACGTTTATTTAGGTTTGTGAAACCGTACCCAAACATATACGATTAGTTGGTTCAACAGTAGTTAACCAAATGGTTAGCCATATGAGCACTTTTATATCAACCATATTCTTCTTTACCATAACTAGTTCAAATGACTTAAATGAACTAGTTAGAGAGTTGTTCAACTGCTTATATCTTATAGAAGTATACAAGACACAATCGAAGCAAAAACAATTTGATTCACTCTAATCGATTCATGAACTTTATAGCCACGGTTTGCAAACTTGCATTCCTTAGTTTATATAAGTTTAAGTTCACGAATAATTGTTTTTATAAAATAATCAACATAAGTACGCATACTTAAGTACTCGGAATAAGTTTGTTTTCAGTTCACAAACTCCAGCAGAAATTCACGGGATGTGAACTTCCGACAGTACTCGGACTTGGTACGCGGACTCTAGTCTTGGATTTCCTGAGCAGCAAAGTACACATACTTTGGTTCAAGGAATAATGACTTATACACGTATGAGTTATCACACAATGTTTATATCCAACCATAGTTATATAATCTAAACTCTCATTTCAATCATTGAAACATTCTTAGAGGACGTTATATAGTTGTTGTTCACACACTATTTTTCGTCAAAGCAATTTTCAAGTAATTGAAACTTAATATGATTTTTGTCACTAGTAAAGATGAAATTTGCCAAAGCGAAAGCTTACCAACACATATTTCGAGAAATAGATAAGCAAGATAAACTCCGCTCGAAATAGCAAATGCGTATAATCAAAGTCTATATAGCAAAACGACTTTTGTCTCAAGATAGGAGGTAGAGTAGATAGACTTTCGAGTGATAGATAAGTTCAAGTCTCCACATACCTTTTAGTCAATGAAGTTCAACCAGTTCCTTGAGTAGTTATTCGTCTTTGTATGATGATCTCCATGGAGTCTTGATCTCAACTACACTTTCTATCCTAGTCCGAGACTTAGCTATAAGTAGACTAGAATTCAAGACTTATAGTTTTGATCACTAACATTGATAAATATGCTTGAGATAGCAACACATGCGAATTCGACCGAGCAGTGCTCTAACATATTGAATTCTTTGTTACCAAGGTAACTTGGATTGCAAACCCTGATTTGAAAACTATATAAAGGAGAACTTTAACAACTGGGAAACCTAATCCCCACACCTCCTGTGTGATACTAGTTGTATTACTAGAGTCGATTCTCCTTTAACCTTAGGTTTCTTCTGGAGACCCTGTAGGTTAATGACTTGAAGACTTCATTGGGATTGTGAAGCCAGACCGATACTACTTCTCTTGTAGTTGTGTGATCTGATCTTGTTGTTTCTATCGTACGAGTACAATTGTAAAATTGTCTTGAGATTTATTTCTCCGATAGGCAAGATAGAAAAGTAGTCACAAACAATATTCGTCTCATCGTTTGTGGTTCCACAATATCTAGTTTATCTATCATACAATTTAGATTATTGTGAGGTGATTGATAATACTAGGCTGTTCTTCGGGAATATAAGTCCGCTTTATCAATTGGTTCCTGTTCACCTTGATTTATCAAAATACGGAACAAAAACTCTTGGGTATTTCTGTGTGAGACAGATTTGTTTATCAAGTCTTCGACTTTGGGTCGTAGCACCTCTTGGTTGTGGATGAGATTAGCTAAGGGAATCAAGTGCGTAGTATCCTACTGTGATCAGAGACGTAAGGAGCGCAATTGTACCTTGAATCAGTATGAGATTGATTAAGGTTCAACTACATTCCAGTCCGAAGTTAATTGGTAGTAGGCTAGTGTCTGTAGCGGCTAAATACATTGTGGTGTTCAAACTGGACTAGGCCCCGGAGTTTTTCTGCATTTGCGGTTTCCTCGTTAACAAAATTCTGGTGTCTGTGATATTTATTTTCCGTATTATATTTTGTTATATGATTGAAATATCACAGGTTGTGCGTTGTATCGATCAATTAGGAAATCCAACCTTTGCTTGTTGATTGAGATTGATTAATCCTTGAACATTTGTCTTTGGTACCGTTCAAGTTTACTCTTATAGTCAATCGGGCTTGCAGATTTCAATTTACTGATTGCGGATTGAATTAAGAGTAAGAGATATTAAACTCTTTGATATACTTTATTCTAGATTGAGTCTGACTGTCTAGTTGATTCTCTAGAAAGTATATTGGAGTATGTCCTCTTAGGTTGCCAAACGAATTGTTGGGTGTGGTTGTTAGATCCCCGCATTTTCAAGAGGGTCGATTCAGTTTCAACTACATTCTATTTTGAAATCAAACATAAGGCTAGTGTTTGTAGAAGCTTAATACAGTGCAGTATACAAACTGGACTAGGTCCTGGAGTTTTTACAAGATCGTAATTTCCTTATTTAATTTTTAACTCAACTACATAGAACCTACAAGACTTGTTCTTATGAATTCGTTTTTTCAAACATATATTACAAGATTTGTTCTTGTTGGGATTTGGTATGTATAATTCGGGTACGTATTAGGTTGTTCTTGAATATTGATTTTATAAGATCGTCCAAGGAATATTTTTTTTACAATCAGGTACAGAGATCTTTTCTGCCGATTTATATTTATTTATTGTAACGAGGAATTTTCCACACAGATTCAAAAACGAAAAAGTTGGTGGTGTACCAGGTATCCTCACCTTTTTATTGGGAAAAATTAAAAACTAAAAAAGAAGGCACTAAAAACGCATCTTACTCTTGATACGCAGAATCATATGCTTGAGTCTCCAAGGAAAAGAGTTGACTTAATTATTAAGCACTTTAATCACAGTTTTCACATCACTGTCAATGATGATTTGCTTCTAATTTATTTTCTCGGCAATATCGAAGGCTAGAGATGCTTTTTGTTTCCGCTTCCAATGGTGGATAATAGTTATGCTCGCAAGTGCCACTACCTTCAAACTTTTTTTTTTTGCTAGGAAAAATGCATTTATTACGATGACACCTTACAAATGTTATGATAAGAAATCACGAATGATTTCCCACCATTCATTACAAACATTGAATATTCTACAATGCTTTGCCAGCAACTGAATTAAAATCTCTCCTAAGGTGACTAGTTTTAATGAAAGAAAACGAGTCTAACAACATATAACAATCATCCATGATGGTACCACTAAACTAACAAAGACTGTTATTTTTATTCTTCAAATAATCCATACACTTTTTTTTAGCATCACTATATAAGCTAATGGAGGTTAGATTCTTGCTTTACGCCCAACTGATAGCTTCAAGCACCGCTAGACACTCCGCCTTTTCTGGATTCCTTGCTATGCATTTGACAGTTTTTCATTCCTTATAACTGCATGCACCTGTGGTCATATAGATACCAATACCAGTGATATTAATGTTTTTATCAAAAGATGCATCGCAGAATATTAAGGTACAATCATCGGGTAAATTTTCCGAAAGCACTGGATTAGGCAGATTAGCTAACTGAACAGGTCAGGATGCATAGCATCAATAGTATCAGTGGACGGGTTTATGGCCAGTCTGGCCTTAACAAAAGGATGAGTTGTTTTTTTTTGGAAAAATTTGAAACACCTATCGCTCCAGATGCTCCAAGATATAGTAAGATTTTCAATCTGTGTAGTTACGCCTTAACTATTCACTAGAGATTTTCCTATCCAGTCCTTGATGGTAGGATTAATACATGCATCCTGCAAAATCATATACCCTTTTGGGGTAGCAGACCAAACATATTATGCAAATTGACAATGTAAAAGTAGATGTTCAGAGGACTCATTGACATTACTACTACACATACAGCAAGTGTTATCGTTACAAGTCACATATTGAGATAATCTTACTTTTGTAGGTAAGATATCAGAGATGTATTTCCAGAAAAACAACTGCACTTTAGGCAACATATGAGATTTCCATAGAGTCTTAAATATAGGATCAGGAGAGGGATTTACAATACCATTAGAATTAACACTTGTTAGAGCCCTATACGAAGATTTTACAATGAAGATTCCATTATGGGAAGAAGACCAAGTCAATCTATCCTCACCAGAATAAGGAATTCTAATCTGCTTAATCCTATTAGCATTTTCTCTAGTGAAAAAATCATAAAGCATGGATTCATTCCATTGATTAGTTTTATAATATATAAAATCAGCAAAACTAGATTCGGGTTAGGATATTGAATGAAAATCGAGGTTGTGACATTTGGTATCCAATTATCCTCAAAGACTCTAATACTCATGCCAATTTTGACTTCCCACAATGATCTACGTTTCACAATATCTAGATCTCTACAAATACCTTTCCAGACCCAGGGCGAATCTTGGTTTTTCTTGTAATGCAAAGGATGATAATTACTAAAGTACTCACATTTCAATATCTTAAACTGTAACTCATCATACCCATGGATTAATCTCCAAGCAATTTTAGTTAATAATGCTAAATTAAACTTTTTAAAATCACGAAACCCTAAACCCCCCACATGCTTATAAGTGCGAATTTCTTGCCACTGTTTCATATAAATTCCTCTTAATTCTTTTTTTCCCACCTGAAATCTCTTTGAGACTTCTTCATCTGATAAATAATATTGTCATGAATCAAAAAGGAATTCATATAATAGATAGATGACGACTTTAGGACATTTTGGACCATAACTGACCTACCTTCCTGAGTAAAATGTTTACCTTTCCATTTTTCTACACTATTATCAAAGTGATCAGCTAAAAAAGCAAAAGGATCAGTTTTATTTCTGGTATTGAAAAGAGGTAAACTTAAATATTTTTCATTTACGTCAATTGTCTTAACCTTAATGGTCCTAATGACTGATACAAATTTATCTGGATGAACTTTTTTCCTAAAGAAACAACCAGATTTCTCAAAGTTTATAATTTGTCCAGAAACAGAACTAAAAACATTGATGGCCTCAACTAAGTTTTGAGCTACATAGAGAGTTGTCTTAGTGAAAAAAAAGCAGTCATCAACAAATAAAAGGTGAGACACACTAGGTGCTTCATTAGTAACTCTAGAACCATGGATCCAATGTTTCATCTCACCATAATAAGATATCTGGAAAATTACATGCACAAAATAAAAAAAAGGTGTGCAGACAAGGTATCACCTTGTTTCATACCCCTAGTTGGTCTATACACATTTCAAGGGGATCCATTCAGGAGAATGGAGATGATAATAATACTGAAATATTGGAAAATAAACTCACACCAATGATTAGAGAAGACAAAATATTTCAAAACATCAATCATAAAGGAGCACTCTACCTTGTCAAATGCCTGAGACATATCAAGTTTAAGGCCCATGACTCTTAGCTTTTGTCCTTTCCATAGTATGAACTATTCCATGGGAAATTATAACATTGTCATGAATGTTCCTACCTGGAATAAAAGATGAAAATGCGAGGTCTAACAACCATACTTAACAATCAGTTTGGCAATCTGAGAGGACTTACTCCAATATACTTTCTAGAGAATCAACTAGACAGTCAGACTCAATCTAGATAAAAGTATATCAAAGAGTTTCATATCTCTAACTCTTAATTCAATCTGCAATCAGCAAATAGAAATATGAGAGCCTGATTGAATATAAGATGAGCAAACTTGAATGGTACCAAAGATCAATGTTCAAGGATCAATCAATCTCAATCAACAACCAATTTTGAGGTTGGGTTTCCTAATTGATCGATACAACGCACAACCTGCGATAATTCAATTATATAACAAAATATAATGCGGAAAAGAATAACACAGACACCAGAATTTTGTTAACAAGGAAACCGCAAATGCAGAAAAAACCCCGGGACCTAGTCCAGTTTGAACACCACACTGTATTAAGCCGCTTGATCACTGTCGTATGCGTCAAAAATAAATTACACTTTCTTACTACTCAAAATATAAATATAGCAAGGGCAAGAAAGGATAGTTCCCACAGAGAGGACTAAGGTTGTCAAATTGTTTATGTTTCCTATAAATACCAATAGGGGGTTTCTGATTTTTAAAAGGTAAAGTAAAATAAAAGCAAATAAAGCACATAAATTAAGATGTAAAGATACTGGTTAAGGGTTCGTTTTCATTCACTAACATGCTTTCTAACAATAACTAGAATTGATATTTAATCTCTCTTTTATCAAAGGCCCTAAGATACCTTGATCGCAAGTATATCCCGCAAATCTCCTCTTGTCATCAACAAACACATTAAAGGATGCGAATATGAATTCTATCTTAGAGAACAATCTAACGTGTAAAAGCACTAATCAAGCTTAATTCCCTAGATGCATTAAGTTCTATGAAATCAGGCCAATCAAAGTAATCGAACGTGTAAAAGCACTAATCCGATTTAACAAAGGTTATGAATCACTTGTGACTACTAGGATGTATCACTACAAGCAGTAATCACAATTATGCTACTTGTAATCAGGACTCTATCACTTTTGCGTATAAATAATCCTAATCTAGCAATATAGATGAAAACAAACTCGATTGATTCTAGACTCAACCAAACAAACATTCAAATCATGTAACATTATTAATGGTGAATCATAAACGATAATATGGAGGCAAAACTAATTCGTTGCATAAAAACCATATTTGGAAATCCAACTTATTCCTTAAACCAATGATAAAATTAAGTACTCATGTTAAAGGAGTTCATCACAAGAAAGAATAGAGAATCCATCATGTTCTAAACCCTAGGCAAAAAGTAAAAGAAGAGATAAAAAGATGGGCTATTTTGCATTTCCTCCCCTCCCAAGATCGCTAATTAGTGTTTCCTCCCCAAAAAGATTAAAATTAGTGTTTCCTCCCATCGTTAGGTATTCCGTCCAAGCCTTGATTAGATGACTCACCAGTGCACACATGGCATAAATATTTTTTTTTATTAGTAAACTACCCAAAATAACCTCCTACCAAGATTAAGAAGGTTGCTTCATAATTCGTCAACCAAACACGGCATTCCTCAACCAACAACACCAGTTCTTCATAATTCAAATTCTACCATTAATCACCGTTTCCTTCATCAAATTTACGGAAACTAGGTCATCTTCTTGTGTCTTGAATCTTGATTTCAAATAAACCCATAGCAAATACAACTACCAGATCCACTCAAACTAAGCAAAATTATTCTTAATCGCACATCCATCGATCACCACAGACTCCTCCATTATAGCAACAACAACCACTTCAGTAGCATAAGCAAATTTAAGTCTCTTCCTTTGTTCTTTTGTTTCTTTATTTCAGATGAAATGGAATGAACAAGAGAAATATATGTTGGATATGGATTTGGCAGTAAAGTGGATGAGATTTAGGGCTTGAACAGAATTTTGGGATTATTGTTAGAAAATTCAATTGGGTTCGATTGAGAAGGTTCATGAAGCTGTGATGATATGGAGACATGGGTTATATTTGATTTAGGAGACATAGAAGGTGTAGTCGTGAACAAGGAAGTGAAATGGGTTGTTAATGGTGGCTGCCAACTGATTTTGGAACGGAATTTGGGGGTTTTTGATATGAATCGATCTTGAGTTTACCACATAAGTATGGATTGATTGATTGAGTTGTTAGCTTGGATGTCTAGTTTATGGATGAATATTCAATGAAGTAAAGTGAACAGCTGTGAAGAAAAATGGTATTGGTCATGGTTGTATGTGGATCTGCATATGTGAACGGAAGATGGATAAATTAATGGAAGGCAGTGGTGGTCGTTATAAGGCTTCCTCTACAGCAACAGATGATGATTGATTGGTGATAATTCTGTGTAATTGGGTTTGGTGATGATTGAAGGGGTCTGTGTGTTCTTTCCGAGCAGAAGAGAGATGATGAATAATTTTACAAGTTTTTGAAGATTAGCAGCGATGGGAAGAATAGGAGATGGTGTTGTGGATGTTAAGTCACCACCATTCATTATTTCACTTTATCTACAACCGTTAGATTAAATTAGTATGTGAGGGTAATTTAGGTACTTACAGTTACACGTGTACAATTTATGCCACGCATGCACAGATGTTGACTCAGCTATCTGAGCAATGGATGGAATACCTAACGAGGGGAGGAAACACTAATTTTAATCTTTTTGGAGAGGAAACGCAAAATAGCTCTAAAAAGATATTCTATGGAATAGAATAGTGAAAACTACAGGGAGACCCATTCTCCCAGACTTTTCTACTATGAAACCCACGCTCAAAAAAACACAGGCGCGCACCCATTTTCTGGAAGAAAATTATTCTCAAACCCATAATTTCTGAAATTATGTTTCGGTCTTTTTTTTTTTCTTCTTCTTCTCAGATTCGTATCTCCCTACAGCTTTCTTTCCTATCTATCAACGGAGTCCAAAATCTCGATTGAGATTAGAAATTGCAGCAACCAAGTTGGGTCCGTTTGTCAACTGGATTGGGTGTATTCAAGGGTTCGTTTGTGATTCGAATCATCTACAGTTGAGGTAATGTTTGAGAGGAAGAAGTTAGGGTCTGATCTGTTGATGTAATTGATTATGAATGAAGTTTTAGAAGATCATATAAGGAATTTGGTGAAGTTGCAAAACTGAAATCAACAAAGAAAAGGGGATCTGGGACTGATTGATTAAATGGGTTTTGGTGGTTGTGTTCGAAGAATCGGAAGCTCGAGATGATGTAGAAGTTTGGGTTGTATTTTAACTCAAGAGAGCCAGGAAAGAAGAATTTCTTACATCCCCTCTTTTCTCTGTCCAAGAGATGTTGTTGTTGTGGTTGATTGTGACAGTAATTGATGATGAATGAGTCTAGTTTATAATTCCTGGAAGAAGTAGAGTTATTGGGCTGTGTTGAATGTGAAATTGCAGGAATTGGAGAGCTGAAGGAGATGGTTTCTCAACATACAACAACACCATCAGGTAGCGTATATCAACTGTTCGACAGAAAAGCTGAACCACCATCTTATTACCACCTAGTTCGCAGCTGTTACAATAGTTGTTGTTATGGGCATTGTTGATTATCTGGGTCGTGTAAGAAGAGGAGAAGAAACAAATGCTTCTACAGATGTTTGTGTGGGTGCTGTGTGTTGTTGCCGTGGGTTTGAAACCAACAAGATATCGAAGGATACATGTTGTCTATGGTGAGGGGTTGGTACAGTTCTGGCAGCGAGAAAAGAAGGAAGAAAAGGGTGCAGAGTGATTCGCAAATTTGGTTAGTGTTGTGGGAGATTTGGTCAAGGCTAAACAACAAGAACATAACCAGCTGCAGCTGCTTGACCGCACCGTTTCCTTGCTAGTTTGTTGTGCGTTTGTGGGATGAGTACAAGGGTTGTTTGCAGCGGATGTGGCCTTAATTAGAAGCCAGTGGGGTGAGATAACTTGGGTACCAATTTGTTTCAGCATCGGATAGAGTTTGTTATGACTGCATAACATGTCAAGATCAGATTTGGTTTTTAGTCTGTTGGGTGTTGTTTTAAGTTGTTATGCAGCTATGAAAATGGATGCATAACCTGTTATGCATCTACAAAATTTGTTGCATAACTTGTTATGCAGTCCAGAAAACGGTTGCATAGCACGTTATGCATCAACTTTTTCGTCACTATTGAAACCAACAAAAACAAAGACTGCACAACTTGTCATGCACCTACAATAATATCTGCGTAACATGTTATGCAGTCGTGAAAATTGATGCATAACCTGTTATGCATCCGAAAATATGGCTGCATAATGCATAATGCATCGAGAAATTTGTTGCACAATCTTTTATGCATCGAGAAAATAGATGCATAACCTGTTATGCATCCGAAAATATGTTTGCATAATGCGTTATGCATCAATATTTTATGTACGCACTAAAATCAACCAAAACAATGGCTACATAACTTGTTATAGATGCATAACTTTGTTATGCAGATGCATAATTTGTTATGCAGTCGAGAAAATGGTTGCATAATTCGTTATGCGTCTGCAGAATGTGTTATGCATCTTTTTTGGTGGCTGCATAATGGTTATGTAGTCAGTTTTCGGAATTTTGCCTAAAATGATGATCACCACCGAATTTTTCGTGAAAAACAAAAATTTAATATTGTTGTTTGTACTCGTTGCATAGCTCTCTTAAAAAGATTTCCGACGATATAAAATTTGTAAAATTACAAGGCGCGGATTTTTAGATATGTTATATCCAAGTTACGTTGCCGATTATACCCCTGATGCATAACCCGTCATGCGTACATTTTTAATAATTTCATATAATTATGGGTGTCACGGTACCTAAAATCAATTGTGGGCCTGAGAATGAGAATATTTTTTTTTGGTCTCCCCCTAATTTCCCCAATAGAATATGAGACCCTTATATACGTTCTCTCCTTCCCTGATTTCTTAACTAGGTCGCACCATTTTCTCCCAAAAGCCCGCTCCTAAAACACCCATCAGTCAAGCCCAGGTCCAAGTCCAACCGGGTCTGAATCAGCTCGCCTGTCTCACTGGATTGAGTCAATTCGGTACAACTGTCAGTCCCATGGAACTGACAGTGTAGTCCTCTGTTGAAGCATTCTAACCTTCACTGCACAACTTAATCCTAACATGCATCTATTCATTCATTCTTCACAACTCAGGCCAACTCCACAAATTCATCCATGTACCAACTTTGTATCACAACCCAGACTCCATTGTCTTCTCGCCACGACTTCCTTGTAGCTCCAATTCCACCACTGCATTGGCTTACACAACTGCAACTCAGCTTCCTCGGTCATTTATCACCTGCAACACCACCATCTTACTGATTCAACCATTTCCACTTTAATATCAGCACCAACACTCCCTTTCAAGCACCAGCACCTTCTCTTGCAACCATTGCAGAGCCATGACAGCCCCCAACACTTCCTAGCCTCAACACCTTCATTCTTTCTATCACAGCAACACTTGCAACTGCAACTTCAATCTCAACCCATTACAGTCCCATTCATACCACCAACACCTTGCTGCTCCTGTAACTTCAGTTGCACACCAGAAACCACCAACAACATCACAGCTTCAGTCCCATGGCAACACTCTCACCCATTTCAGCTATTCCTTGTAATCTCCAGCACAACTCCATCTCGCACTATCTTGTAAGAATCTCCGGAGTCATTACCAGCTGCAATACCAACTCCCATTGATGACGGCAACACCACTTTTAAATCCACAATCCTGTAATGCTCTTGCAATTCCAGCTGCGACTTCAGTTCCTTCGTGACTCATACAAGCTCAATCAGCTCCAATGCATTCAGCCAAACTCCACCTTTGTAGCTTCTTTGAACAAGCACATTTGTAGCTGCACCTCATACCTGCAATTCAGTCCATTGCAGTGCCAAACCAAGACCAACTGCCATTCATCTCCATAACCAGCTGCACCACTACTTTGTTTCCATCTACAGATCCATACTCAAACCCATTTCATTCTGTAGCTCTTTCCTGCCTATCCCATCACCTGCAGCTCACACAACTCTGACTGCAAACCAACAACTCCGCAATCTCCCTATGTCCTCTTGCCAAATCCATAACCTGAGCACCATAACTGTCTCCTACTTGCAATTTCAGCACAACCATCTTAACATGCAGCTGCAATACTACTGACTTCTTTAACCATAGCACCAGCCTCGTTCAAACAACACACATCACATTTAGCTCAATAATTCACTACCATCTGCAATCATTTCGAGTTCAACAGCTCCACGAGCAGCAACAACATCATAAACTAGCACCCCAGTTCACCTACAACTGTCTCCTGCAATTGCATTCAACAGTTCCTACATTTCTAGCTCTGCAACCTGAGCAATGCACACACCCTAGCTTCATTGTCAGCTGCAACTTCAAGTCATGTAACCTTAGCGAATAGCAGAGCCAGTTTCAGTAACTTCACCTGCACCTACACCATCATGCTCTACTGGCCATTTCCTACTTCAACAGCATCCATCAAGAGTAAAACAACACCACCAGTACCCTGTAACCATGGCAATCACCATCAGCACAAGCAGCTCCTTCACTGCCTTCAGTCACAATCTCTTCTTCTCTGTTCATGCGGCATCACTATCTTTGACAAACATCATCACCAGTCTCATCCTTGTATATCAACGACACCACCAGTTGCAACATCATGGCCTGTAACTCATCTTCTCTCTGCCATTTCAACAACCCCAGCAGTACCAACATTCATTGAATCACCCAAGATATAATCCATGTTTTAACTGCAACAGCAACACCATCTTCTAAAAATCCATGAACTTCACCAGTACTCAAGAGTAATCACCAGTAGCATCTCATCCTCTCTTGTTTCAGTTCAATCCCGAGCCAAAACGCGTTTCAATCCAGATTCATCTTTTTCTACATCAAATTGCTAAAAACCAGAATCAACTCGAGTTATAACCAATACCCATTCTTCATAATCCCAGCAGAACTTAAATTCACATCTCAATCTCCTCAGAACCTTTCTTTCTCCATTTCTTCTCAACAACTTGAAGTATATCCAAATTCCCATTCCTCAAACCCTAAATTGCAGTGTTCTTCTTCTTAGATCGACATCAATCGTCTCCTTCTTTACTGATTCCTTGGTCTGTATTTCTTCAATCATCTGAATTCACAGTTCTTCTCAGTTCTCTCTCGGCTTTGCAGCAGTAGCCGTTTTTCTCACTTCTCTCTTCTTTCTCAATTTCAGATGTGTAGTAATGAGAAGAAACTTTCTCTGAATTTCAGGTTTGGGTAGGAATTTGAATTCCTTGAGGCACCTTTAATCAGTCCTTGCAACCCATTCAAACCCATGAATTCACTGAAACAGCAAACCCTAACTCTTCTCCAGCTGATTTAAACTCATTTATAAAAACAACCCATCTCTGATTCTTCTCTCTTATTTCATAATTCACATCATCAAGAGAAAAACCCCTCTCCAACTCCTCACTAATTCGTACCCACTGAATTGATTGTCAACAGCAGCAGCTTCTGGACAGAGAATGGAAGAGAAGGAGAAGAAATAAAAGCTAATCCTCTCTGAAATTTAGGTTATGTGTAGGAATGAGAATTTATATTTGCACCCAGCACATTAGGATAAGGGCCAACCAGCTGAAATATAAATTTTCCTTCAACTGTCGGTCCTGCGAGATTGACAGTTCATTTTTCGTATTCTTGTTTCGTCAGTTCCGTAAAACTGACAACTGGCTTCATCACTCGCATGTGAATTGATCTTTTTGTGTTTTACGCTCCAAATGGAAGATTTCTCTTTCTTTTGCTCCAAATGACTCCAAAGTACCTAAACACTCAAAAGCAAACATAAGATACATAATTTACAAAGACAATAGAAAAGAAAGCATAAATACTAGATATAAAATTAGGTGTTTTAGACACCTATCACCGCTACAGACACTAGCCTACTACAAACTAACTTCGGTCTGGACTGTAGTTGAACCCCAATCAATCTCACACTGATTCAAGGTACAGTTGCGCTCGTTACGTCTCTGATCCCAGCATGATATTACGCACTTGATTCCCTTAGCTGATTTCACCCACAAATAAGAGTTGCTACGACCCAAAGTCGAAGACTTGATAAACAAATTTGTCTCACACAGAAAAGTATATAGGATTGAATAAATCTGTCTCCCACAGAAATACCCAAGAGTTTTTTGTTCCGTCATTTGATAAATCAAGTTGAACATGAACCATTTGATAAATCAGACTTATATTCCCGAAGAACAGCCTAGTATTATCAATCATCTCACAATAATCTAAATCGTATGATGGCGAAACTAGACATTGTGGAATCACAAACGATGAGACGAAGATGTTTGTGATCATGTTTTATCTTTCCTATCGGAGAAATTAATCTCGAGAAAATCTTAGAGAAGATAGTACTCAGACGATAGAATCGGGCAATATTAGAACACGCAACTACAAGAGAAATAGTTGGGTATGGCTTCACAATTCCAATGAAGTCTTTCAAGTCGTTAACCTACAAGGTTTAGGAAAACCTAAGGTTAAAGGAGAATAAAATCTAGCTTATACAACTAGTAACACACAGGAGGTGTGGGGATTAGATTTCCCAGTTGCTAGAGTTCTCCTTTATATAGTTTTTAAATCAGGGTTTGCAATCTAAGTTACCCTGGTAACAAAGCATTCAATATTCACCGTTAGATGAAAAACATGATTCAACCAAGCTAATATCTTTCAACCGTTAGATCAAACTTAGCTTAATACACACAAATGAAATGTACCCTCATTTAGGTTCATGAACCGTACCTAAACGTGTACACCATGTTGACTCACAATAGTTAACCGAAGTTAGCCATATGATTAACTCTCATATCAACCATATTCATCTTAACCATAACTAGTTCAAATGACTCAAATGAAACTAGTTAAAGAGTTGTTCAATTGCTATATTCTCATAGAAGTATACAAGAACACAATTGAAGAAAAATCGGTTTGATTCACTCGAATCAATTCATGAACATTATATCCACGGTTTGCAAAGATTGCATTCCTTATTATATAAATGTTTAAGTTCATGTACACAACCGATTTTAGAAAGTAACCCACTCAAGTACGCAAACGGGTTCACATACTTGAGTATTCGGACATGAGTTTGGTTATGCCAGTACGCGTATGGGTGCGCATACTACTTACACTTCCAAACTCCAACATATTTTCACGGAGGTGAACTTTCTGCCAGTATGCGTACTGGTACGCATACTTTCCCAGACATCAGCAACCGCCACTTCAGGCTACCGGTTTTGGAATTGCACACTAATGTGATTAACACACTATGTTTATATCGAAACATGGTTACTTGATTCTAAACTCTTAATTTCAATCACTGAAACTTCCTTACAGGATGACAATAGTCGTTTTCACAATACTATTAGCTTCAAAGAAATTTTCAAGATATTTAAATTAACATAATGAAATATTCCAAGATTACACCAAAATGATTATACCACTTTTTTTACTCGGTCAATAAAATAGAATAAAAAAGCGAAAATGTACAAGGATCAGGCTAAATTAGTGCTAAGCCAAAAAGGCCGCACACTAAAAAGCCTAAAAACGATAGTAAACCTCTCCAGGCCATTCAACAGAATGAATAAAACCTGGCCTACCCTCATAAAACTCATAATGTTCCTCAGCCAACAAACATGCTTGTTTGGCCGAGACATCCGCTGAAAAATTAGCCTCTCTGTAGCTATGAATATAGCTAATATTGTTATAAAAACTCTTCGCTATTCTCCACTTCTGCATTAGCTGCCATGGCAAATCGCCTTTTTGAAGAGCATATAAACAACTCATCGAATCAGAGCTGACACATAGGTTCTTCACATTCCATCTATGAGCAACAACAGCACCATAGATCACCGCACAAACTTCAGCATAGAAGTTAGTCTGCCAGCCCAGGCCAACGCACAGAACTCCCAAGACTACCGAGCTAGAATCACGGAAAACAACACCAGAACCAGCCTGCCCCGGATTACCAAGAGATGCACCATCACAACAAATCATAATCTCACCAGGATTTGGTGGACTCCAAGTAACTTCAACTGGGTTAGAGTGATCGCAAGATCTATGTGTCACTCTAAAGAAATTAACAATACGCAAATCATCCAAAGTATTATGCATATGGCCCTTCAATCTAATAGAGTTATCACGAATTACCTGATGAACTCTGCCTTTAAACTCCAGCCAACGAATCTGTTTGTTCTCAAAATAAGCTTTGTTACGCATCTTCCACAGCTCCGTAACTATTGCAAGATTTGCAACAAGCCACAGATCCTTAATCATTCGACTCCGGCCCTTTGCAGCCTTGTAGGAGGCCACCAGGTCCTCATTCGGCGTCAATCTGAAAATTTCAGCTGCCCACTTCCAAATTCTTTTGGCAATTTTGCAATGCCAAGTAATATGGCTAACATCTTCACAGTCTTCTCTACATAAACGACACATAGAAGGCATCTCCCTACCAGTCTTCTTCATAACATTATCATCAGAAGCACAACACTGTTTATAAAATATCTTCCAATACTGCACACCCAAAGTAGGATGTATAACACTTCTAGAGAAGAGTGCCGCAGCTGGCAAAATTTCAGCTGGCCCACGAATAGCAGCCTTGGCCGACTTGACAGTGAAAACACCCTTACTATCCAAGTCCCAAATTTTATAATCTCACCACCAATAAGAGGCAAATTATCAACATCAATATTGCATCGTAACATCAATTCTTTAGTCTTTGGAGGAATAACCCAAGAGCCATCAAATAATATCACTCACCTTGGCCTTAAAATCATTAGGGCCCTTGTTGTGATGCCAAGACGTTGAGCAATTGAAAAATCAGCACACCAATTATCAAAAATAAGGAAGTATTAGCACCGTTACCTATAATTGAGCGCGTGTGTTTTTGAACAAAGTTATGCACCAATCTAATGCCAGGAAAACCGAGGAACCCAACTTATAATCAACCAAGTTGCCATTAACTTGAAATATTTTGCCTTCAAAAATCTAGCCCAAGTCTTATCGAGTCTCGAATCGAAATCCACAACTTCATAAGCATGGCCCTATTAACATCATTTAACTTCTTGAGGCCAAGCCCACCTTCACGTCTAGAACGGCATAAACATCATAAAGAACCGTGAAGTGTTTGCGCTTCTCAGCATCTCCAGACCACAAAAAATTGCGAATGGCCCTCTCAACAGATTTGATGGCCGTGCATGGCCATTTGTAAACAGCCATTGAATGAAGCAAATAGCTAGAAATAACTGATTTGATCAAAACTAACCTGGCCTGAAAAGACAAAGCTTACCCTTCCAACCTGCCAGCTTGTCCATAATCTTCTCCATTACCTGACGAACATGAATATGACGCACAATGCCAGGTTTCAATTGGATTCCCAAATATTTATCCGGGAAATGCGCCCTCTCCATGCCCATAAAGTTTGCAATAGCAATAGCACGAGACTTCCTATCTCCACCATAATAAAATTTGCTTTTGGCGTAACTAACATACTGACCGGAAGCACGTTGATACATGCCAAGCATCTCCTTCAAGTTCCGCAAGCTATGAAGATTACCCTTACAGAAAATAAGAATATCATCCGCAAAGAGTAAATGGGTTGGAGCCACACCTTTCTTCTCACCATGTGATGCATACTTCTAGCAGCAAACAACTTAGAGAGATTGCGGCTCAAAACATCTTCAATGAAACAAAAATCAAATGAAAGAGGATCACCTTGACGAAGGCCTCTTGTGATACTGAAAAAACCTTCAGGGCTACCATTAATCATAATAGATATACGGGCAGAGTTAAGAATACTAAGCAGCCACGAACACCATGCATCAGAAAAGCCATATTGACGAAAAACTTCAACAACAAACTCCCAACTCACCGTGTCAAAAGCCTGGGCTATATCCAATTTAAGGCCAACGTTACCATGCTTCCGTTCAACACTAATCTCATTGATCAGTTCCGAGGCCAAGGCTATATTCTCATGAATGTTTCTTCCTTTCATAAAGCCACTTGCTCTTCAGAAATCAATTTGTTCAACACCGTGCCAAGTCTGGTCGCCATAATTTTGTAATGATTTTGAAGAAGAAGTTGCTTAAACCAATTGGCCTATAGTCTTTAATAGCATCAGACTTATTAGCTTTTGGATGAGAACAATAAAACTAGAGTTAATGCCATTAGGAATCTTCTCATCGCCCAACAGTTTGCAATAGCATTAAAAAGATCTCTAGAAATAATGTTCCAACAGGTTCGAAAGAAAGAACCTGTAAATCCATCAGGGCCAGGAGCAGAATCCGCTCCAAGATCAAAAACAGCCTCTTTAACTTCATCCAAGGTCGGAATAGCATCCATACAAGCGCACTCTCAGAGCTGATGCTTTCATGCTCATAATCAAATAGCTCGGATCAATATGAACAGCTCCACCGTTGAACTTTGCACGATAATGATCAACAATGTAATCTTTTATTTCATCCTGCAAAAACAAAGTAGAGTTAGTAGAAATCTTCAGCTCGGAAATTGTGTTTTGGCTCCTCCTCATTCTTATTGAATTGTGAAAAAAACGAGTGTTCTGATCACCATCCTCCAACCAGCTAGTTCTCGATTTTTGCTTAAGCATAGTGGCCAACTCAGACCGCACATCATCACAACCTTCCTAGCGTCAGCCACCTTCAAAAATTGGACTTCACAGCTAACATTCTGGTCCAAGATATCATTCTCCTTATCAAGATTCAATTCCGCTTGCTTTAAGCGAAACTGAACATCTCCAAACACCAATCTATTCCAAATCTTCAAAGCCTCCCTCAACCGCTTCAACTTTGATGTAAAAACAAAAGGAGGAGCACCATCCAATCTAACACTCCAATTGTCTTTGACGAATTCCAAAAAAGATGGATGAGAAAGCCACATCTTCTGGATCCTAAAAGGAGCTCTCTTCGGCCTAGGACTGTCAAAAGCAAAACCAACAAGAGGAGAATGGTCCGAGCAGAGTCTCGGCAAAGCTTTGCACCTCCAGTTAGCAAACTTATCATGCCACGCACCATTAATAACAGCCCTATCATGTTTAGAAACAATTCTATGCATACCACTCCGACAATTAGACCAAGTATACTTCTTCCCAATAGCATCGGCCTCAACCAAACCCAAAATGATTATACCACACAAACCATGTAAGATGTTACTCGGCAAATTTCATATGATCATATTCAGACTTTCATCACGAATGTAAGATGAACTTGGCCGAAGCGAAAGCTTGCCAACACATATTCCGAGAAATATATAAGCGTATTAAACTCAGCTCGAATCTCAAATGTGTATAATAGAAAACTATATCGTAACACGACTTATGTCTCAATATAGGAGATACAGTAGAAATAGACTTTTCCAAGTGATAGATGAGTTTCCGCCTCACATACCTTTTGTTGATGAAGTTCCACAAGCCCCCCTTAGTAGTTCTTCATCTTCAAATGATAAACGCCGTGAAAGCTAAAGCTAAACTACACAATCTATGTCCT
Organism: Papaver somniferum; assembly: GCF_003573695.1. Taxonomy (NCBI): domain Eukaryota; kingdom Viridiplantae; phylum Streptophyta; class Magnoliopsida; order Ranunculales; family Papaveraceae; genus Papaver; species Papaver somniferum. The sequence continues at coordinate 18,078,276 of NW_020628818.1, forward strand.
AGTCCGAGACATTTAAATAGGTTAGAAATTAAGACTTATAGTTTTGATCATTAATATTGACAAACATGCTTGAGATAGCAACGCATGCGAGTTCGACAGAGCAATGCTCTAACATAAGCTGCCTGAAAAGGTGAGATAATTTTTCTAGGCTTCATCCTGTTGACCGTCAGCTTCCAAATTATTTTATAGTTAGTGTTACACAGGAAATTGGTTTGAAGTCAATAGGGGAGAAGGTTTCTTTTTTGGGATTAGTGATAAGAAAGTGTGATTCATTTCCTTTAGAATATGTATTTTTTTTTTAAAAAAATATCTTGGTAGAATCCCAGATATCTTGTTCAAGAAGATCAATGTTTTATTTATAAAACCCTGGAGGGAAACCATTCGGGCCTGGTGTAGTCCAGGATTTTATTTGTTTAATTGTTTCCCTGATTTCTTCAAGAGAAATGGGTCTTAACAACATATCATTATCCTCCGCAGTAATGCATTAAAAAAATTCTCTATTCTGAACAAGGTTGGTGGTAGTACAAATGCTACTGAAGTGATTAACCAATAGATCATCTAGTTGTTGTCTAACATTAGACTATTGTCCATTACTCAATTATAAGGATTCTATGTGATTGAAATGTCATTTCATGTTCATCGAAGTATGATAGAAATCGGTGTTTCTATCATAACATTTAATGTAATCAGTTATAGACTTTTGCGCGTAGAAATCCTCTTGCACTTTCTGCCAGTGCTCAAGATCAAGTTTAACTTGTTTGATTGCATCCATATTTTGAATATATTAAGGTTGATTATTCAGATTATGAAGATGTCATTTATTTGTTGAACCTTGTGATCTATATTACCAAAATGTGAATCACGTTTCATATTACGAAGCCTATTAGTCATTTGATAAGAATTTGATCCTCTAACATTAGTATTATAGGCATTCCTAATTAGATCTTTACAAGTTGGGTCTCTACTCCAACATTTAAAGTATATGTAGGGTTTAAAACTATTTTGAGACTGTGGGTTGGTCACCAAAATAATTGATGAAAAAGTGGGGGTCAAACAACCACACCCCATATTTCGTTTAGGCAATCTGTATGGACTAAATCCAATATAATTCCAAGAGAATCAACTAGATAGTCAGACCCAATCAAGGAAAATATATCCAAGATTTATATCTCTGTTTCTCAATGTAATCAGCAAATCAAACACATAGAAATTCGTGATCCTGATTATTATAAGAAACAACTTGAACGGTACCAAAGACCAATATTCAAATGTCAATAAATTTCAATCAACAACCAAAGGTTGGATTTACCAATTGATTGAACTATGTACAACCTGTGATATTTCAATTATATAGAAAATATAACGTGGAAAAGAAATAACACAGACACCAGAATTTTTGTTAACGAGGAAACCGCAAATGTAAAATATCCCGGGACCTAGCCTAGATTTGGACACCACATTGTATTAAGCCACTACAGACTCTAGCCTACTACAAGTTAACTTCAGACTGGAATGTGGTTGAGTTCTAACCAATCTCACACTGATTAAGGTACAGTCGCGTTCCTTACGCCTTTGAATTCTAGCAGGACTCTACACACTTGATTCCCTTAAATGATCTCATCCACAACTAAGAGTTACTACGACCCAAAGTCGAAGACTTGGTAAACAAATCTGTCTTACATAGAAAAGTCTATTGAATAAATAAATCTGTCTCCCACGGAAATACCTACGAAGTTTTTGTTCCTTCTTTTGATAAATCAAGGTGAACAGGAATTAATTGATATACCGGTCTTATATTCCCGAAGAACATCCTAGTAATATCAATCACCTCACAATAACTTAACTATATGGTAGTAGAACAAGTTATTGTGGAATCACAAAGAATGAGACGAAGAGCTTTGTGATTACTTTTTATATCTTACCTATCGGAGATAAATCTCGAGCAAATCTTAGAGAAGATAGTGCTTAATACGATAGAACAAAGTAAGATCAGAACATGCAACTACAGAGAAAATAGTTGGGTCTGGATTCAGAATCCCAATGAAGTCTTTAAGTCGTTAGCCTATAACGGTTTTAGGGATAAACTAGGTTAAAGGAGAATCGAATCTAGTCGCAACTAGTATCACAGAAGAGGTGTGGGTATTAGGTTTCCTACTTGCTAGAGTTCTCCCTTATATAGTCTTTAAATCAGGGTTTGATAACTTTAGAACAACACAATCAATATTCATCGTTAGATGAAACCTGATTTAAGATTCAAGCTAATATCTTTCCACCGTTAGATGGTCTTTAGCTTGTTACACACAAACGAAATATACCTTCATTTAGATACGGGTAACCGTACCTAAACGTGTATATTGAGTTGGCTCAATAACAGTTAACCGAAGTTAGCCATATGGACATTTTCTCTTAACCTTTTTCATCTTAACACTTCTAGATCAATTGATAATCAAATGAATCTAATTGTGTTACTCATAGAGTTGTTCAATTGTTTATATTCCCATATAAGTATACAAGACACAATTGAAGCAAAATCGGGTTGATTCAAAAGAATCAGTTCATAAACATTTTAGCCACGGTTTGCAAAGATTGCATTCCTTAATTTATAAATGTATTTGTTCACGAGTATGAAATCATACTTATCCAATTTAATAACTTGAACCACTTAACTTTGCAAACGGCTACGCGAACTTAAGTTCCGGACATTGATCACAAGCCAACAGTTTGCAAACGGGTACACAAACTTTAGCTCCTGACCGAACTCAGTTGGAACCGTTTACGAACGGGTACGCAAAATTGGTTCCCGGACTTCAACAGTTAAATCAGTTTGTGAACGGGTATGCAAACTTAAGTACCCTGATTTAAGTAATTGAATAAGTTTGCGAACAGGTATGCAAACTTCCAGTCCTGAATTCCGTCTAAACAGTTCGTACACTAAGTACATAAGCCGTAATGTATCCAGACATGGGTTTTAGCTCTTAACTCCCATCTCAATCATTAAAACATTCTTAGAAGACGAAAATATATGTCTCACACAAACTATTAGCTTATAAGAAATTTTCAAGTGATCGAATGATCAATACGAAACATTCCGAGCCTACATCAAATGACTGTCTCACATAAATCATATAAGATGTAAGATGTTACCAGGTGATTTTCACATGATCCATATTTTGACTTTCGTCAAGAATAATGATGAAAGTGGTTAAAGCAAAAAGCTTTCCAACACATATTTTGATAAAGATATAAGCGAGTTAAACTCAACTCAAAATATCAAATGCGTATAATGTAAAGTCTATATAGCTACACGACTTTTGTCTCAATAGGAGATAGAAAAGCATAGACTTCTGAGTGACAGATGAGTTCAAGTCTCCACATACCTTTTGTTGATGAAGTTTCACAAGCTCCCCTTAGTAGTTCTCCGTCTTCAATCGATGAACTCCGTGAATTATAAAGCTCAACTACACATTCTATCCTAATCCGAGACATATCTATAAGTAGACTAGAAATCAAGACTTATAGTTCTGACAACTAAACTTGACAAACAAGCTTGAGATACAACGCTTGCGAGTTCGACCGACCAGTGTTATAATAATTGAGATATGGTCAGAAAACAGTTGGATCTATATGGAATACCTTAACATTACCATAATGGTTGAACCATAAACCATAACCCATGACTCTATCCAGTCTAGCTCTAATGATATTATCATCATATTGTCTGCTAGATCATTATAATATGTATCAGAGAAACCCAAATCATTTAATCAGAGCTAGAAATGGATTCTTAAATAAAAGGAAACTTAGAAGTGCAAGGCCTAGTATTGGTTGGTCTCTCATGAGTGTGCAATTTTATATTCAAATAATCCATGAGGATCCAAGGCTGATTAATCCCATTACCAATATCTTTAATGTAGTTCCATCAATCTTTCCTCTTATTATAGTATATGGAACCATATATAGAGGAAAATGACCAGGAATTCAGGCCTGCTAGTATCATAGGAGATTAAGACATTTATTAATTTTTTGTACCATGTCACGTTTGAAACCATAGAAGTGATATACCCCCAGAGAGACCAGCAGAAGAGTGACACCATGTATTTGGGTAATTAAATCTCCTAAGATTCTGATACATTTTGGACTCATTATTTTTGGTCTCACAAAGAGAAATCACATTTGAGTTTTCAGATCTAATTAAATACCATAAGGAATTTCTGGCATTAGGTTTGCCGAAACCATGACAGTTCTACGAAAAAATTATCATAATAAGATTATGAAAATAAGCTAAATAAAACTTAGGATTTTTACCAGAACTGTTCTTCTGGAAAGTTTGCAACACACAATGATTAATTAAAATTATCACAACAGAACAACCACCAGAATTATGAATAATAGGAATGTCCACAAGAGCAAAATATGAGACAAACTGAGAACTAATCAATTGAAAATCTCGAAGGAATCAAGATGAATTGAGTTGATAAATTTTGCAATTAAGACATATACTGATCAAACTAAAGGGCAAAATATGAGTTTTAATTGCAAAATCAAAAACCCTAAAATTACACTTTCTACACAGAAAAGCATGACATTTATAAGAAAAAAAAATCGGGAAAATAAACATATCAGAGCACACAAGATGTTTGAAATAAAAAAATGGTTTTAGTAGGAACCTGGTTTGTAGTACTTATGCTTGATTCAATAGCAGGGAGATGATGCACCATAATATTTGGATCACTGACTCCATTCTCAACATCCTCGATGTTCAAATCATAACCTCCATGGCTAGTATTCTCGATCTCTGGTTGATCTCCTCAACCATTGATGATCAATTGGGAAATCCCCGTGAAGTTGGGATTAGGGTTTTGATAATTCATTTCGACAAGAACATAATTTTCTTCTTATCCTGAGTCTCTACTTCTTTTATACTTCCTCGGATCAAGCTCATCCTCATTTAACCCATCTAGCCCATTATGGTCCACACTACCAGCCTCATTTACAACTTCAATTCCACTCGAACTATTCTGCATCTTTTCTACCATGTGAGCATGCTTGGCATAATATTCTGCAAAAGAAAAATTAGTCATGCCAAAAATAAATATATTCCATGCCCGTTCATCACACATCTATAACAAAGCACCCGGGACATATTTTCCCGGGGTTACTTTTCAAAATGATATCTGATCCATTTTTTTTGGATGCGTTGAGTAACCAGGTTCTTCTTTTTAGTGGTTGACTAAGATACATTTCAATTTTTGCAGAAACTACTCTCCCTCTTTTAGTGTATCTTTTCCTCCCTTCTTGAGCTATCCTCCTTCTAATATCCTGACAAAGTTTATCAAGAATGCCATCATCCACATGTTCAAGAGAGAGACCTTTGAACATAACAAAGAACACTTGGTGCGTGAACTCATATTATTCGAGCGGGATAGAGTTATCATAAATCTTTTGTACCACTAGATGTTCATGAATTATCTATGACACTTTTGCTTACACATCGTTAACATCTTCAGCCGTTTTGAATTTAAAAACAAACATATTCCTTCCTATGGTGTTGATTTCTCTTTGCACTTTGTCAAAATCAATATCATCCTTAGAAATGATCTTGCCAATCAAGATGTTTGACCACTTATCTGCAACAACATCTATTTCTTCATAAGAGATTAAACCCCCTCTTGAACAATTAACTTGAACCTGACCCAGTTCTTTAAAACGCTTTGTGAGAGCAGCCATTTGTAGTCTTGAGCTTTGAGACATTTATGAGAATAAGAAAGCTCTGCACTTTTCTTGAGAATAAAGGGCTTACTCTGTAGGTATAATCTTATTCTCTAAGCAAGCTATATAAAGAATAATACAATTAGGGTTTGGTTGATGGTTTTCTGAGATATAGAGAAAATTTCCAAACTTAAGATTATTTGTTAAGATTTTCAAGTAATGATGTTTTAGAAAATCCGGAACAATATTATCCTTTACTTTAGGAAGGTGAAATTCAAAATTTTGAACAACCCAATATTGCGCCTTTTTGATAATAACTTTTCCAGAAATTCCCTTAGAACTACGGGTGTTGAACAACTGCAGATCTTGATTTTGATGTTGAGAATGAGAGTATGATTGATTGACGAATTCAATGGTAGTGAAACACACTGTTTCATGGATCACACAGTGAGAGATCAGAATTGACAATACCACTGTGAGAAGTGAAATAAAGCCTTTAATGGAGTTGAACATGTCCATATCTTGGATATGAAGAACACTAATGTTCTAAAGAGTAAAAGTGAATCCAAAAATGCACCACTGCTCCCTTGAAGACCACAACTGGTGCATTACTGAGATCAACTAAAGTACTTCAAATTATCCGATTAGTTTTCCATACCAACAAAGAAACAAAAAAAATAGATTGAGATAAGAAAGATAATTTTGAAACTAAAATGAGATAAAACTACTAATAATGATTGAATGCTAGCAAACTAATAACATAAACATTCGCAAACAGATTGTAATAGGCTTAAAAACGCATATTAAGCATGAAGATTCAAAGAAATATCAAAGAAAAGATGAAAGTTTCTTCACCGATTTTTCCAAATGATCGACTTAAATTCGCCCAACCCTCAGAGTCTTGAGAACCGGATGTACTGAAAGAATTGTTGTTATTCAGATGAAACAAAGACAGCTACATATAGCTTTACAAGAACTAGAAAATAGGAAAGTAAAACAAACACGACTACTGGTGGCATCTAACTGAAAAGACTGAGTAAACAAAACTACTTCCCTGAACACCAGGATTATTCATCACCTCGATCTATGCTTAACTGTTTGACTGAATACTGCAACACAGAGCTCAAGGGTGAATATAGTTTTAGCCATGAGCAGCTATGGCACAAACCAGGCCTGGGTATTCATGAGCGTCAATAAAATTGTTTGGCCCGCTAGATGGTTAAGTTTCTTGATTTGGAAGAATAATTGTAAACTTACTTTAACAGTTTAACTTCGAACTCTGAACTTAGTTTGAAGTTTGAACCCTCCTTTTCAGTTGTTTTTAGAAGGTTGTGAGAAAATATTGATCAGTGACTGGATCAGATTACAGGGAAATTTAACAATGTCGAAGCTTTAGCGTATAATCAACAAGCAGTTGTTAAACACCATTCTGTCTTCTTCTGATTCTCTTCAGTCATCGCCAGTAAAGTTGTTCGGTATAACAAAAGCCCCATTAAAAATCCCAAATTTTCTAGCCCCAGTTCTCAATTTCTCCAGAAACCTAACTCCCAAACAGAATTTCTTGTTTTCTCATACCAGAGTTATTAATTTAAGCTTCAATTCTAACCCTCGTAATTTTTGCTCTAGTTCTCCCCCTCACATGGAAAGTGTAGTTAATCAAAAATCCCTTCATCAAAGGAGGTCACTGACAGCACACTGAGCAGAGAAAAAGACCATTTTTGGGTATCAATTCCAGTCAGTGCTTATTACAAGTTCAACAGGTTTGGGGTTTATTTAAATTTTTATAATTTTGCGGTTATCCCCAATCCCTAATTGCTTTCGCTTATTTATTTGAGTGGTTTACAGGATTGATTTAAAAGGATTAATGGCTGAGAATCAAGACAATTTGATCCCACATACTTCTGGAGAGATCAATTATGCTGTTCTCAAATTCGGCAATGGGAGCTCTCAAACTCCTTCTCGAGTGAGTTTAATTCATTATTCTCATCTTGTAGTTTTTACCATGCAGGATTATTTGCTTAAAGTAAAAGAACAGTTCAGTTCAGCACATCTACATATACTCCATTATAAACATGCTCGTCTCATGATCAATTTTGTTGCAATGTGGCTCTTTAACTACTGACAACGAACCCAAACAATGCCAGCTTACTTGTTTAAGTGCAAGGGTTTCATTATACTAAGTTTAATTGTTATTTCAGGATTCAGAGGCTAATTTAAGTGGGAGTAGTCACTCTTACATGGTGGTTTTCCCGTATGGATCCACTGTAGTGTTTAATATGCTTGACGGCGAAGTTGATGGGCATCTGAAGATTGTCGAAAGACATGCCTCAGGGTTAGCGGAAACGGGCAAGGATGGGGCGTCTTTCCAGAATTACCACATTAGTAAGATACAATTAAGTTCCAAGTCCAACTAACTTCAAATTCTACTATGTAAAACTTTTGCCTTCTAGCACTGGCATACAGAGGAACCCTCGTCCAATAATTGGTTAAAAGGATGTGATTACTCTCAAGCATCAGTTGGAAAAACTATGAAACCTTTTTTTTTTGTTATCGGCATGAAACTGTTGATCAAATAGTCCTATGTTTGTTCTTTTAATTTGCTGATGTAAGGTGTGGAACTTTCATACTCTTAGAATGTAGGCGTAGAAAGTGAAGCCAATGGTTGCAAATGCATATAAACTGGTGTGCTTTCGTCACCTAACTGTTTGGAGTTAAAATTTGATGCATGAATTAGAAGGTGGAACTATGGTTTATCCACACATTCAAATGTCTACATCCTTTTCATTATATTTTCATCAAGATTTTGATGAACCTTGTTCTTTTAGGCTTGTATCCTTTGCCAACGTGTCCTTTAAATATCGGTTCAATAAAAATTCATTTGCTTTAGTTGCTCCTTCTCCATTGTTATTTATTGGAAACCTGATGTTTCACTATTTTAAAACTGTAGAATATGAAGTGAGAGAAAAATCGAGTTTGCCCATGTGGATGCAAGGTGGTCGAGGTTATGTCATGTTGCAGCATTTGGATATGGAGGGGATTCGTGCTATTAGTAGTGTTCTTGGTCAAAGTATAGCTCTCGATTACTACTTTCGCAAGGTACTTATTTAAATTTGCAAATGCCTTTTCTTTTCCTTTGATCAGGATATATTGTTTTATCACCCGGTTTGGGTTTCAGGTTGATGGAGTAATTGCAGCATTTGCAGAATTACCTCGCGGAAGGAGGACACTTAGGTCTCGTATAATGCGGAAAAAAAGAATGTATCAACTAGTTGGGAGAGCAAATTCTACTCTTGTTGAACTTGTTGTTAAGCTTGGGCTTTTTGAGAGGTATATTGATATTTCAACTCCCAGTATTGATAAACCTTTACCTGGTACTACTGTTGGGATTGAAATCGTTCCATATATTAAACAATCTCTAGTATTGTACCAGTCATATTATAGCAATAACCAAATATCAATGTGACATCACATATTTATTCATCGCTTTGGGCTCGTAACTCTGTTTCCAAATCCTTGACGCACGAATAGGGTCAGACACTTGGTGGTTGTACCAAGAGATTTGGGGTTCAGTCCCACCTGCGCTGATTTGTGCGAAGGAGGTTTTTCTTTATTCTTTGTGTAGCTACCTGGGTTGTAGATAGCAGATCTTTCCTTGTAAAAGTCCTTTTATTTTTCTATGAAAAATAAGTTGAGTAATTATTGCTGAGGTTTTTTGGTTTTCGACATTTTCAGATCAGAAATTGCTTCTATGGAAGATGGCAACTACTCCCGGATGTTGGAGTATCTAAAGGATCAATTTGAATTGAATCAAAAAATTGTAGGCATTGATTTTTACTTGAGGTTGATGGAGGTATGACCTTTCTCTTACTGCAGTATCACGTAGAAATCTTTTCATAGCTACTTGCCCCTTCCTATTATAGCCGGACATAAAATGTGTTTAATTTTCTTCTTGCAGAGGTTTACAGAATTTGTAGGAGCTGACATGATGTGGAGGTATATTCTTGCAGCTCATGGTTTAATTGTTATATGTGCAGGCATGGTGTATTGCTTTTCGCCACTTATTACCTCATTGTACAGTTTAGCAGACGTTATTATGACAAAAACAAATACGGTGAAAGTCACCTATTAAACTTACTTAAGATTGTCACCATATCATTGTGTGTTTTAGTGAACCAAATAAGATTGCTTTACACTATTTATTTTACATAGAGGATGCACTTCCTCTACCTGTACATGGATAACAACTTAATGTTTCTATTACCAGCCTTGTATATTCCAAAACGTAAGAAATTTCAATCTTTGAGAAATAAATTTACAGACTCGTAGAGATTTTCTGGCGGAGACCCTCACTGGAGACTGGACCCGTCTCCTGACAAGTGAAAAAAATTAGATTAACCATCAAAACAAACCAGGCCCACTCCAGACATCCACTGACTTCAAATTTTTCAGGGAAACCCTTATAAATTCTTTCCCGAATTTTAAGCAATGAAGAAACAAAAATTTCTGTCTGCTGCTGCTTTCTTAGCACTTGGTTTCATTTATTACACGACATTATTCATGGAACCAGGTCATGTTCCTTTTCTCATTGCTTTCATGAATCTGTGATTTTGTTCGGTAATTTAATGAATTTATGGGCAATCTGTGTAATCCTTAACAATTTTTAGGGTTTTTTTTTAGGCTGGATTGTTAGTCTTAATAGTTAAATGGAGATGAGTTCCAATATAAGGGTTTAGGATCTAACTGTAGTACATAGTGAAGCTCACCAACTTGATCAAATCATTGGTTATTGTACTTGAAACTGGTTTGGCTAAGAACCGAAACCAAAACTGATTAAAGGTTGCTAAACTATGCTTCCTTAAAATGTTATCAAAGTGTGTGACTTATTAATTTCCCCAAAACTTTAATGAACTGCTGGATCCCGTAAGTGTCATCTTAGAGTCGGACGCTTCCAACGGTAGTACATTCCATCCATCTACAACATGCCTAACATAATTTCTGAGATCAAAACCCATCCATCTACAACATGCCTAACATAATTTCTGAGATCAAAACCCAGTATTTCTTCTTTTACTGGTGATATTGTTGTGTTACCACAACAAATTCACAACAGAAGTATCGGGTTTATTCTCAAATCACAAGGATAAGAGTCCGGTGGAACAACGAAAACAGTGAAGAACGAAGTGGTACTGCAAATTAATTCATAGATTCATTAACTAACACAACCGCCTCTCTTACAAACTTATAACCACAAACCCTATTTGAGAAAGGTGGCTAATCTGGACAGTACACCTGTCGACATCTAACCGGTGACTCTCTAACTCATTAAGACAACCCAATGATTACTAATGGCTTCCACCCAATGATTACTAACGGCTTCCACATTTATTACACCCCATGCACAGAGACACATACTAGATTACTACTAAGGGCACTCAGGTACATAACAATGCCATCCTCTCTGCAAAATCCTTGTCCTTAAGGATTAAAATCAGGAAAATGAGCATGGACATTTGCAGAGTCCTCCCAAGTAGCATTCGACGAAGAAGCATTAGTCCATTGAATTAACAGCTGATCAACATGGCGACCTTTCCTTGAAATAGTTCTGGAATCTAAAATGGCAGCTGGATGGAGAACAATTTGATCCTCATGATCAACAACTGGAAGAGAAGGAGATGGAGTGTGATTTGTGCCAATCTTATTTTTGAGTTGAGAGACATGGAAGAAAGGGTGGATTCTTGAGTTGAAGGGTAATTGCAGCTTATAGGCAACAACTCCAATCTTCTAAAGAACTGGAAAAAGGTCATAGTATTTGGCAGAGAGCTTAACATTCTTTCATAGTGTAATCGAGGATTGTCTGTAAGGGTGCAATTTTAGGTATACCATGTCACCAACATAAAAGTTTCTATCCACTCTTTTTTGGTATCAGCATAGAGCTTCATCATTTCCTGAGCTTTATGTAGGGTTTCACTTAAGAGATTCAAAACTTCATCTCTCTTTTGAAGATACTCCTCAACAGCTGCAACAGATGTAGCAACTGAGGAAGGAAAAGCAAGGTGTGTGTGTGTGTGTGTGTGTGTGGGGGGGGGGGGGGGGGGGGTTCATACCCATATAAGGTTTTGAAAGGACTCATATTGAGGCTGGTATGGAAGTTGGTGTTGTACCATCATTCAGCTAGAGGTAACCATCTGCACCAATTCTTAGGCTTGTGGATGGACATGCACCTGAGGTAATTCTCCAAGCAAGCATTGACCTTTTCAGTTTGGCCTTCTATTTGAGGGTGATAAGCAATACTTAGGTTCAAATTGGTGCCCAAAGCCTTGAATAATTCATGCTAAAATAAATTGGTGAAAACTTTATCTCTATCAGAGACAATAGATGCAAGCAGTCCATGGAGTTTAATCACTTGATTTGATAAACTCTTTGGCCACAGAAATAGTTATATATGGGTGAAGGAGAGGAATGAAGTGATTGTACTTAGTCAGTTTGTCTACCACTACCAAGATGACATTCTTCCTTTCATGTAGTGGCAATCCTTCAATGAAGTCCATGGAAATGTGTTTTCAAGCTTGATCTGGAATTGGCAAAGGTTGGAGAAGGCCTGTAGGGTGTTGATGTTCACCTTTATGTCTTTGGCATATGTCACAGTTGGATACAAAAGTGTATATGTCTTCTATCATCTTTGTCCAGAAAAAATAAGTTTTAGCTCTAATGTAGGTAGGTTGAATGCCAGAGTGACCACCCACAGCAGAAGAGTATACTGAAGAGAGGATAGTATGCCTTATGTTTGAAGCAGTCCCTACATAGATTCTATGTTTAAATATCATAACACCATATCTTGATAAGAAAAATGTTCGACAACAGAAGTATTAATTAGGAGCTGAGAGATTAGTTGTTGTGCTTTAACATCATCTGCATAACTGGAAGAAATATCTTAAGCCCAAAAAGGTTGAGTGACAGTGATGGAGTGAAACTCAGCTGGTGGATGTGGCTTACTGGATAAGGCATCAACAACTTTATTCTCAAACCCTTTCTTATATCTTATCTCATAATCAAATCCAAGAAGTCTAATGAGCCATTTTTGTTGCACTACAATAGCAATTTTCAGTTCAAGAATATTTGATGCTCTAATGGTCTGTTTGAATGATAAAATGATGACCATGTAAGTAGTGTCTCCACCTTGTGACAGCTTGGGCAATAGACATCATTTCCTTCTCATAAGTAGATAAAGCAGCAGCCCTTGGTCCTAAGGTTGGCTGAAAAATGCAATTGGTCTTCCTTGTTGCATTATCACTACCCCAATGCCATTTTTATATGCATCAGCTTCTAACACAAATTCTTGAGTGAAGTCAGGAAGACCTAGAACTGGAGTTTGTGTCATGGCTAGTTTAAGGTTGTTAAAAGCTTCAGTAGCTGCAGGATACCATGTAAATGCATTCTTTTTGAAAAGCTCAGTAACAGGCTTGCTGAGGATTCCATAACCTTGTATAAACTTCCTGTAATACCTGTGAGACCTAAAAATCCCCTTAACTCCTTGATGGTAGTGGGAAGAGGCAATTCAGTCACGCTGCTGATCTTAGCAGGGTTAGCCTTAACACCATCTGCAGAGATAATATGACCCAAAAATTCCAGTTCTGGTTGAACAAAATAGCATTTAGAGAACTTAGCAAAAAGTTGGTGATGTCTTAGGATGTCCAATGTGATTTGCAGGGGTTGAAGATGCTCCTCCAAACTGCAACTATATATTAATATGTCATAAAAGAACAACAAGAATAAACTTCCTAAGATGAGCTTGAAAGATGTCATTCATGAGAGACTGAAATGTGGCTGGAGCATTAGTGAGGCCAAAAGGCATCACTTTAAATTCAAAGTGGCCATGATGTGTTCTAAAAGTTGTCTTGAAAATATCTGCCAAGGAAACTCTGATTTGGTGATATCCAGACCTGAGATCAATTTTAGTGAATCATTTAGCACCATTAAGTTCATCCAGCAATTCATCGGTAATTGATATGGGAAATTTGTCTTTGACAGTGATGGAATTTATTTTCGTGTAATCAACACAAAACCTCCATGTGTTTTCCTTCTTTTTGACCAAAATAATAGGGGCTGGAAATGGCTATGACTGGGTTGGATAACTCCATAAGCTAACATGTCCTTCACCAAATCTTCTAAAACAAATTTTTGAATATATGGGAACTTATAGGGCCTCATAGAAATAGGTTCAGAGTTGGGTTTGAGGGGAATGGTATGATCCAAACTCCTTTGTGGGGGCAACTGGGATGGTTCAGAGAACACATTTTGATATTATTGTAAAAGGGAAGATATCTGACGTGGGACATGGTAGGAAATGGTTTGAGTAAAAATAGAAAATAATTTGGCTATAACACCATGAGTGTGTTTATTGAAAAAATGCTTAACTGCATTGTTACTCATGTGTAACAAAGTAGATTTTTTGTTACTGCCAGAGAGTGTGATCTTTTTACCTTTATGCTTAAATGTGATGCTAAGATTGGAAAAGTTAAGGAGAACATCACGTAGTTGTTTGAGCCAATCAACACCTGACATCATGTCACATCCACCAAGTGGAAGCAGCCTGAGTGGAGCAAAAAACTTGTGACCTTGCATTGTCCAGTAAAGCTATGAACAAACACCAGAACTGATGGTTTTTTCTGAATTAGCCACAATGACTAGTAATTGACCAGTGGGTGCAATTTCACAGTGCAAGGACTTAGCTAAAGCACAATCAATAAAACTATGAGTACTCCTTGTATCAATGATAATGGAGATAGGTTGTTTGTTAAGGAGAGCAGGTTTTCGAATTGTTTCACCACTGACATGCCCTGTTAAGATCATGAAGAGAAATTTCCATGTCAGAGTCAACAGGTGAAACAGCTTCCTCTACTGAATGTTCTTCTATAATTTCCTCATCCTCTTCTTGTAGAGAAATATATCTACCATAAATAATTTTCGTTTAGAACAAACATGACCAGGTTTGTAGTATTCATCACAATGATAGCAAATACCTTGTTCTCTTCTTTTGCGAGCTTGTTCTGGAGTAAGTCTTCGAATGGGAGGGGTGGGAGATTGCACAGCTTTAGGTGGTGATGGAGGTTTGGAGCTTGATGGTTGGTTATTGATGGGTTTGGGAGGAAAGTTACTGAAAGTAAATGGTCTTGATGTAAAAACACTTGAAAATGGCCTGATGGGAGGTTTATTAAGTTTTTGTTGATACATGACAGTTTGCTCTTGCATTTTTGCAAGCGAGTAAGCACGCAATAAGGTAGTTGGGTGAAACATAGGGATAAAGTTTTGAATGTCTGCTTTCAAGCCCCCAATAAAACTGTTGATAAAATAGTTCTCTGGTAAATCAGGGTGGAGAGTAAGTAAAAGAGCTTTATAATGTTCAAACTTCTTAAAGAATTCATCCACAGTGGTTTTATGGGCTAGCTTATTAAAATTTCCAACAATATTCTCATTAGCTGGGTTCTCAAAACGAAAACAAGCTTGGTGGCTCAATTCAAACCAGGACACTGTAGATCGAAAAGATTGAAGGTTTAAAAGCCATGTTTCAGCCTTACCATCAAGATGTATGGATGTCATCTTCACTTTTTGTGTTTCGTCTTTGATATTGTGAAGCTGAAAGTAGTGATTGCATTTCTGAATCCAGTAACGTGGGTTATCACCATTAAATCTCGGGAAATCGAGTTTAGGCAGACGTTATTGTGAAAAGGGTTCTCGATCTCCTGCAGAATGACCAAAGATGGATCTATCGTCTTCATGATGGACTCTGTGATTTGAAGACTTAGCTCTTCCTGGATCTACTTCATGAGATGCTCTTCGAGAAGAAAAAGAAATTCAGCAAAAGACTCCATCTGTAGCTTGAAATCTGTTAACTAGTTTCCATCTGAAGTGTAAAGTCATCTTTGGTTACCATCTTGTCGATCTTTTCATTCAATGAATGGATCTGTCATTGTTGTGCATCGTATTTATCTTGTAATTCTTTGCAAGTTGGATTACCGCTTCCTCCCATGATGATAAGGATTGAACGCTCTGATGCCAATTGTTGTGTTACCACAACAAATTCACAACAGAAGTATATGGTTTATTCTCAAATTACAAGGATAACAACCTGGTGGAACAATGAAAACAGTGAAGAACGAAGTGGTACTGCAAATTAATTCATAGATTCATTAACTAAGACAACCACCTTTCTTACAGACTTATAACAACAAACCCTATTTGAGAAAGGTGGCTAATCTAAACAGTACACCTGTCGACATCTAACCGGTGACTCTCTAACTCATTAAGACAACACAGTGATTACTAACGGCTACCACATCTAGTACGTGCATAGAGACACGTACTAGATGATTATTATGGGCACCCATGCACATAATATATATTATCCTTTTTACTAATAACAAGCAGTGACATGCTAACTATTCCAAATTCTTCCGGAAAAGTTACTAAAGGAATTTGCCAATGCAACCACGTAGATTTTAGTATAATTTGTTTTGCATCAAAAAGAAAAATGCATTAAAAGAAGAAATAATGGAAATTAACAAAAGTTCATTTTAAAATTACAGCTAAAAGGATCAAAAATTGTAAGAAACATTATCTCAAAAATGGAGAGGGCATCTGAAACAAAAAAAATAAATAAATCTAAGAAATAAAAAAACAATGAATCTGAATATACGATTTTACAGTGTATTCACCCAATTGCATCTAACCAAGTTGGTGGTAGTCTATAACGGCTAATGTTAATCATATGTAGAGTTAAGAGTCGCAGCATTCATTCCAGCATACGAGCATAGTGACGCACCGGCGAAGTATATAAAATTTTGCTCTTTGCTCTAAGCTGGGACTCCATGTTAGTGGTCTCCCATGCACCGAATGACCGAAAGGTCAGTTGTTCATATCTCAACCTCTATACAGCATGTCGTGTCCGCGTCTGTCCTTCCGGAGTCCAGAACTCAAGATACATAGATGATAGGTTCCCACTCTCAGAGAAAAATATGGAAAATGGGTCATTTATCCAAATATTTTTAAATCATGGTTCAAATGGACGAGTAAATATTAGTATGTGTGAAATGGAAAAAAAAAGTTAGCAAGGATGAAATTGGATTCATCTTTGCTTACACATAAAAAATAGCTAGGATGAAACTGGATGCATCCTGTGTAAATTAAAAAATAAGAAAAGTATTTGAAAATTGACAGGATGGAACTGTTTACATCCTGGCTATTTTTACACTTTTGTCAATTTAAACAATATCAAAATCTAAATGTCCTTTTCACCCAGAAATTATTGGTTTTGATCTTTTTAACCAATTTTTTGAGAAAAATAACCTAAGACAATCCACATTTAAAGAGGGAAATCACAAATGAAATAGTCATTAGATTCCTGAAAATCTATTCCAACGACATACATATTTTATGTTAAACCAAATCACCCATTTTACTGATATGAACTTCTTGGCAACTTCCCTATGAGTTGCCCAAGAAAATGAAAAGGTTGCTTAATTATGCTTCCTTAAAATGTGATCAAAGTTTGTGACTTGTACTCATTAATTTCCCCAAAACTTTAATGAACTGCTTGATCCCAGTTGATAACTAGACTAATTATTGTTTGATTAATGTTTAATTATGTGTAACGTAAGCTGATTAATTTACTTTAACCAAATTGATTTCTTCATTTCATTCCCGGAATCTCAAAAAATGTCATCTTGGTGTCAGACGCTTCCGATATGGTAGACTCCATCTTCAAGGTAGCTAAATATGCAAGCTAGATTAACAAAAAGTGGCATGGTAACTGTCCCAAATTCATGAGGGGGAAATTATCGGAGGATCTTGCCAATGTAATCAATTAAATTTTGATATCATTTGCATCAATGGGAAAAAAATATATAAAAGAAGAAAAAATGGAAATTAATAAAATTTCATTTTAACCTTACAGCTAAAACAAATGTAGGATCAAAAATTGTTAGAAACATGGTCTTATAATTTTATTTTAACTAAGCTGGTGTTAGTCTATAACGGGCTAATGTTTTTGGAATCCGATATGTGGAGCTAAGAATCGCAGCGTTCATTCCAGCATACGAGCATTGTGACGCACCGTCGGAGAATATAAAATTTTGCTCTTTGCTCTTTCACTAACCGATTGCATTTCTGCCCAAACGATTTGCATGGGACTCGAATACTTCGTGAACAAAAGCTTCGATTATCTTCCTTAATCCCCATTTAATTTGATTAATTTTCTCCTTCTTCTCCTCCTCCTTCTTTTTTCTCTTCTTTAGTGGCACTAGATTTGTGCATGTATTTGTAAAGCTTGAGTTAGTTTTTAAGTATTGATGAGAAAGGAAAGGAAATGTGATGGTATTTATAGAAGTGTAGAATGGGAAGCAAAGCAATTTTACTTGCCATTTAATTTTGGTTATGAGAGTTTAGAGCATAACGAGGTAGCATATTAATTTATTACTTATACTTGGTTTTTGTTTTTTGTTTTTTGTTTAAAATCTTCCTATATTGAAAATATTAGCTGGACCACTTCTCAAGCTTATCAAAATATCCTTGCTGTAATTAGTGAGTGGTTTGCACAATTATACCCGAACGGAATACACTCAAAATTGTCAGATCAATGATCTCCATGATCCGTGACATTCACATTATCAATCAAGCTACATCAAGGTTTTACGGGAAAAACTCAACAACGGGTGTAGAACTATTTTTTCTTTAGGACCAATTGTAAACTTGTGCGGTATGCAAAAGCTAGGGGTATAACTTAATCTCGGTTATTGATGTTGGCCGGCGACGTGGTTTTCACTGTTAAAGCTATCACTGGTGCCACATTGGTACGGCCGTGTTATTAAAATCACCTGAATCTTATTAAGCTAAGTCTTTTCGAAAGTTGTTGCTGTCTTTTGTTTTTAGTCTTGGGAAAGAAAATAGGGCAGCAATTCATGTGGTAGCCATCTCGATAATGAAACGTAATCTTGTATTCGTACCTTAAGATCTTTTTGCAGTTTCCTACTGATCTTCCGAAATCAATTCTCACCATTTCTTAAGATTTTGGAAGCTTATTTACTCATATGAATTTTGATTTATGGATATTTAATACAAAAATCCCCTAAACAAGGAAGAAATACCCGGTTGAGTTTATTAGAGTATATATGTTTTAGGCCAATGGCAATTGAGTTTTTGGCATTGGCAAATAAAGAGTACCAATTGCTTATGGTTTTTTCTTTGATGGGTTAGTACAATGGTTAGTTATTGCCCCTAAATACTACTAGCAATTATAAGGACCAGGTTTCGAACCCTTACTTCCTTCAAGGGAGGGAGCATGAAAACCATCAGGCCATTTGATGATTCTCAAGTGCTTGTGGTTCGAGTTGGTTTTATTTGGAGGAAGTGAATACGTGTTATATAAGTTTGTCTGATGTAATTTTCATAGCAGAGTGGTTTGGGATAACCTATTATCATCTAGTGCTGTGAATATTCAGATAATTCCATGGACCACAGCCTATTTGCTGAGGCCAATTTTTTACTGGTTATTTAATTTAGCTCAATTTGAAATACCAAGTTTGTTCAAATCTCGATTCAATCGCGGTATATCAAAATGAAATACATGAAAATTGATAATGGGGAAGGATCCAATGACATGGTTATAATGACATAATCTTGACATTTTAGCGTCGTTTTTCACAAACCCAACCGGTAATGAATTTGAAATTAAGATTTTGATGACATGTTCCTCTTATAAATCTCTACATTCCTACCAAAAAATTAGCATCAAATTCATTGTCGATTGGATTTGGTAAAGCATTAAAATATCAAGATTATGTCATTATAACCATGTTAACGGATCCTACCCCATTGATAATTGCACAACTTACTTTTAATTCACCGAAAATAAAACTGTGAGATAACGAAAAGAACACTAATAGCGCGTTTAGATACCAGAAGCAGAAGTCGGGTGCAAAAATTGGAATCAAAAACATTTTTCTTTTCCAGATACAATTTGTTTTATCACAAAAAATTGACTTTTTACTTTGAAATTGTGTATCCAAACTAACTTCTAATTTTTTTTGCTTCCGGAAGTTAAAAAGCAAATTATGGATGTGTATCCAACCAGCCTATAAATACAGGCGGTCTTGGACCACGAGTATAGAATCACTTGATGTTAAAATACTTCGGTAAATTTAAAAATGTGATGTTAGATATGAACCCTAAAATGTGATGCTAGATATGAACCTCGTATCGGGGGATGCCGATTTTAATAGAGGCTTGATTATATGGTTCTGTGAATCCACTTGTAGTCGGTTAGGGCAAGGATAGTAAGATGCGCAAATGCGCATATTTACCCATTTTCACTCCACAATGGGACTGCCAAGTCAAGGAAATGAATGAGCGAACGTTCAAATTTAAGAGTTTGTCCATCCCGTCTCAGATTTAGCTGAGTATCTCAACAAGAGACTAACGGTTCAAACTGAAACGATAGTCCTAGTCTAGGCCGAGCATCGGCTAATGTTGAGACGCGACTCGTGTTATACCGAGACGATCGGTCCTGTTTCAGCCGATTACGGTTATGTTCATCCAGCGTTTATAATATCGCTCCCTATAAATTCAATCATTCTCGACTCCAAAATCACACTTTCTCCTCCTTTTACACCTATAGTTTCCGACAAGTGTCTCAAACTTATATTAGTCCTGCAGAGCTTATCGTAGATGAAGATTTATCTTTATGCAAAAATTTTGTAGTATGTTATCCGGCTAAGGGTGCAGAACTACGAAAAAATGGTTTCGTGAGTATGAATTATTGGAGAAAAATTTATGAAAAACTTATGTACTGACCAGTAGTCCGAATGACCGTTATTCTTTTGGGTTGTTTTGTCGATATCAAACTATAAAAAACCGCAGAATTTATAGCTTTAGTTCGGGTTGTGAACCGATATTTATTTAGAGGTGAAACTAACGTTGAAGTCGTATTGCAAGCTCAAAAGGAATGACGAAGATGGAAAAAAACAAGTTTGGCTTATCAAGCTGAACATATCCCTAAGGAGTTTTTTAAATCTCGTATGGGTATTGAAAAGTACACATGCTACTCGAGCAAGATGTTGATAGAGTTATTTTAAATTTTTATTAAATATAAAATTATATTCAATTTTAATTTATTTTCTAAATAGATTAGTATTTATCACATTTAACGGTTTACATAAAAAGGTAAGTTGTAATTTTAATTAACCGTTTTATATAAGAACAACTACTCATTCCTATTCTAGCTCCTGGCAATACCTTTCTCCTGCATCATACTCGCATACCCTTCATATGATCCCACTGCACCTTGATATCCCGCACCTTAAGTTCATGCACCTTGAGATCCTTCACCTTGAGTTCCATCAAGCCATGGATTTATTACTTGAGCTGGAGACTCTCCGAAGTTTAATGATCTTCTATAATCTTGATGGATCTGAGGATTTGGAGATGGTACCACTGGATGGTATCCTTCTCTTTGCATAATGTCGACTTGTGACTCTGCCGCTCTTTCCTGGGATGCTGGAGCTCCAGCATTGGTCAAAAAATTAAGACAGACGCCCAGTTTGCATATCTCTTAACTCCATTTGACTCAATTGTTCAACCAATTGTTCACGACTGACCGATGTTCTTGTATACTAATTGGGACGGTCAATACCTTGTGAGACAATTTGAAGTATCATACATTTTCCACCTAGAGTAAGAGACTCTATCTCCCACCTCAAATATGGAAAATCAGATCCAGCTGAAGAAGATTTTGGTCTTGAAGGCGCCGATGAAGCTGAAGCTCCTGCCAAAGGATACTTGGTGTAAGCTGGAATCGTCGGTGTTGGATGTGTTGGACAATCAAATTTCGGTAATGCTTTACCCAGTGCCACAAAATTCAACCCATAGATGCGTGAAATTTCTTGATCAATTATCGATTCTATAACCATTTTGAACCACTGATCATATTGGTCTTCTTCACAGGGGGTGAATAATGTCTCGTACCTTCTTCATCCTCTACTCTTCAATCTAGTAAATCTGTCCTAAAATAGTGGATATAGATCGAGGGTCCCATGGCACTCCAATTCGACCCATTAACTGTCTGACACATCTTTATCCATATTATAAAAACCACGTTCTCTGAAATAAATGTAGAACACAATGCGCTGAATTGAAAAATCTTTGATTCTTTGGTAAACATGATAGTTTATCTCTTAATAATCCTCACACGACATGCATTAGAAAGTTTGTTTATTTCTAAGCATATGTTGGTATCTCCATAAATGTGTATCATCTATCTCTCATTTGTTTTGTTTTTTATGCCAGTTAACGGCATTATACCTTACCACAATTGGATTTTTTTTTTGTGGTGTAGTCTTAAGTCTTGGTACACCAATTTCAAAATTCGTGTACTACCAAAACTGAAAGTAAAAATCATACAATTAGTTATTTGCTAAATTTCTTTTTAATAACTAATATAAATTCAAAGGATATGTATTATCATATTTACCTCAAGGGCGCCTCATAGATCCTCGATGCATGACGAACCCAAGCATGCAAGATCAAAACAAATGTACAACTCAGCTAAGATTGGGGAAAAAATATGAACCAATTAAGTAACCATACAATGAAAACCTCGGCAACTTTTGTATCTGCTTCAAGGTCATCTGCCTATGAATCAGAAATTGCATCTGCCATGTAATTTTTGGGTTAGAAATATCTTTACTCCAGAATTAGGATTCCACCACTTCTTACTTTGTAGTGCTTCGACTGAGATGTGAAGGTAAAGTACAACGAAAGTTCATGTGTATATATGTCTTCTGCTAACCAACTTTACTGGTCAAATGGAGCATCATCTCTTATATCGGAAGGTATTCCACGTAGGAAATACAAATATAATAGTGTTATTTTTGTAAATATATAAAATCCTTAACTCCACACACATGTTCGTATTGATTGTATATAACATTATGTATCAAAATATTCAACATACTTATTTCGAAATTTGTAAAATGAAATGTGTGCATAGTGTACCATCAATGCTCCGCCAATACATATCTCAATTTAGTTGTTTCTTCGCTTCAATATGGTACAAAGTAATCCAAGGAAATTTATTGACAATTAGTTTGGAAACATGAGGTGGATCTGCGTAAACTTTGCTAACTTCGAACCAAATACGTCTTAGTTTTTGAGCTTTGTTATGTCGCTCAATTTTTTAGACGGATAATCTTGAGATTCGGATAATTCTCGACCGTAAAATTTGGAATTATTTTCTTCATCATAGTTTGCTTGGGTTGATGAGATTTGTTGATTGAGTTTATTCGAAGGTGGTTTTATATTTCATTTGTGCATAATATCTTGAGACATTTCTACTGAGAAATTTAGAGAGATTGAATAAAAATTAGAAGAGATTTTAGTGGAGAAAAATCAAGAGAAGTGTGAATTTTGGTATGAGTTCAGAAGTGAATGATCTTGGTATTTATAGGTAAAGAAAAACCATTTTTTGGTAGTTAAAATTCTACCATTGTAGTCTTAGATTGGGATGACCATCTCAAGTTGAGACGAGCCTCGTTTAAAGTTGAGCTGAGCCTCGTCTCAGTATGCGATGGTCGTCTCAATCCCTAACAACCATCTCATGCTGCAACGATAAAGTCTTACTTACTTCCCAAAACTCGATTTGCCTGTCCATCTAGCATATCAAATTAACACATTTGCCCACTTCCACCGGATTTTCCCTTAAGGGGTATCTCATTTTTCATTTTGGAAAAACAAAATTAGGATTTCCCCTATTCATGTGAGGTGATTTAATCCAACAATGTATTTTTTACTTACATACA
The DNA here is from genome assembly GCF_003573695.1 of Papaver somniferum. NCBI lineage: Eukaryota > Viridiplantae > Streptophyta > Magnoliopsida > Ranunculales > Papaveraceae > Papaver > Papaver somniferum. Next base: position 18,101,831 of record NW_020628818.1, read on the forward strand.
ATAAACACATTGATATTTTATTGCATTAGTTTATATCGAAGTTTGATGGCATCAAGAACAAGCTAATGTTGTGTATTGATTTAGACTTCTTTTTTAAATATTTTTTACTTTGAAAAAGTTATAACCAGTTACCAAGTTAACTGTGGTAAATTTTTTTTTTAAGGGGAATAAACAACAACATCAATATCACCGATCACGAAAACAAAAATTTTCAAGATTCTAAAACTAATTTTAACAGATTCTAGGTTTACTTTTTGATGATCTAATTGATGTAAATTGTGGTTGTGTAAATTTGCTTACTTTAAACCAATTAAATTTGACCTTTTAACCTAGTTACATTATTGTGCTTATCCTGGTATAATTATAAGGATTGCAATTGTATAATTTGAAGTCATGAATTTGTGGAGAAAATCTACCTTTGGTAATTGTATTTTATCTTCAAATAACTCTACACCGATTTTGTTGGATAAATATCTTCGTTACCAATTTATTAATAATACAATTTATGTATTATCTACCGATCCGTTACAACTCTTTGTAACATGGTTTCCGTTTATGTATTACATTCCGTAATACCAACACTAAACAAGAACAGAAGAATATAAAAATATGATCAATCTAAAACATATTAAACAAAACTTACTTGAACTGAGGCGGGTAATCTCTTTCCTTAAACCATTATTCGCCTCGTATATATGCTGTAACGGTTTCATAATATCACGTCTCCCAAGATATAACGGTTACATTCGTCGTTAACACAACATTGGAATAACGACGAACGCAATCTGAGGTAGTTGACACTTGACCATGATGCAAACTACAATTTTCTAGCACTAGTTTATGACTTAAAAAACCCATCACCTTCAATGATAATGAGTGGAGTTTACATAGGCTTAAAGGTGACTCTTGGAGAAATTCTTTCATGAAGAGTCACATTCTTTTCATATAGAGTCACATCTGTTAGAGCACTTCTCGGTCGAACTCGCAAGCGTTGCTTTCTCAAGCTTGTTGTCAAGTTTAGTTGCATAAACTATAAGTCTTGATTTCTAGTCTACTTATAGATATGTCTCGGATTAGGATTGAATGTGTAGTTGAGCTTTAGATTTCATAGCGTTCATCAATTGACGACGAAGAACTACTAAGGGGATCTTGTGGAACTTCATCAACAAAAGGTATGTGGAGACTTGAACTCATCTATCACTCAGAAGTCTATTTTTATTCTATCTCCTATTGAGACAAAAGTCGTATAGCTATATAGACTTTATATTATACACATTTGATATTTCGAGCTGAGTTTAACTCGCTTACATATTTCTTGAAATATGTGTTGGTAAGCTTTCGCTTTAACCAAGTTCATCTTATATTCTAGACGAAAGTCAAAAGATGATCATGTGAAAATCGCCTGGTAATATCTTACATGATATGTGTGAGATAGTCATTTGATGTAGACTCGAAATGTTTCGTATTTTTATTGCTCACTTGAAAATTGCTTTGAAGCTAATAGTTTGTGTGATATAGCTATTACCGTCTTCCAAGAATGTTTCAATGATTAAGATGGAGTTTACAACGATGAACCATTTATTGAATATAGCACAATATGCGTACTTGTATGCTAACTGTTGCAAAGTCCGGGAACCATACTATGCATACCCGTATGCGTACTGTTTGGTTGGTTGAAAGTCGGGGAACTTAGTATGCATACCCGTATGCCTACCGGCGTAAAGTTCAAGTCCGGGAATTCAACTGAGTTTGGAGGTATGCGTACCCGTTCGCATACTGGCGAAGCCAAACTATGTCCGGCCACTTAGGTATGTGTACCCATTTACATACTTGAGTGGGTGAAGTTCTAAAATCGGTTTGTTCATGAACTAATACATTTATATATTAAGGAATGCAATCTTTTGCAAACCGTGGCTATAATGTTCATGAATTGATTCAAGTGAATCAAAGTCAATTTTGCTTCAAGTGTGTCTTGTATACTTCTATGAGAATATAAACAATTTAACAACTCCATAACTAGTTTCATTTGAGTCATTTGAACTAGTTGTGATTAAGATGAACAAGGTTGATATGAAAGTGTTCATATGGCTAACTTCGTTTAACTATTGTTGAACCAACTATGTGCACACGTTTGGGTACGGTTACTCATACCTAAATGAAGTCACATTTCATTTGTGTATAACAAGCTAAGTTCGATCTAACGGTTTAAAGATATTATCTTGATTGTAATCAGGTTTTCATCTAACGGTGAATATTGAATGCTTTGTTACCAAGGTTGAAAAGACGAGGGTACCCAAATATACCTTAATCTAAAACTTTTCCACCTATAAGTCCTTTATCCGAAATTGAATGTCTATGGACTGAGTCGAGACAATGCAACTAATCGGTTCACACTTCGTGTGATCGTCTATGGATACGAGATCGAGACAATACGACAAGAAGATAACTTGTGTGATTGGCTATGGATACAAGATCGAGACAATACAACAACGAAGTATGTTTACTTGATAAAAGGTTCGGACTTAACCAAACAAAATAGGATTGCCATCAAGTAAATAGGAATTAACGTTTGTGTATTTTACTTTTAATTATAATAAAATAATTATAATTACGGAAATAAAAAAGTAAAAGACACAACAGTATTTTGTTAACGAGGAAACCGCAAATGCGGAAAAACCCCGGGACCTTGTCCAAAATTGAATACTCTCAGGATTAAGCCGCTATACAAAATCTAAACCAACTTCGTATAGTTGAGACCAAGAAACTAAACCTATAGTTCACCTAGTTCCGTCTGTATCCCTGCGCCTCCAACTTGCAATAAGTCACGCACTTGGAACAATTCCTTTGGTTCGTATTCCAAACAGTAAAGGAACAACAAATCTGTTTGGTAACAACTCTTTTCAATCAAGTGATATGAGTTTGACAAAAGGCTCTTCCGTTTATCCCAATAAACTCCTATATCAGCTCCTTAGATCTATCCAATAACAACTACCAAAGTAATTGTCAAGATTTTGCAATCAATACTTTTAATCACAAAGAATTGTATTGATGCCGATCTACCCAACTAATCAATCAAATCTATCACAAAGATAAACCGATTATAGTTGGATCCTTTTCCAGCCGAAACAAGTATTGTGCACACCAAAGATTATGAACCCAAATCAGAAATCTTCTTCGTCTTCAAATATTCTTAGATCTTCAATAAACACATGCACGCAATCAACTTGAATCTCTTGTGATCAATCACACACAGAACGGAGTCTGTTAACAATGGATTATCACAAGACGTCTTTAGATCTACAAACAGTCTAAAGATCCCCGTCGAAACTTCGATCTAGTTTGAGTGAATCTTATATCAGAAGAGAAGATTCTCAAGCATAAACAAACTAGGTGCAATCAAAGTTCAACCATCGTTATTCAATCAAATCAATTGAAAACTAATAATAAACTATAATTATCTATTTTCCCACTAGCGGTACTAATAGAGCTTCTCAATCCCAAAAAAGTATTTAAACTGAGAGTCCGTAGGAGATTTCGCCTAATTAGGTTACTAATAGGCGGCTCCACAAGTAACAACATAACTAGGTAGTTTGGCTGGCTCTGAGGATTAGTTTGCTTAAAATGCAAACTTCAATATTTATAGACCAAGGAAGTTTAGACACCTAGGAATTTCCATAACCTAAAATATTCTCAAGATATGCAATATATTTCCAAATTCGGTTTCCATAATTCCCGGAAATGCTTTGTCCAAATAATGACCGAAATCTCAGTAGAAAATCTCCAATTAATAAATGCACATTATCAATTTTTATTTTATAAAGATATGCATTTTTATTGCTGGAAATTAAAAGCATATAATACTAAAAACCTTAATTAAAAAATTCTCAATTTATTTCGATCCGGGATTCTCCTTTAGCTAGTAAGGAATATCTTTGAACAATAAAAGATAAGCGTTACTGCACATGTTCAAAGTGTGTCGACATCTTTACTTGGTAAATCCTTTTTCATATTTACCATCTTGGAATCGATTTTCCACGCTTCCAAACGAGTTTAGAATTGGTTCATCTGACTTCCAAGAACTATGTGATTGATTATCCTATCAAATCCCCAAACATGGGTTTCACGGTTCTACCAAAACAAGTTTCGGTTCTACCTCCATGTGGGTACTAGAATTAGTCACGCTAGTTACCAAAACTTGGTTGACTAGGTACTAGGATCGGTTCCCACACACATATATATATATATATATGGTATCTAACTTGTATTTGGTGCACATGTCCATAGGATCGGTTCCCAATAACTAAAAACGTGTTGCATATGTCCATAGGATCGTTCTCAATAACTAAAAACTTGTTGCACCTCTTACAAGGATTGATTCCCCTTTTGTGATCGGTTGCACCTCTTACTAGGATCGGTTCCCCAATGTCTAGAGTTGGTCATACCAATTACAACAAATCGATCATACCATCTCAGGTGATTACTTAAGATTGGTTTCACTAATAAAAGTCATACCAATATAAAAGTCAGGCCTTGTGAATAGTTTTACCAAGAACATAAGCAAGTCATGAGCGGTTATACTAAACACAAAAATTGGTAATTCAAAAGATTTATGATGAATAACAATACCAATAAGCCTAGCGATTTCCCTTTCGATTCATAAAACAAGTTCACGAATTTACTTCCTTAATTTAAACGAATGTAAAACATTGTTTCCTAGGACGAAATATTCACCCATACCCATGCATAATCACAATAGCATTCATACGATTATGTCGATGTCTTATATACGAAGTTCAAAAGATAAGCGTTATACTTCGTATTGTATTCCTTACTATGTCTAACTAGAGTGTAATCATTCACAGCTTCGCAGTTATGTTTTCAATATGCACGAGTTGAAAGATACGTTAGGGAATGAAACAGTTCAAGTCAAATATTACTAACCTCAAGAGGAATGATGATGCCGTCGTTGTAGCTCCTTGCTTTTTCACATTCTTCAAGTCTTCACGTGATACTTGCAATGTCTCATATCCTAATACTTTCAAGATAACATATACAAAGTTGACTCTAGCATATAATCAAGCGAATTTTTAAATAAGTTTTGGTTCACTAAAATATGACAACCAAACTTCACATACCAACACTTGGAGGGTTCAACCAAGCTATGCTCTAACAAAGGTAACATTGATTTCAAACTCTGCTTTGAAGACTATATAAGGGAGAACTCTAGCAACTGGGAAACCTAATCCCCACACCTTCTGTGTGATACTAGTAGCGACTAGAGTCGATTCTCCTTTAACCTAGGTTTTTTCTAAAACCATTATAGGTTAACGACTTAAATACTTCATTAGGATTCTGAAGCCAGACCCAACTATTTTCTCTGTAGTTGCGTGTTCTAGTTTTACTTTGTTCTATCGTATTGAGTATTATCTTCTTTAAGATTTAATCTCCGATAGGTAAGATAAAAAGTAGTCACAAACATCTTCGTATCATCGTTTGTGATTCCACAATATATCTTGTTTCGCTTCCATACGATTAAGATTATTGTGAGGTGATTGATATTACTATGCTGTTCTTAGGGAATATAAGTCTGGTGTATCAATTGGTTCCTGTTCACCTTGATTTATCAAAAGACGGAAAAAAAATCGTAGGTATTTCTGTGGGAGACAGATTTATCTATTCAATAGACTTTTCTGTGTGAGACAGATTTTTTTATCAAGTCTTCGAGTTTGGGTCGTAGAAACTCTTAGTTATGGGTGAAATCATCTAAGGGAATCAAGTGCGCAGAATCTGGCGTGTTTCAAGAGGAGTAAGGAACGCGACTGTACCTTAATCAATGTGAGATTGGTTAAGGCTCAACTACATTCCGGTACGAAGTTAATTGGTAGTAGGCTAGAGTCTGTAGAGGCTTAATACAGTGTGGTATTCAAATCTGGACTAGGTCCCGGGGTTTTCTGCATTTGCGGTTTCCTCGTTAACAAAATTTCCGGTGTCTGTGTTATTTCTTTTCCGTATTATATTTTTATATAATTGAAATATCACAGGTTGTGCATAGTTCAATCAATTAGATAATCCAATCCTTGGTTGTTGATATAAATTGATTGACACTTGGATATTGGCCTTTGGTACCATCCAAGTTATTTCTCATATTAATCCGGCTCACAGATTTGTATCTGTTCGATTGTATATTGATTTGAGAAATTGAGATATAACTCTTGGATGTATTTTCCTTAATTGAGTCTGACTGTCTAGTTGATTCTCTTGGAAATATACTGGAGTTTTTCCATACAGATTTCCTAAACGAAATATTGGGTGTGGTTGTTAGACTCCCGCTTTTTCAATTGGTATTAAAGCAGGCAAACACTTTTAAGACCTCATAAGTATGTGTTTGTAGAAATTTGAATCTGTGGACATAAGGTTTTCTTATTCTAACGCATACACAAATGTCTGCCAAAGTTTATGATTATACCAAATGTATTGGGATCACCTCAAAGGATAACTCCTTAATTGATTCTTCTGAATCCCGAGGTAGAAAATTGGTACTATCAGATTCTGATAACATTCCCCTGATGTGACATTTGACATTATGCCAGAAGCTTAAATGGAACTCATCAAAACTTTAAAAAAATCTTCTGAGATTATTGATATTCAAGATTCTAAAATAAAGTCTCTTGAAGAAAAACATGCTCAGCTCATTGATGAACTTGAGAAGTCTCTTGATCGAGAACGGGAACTCTACAGTATCGTCGAGTCTTTCTCTAACAATATCGAAAACCTTGTTCAAGAAACTACCCTACAAATTGAAAAAAAATAGTGTTCTTGAAGATATTGTTAAAGAATATTCAATTAGAGAAAAACGTTTAATAGAGACTCATTCATCAGATATGAAAAACATTTGTGCTTAAAAAGAGAAATTGGTCGCATCTCTTCTCCTAGCCCAGGAACAGTGCAATTCCTTGGAAAAGGAAAAATCTGTCTTAATGAGAAAATCTTCTTCGATGTCTTTCTCTATTTCTACCAAGGGATTACAGTACATGGAGAAAATTACTCCAAAGAAAACATCTGCTAAGAAATGTTTACATAACTTTCAGTCTTCCAATAGGGCTATAGTTTAGAACAGGTTCCTTCCGATGTTTATTATCCACGATCCTGCTCTTTCTGCAGGAAAAGAAATCATTATGATTCACATTGTTTTGCTAGAAAGAAATGGATTTCTGATCTTCAAAATCTACTTCTTCTTGTTGTTGACAGGATGAATTACCTGACAACATCCACAATGGATTTCATTCCTGCAGAAAACCAGAAATCTCATGCACAAGGTTTCCAAAGTCACTTTTCTAAAAATCCTTACAAGAATCGTGTCCCTCTTAATGGTGATTATATTTACACCACTAATGTACACATTCCAAGTGCAAATGAGAAGAAGTCTGGTAGACCTAAGTCTAAAAGAAGGAATTTTCTCAATTCTGATCCTCTGGAACCAATCTCTAGAGGTCCTAGATTTTGTCCTCAGAAAAATCCTTCTGATGGATACTCAAAATGGTTTATATCTTATGCCTCTGGGATAAGAAACAACCTAAGGAATGTAAGGAATACCAGACTCAATCATTTGGATGGTACTTACAACTCATCTCTCAATGATCATGGTGGGATTACATCTCACCTTGCTACCTAGCTCAAGGTAATTTCATCCTTGTATCTAACTTGAGAGTTGGGAAGATGACAATTGCGAGTAGTTCAAGTCTACTGTAGGCTACCATCTGTATTGTGTTTGATTTTGCAATTTTCTTATTTTTTGAATGTTGAGTCATATCTTGACTCCTAGTAACTAGTGTATATTTTTCATATGCTCTGATTAATCTTTTAATTGTTGAGATTTGAAGGTAAAAGATATCTGAAAACAAAGTGTATTTCCTTATTTTTGGATCTGTTCCGATCCATTAACCTTTCTTAACAGGTCCATGAACGTCCGTGTCTTTCTTGGGTGTTTTAGGGTTTCCATAACAAGGGCGTCCTTCTCTCGTTCATAAATACATATATTTTTTATTTTTATTTTACTTCCATAATAAAAAAAAAATGGAGAACTCCTCAAGACCTCAGGAAGTGGTGAATCTTGAGATGGAAGAAGACACTGAAAGATGTTATTCAGTTCAAGACTTGTCTTGAAAAAGATGATTGAAAGGAAAGAGTACAACTCCTTGATTGGAGAATCTGTCAAGGATTTAATTTTTTTTTTCAGAATGACTCTACGGTCGAATTTGCAAATTTTCAACTGCAAATGAATCATCTTATTGATGGTCAGAGCAAAATCCTTGAAAATTAAAAGATCTTGATCAGGGATCAGAAGAAACTCATCGTGGACTGTGTCAAAGCTAGGCAGCTTGCCCGCATTGTTGATCGAAAAGTTAATGTTCTAACCCATGAACATGGAGTTTCTACGGTCAAAAGAATCAAGGATATCAGTGATACCTTTTATGATGGAGCTTTTCAAAGGTATGAAGTTATCAAAGAAACTTGATTATATCTAGAAACATTCATGAAGGTTTTAGCTTTATTAAAATTAAGTAAAAAATGAAAAGTTAAGGTTAATAATCGAACCAGAGACCTCCAACGCCCTTGCATGGGGTCACAACCACTGCACCACGCTGCACCATTGTGAAACATGCTGAAACTATATAGCTTTTATAATAAAATTGGCATAAAATATGTAACCCAGCTTAAATTTTCCACACAACTTAATCAAATATACGATTCAAAAATGGACCATGAATCTACGATTCAGTTCTTAAAATCTGGAAAACAATTTACGTTACGATTCACGATTTCACAACCTTGTTCTTGGGTATTATGGTTACATTGTAGCCATTGCTGTAATTTGGCAGAAAGTTTCTTTGTAGCCACTGCTGTAACTCTACTTCATGGTTTCCACTTCTTTGTGGTGACTATGTTTCTTTTTAATCCATGTAACCCTTGTTGAGTAAAAAAAAAACAACAAAGTAGCTAAAAAATATCCAACTTCAGATGAAACATGTATTGTTTATAATTCAAGTATAGATATTATTATGAAATTATTATTACCCAAGTGTTTTGTCAAAAAAGAGAAAAAAAGATGGATTACATAAAATTCCACCTAGAGATGATCTTAATAATTCGACCAAGTTAAAACCTACAAATTAACAAAAAAGAAAAGCTGAAACAAATATATGAAAAACTTATAACAAAGAAAACTGATAAAAGTAATATCTACCATGATCAGTTATTCTCAGGATCACCAAAGACTGGTTAAGTATAATCTCAACCTAGAGGTGATCTTGATTGGTCGGTTATCTATTTGGTGTTTTCTTTTTCACTTTTCGGGTTGCATTATGCAATACGTATTTGATTAAGTTAGTACATGAAATGCAGTTTAACAGTTGGTGTGGATGGTCATATAAAAGGTTATTCAAGTAATCTTCTAAAACAAAAATCAACTTTGTACAAGGTATGAGAGTATTTTTCAAATTGAGAAAGTATTTTTGAAAGGGGCAGACATATAAAAGTATTTAAATAATAGTCCTACACAAGAAAGAGGTAAATTTGCAATGTGAAAATTGGATAAATACCCTCCTTTTCAGGGGTCTCCACAAATATTCCTAAGGGGTATATTTTAAGTTTTTAGGATCTATATTTTAGCATATCTAAAATTATATTAAATCAGTTCAACTCCCAAGGTTGTGTCGACCTTTTCACTGGTCAAAAACATATTAGTTCATTTTTATTATTCAAAAAGGTACCAACTCATTTTCATTATCCAATTATTAAAATATATCCCTTAGAGATATTTTTACAAAGAAATGGAAAATAAGGGGTATCTAAATAACCTCTCTAGTGGCAATTCACTTACTGAAATTTGAAATCAGCCCCCCTCAATCCACGGTTTATAATGAGGGATACCAGTCCTACTAAGTGCTGATACCATTTCATCGATCCAACGACCAGGATCAGTGGGATTTTTTTATCCTATATGAAACGATATCAGCACTTAGTAGAACTGGTATCCCCTTTATAAATCATGCCTCAACCAAGTAATCAGTAATCTTCCATAAAGAAGGGGTAATTTCAACAATTAATTTTCTTTGGAAAGTGATGCCAATGAAGTAATTTTGGAGACGCGATGCCTAGTATCTTACTTGCACTTGTTACACTTAGGCGGGCTTGACGCCACTGTAAACTGTTATTTCAGGAACACGTAATACGAAAAGTCCAGCAGTATGTACCAATTCAGTGGGCAGAAACAAACCACACAACCGGCTTATTCCAAACGACCAAAATGGCTCCTCCTCATTTTGGAAGGTTAAGTTTTTAATATACTAGTTTGCGTTGCTTAAACAAAAGATATAATGAAGTGTCAAATTTATTCCATGGACCACGACCCACTTGACAGTAATAAACGACATAAGTAACTTCTCAATAGCTAGATTGTTATGCTCGTCAAATGTATAATGTACTTCTCGATACGGTCATACATTCCATCCCTATAAAAACAACAAAAATATGAACATTTACTTTAATTGTATCCAACCACAATGTTAAATACTGATGTGTGATGAACCTTGAGTCCAGCTTAAACTAACTTGGTTCAAAGTAAAAAAAAATAAATAGCACTTACATGTTCCATAGTTTTCTTTTTTCTTTTTTTCTCGATAAGGACGGAATTGTAATAAGAAGAAAAAATACAAATGTACAACCAAGTCTCAAGAAACAAACTAATGAGGCTCAAAAAAATTATGTTTTCGGTTAAAAATAACATCTTCAACTGAAACCCCTTTCAAACTCGGTCGAGAGTGAGCCCAATGTAAAGTTTGGATTTTGATGTCCCTGATAAGATCCTCATAAGTTTTTTGCTTCCCTTCAAAAGTGCGAGCGTTTCTTTTTTTCCACAAGCACCAAGTGATGCTAGCTGGAATTCTAGACCATAACTCATTCCCTTGAGTAGAAAGATTATTACATCTCCAACATTTTATAACCTCCAAAACGGAGTTCTTCAAAATCCCTTTGTAGTTAGCGGAAACTAGGAAGTACTTCCACACTTTTACTGAGTAAGTAAGGACAAGTAAAGAGAATGTGGTTCGTATGTTCAGGAGACAAACAATAATGGGTACCCTAATAAATGAGGCAACATAATACTATAGACATGGGCAGTAATTACTTAGTACTTGATGAATCCTCTGCTAAAAAGAGTGGGGGTAAGAAAACGGGAGACATAGTACAGTTACTAAAGTTTGATCAATCATGTGGATCATGTTGGAAAAAATAGGGTTTCACAAAGGATGAATGACACAGAGAAGAAAGTGTTGCACTCCAAAACTTTCAAGGCTTGTATAAATTTCTTTTAGACAAATATTTCTACCCTCCCAATAACAATTGGCGATTACAACAGGTATGCGAAATATTGCCTTCAGGATACAATGAAAGCCCTGCAACGAAAACTGAATTCAAGGTTTGTACCCCTTGATTCAATCAAGAACACACAAAGAGATTTCTGATTTCTGATGATGCCTTTTGAAATAGAGAAAACAGATTGATTTTTCTTATATGTTAAACGAAACTGGGAGAAGCTATTTATAAAGGGTTTTGCACCTGTTGGGAATAGGTTTTTTTTATTCGCCAACAGGTTTCTATTCACGAACCGTCAGGTTCCTTCATCAACAGACATCAATGGTGTCTTTTGGATTCGAAATTTTCGAACAGGCTTTTATCGGCCAAATAAAACCTTCAGTTCAAAAAATTCTTCCGGGGGCGTTGCCCCATTGAAACCCCCACCAGGGGCGGTCTCCCCTGGACCCCCACGACCTGACCTGTCAGGTCGACCACAGCCTGGGGGGCGATGCCCCCCAGGATCCCCCTTTGGTTAGCGGCGTTGAAAATATTCCAACATTCTCCCCCTATTTTCAAAAACCATAAAACAAAGTTAAAACTTTTAAATCAGAGTGACTGCATCACCGAAGTGACTGCCTACGTACCCGAGTGGGATCAAGCCAACGTAGTTCAAGCACAATTGAGACTAAGCATCATCGTTGAAATCAACACATAAATGATAGGTATTTTTTGGATTTGAACCTTCACTTAGTGTAAGAAACTCAAAGCCTTATCGAGGTTCTATGGTGAAACCAGTCTTGAACCAAGTACCCCTTATGATAAAACCGGAGTCTCCACACATATTGATTTCATAAAATCATGTGTTCTGTAGCCAAGCACGTTAATGGCCATGTGCTTATATCCTTGTTCATGAGTCTTCTTTAGAGAACGGTCTTCTTCTCTTAGGAAACGGCCTTATTTCCATACTCATATAGGTAAGTCTCGAAGGTGTTTCTGCGATACACCTTTTACTAATCATAGACTCATTAAGGATTTACATCCATCCTATTTTCTTGCAGAAACCAGCACTAATAAGAAATGGGAAGTTTTTATATTAGTGCTCCATAATCCACATCCATAACTGTTGGTACCACATTGAACCTTGTTTATCCTTTTCAAAACATAGGTTGGGTTTCTGCTATGGGAGATCAAACTTCCTTCACAGACCTTAGTCCCATTTCTTTCCTTTTTATTGAAACCATTGAACTTGGTAGACTTTTCGTAAATGGGTCTGCCAAATTCCTCTTTGATTCAATAAAGTTAACCGTAACTACTCCCCTCTTGAGTAGTTGCCTAACCATGTAGTGTCTAAGACTTGCATGTCTAGACTTTCCATTATAAGTCTTATTAGAGACATTATAGATTGTAGCTTGATTATCACAATTAATCAAGACCGCCGGAGTTGGCTTCTTCCAAAAAGGAATTTCCATAAGTAGGTTTCTAAGCCAATCTGCCTCCTTACATGCATCAGTTAAAGCTATCAATTCTGACAACATTGTTGAATCAGAAATACAAGTCTGCTTCTTGGAACTCCAAGACACAGCAGCACCCCCTAATGTAAAAATCCATCCAGAAGTTGACTTGGAATTTGATTCTACATTGTTCCAGTTAGCATCGCTGTACCCCTCTAGTGCAGCGGGATAGCCTTGGTAATGCAAACCAAAATTTATTGTTCCTTTCAAGTAAGCCATAACTCTTGAAACTGCTTTCCAGTGTTCATATCCTGGATTACTTGAGAAACGACATAATATTCCCACGGCTTGGGCTATGTCCGGTCTTGTGCAATGCATAGCGTACATAAGACTCCCAATAACACTAGAATACTCAAGTTGAGCATGAGTACGGCCGGTGTTCTTCATTAACTTGATAGTATGGTCTAAAGGAGTAGGTGCTGGATTGTCATCAAAGTGACCATATTTCTTGAGAAATTTCTCAATATAATGAGATTGAGTTAAAACCAACTCATCTCCCTTTCTTAGGATCTTAATTCCCAAGATTACATCAGCCTCTCCTAAATCCTTCATATCAAAGTTAGAACTAAGAAACTTCTTTGTTTCTTCCACAACAGATATGTCAGACCCAAAGATTAACATATCATCAACATACAAACAGAGAATCACACAACCAGAACTATCATGCTTACTATAGATACATTTGTCCGCATCATTCACCACAAAACCATATGACAAAACTACTTTATCAAACTTCTCATGCCATTGCATAGGGGCTTGCTTCAAACCATAGAGAGATTTCACTAACTTGCAAACTTTCTTCTCTTGGCCTGGTAATATGAAACCTTCAGGTTGTTCCATATATATCTCTTCTTCTAAATCCCCATTTAGAAAAGCAGTTTTGACATCCATTTGATGCACAACCAACTTATGAATAGAAGCAAGTGCAATCAAGCAACGAATGGATGAGATGCGGGCAACAGGAGCATATGTATCAAAGTAATCAATACCATGTCTTTGTTTATAACCCTTGGCAACTAGCCTTGCCTTAAACTTATCAACTTCACCATCAGCTCTCAACTTTCTCTTGAATATCCATTTACTTCCTATTGCTTTAGCACCAGGAGGTAAATTTACTAATACCCAAGTCCCGTTAGTCAAAAGCGAATGCTTTTCATCATTGATGGCTTCTTTCCAGAAATTTGCATCTCTAGAACTCATGGCTTCAGCATAAGTTTTAGGGTCATCATCAGTATGCATAACATACTGGTTAACACTAAGAATTCTATTCTTATTTGCCTCTACAAGGTAATAAATAAAGTTTGGATCAGGCTTTTTCTCAATCCTTCCTCTCTTACTCCTTCTAGGTTCGATATCTTCAGTAGGCACTGAAATATCATTGTCATGAGTAGGAGAGGGATTTTCATCATTGTTATCAATCTCCATAGGTTCTAGATCAGGTAACAATGGATTCTCCATGGGTTGCATTTGAGAACTGTTCCTATTTAAGTTCTCAAAGAATTCCACATCTACAGATTCTATAATCTCAAAAGTGTCAAGGTTTATAAATCTGTAGGTGATACTATTAAGAGAGTATCCCACAAAAGCACATTTATAAGCCCTGTTTCCCAACTTTGGTCTTTTGGGATCAGGCTTTCGAACATATGCTAAACAACCCCAGACTTTAAGTCTTCTCAAGTTTGGTTTCCTCTTAAACCACAACTCATAAGGAGAAACACTCTTCTTTTTCAAAGGAATTCTATTCAAAATATAACATGCAGACAACATAGCTTCACCCCACAAAGAATTAGGCAAACCAGAACTTATAAGCATGCAATTAACCATATCAATCAAAGTTCTATTTTTCCTTTCAGCCATACCATTTTGTTGAGGTGTGTAAGGTGCAGTACGTTGATGAACTAAACCATGCTCTTGACAAAAGGAATTAAATTCAGTAGGAAAGTATTCACCACCACGATCAGAACGTAAAATCTTAATTTTGTGCTCTAATTGTGTCTCTACTTCTGCTTTATAAATCCTAAATTTATCAAAGACTTCATCCTTAGATTTCATTAAATATGTATAAGCATATCTAGTACTATCTTCTATAAAAGTGACATAATACTTATTTCCACCACGAGTGGCAGAACCATGCAAATCACCCACATCACTATGTACTAATTCAAGTAAGGAAGAATTTCGTACTACAGACTTATGGGAAATTCTAGTTATCTTTGCTTGCACACATATTTCACATTTAGAAGCATGATCAAAATTGCAATCAGAAATCAAGCCTAATCGATTCATGTTTCTAAGAGAACCATAATTCACATGCCCTAATCTACCATGCCATAAATTAACAGAGTCAACAATATAAGCAGAACCATTATTTATTAAATTAAGCTTAATCATCCCATTACAAGCATATCCTTGTCCAACAAACACACCATTTTTGGACAACACAAACTTATTAGACTCATAGGTCGTCTTGAATCCAGCCTTCATAACAAGGTCGCCGGAAACAAGGTTCTTCACGATGTC
Organism: Papaver somniferum; assembly: GCF_003573695.1. NCBI lineage: Eukaryota > Viridiplantae > Streptophyta > Magnoliopsida > Ranunculales > Papaveraceae > Papaver > Papaver somniferum. The sequence goes on from NW_020628818.1 coordinate 18,117,217, forward strand.
AGGGACATGTAAAACATTAGTAAGAGTCACAGTCTTTCCCGAAGTAAACGAGAGTTCAACAGTGCCTTTCCCAATAACTTTGCTGCGTTGACCGTTTGCGGAGACAACATCGTTTCCTTCTCCACTAACCGGTTCGTATGTCTTGTAAAGATTTCTATCCTTACAGATATGGATGGTTGCACCATTGTCGTACCACCATCCACCCCCAGTTTCAGCAACAGCATTGGCGGCTTGCACCACGATCACAAGTTTGTCATCGACCATATTTGCCTCCTTTTTCTGGTTCTGCTGTTGTTTCTTTTTGAGACGACAGTCACGAGCAAAATGGCCGGGTTTGTCACAGAAGTAGCAAGGGCCGACAGCGCCCTTCTTCTTACTCTTCTTGTTGGGATGCTTCTTAAACTGAGTATCATTCTTAGGTTTCAAGGAATTCGGTGTTTTAGATTCTTCTACGCTATTCACCTTAGAATGGTTTTCAGAATGTGGACTATCCTTAAGTTCTCGCTTACGAGAGTCCTCTTCTATGCGAAGATGACGTTGTAAGGCCTCTAAATCATAGTCAGTCTCAGCATGCTTAAGTTTCTTCTTATAACCATTCCAAGAAGGGGGGAGACGAGAAATAATAACCCCAACAACAAACGCAGAAACAAGATCAATTCCAGCATCCTTAAGATGATTAACTATGAGTAAAAGTTCACTGACCTGGGCAATGATTGACTTACTGTCAACCATCTTAAAATCCATGAAATTGCAAATCAGGAATTTCTTGTTGCTTGCTTCAGAAATCTTGTATTTGTTGTCAAGCGCAGTCCACAATCCCTTTGCAGTCCCAATACTCCGATGTGCATTGTACACATGTTTGTCCAGAGCATTCAAAATATGACCACGACACATGAAATCATCTTCCTGACGCTGCTTTCGTCTAGCCTTCAATTCCTCAGTGTCATTGTCAGTTGCAGCAGGAATTTCCTCCAATCCATCTTCAAGTATGTACCACAACTTGATGGTGATCAGGAAAAACTTCACAGTCTCTTGCCAACGGGTAAAACCTTCACCATCAAAACGTTCCAATCGAGTAAAGGTTTGGTTCATCACTTGCAGAGATTGAGCAGTAGCATTCGAATTCGAAGATTCACCCTCCATTGCCAGAAATATTTGTCTAAAAACTGTTGGAAAAAATGGGTTTCACAAAGGATGAATGACACAGAGAAGAAAGTGTTGCACTCCAAAACTTTCAAGGCTTGTATAAATTTCTTTTAGACAAATATTTCTACCCTCCCAATAACAATTGGCGATTACAACAGGTATGCGAAATATTGCCTTCAGGATACAATGAAAGCCCTGCAACGAAAACTGAATTCAAGGTTTGTACCCCTTGATTCAATCAAGAACACACAAAGAGATTTCTGATTTCTGATGATGCTTTTTGAAACAGAGAAAACAGATTGATTTTTCTTATATGTTAAACGAAACTGGGAGAAGCTATTTATAAAGGGTTTTGCACCTGTTGGGAATAGGTTTTTTATTCGCCAACAGGTTTCTATTCACGAAACGTCAGGTTCCTTCATCAACAGACATCAATGGTGTCTTTTGGATTCGAAATTTTCGAACAGGCTTTTATCGGCCAAATAAAACCTCAGTTCAAAAAATTCTTCCGGGGGCGTTGCCCCTTGAAACCCCCACCAGGGGCGGTCTCCCCTGGACCCCCACGACCTGACCTGTCAGGTCGACCACAGCCTGGGGGGCGATGCCCCCCAGGACCCCCTTTGGTTAGCGGCGTTGAAAATATTCCAACATTCTCCCCCTATTTTCAAAAACCATAAAACAAAGTTAAAACTTTTAAATCAGAGTGACTGCATCACCGAAGTGACTGCCTACGTACCCGAGTGGGATCAAGCCAACGTAGTTCAAGCACAATTGAGACTAAGCATCATCGTTGAAATCAACACATAAATGATAGGTATTTTTGGATTTGAACCTTCACTTAGTGTAAGAAACTCAAAGCCTTATCGAGGTTCTATGGTGAAACCAGTCTTGAACCAAGTACCCCTTATGATAAAACCGGAGTCTCCACACATATTGATTTCATAAAATCATGTGTTCTGTAGCCAAGCACGTTAATGGCCATGTGCTTATATCCTTGTTCATGAGTCTTCTTTAGAGAACGGTCTTCTTCTCTTAGGAAACGGCCTTATTTCCATACTCATATAGGTAAGTCTCGAAGGTGTTTATGCGATACACCTTTTACTAATCATAGACTCATTAAGGATTTACATCCATCCTATTTTCTTGCAGAAACCAGCACTAATAAGAAATGGGAAGTTTTTATATTAGTGCTCCATAATCCACATCCATAACTTGTTGGTACCACATTGAACCTTGTTTATCCTTTTCAAAACATAGGTTGGGTTTCTGCTATGGGAGATCAAACTTCCTTCACAGACCTTAGTCCCATTTCTTTCCTTTTTATTGAAACCACTGAACTTGGTAGACTTTTCGTAAATGGGTCTGCCAAATTCCTCTTTGATTCAATAAAGTTAACCGTAACTACTCCCCTCTTGAGTAGTTGCCTAACCATGTAGTGTCTAAGACTTGCATGTCTAGACTTTCCATTATAAGTCTTATTAGAGACATTATAGATTGTAGCTTGATTATCACAATTAATCAAGACCGCCGGAGTTGGCTTCTTCCAAAAAGGAATTTCCATAAGTAGGTTTCTAAGCCAATCTGCCTCCTTACATGCATCAGTTAAAGCTATCAATTCTGACAACATTGTTGAATCAGAAATACAAGTCTGCTTCTTGGAACTCCAAGACACAGCAGCACCCCCTAATGTAAAAATCCATCCAGAAGTTGACTTGGAATTTGATTCTACATTGTTCCAGTTAGCATCGCTGTACCCCTCTAGTGCAGCGGGATAGCCTTGGTAATGCAAACCAAAATTTATTGTTCCTTTCAAGTAAGCCATAACTCTTGAAACTGCTTTCCAGTGTTCATATCCTGGATTACTTGAGAAACGACATAATATTCCCATGGCTTGGGCTATGTCCGGTCTTGTGCAATGCATAGCGTACATAAGACTCCCAATAACACTAGAATACTCAAGTTGAGCATGAGTACGGCCGGTGTTCTTCATTAACTTGATAGTATGGTCTAAAGGAGTAGGTGCTGGATTGTCATCAAAGTGACCATATTTCTTGAGAAATTTCTCAATATAATGAGATTGAGTTAAAACCAACTCATCTCCCTTTCTTAGGATCTTAATTCCCAAGATTACATCAGCCTCTCCTAAATCCTTCATATCAAAGTTAGAACTAAGAAACTTCTTTGTTTCTTCCACAACAGATATGTCAGACCCAAAGATTAACATATCATCAACATACAAACAGAGAATCACACAACCAGAACTATCATGCTTACTATAGATACATTTGTCCGCATCATTCACCACAAAACCATATGACAAAACTACTTTATCAAACTTCTCATGCCATTGCATAGGGGCTTGCTTCAAACCATAGAGAGATTTCACTAACTTTCAAACTTTCTTCTCTTGGCCTGGTAATATGAAACCTTCAGGTTGTTCCATATATATCTCTTCTTCTAAATCCCCATTTAGAAAAGCAGTTTTGACATCCATTTGATGCACAACCAACTTATGAATAGAAGCAAGTGCAATCAAGCAACCAATGGATGAGATGCGGGCAACAGGAGCATATGTATCAAAGTAATCAATACCATGTCTTTGTTTATAACCCTTGGCAACTAGTCTTGCCTTAAACTTATCAACTTCACCATCAGCTCTCAACTTTCTCTTGAATATCCATTTACTTCCTATTGCTTTAGCACCAGGAGGTAAATTTACTAATACCCAAGTCCCGTTAGTCAAAAGCGAATGCTTTTCATCATTGATGGCTTCTTTCCAGAAATTTGCATCTCTAGAACTCATGGCTTCAGCATAAGTTTTAGGGTCATCATCAGTATGCATAACATACTGGTTAACACTAAGAATTCTATTCTTATTTGCCTCTACAAGGTAATAAATAAAGTTTGGATCAGGCTTTTTCTCAATCCTTCCTCTCTTACTCCTTCTAGGTTCGATATCTTCAGTAGGCACTGAAATATCATTGTCATGAGTAGGAGAGGGATTTTCATCATTGTTATCAATCTCCATAGGTTCTAGATCAGGTAACAATGGATTCTCCATGGGTTGCATTTGAGAACTGTTCCTATTTAAGTTCTCAAAGAATTCCACATCTACAGATTTATAATCTCAAAAGTGTCAAGGTTTATAAATCTGTAGGTGATACTATTAAGAGAGTATCCCACAAAAGCACATTTATAAGCCCTGTTTCCCAACTTTGGTCTTTTGGGATCAGGCTTTCGAACATATGCTAAACAACCCCAGACTTTAAGTCTTCTCAAGTTTGGTTTCCTCTTAAACCACAACTCATAAGGAGAAACATTCTTCTTTTTCAAAGGAATTCTATTCAAAATATAACATGCAGACAACATAGCTTCACCCCACAAAGAATTAGGCAAACCAGAACTTATAAGCATGCAATTAACCATATCAATCAAAGTTCTATTTTTCCTTTCAGCCATACCATTTTGTTGAGGTGTGTAAGGTGCAGTACGTTGATGAACTAAACCATGCTCTTGACAAAAGGAATTAAATTCAGTAGGAAAGTATTCACACCACCACGATCAGAACGTAAAATCTTAATTTTGTGCTCTAATTGTGTCTCTACTTCTGCTTTATAAATCCTAAATTTATCAAAGACTTCATCCTTAGATTTCATTAAATATGTATAAGCATATCTAGTACTATCTTCTATAAAAGTGACATAATACTTATTTCCACCACGAGTGGCAGAACCATGCAAATCACCCACATCACTATGTACTAATTCAAGTAAGGAAGAATTTCGTACTACAGACTTATGGGAAATTCTAGTTATCTTTGCTTGCACACATATTTCACATTTAGAAGCATGATCAAAATTGCAATCAGAAATCAAGCCTAATCGATTCATGTTTCTAAGAGAACCATAATTCACATGCCCTAATCTACCATGCCATAAATTAACAGAGTCAACAATATAAGCAGAACCATTATTTATTAAATTAAGCTTAATCATCCCATTACAAGCATATCCTTGTCCAACAAACACACCATTTTTGGACAACACAAACTTATTAGACTCATAGGTCGTCTTGAATCCAGCCTTCATAACAAGGTCGCCGGAAACAAGGTTCTTCACGATGTCAGGGACATGTAAAACATTAGTAAGAGTCACAGTCTTTCCCGAAGTAAACGAGAGTTCAACAGTGCCTTTCCCAATAACTTTGCTGTGTTGACCGTTTGCGGAGACAACATCGTTTCCTTCTCCACTAACCGGTTCGTATGTCTTGTAAAGATTTCTATCCTTACAGATATGGATGGTTGCACCATTGTCGTACCACCATCCACCCCCAGTTTCAGCAACAGCATTGGCGGCTTGCACCACGATCACAAGTTTGTCATCGACCATATTTGCCTCCTTTTTCTGGTTCTGCTGTTGTTTCTTTTTGAGACGACAGTCACGAGCAAAATGGCCGGGTTTGTCACAGAAGTAGCAAGGGCCGACAGCGCCCTTCTTCTTACTCTTCTTGTTGGGATGCTTCTTAAACTGAGTATCATTCTTAGGTTTCAAGGAATTCGGTGTTTTAGATTCTTCTACGCTATTCACCTTAGAATGGTTTTCAGAATGTGGACTATCCTTAAGTTCTCGCTTACGAGAGTCCTCTTCTATGCGAAGATGACGTTGTAAGGCCTCTAAATCATAGTCAGTCTCAGCATGCTTAAGTTTCTTCTTATAACCATTCCAAGAAGGGGGGAGACGAGAAATAATAACCCCAACAACAAACGCAGAAACAAGATCAATTCCAGCATCCTTAAGATGATTAACTATGAGTAAAAGTTCACTGACCTGGGCAATGATTGACTTACTGTCAACCATCTTAAAATCCATGAAATTGCAAATCAGGAATTTCTTGTTGCTTGCTTCAGAAATCTTGTATTTGTTGTCAAGCGCAGTCCACAATCCCTTTGCAGTCCCAATACTCCGATGTGCATTGTACACATGTTTGTCCAGAGCATTCAAAATATGACCACGACACATGAAATCATCTTCCTGACGCTGCTTTCGTCTAGCCTTCAATTCCTCAGTGTCATTGTCAGTTGCAGCAGGAATTTCCTCCAATCCATCTTCAAGTATGTACCACAACTTGATGGTGATCAGGAAAAACTTCACAGTCTCTTGCCAACGGGTAAAACCTTCACCATCAAAACGTTCCAATCGAGTAAAGGTTTGGTTCATCACTTGCAGAGATTGAGCAGTAGCATTCGAATTCGAAGATTCACCCTCCATTGCCAGAAATTATTTGTCTAAAAACTGTTGGAAAAAATAGGGTTTCACAAAGGATGAATGACACAGAGAAGAAAGTGTTGCACTCCAAAACTTTCAAGGCTTGTATAAATTTCTTTTAGACAAATATTTCTACCCTCCCAATAACAATTGGCGATTACAACAGGTATGCGAAATATTGCCTTCAGGATACAATGAAAGCCCTGCAACGAAAACTGAATTCAAGGTTTGTACCCCTTGATTCAATCAAGAACACACAAAGAGATTTCTGATTTCTGATGATGCTTTTGAAATAGAGAAAACAGATTGATTTTTCTTATATGTTAAACGAAACTGGGAGAAGCTATTTATAAAGGGTTTTGCACCTGTTGGGAATAGGTTTTTTTTATTCGCCAACAGGTTTCTATTCACGAACCGTCAGGTTCCTTCATCAACAGACATCAATGGTGTCTTTTGGATTCGAAATTTTCGAACAGGCTTTTATCGGCCAAATAAAACCTTCAGTTCAAAAAATTCTTCCGGGGGCGTTGCCCCATTGAAACCCCCACCAGGGGCGGTCTCCCCTGGACCCCCACGACCTGACCTGTCAGGTCGACCACAGCCTGGGGGGCGATGCCCCCCAGGATCCCCCTTTGGTTAGCGGCGTTGAAAATATTCCAACATTCTCCCCCTATTTTCAAAAACCATAAAACAAAGTTAAAACTTTTAAATCAGAGTGACTGCATCACCGAAGTGACTGCCTACGTACCCGAGTGGGATCAAGCCAACGTAGTTCAAGCACAATTGAGACTAAGCATCATCGTTGAAATCAACACATAAATGATAGGTATTTTTGGATTTGAACCTTCACTTAGTGTAAGAAACTCAAAGCCTTATCGAGGTTCTATGGTGAAACCAGTCTTGAACCAAGTACCCCTTATGATAAAACCGGAGTCTCCACACATATTGATTTCATAAAATCATGTGTTCTGTAGCCAAGCACGTTAATGGCCATGTGCTTATATCCTTGTTCATGAGTCTTCTTTAGAGAACGGTCTTCTTCTCTTAGGAAACGGCCTTATTTCCATACTCATATAGGTAAGTCTCGAAGGTGTTTCTGCGATACACCTTTTACTAATCATAGACTCATTAAGGATTTACATCCATCCTATTTTCTTGCAGAAACCAGCACTAATAAGAAATGGGAAGTTTTTATATTAGTGCTCCATAATCCACATCCATAACTTGTTGGTACCACATTGAACCTTGTTTATCCTTTTCAAAACATAGGTTGGGTTTCTGCTATGGGAGATCAAACTTCCTTCACAGACCTTAGTCCCATTTCTTTCCTTTTTATTGAAACCACTGAACTTGGTAGACTTTTCGTAAATGGGTCTGCCAAATTCCTCTTTGATTCAATAAAGTTAACCGTAACTACTCCCCTCTTGAGTAGTTGCCTAACCATGTAGTGTCTAAGACTTGCATGTCTAGACTTTCCATTATAAGTCTTATTAGAGACATTATAGATTGTAGCTTGATTATCACAATTAATCAAGACCGCCGGAGTTGGCTTCTTCCAAAAAGGAATTTCCATAAGTAGGTTTCTAAGCCAATCTGCCTCCTTACATGCATCAGTTAAAGCTATCAATTCTGACAACATTGTTGAATCAGAAATACAAGTCTGCTTCTTGGAACTCCAAGACACAGCAAGCACCCCCTAATGTAAAAATCCATCCAGAAGTTGACTTGGAATTTGATTCTACATTGTTCCAGTTAGCATCGCTGTACCCCTCTAGTGCAGCGGGATAGCCTTGGTAATGCAAACCAAAATTTATTGTTCCTTTCAAGTAAGCCATAACTCTTGAAACTGCTTTCCAGTGTTCATATCCTGGATTACTTGAGAAACGACATAATATTCCCATGGCTTGGGCTATGTCCGGTCTTGTGCAATGCATAGCGTACATAAGACTCCCAATAACACTAGAATACTCAAGTTGAGCATGAGTACGGCCGGTGTTCTTCATTAACTTGATAGTATGGTCTAAAGGAGTAGGTGCTGGATTGTCATCAAAGTGACCATATTTCTTGAGAAATTTCTCAATATAATGAGATTGAGTTAAAACCAACTCATCTCCCTTTCTTAGGATCTTAATTCCCAAGATTACATCAGCCTCTCCTAAATCCTTCATATCAAAGTTAGAACTAAGAAACTTCTTTGTTTCTTCCACAACAGATATGTCAGACCCAAAGATTAACATATCATCAACATACAAACAGAGAATCACACAACCAGAACTATCATGCTTACTATAGATACATTTGTCCGCATCATTCACCACAAAACCATATGACAAAACTACTTTATCAAACTTCTCATGCCATTGCATAGGGGCTTGCTTCAAACCATAGAGAGATTTCACTAACTTGCAAACTTTCTTCTCTTGGCCTGGTAATATGAAACCTTCAGGTTGTTCCATATATATCTCTTCTTCTAAATCCCCATTTAGAAAAGCAGTTTTGACATCCATTTGATGCACAACCAACTTATGAATAGAAGCAAGTGCAATCAAGCAACCAATGGATGAGATGCGGGCAACAGGAGCATATGTATCAAAGTAATCAATACCATGTCTTTGTTTATAACCCTTGGCAACTAGTCCTTGCCTTAAACTTATCAACTTCACCATCAGCTCTCAACTTTCTCTTGAATATCCATTTACTTCCTATTGCTTTAGCACCAGGAGGTAAATTTACTAATACCCAAGTCCCGTTAGTCAAAAGCGAATGCTTTTCATCATTGATGGCTTCTTTCCAGAAATTTGCATCTCTAGAACTCATGGCTTCAGCATAAGTTTTAGGGTCATCATCAGTATGCATAACATACTGGTTAACACTAAGAATTCTATTCTTATTTGCCTCTACAAGGTAATAAATAAAGTTTGGATCAGGCTTTTTCTCAATCCTTCCTCTCTTACTCCTTCTAGGTTCGATATCTTTAGTAGGCACTGAAATATCATTGTCATGAGTAGGAGAGGGATTTTCATCATTGTTATCAATCTCCATAGGTTCTAGATCAGGTAACAATGGATTCTCCATGGGTTGCATTTGAGAACTGTTCCTATTTAAGTTCTCAAAGAATTCCACATCTACAGATTTATAATCTCAAAAGTGTCAAGGTTTATAAATCTGTAGGTGATACTATTAAGAGAGTATCCCACAAAAGCACATTTATAAGCCCTGTTTCCCAACTTTGGTCTTTTGGGATCAGGCTTTCGAACATATGCTAAACAACCCCAGACTTTAAGTCTTCTCAAGTTTGGTTTCCTCTTAAACCACAACTCATAAGGAGAAACATTCTTCTTTTTCAAAGGAATTCTATTCAAAATATAACATGCAGACAACATAGCTTCACCCCACAAAGAATTAGGCAAACCAGAACTTATAAGCATGCAATTAACCATATCAATCAAAGTTCTATTTTTCCTTTCAGCCATACCATTTTGTTGAGGTGTGTAAGGTGCAGTACGTTGATGAACTAAACCATGCTCTTGACAAAAGGAATTAAATTCAGTAGGAAAGTATTCACCACCACGATCAGAACGTAAAATCTTAATTTTGTGCTCTAATTGTGTCTCTACTTCTGCTTTATAAATCCTAAATTTATCAAAGACTTCATCCTTAGATTTCATTAAATATGTATAAGCATATCTAGTACTATCTTCTATAAAAGTGACATAATACTTATTTCCACCACGAGTGGCAGAACCATGCAAATCACCCACATCACTATGTACTAATTCAAGTAAGGAAGAATTTCGTACTACAGACTTATGGGAAATTCTAGTTATCTTTGCTTGCACACATATTTCACATTTAGAAGCATGATCAAAATTGCAATCAGAAATCAAGCCTAATCGATTCATGTTTCTAAGAGAACCATAATTCACATGCCCTAATCTACCATGCCATAAATTAACAGAGTCAACAATATAAGCAGAACCATTATTTATTAAATTAAGCTTAATCATCCCATTACAAGCATATCCTTGTCCAACAAACACACCATTTTTGGACAACACAAACTTATTAGACTCATAGGTCGTCTTGAATCCAGCCTTCATAACAAGGTCGCCGGAAACAAGGTTCTTCACGATGTCAGGGACATGTAAAACATTAGTAAGAGTCACAGTCTTTCCCGAAGTAAACGAGAGTTCAACAGTGCCTTTCCCAATAACTTTGCTGTGTTGACCGTTTGCGGAGACAACATCGTTTCCTTCTCCACTAACCGGTTCGTATGTCTTGTAAAGATTTCTATCCTTACAGATATGGATGGTTGCACCATTGTCGTACCACCATCCACCCCCAGTTTCAGCAACAGCATTGGCGGCTTGCACCACGATCACAAGTTTGTCATCGACCATATTTGCCTCCTTTTTCTGGTTCTGCTGTTGTTTCTTTTTGAGACGACAGTCACGAGCAAAATGGCCGGGTTTGTCACAGAAGTAGCAAGGGCCGACAGCGCCCTTCTTCTTACTCTTCTTGTTGGGATGCTTCTTAAACTGAGTATCATTCTTAGGTTTCAAGGAATTCGGTGTTTTAGATTCTTCTACGCTATTCACCTTAGAATGGTTTTCAGAATGTGGACTATCCTTAAGTTCTCGCTTACGAGAGTCCTCTTCTATGCGAAGATGACGTTGTAAGGCCTCTAAATCATAGTCAGTCTCAGCATGCTTAAGTTTCTTCTTATAACCATTCCAAGAAGGGGGGAGACGAGAAATAATAACCCCAACAACAAACGCAGAAACAAGATCAATTCCAGCATCCTTAAGATGATTAACTATGAGTAAAAGTTCACTGACCTGGGCAATGATTGACTTACTGTCAACCATCTTAAAATCCATGAAATTGCAAATCAGGAATTTCTTGTTGCTTGCTTCAGAAATCTTGTATTTGTTGTCAAGCGCAGTCCACAATCCCTTTGCAGTCCCAATACTCCGATGTGCATTGTACACATGTTTGTCCAGAGCATTCAAAATATGACCACGACACATGAAATCATCTTCCTGACGCTGCTTTCGTCTAGCCTTCAATTCCTCAGTGTCATTGTCAGTTGCAGCAGGAATTTCCTCCAATCCATCTTCAAGTATGTACCACAACTTGATGGTGATCAGGAAAAACTTCACAGTCTCTTGCCAACGGGTAAAACCTTCACCATCAAAACGTTCCAATCGAGTAAAGGTTTGGTTCATCACTTGCAGAGATTGAGCAGTAGCATTCGAATTCGAAGATTCACCCTCCATTGCCAGAAATTTTGTCTAAAAACTGTTGGAAAAAATGGGTTTCACAAAGGATGAATGACACAGAGAAGAAAGTGTTGCACTCCAAAACTTTCAAGGCTTGTATAAATTTCTTTAGACAAATATTTCTACCCTCCCAATAACAATTGGCGATTACAACAGGTATGCGAAATATTGCCTTCAGGATACAATGAAAGCCCTGCAACGAAAACTGAATTCAAGGTTTGTACCCCTTGATTCAATCAAGAACACACAAAGAGATTTCTGATTTCTGATGATGCTTTTGAAATAGAGAAAACAGATTGATTTTTCTTATATGTTAAACGAAACTGGGAGAAGCTATTTATAAAGGGTTTTGCACCTGTTGGGAATAGGTTTTTATTCGCCAACAGGTTTCTATTCACGAACGTCAGGTTCCTTCATCAACAGACATCAATGGTGTCTTTTGGATTCGAAATTTTCGAACAGGCTTTTATCGGCCAAATAAAACCTTCAGTTCAAAAAATTCTTCCGGGGGCGTTGCCCCATTGAAACCCCCACCAGGGGCGGTCTCCCCTGGACCCCCACGACCTGACCTGTCAGGTCGACCACAGCCTGGGGGGCGATGCCCCCCAGGATCCCCCTTTGGTTAGCGGCGTTGAAAATATTCCAACATTCTCCCCCTATTTTCAAAAACCATAAAACAAAGTTAAAACTTTTAAATCAGAGTGACTGCATCACCGAAGTGACTGCCTACGTACCCGAGTGGGATCAAGCCAACGTAGTTCAAGCACAATTGAGACTAAGCATCATCGTTGAAATCAACACATAAATGATAGGTATTTTTGGATTTGAACCTTCACTTAGTGTAAGAAACTCAAAGCCTTATCGAGGTTCTATGGTGAAACCAGTCTTGAACCAAGTACCCCTTATGATAAAACCGGAGTCTCCACACATATTGATTTCATAAAATCATGTGTTTGTAGCCAAGCACGTTAATGGCCATGTGCTTATATCCTTGTTCATGAGTCTTCTTTAGAGAACGGTCTTCTTCTCTTAGGAAACGGCCTTATTTCCATACTCATATAGGTAAGTCTCGAAGGTGTTTTGCGATACACCTTTTACTAATCATAGACTCATTAAGGATTTACATCCATCCTATTTTCTTGCAGAAACCAGCACTAATAAGAAATGGGAAGTTTTTATATTAGTGCTCCATAATCCACATCCATAACTTGTTGGTACCACATTGAACCTTGTTTATCCTTTTCAAAACATAGGTTGGGTTTCTGCTATGGGAGATCAAACTTCCTTCACAGACCTTAGTCCCATTTCTTTCCTTTTTATTGAAACCACTGAACTTGGTAGACTTTTCGTAAATGGGTCTGCCAAATTCCTCTTTGATTCAATAAAGTTAACCGTAACTACTCCCCTCTTGAGTAGTTGCCTAACCATGTAGTGTCTAAGACTTGCATGTCTAGACTTTCCATTATAAGTCTTATTAGAGACATTATAGATTGTAGCTTGATTATCACAATTAATCAAGACCGCCGGAGTTGGCTTCTTCCAAAAAGGAATTTCCATAAGTAGGTTTCTAAGCCAATCTGCCTCCTTACATGCATCAGTTAAAGCTATCAATTCTGACAACATTGTTGAATCAGAAATACAAGTCTGCTTCTTGGAACTCCAAGACACAGCAGCACCCCCTAATGTAAAAATCCATCCAGAAGTTGACTTGGAATTTGATTCTACATTGTTCCAGTTAGCATCGCTGTACCCCTCTAGTGCAGCGGGATAGCCTTGGTAATGCAAACCAAAATTTATTGTTCCTTTCAAGTAAGCCATAACTCTTGAAACTGCTTTCCAGTGTTCATATCCTGGATTACTTGAGAAACGACATAATATTCCCATGGCTTGGGCTATGTCCGGTCTTGTGCAATGCATAGCGTACATAAGACTCCCAATAACACTAGAATACTCAAGTTGAGCATGAGTACGGCCGGTGTTCTTCATTAACTTGATAGTATGGTCTAAAGGAGTAGGTGCTGGATTGTCATCAAAGTGACCATATTTCTTGAGAAATTTCTCAATATAATGAGATTGAGTTAAAACCAACTCATCTCCCTTTCTTAGGATCTTAATTCCCAAGATTACATCAGCCTCTCCTAAATCCTTCATATCAAAGTTAGAACTAAGAAACTTCTTTGTTTCTTCCACAACAGATATGTCAGACCCAAAGATTAACATATCATCAACATACAAACAGAGAATCACACAACCAGAACTATCATGCTTACTATAGATACATTTGTCCGCATCATTCACCACAAAACCATATGACAAAACTACTTTATCAAACTTCTCATGCCATTGCATAGGGGCTTGCTTCAAACCATAGAGAGATTTCACTAACTTGCAAACTTTCTTCTCTTGGCCTGTAATATGAAACCTTCAGGTTGTTCCATATATATCTCTTCTTCTAAATCCCCATTTAGAAAAGCAGTTTTGACATCCATTTGATGCACAACCAACTTATGAATAGAAGCAAGTGCAATCAAGCAACCAATGGATGAGATGCGGGCAACAGGAGCATATGTATCAAAGTAATCAATACCATGTCTTTGTTTATAACCCTTGGCAACTAGCTTGCCTTAAACTTATCAACTTCACCATCAGCTCTCAACTTTCTCTTGAATATCCATTTACTTCCTATTGCTTTAGCACCAGGAGGTAAATTTACTAATACCCAAGTCCCGTTAGTCAAAAGCGAATGCTTTTCATCATTGATGGCTTCTTTCCAGAAATTTGCATCTCTAGAACTCATGGCTTCAGCATAAGTTTTAGGGTCATCATCAGTATGCATAACATACTGGTTAACACTAAGAATTCTATTCTTATTTGCCTCTACAAGGTAATAAATAAAGTTTGGATCAGGCTTTTTCTCAATCCTTCCTCTCTTACTCCTTCTAGGTTCGATATCTTCAGTAGGCACTGAAATATCATTGTCATGAGTAGGAGAGGGATTTTCATCATTGTTATCAATCTCCATAGGTTCTAGATCAGGTAACAATGGATTCTCCATGGGTTGCATTTGAGAACTGTTCCTATTTAAGTTCTCAAAGAATTCCACATCTACAGATTTATAATCTCAAAAGTGTCAAGGTTTATAAATCTGTAGGTGATACTATTAAGAGAGTATCCCACAAAAGCACATTTATAAGCCCTGTTTCCCAACTTTGGTCTTTTGGGATCAGGCTTTCGAACATATGCTAAACAACCCCAGACTTTAAGTCTTCTCAAGTTTGGTTTCCTCTTAAACCACAACTCATAAGGAGAAACATTCTTTTTCAAAGGAATTCTATTCAAAATATAACATGCAGACAACATAGCTTCACCCCACAAAGAATTAGGCAAACCAGAACTTATAAGCATGCAATTAACCATATCAATCAAAGTTCTATTTTTCCTTTCAGCCATACCATTTTGTTGAGGTGTGTAAGGTGCAGTACGTTGATGAACTAAACCATGCTCTTGACAAAAGGAATTAAATTCAGTAGGAAAGTATTCACCACCACGATCAGAACGTAAAATCTTAATTTTGTGCTCTAATTGTGTCTCTACTTCTGCTTTATAAATCCTAAATTTATCAAAGACTTCATCCTTAGATTTCATTAAATATGTATAAGCATATCTAGTACTATCTTCTATAAAAGTGACATAATACTTATTTCCACCACGAGTGGCAGAACCATGCAAATCACCCACATCACTATGTACTAATTCAAGTAAGGAAGAATTTCGTACTACAGACTTATGGGAAATTCTAGTTATCTTTGCTTGCACACATATTTCACATTTAGAAGCATGATCAAAATTGCAATCAGAAATCAAGCCTAATCGATTCATGTTTCTAAGAGAACCATAATTCACATGCCCTAATCTACCATGCCATAAATTAACAGAGTCAACAATATAAGCAGAACCATTATTTATTAAATTAAGCTTAATCATCCCATTACAAGCATATCCTTGTCCAACAAACACACCATTTTTGGACAACACAAACTTATTAGACTCATAGGTCGTCTTGAATCCAGCCTTCATAACAAGGTCGCCGGAAACAAGGTTCTTCACGATGTCAGGGACATGTAAAACATTAGTAAGAGTCACAGTCTTTCCCGAAGTAAACGAGAGTTCAACAGTGCCTTTCCCAATAACTTTGCTGTGTTGACCGTTTGCGGAGACAACATCGTTTCCTTCTCCACTAACCGGTTCGTATGTCTTGTAAAGATTTCTATCCTTACAGATATGGATGGTTGCACCATTGTCGTACCACCATCCACCCCCAGTTTCAGCAACAGCATTGGCGGCTTGCACCACGATCACAAGTTTGTCATCGACCATATTTGCCTCCTTTTTTGGTTCTGCTGTTGTTTCTTTTTGAGACGACAGTCACGAGCAAAATGGCCGGGTTTGTCACAGAAGTAGCAAGGTCCGACAGCGCCCTTCTTCTTACTCTTCTTGTTGGGATGCTTCTTAAACTGAGTATCATTTTTAGGTTTCAAGGAATTCGGTGTTTTAGATTCTTCTACGCTATTCACCTTAGAATGGTTTTCAGAATGTGGACTATCCTTAAGTTCTCGCTTACGAGAGTCCTCTTCTATGCGAAGATGACGTTGTAAGGCCTCTAAATCATAGTCAGTCTCAGCATGCTTAAGTTTCTTCTTATAACCATTCCAAGAAGGGGGGAGACGAGAAATAATAACCCCAACAACAAACGCAGAAACAAGATCAATTCCAGCATCCTTAAGATGATTAACTATGAGTAAAAGTTCACTGACCTGGGCAATGATTGACTTACTGTCAACCATCTTAAAATCCATGAAATTGCAAATCAGGAATTTCTTGTTGCTTGCTTCAGAAATCTTGTATTTGTTGTCAAGCGCAGTCCACAATCCCTTTGCAGTCCCAATACTCCGATGTGCATTGTACACATGTTTGTCCAGAGCATTCAAAATATGACCACGACACATGAAATCATCTTCCTGACGCTGCTTTCGTCTAGCCTTCAATTCCTCAGTGTCATTGTCAGTTGCAGCAGGAATTTCCTCCAATCCATCTTCAAGTATGTACCACAACTTGATGGTGATCAGGAAAAACTTCACAGTCTCTTGCCAACGGGTAAAACCTTCACCATCAAAACGTTCCAATCGAGTAAAGGTTTGGTTCATCACTTGCAGAGATTGATCAGTAGCATTCGAATTCGAAGATTCACCCTCCATTGCCAGAAATTATTTGTCTAAAAACTGTTGGAAAAAATAGGGTTTCACAAAGGATGAATGACACAGAGAAGAAAGTGTTGCACTCCAAAACTTTCAAGGCTTGTATAAATTTCTTTTAGACAAATATTTCTACCCTCCCAATAACAATTGGCGATTACAACAGGTATGCGAAATATTGCCTTCAGGATACAATGAAAGCCCTGCAACGAAAACTGAATTCAAGGTTTGTACCCCTTGATTCAATCAAGAACACACAAAGAGATTTCTGATTTCTGATGATGCCTTTTGAAATAGAGAAAACAGATTGA
Source organism: Papaver somniferum (assembly GCF_003573695.1). Taxonomy (NCBI): domain Eukaryota; kingdom Viridiplantae; phylum Streptophyta; class Magnoliopsida; order Ranunculales; family Papaveraceae; genus Papaver; species Papaver somniferum. The sequence goes on from NW_020628818.1 coordinate 18,134,472, forward strand.
TTTTTCTTATATGTTAAACGAAACTGGGAGAAGCTATTTATAAAGGGTTTTGCACCTGTTGGGAATATGTTTTTTTTTATTCGCCAACAGGTTTCTATTCACGAACCGTCAGGTTCCTTCATCAACAGACATCAATGGTGTCTTTTGGATTCGAAATTTTCGAACAGGCTTTTATCGGCAAAAATAAAACCTTCAGTTCAAAAAATTCTTCCGGGGGCGTTGCCCCATTGAAACCCCCACCAGGGGCGGTCTCCCCTGGACCCCCACGACCTGACCTGTCAGGTCGACCACAGCCTGGGGGGCGATGCCCCCCAGGATCCCCCTTTGGTTAGCGGCGTTGAAAATATTCCAACAGATCATCAGTAGTTTTATATGGACCGTATTAAGTTTATCAGTCGATTGATAAACTTCTCACTCGTACATGCTGTTGTTACAAATATTAGTTTTCATATTCTTTAGCTCATTAGGTTTTAGTCCTTTTATTCTTTAGCTATACCTATTTTTTTGTTTTTCCTGTTATGTATTCTTATCCATGAAGAACTTTGCACTTATGTAATCCGTATATATATAACTCAATGAAATCAATCTCTACACAGTTGTGTGAGAAACAAAACCAAATATCATTATTTCAAGAAGGTATCAAAGCAGGCAATTTGTGTCGAGTTATTTTATCGCGCCTTTGTGTCACCCGATTTATTGTCCACGTGTTAGACCCAACGAGGCTACACGTGAGGGGATGTGTTGAGATTATTAGTCCACATTGTCTGGGTTATCTTAGATCCTACGATTTATAATTCTTAGGGCCACTCCACTCACTGCCAATTGGTTTTGAGTTGGAAGCCCGCATTCTAACATGGTATTAAGTTTATTATCAGTCAGTTGATAAACTTCTCACACATACAGGATAAACTTCTCACACGTACGATATGTGGTAACAAATAATATTAGTCTTCCTATTCTTTAGTTTATTAGGTTTTAGTCCTTCTATTCTTTAGCTATGCCTATTATTTTGATTTTTCTATTATGTATTCTTATCCGTGTAGAACTCTGCACTTATGTCATCTGTATATATATAACTCAATGAAATGAATTTCAACACAGCTGAACTTCTCACTTCTCACACACGTATAGGCTGTTGTACCAAATATTAGTCTTCCTATTATTTAGCTCATTAGGTTTTAGTCCTTGTATTCTTTAGCTATGCATATTCTTTTTCTTTTTTTGTTATGTATTTTTATCCATGTAGAACTCTGCACTTATGTATTACGTATATATCTAACTCAATGAAATCAATCTCAACACAGTTGTGTGAGAAACAAAACCGAATATCATTATTTCAAGAGACCGCAAAAATGGACACAAAAATCGTTCGCACACACAATATTAGTCTTCTTATTCTTTAGATCATTAGGTTTTAGTCCTTTTATTCTTTAGCTATACCTATTCTTTTTTTTCTTCTATTATGTATTCTTATCCGTGTAGAACTCTGCACTTATGTAATCTGTATATATATGACTCAATGAAATCCATCTCAACACAGTTGTGTGAGAAACAAAACCAAATATCATTATTTTAAGAGACCAAAAAAATATATTAAACAAAAATCGTTCGCACACAGAATGGATGGGTCCTTCCCTCCAGGAAAACAAGGGTCCAATTTTTGGGTTTTAATAATGGTGTGCAGTTATATATAGTTCATTTTCATGGTTCAAGAAGAATTTTTGGTGGATTATACTTCTATCAGAATTTATATTTTCCAGGTTTTACATTTACACAACAATTAGAACCGTTGGCCGTTGTATAAGATATTCATCAGAGATCCGACAACTTTATCTATGCAAATTTACTCTGTAAATCACCAAAAAAAAATATTCACTGATTCAAGATTAATATCTCGTTATAAACTTACACATCTAGAATAGATTTTGGGAACACAAAATTGTGGTAATCCAAGGATGATTAACAATGTAAAGAATTTCATAAAAAAAAGTAAAAAGATTTTGGTTTATAATGATGTATGTAGGAGTGCACTATCTAGTGTAGCTGAGCTGATATTGGTATCGGAACGAATAGTTAAGAGTCGCTGCAGTCATTCCAACATACTAGCATCGTCACACATTGCCGAAGTATATAAAATTTTGCTCTTTGCTCTTTCACTAACCGATTACATTCTTTCCCAAACAATTTACACGGGACTCCAATACTTCGTGGACAAAAACTTGCATTGTCGTCCTTCATCGCCATCAAATTTAGTTAAGTTTCTTCTTTCGTTCTTGTTTTTCTCTTCTCTATGGATTGGCTTGTTAGTTGCAGTAGCTAGACCAGGAAGAAGTATGAAGACATTTATAGAAGTACTAGATAAGAAGATGTAGTTTATGTTTAAAAATATAATTCACCAGGTGAGATTACCACTGTACAATATGAAAATCGTACTTGCAACTACTCAAACAAGTGAAGAGGTAGTGTCATTCGCAAATTTTCTTTTAAGTTTTAACCGACCCAGCAAAGAAAAACTGTTACGGAACTTTTTTCCAAATTAAGAAAGATTAGCATGATAGAGTACCAGTCACATCAACAGATAAACAAATAATAGGTACTGTTAGAGTGGTCGAGTGGATGAGTAGTTTACAACAAATAGGGTCACTAATGATCAACAAAATCCTATTACCGGGGCTTTAAACCCAAATGATTATACTAACCAAAAGTTGGATATGGGGACCTAATCCATTTGAAAGTCAAGATCACGCTTACCGAATCTAACTATTCATTAAAAAGAGAAAAAAAAAACTTAAATCAATTCTCTTCTCGATCTCTTCTTTCTCTTCTGTTCGCATTCATCAATCATCATGAAGATAATGATCATAATTTCATCATGATGAAAATGATGTTCATAGTATATTATCTTTTCCTTCTCTTCTCATTCATAAATCATGCATGATGAAAAAATGATCATTATTTCATCATGATGATGATCATAAAAAAAAATCAAAATAATTATCTTCTCCTTCTCTTTTCTCATTTATAAATTATGATGAAGATGATGATCACAATTATATTATGTTGAAAATGATAATTATAAAAAGAAAAAACTAAGAAAACTCATCATTTAATTTTGCTTTTGAATGGCTAAAAAACTCAATTAGATGAATTTTCGGCCAAAAAAAAAATAGTTTCTGAAGTTATTTACGGCCAGGAATTCTTACTTTCCCTAGACGTAAAGTAGGTACACGGTTGGGAAAATAAGAATTCCCATACATAAGTAGGTATCTACGGTTAGGATTTCATAACCGTGAGTAATTTTGATAGGCACGCAAAAAAAAAACTCCTATTTTCGGTCAGATTCTCCTAGACGAAAAGTACGTGTTTCGTCTTGGTTTTCCCATCCGTAAGTAACAAATACGGCTTGGAACACCTCATTTCCCAACCGTTTTGCGTTTTACGGTTGGGTCTACAAATTATCCCAGCTATAACATACCAAAAAATCTACAACTTTTTCCAATTTTTTACAAATTTGAATCGACCAAATTGTTATTGGGAGTTGATTTTAAAGTTTTCTTGAGTATTTTGACGAAGAGTTTAATCATTTTTTCTTCAAAGTTTTTCGAAAAAAATTCATCAAAATCATCCTTCTCCATCAAAATCAAGGAAGAAAACTAAACAATTTTTATATATATTCAATAGATTAATCTAACCCAATCACTAATTATAATTAGGTTAGTTAAACATCATAATTAACACTAATTCACAAAAGGGTATATTAGACATTAGGAAACATAATATAATAAAAGATAGCTTCATTTACTAATTCGTGACCATGTAAAGCCCCGAAATTTCCACTCCTTTTACAGTCCCAATAATAGGATTCAATCGATAATATCATTAAGTTCATAAATAGTTATGGGACAGTTAACAGGGTAGGCTATGACATAATGCAACTTTTATATTATAATCCGCTAAATGATGACAACCTCGTGGTCACTACTAATCAATTGCAGGAACAAATATGACTGATTGATTTGAAAATTGATATTGTTCTCACTATGATGGACTCAGGAGCCAAAGTAGGGATTGGACTAACTCTTTGTGATCACACCGAAAACATCAAAGAATCTAGTGGACTTCATGCCGCCTGCAAAACTAGAGAGCAACTTGAGAGACTTGCAGCTGACGCGGCCTTCTGATGGGTAATAGATTGGAGTGGAAACTATATCAGTTTCAGAAGTGATTCTGAGCCTACTCTCAGGCTGCTGATAGGAAAGTATTCTGAAGCAAAAGAGACGAGATATAAGAAGAGGCAGAAAATGGCAATATACGCGAAGTCTGAGCTTTTACTCTTGTTTTGAGAAATAATGTAATAAGGGCAGCAAAAATTTTAGTTATTTATAACAAGTATACTATCAAACATAGTTGGAATGGGAATATACTATCAAACATAGTTGGAATGGGAATATCCTACGGAAATCCTAAACTACCTAAACATTCAAATATGGAATGAAGATGTAACGATATACCAGAACTCTCTTTTTAGAGGTATGGTCCTTTCTCATTAACACAACGAGGGAAACCTCTTTTTTGAAAAAAAAGAAAGAAAAGTAGTTAACATTCGAGAGGCATTGTTAAGTTTAACTCGTCTTAGAGCGTCCACAGTGGGCGACTAAACTCAAATATTTGGTCTTTTGAACAGATTGTAGTGGAACGTACTATCGATCAACTTTTGATCGACGACTAAAACTCAGAGTATATTTGGTCTGGGACCAAGACTAAACCCAAATATAGTCGAGCGTTGGTATAGTCCACGCCCCACCACCAGGCGGACGTATAGTCCACGTCCCACACCAGGCGGACGTATAGTCCACGCCCCATATCAGGCGAACGTATAGTGCACGCCTGATTTTTTCTTTTTTCTTTTTTCTTTTATGTGGGGCGTGGTTTATACCAACGCCCCACTGTTTAAAACTTTCAATTGCATGGGGCGGGCTTAATACCTCCGCCCCATTTTCTTCAATTTTTTTTTTTTGAATTTCTCTGCACCGGGCGAACGTATAATCCCTGTCCCACACCAGGCGTTGGTATATTCCACGCCCCACACCAGACGAACGTATAATGTACGTCTGACCAAATTTATTCTTTCCACCGTAGCGTCACACACCATACTAAACCCAAAATTTGATCTTTTTTTCCTTTTTTGGTCTTTGGTTATACTCGCACCACTGCAGTCGCTCTTAGGATGGTTACCAACGTGTCATAAAGGTCGGAGTAAATATCATCCCCAGGAAATCTAAGTTAGATATTGGTGTTCTTCATTTTCAAAAATTGGTTTCTATTCCGTCTCTTCCCTAAATTTAGTTCATATGTCAAAGTAAACTTTGGTCTTGGGTTAATTCAATTGAGACGGGCATTGGTTCCAATTAATTCAAAATTTAACGTGCTTGAAACAATTATGCCGAAAATAGTGCCTTTTTTTTTCCGCACAAGTCAGGATGGGCTAGAGATTTTATCTCATAAAAATATAGCATATTTTTACGTCGACTTGCCAGAGCCTCGACACAACCCACACAGGTATCCTTAAAAGACGATCAACACGAGAACTTTCCAAAAATCACCCATATTAATATTACGTTCGTCGAAACACGCTTAATTGCAGATTTCTGATGAGTTGCGATGCATTAGCGCTTGAGAAAATTATACTAACCAACCAAAATACAATATTTTCCTCTTCAAGGTTTTCCTTGTAAATCTTATCTATGGTAACTTCACCTATTTCTTAATTTTTAATGTAAAAGCAAATTTCATTGATAAGTTAAATGGAAACAATAGAAAGTTCTTCTCTAACGAGGCATTTCAACCAACTAGGAAAATTATCGGATCAAGACTGTGTTTTTTATTAGTTTTAACACTTTCTGTTAAATAGTTTGCAATCTCATGATCCCTCTTGGCATATATGTTTATTTCTAGGAGTGGAATCTGTTTAGTAGCTCTTTATAATCCAAACCAAAACTAAAATCATGTTACAGGGCCTACAGATCATGGATGTGCGGTTCATCTAGTTATCTAGTGTTTCTCCTTTATATATATTGTATTCATTCAATCCTAAGAGACTGATGAACGAAAACTCTCTTGCCTCTTTGTCTTACCTGCATTTCCACTACAAAATGTTATCGAGCACGAGTTCTTCCATTCTGCTAAAGAAAAATGTTTTATTTTTTTTTTCAGTTCTCATCAATCAGTTTCTCGGAAGCCCTATCAAAGATTTTTATTTTTTCCCCTTGTCAATCTTCCGTTAAGAAAAGAAGGAGTTATCATCAAATCGTCGATCAAAGAAGCTCAATTTTCATTGGTACCAAGATCAATCAACTGCACTAGCTGGAGCAAGAGCCCCGCCGCCGCAAAGGGAGAATTTTTTTTTTCTATTTCTCCTGGCGTGGTAATCATCGAATCACAGTCTGTTTTTGGAGATCTCAGTTGGTACTTCTATTATTTGTTTTTCTCTGCCATAGGCGTTCTATCAAAGGTATTATACTCCAAAATCCAAACCTTTAATAAAGTCTCCATTGATTCACAATATACTTGTCTCATATAGTCCTGTGTGCATCCCTTGATTGTTAATTTGATTGATTTAACGTGATATGATCTCTAATTTTTACACACCATTTTGTACGTTAGCAATTGCATGTGATATGATCTAGTATAATTTTCACACCATTTTTTTTTTATGTTCACACTAGTGACACCGCACGCGCGATGCGCCTGCCACATGCCTGCCGCTTGAACCGAAGATTGCGCGTTGTTGCCCGCTGTTCTGTTAAATAATTTGTAAAACATAAACGCGGGCACATGAGACGCACATAAGCAGTTCCGAAAGAAAAAAAAAAACAATCTCATTGCATTTCCTTGTTCCACACTGATAAACATTAAAACCTAGGAATCAAATTTTTCATTCAATAAAGTCTCAATTTAAAGTAGTCATTTACATAAATTATTCTACAGCTTCAATAGAGACGGGATTGTTGACTACTATCCGTTGTGGTATCAATTAACTGTCAAAGTTAGTTATTGGGTGATGACACCGCTGACCTGAGTTCGGAACTCGTCAGTATAAAAAATAGAAAAAAGAAGCAATTGTCAAAGGAGAGCAAGATTATTGACAGCCATCCGTTGTGGTATCAATCCACCGCCGAAGTCGAGCCTGCTCCATTGCTTAAATTTCTGAAAGAATGACAAATGTAAGTTAACAATTAGATGAATAGACAAATCATTTTATCCCTTGGCTAATCAAGTATTATGATCAGGTACTACTACACGATCCTGCATCCACTATTTCTCTTCTGCAGCAGCAACATCAGTTATTCCGTTCAATAGAAAAAAAACATATTCAGAACTTGAATAGCATCTAAAAGGAAAGAAAACAAATTGCCCAAAAATAATCCATATAACGATTGATGGAGTAAAGAAGAGAAATATCCACATACACTCCAGGGGTCAAGATTTTCTTTGTCTCATCATTCAATCTCTAAAAGCTATTTTAACCCCTATCTTTTTTTTTAACTTTTGATTTGTTTGACCTACATTTACATTGTAACAGGTATGTATAAAAACCATATTTCTTAAAATTATGAAGTGGTAGTTACTTTCAAACTGTTTTCTCATTCAACTAAACATTTGGGCACGGTGGGACGATAATTTCGCAACCTACATAATTGACATTGAACAATCAATTTATATGTGGATACTAGTAAAGCAATAAAGTAGGTTATTCAACCGCAAATAAAAAAACTAACCTTTGGTTTGCACGTTCATAAAACACCATCTTTTCAGCCAAGATCACCTCATTCGGTTGTGATATTTAACTTCCATCAACCACATGTGAGGCCCAGCATGAGTTCTTTGAGATGAGCATTTAGCCTATTTTTGCCCAGCTTGTCCAAAACATCTTTGCTACCATTTGGCCTCAATTCACTATAAATACACGTACAATTGAAGTGAGCCAGGGTGTCGAGAGTTTTGGGAGCTAGGGAGAGCTAGAGAAGACGAAATCAGAGTTTAACAAAACTCTGTTTATGTTGTTGGATGAAGATGAACACGAAGAACAATAGATTGTAAGAGACTGTCGTTCTTCAACAGTGACAGCGACAGTGGAGTGTGGGTCGTAGTTTCCCAAAGACTACAACATTTTATATGTATCGTTCTTGTGTGACGCTTCCTGTGGGTCGCACATTAGCTGTTTACACCATTTTCTCTTCTTCTCATCATTTGTAAACCATTTTTGAGCCATAATAAATTATTTTGAGAGAATTTATACTATGATGAGCTAATTCCCTCGTAACCAAGGAAATGGAGGAAGCTATTCACGCAACATAAATGGGTAACTATTTCATTTAATTATATAATTCACCTAATCGCTGCTTTTGCAGAGTTTTAAGTTATTTGAATGATTGTCTTAATTATTTGTTATTCAGTTTGATAGGTTATGCTTGGTTTAATCTCTTGATAATCTATGCTTAAGGTTTACAAATAATGTTTGAGAATCTGTATGATTGATAGTGAATTAAAGATAAAAGAGGACTTAAGAATTGAATAGAGTTTTGAAATATTTATCATTCAATTTTGCATAATAGTAGAATCCAGTGTCTTGGTTACCTCACGCACCCATTATTAATATTTTTGTGTATATAATTTTATCAAACCTTTAAATTTAATCTTCACAAGTCCGAGAGTTTGAACCTCATTACTACAACCCCCATTAAATCATTAATCACCTACGTAACGTCTTTGGAATGGTACAGTGAATGTAATCATGTACATAAAAGTAAAAATTGACATGAGTTTGTTTTATCCCTGCAAATACATAAAAAGGAATGCTAAAGGAACTGCAATCCAAAGGTTGTTGATTATGAAGGAACAATAATATATTCTCCCACGAAAGTAATCAGGGGAAGATATGTTAGACTATTTTTTAAGTCATTACCGATATTTAGTTTCGAAAAGTACATGACTAAAGGAACCGTCTGGAACAACTCTGAAAGTAATCAGGGGGAGATGCCGACATCATGGGGAGGATCCAAGGATATGATGTCGACATATTTTATTTTGAAATTGAAGCTGTGTTGTACTCTTTTTCCCTTTGATCGAGAATAGTTTTTCCCCAAGGGTTTTGTTACTCGACAAGGTTTTTAGCGAGACAATACTAAAAGCATCAAATATGTTGAACGTTGAATACATAAAGATCGCATTGATATTATTCAAAATATCTGAATCAAAGAAATGAAACATGATAGTCCGTTAAGGAACATAACTTCCAAAATCAACAACATGGTTCTATAAACATCCAAGTCACCAAAGTAAAGTGTGATAAACTCCTTTTGACTGCATTACACTAAAGAAAAATTGTCTGACATCAGGGGGAGAATCTAGTGGTGTGTTGAACTATTTTCCTTCACCGGGGCTACTTTTTCCCACAGGGTTTTGTTACTCGGTAAGGTTTTCAATGAGACAACAACAAACACTGGAATGTAATTTCCCAGCTAAGGCTATTGTCTTTCCCACGAGGATTTTCTGCCTTAGGTGTTGTGAAACAACTAGTAAACTTCAACAAAGCAAAGTGATCATATGCAAAGATCACCTTTAGTTGCATCTTCCACGTTTTACTCTTTTCCCTTCGTCAAGGTTTTGTCCCACTGGGTTTTTCCTTGTTAAGGTTTTAATGAGGCAACATATACACATCCAATTATGTTCTAAGTTTACTTAATATTGTACTATTTTTCTTTAGTTCAGGTTTTTTCCCTCTGGGTGTTTCCTGACGAAGTTTTAACGAGGCAATTTACTTAGAATAGTCGATCTTTGAAGATCGTATTGCATGTGATGAACTACATGTAAAATACGAGACAACATGTGAAGTACTACATGTGAAGAGTTGTACCAAGGTTTTATCCCACTGGATTTTTCCTTGTCAAAGTTTTAGTAAGGAAATTGATTACAACACAAGTCATCAAGGAGAGGACAATATTGGAAGAACTACATTCGAAGCACTATATGTGAAGCACTTTTATTATAGAACCGTACAAGGGGGAGTGTTACAGGGCCTATAGCCCATGGATGTGCGGTCCATCTAGTTACCTAGCGTTTCCCCTTTATATATATTGTATCCATGTAACCCTAAGAGACTGATGAATGAAAAATCTCTTGCCTCTTTGTCTTCCCTGCATTTCCACTACAAAAAATCATGCATTTTGTCCCAACCAAGTTGTGGTGGGCCAGAAATGAACCCCAACATATAGAACAAGTTGTATGCATCAAGCTTCTGGTATGTGTATGGTTGTTTTCCACGCGCATCTATTTATCGCCATCTTTTTGTTCGTTGTACCCTCCTTAAGATTCATGCGCGCATTGGTGCCTCATGAGGCCTTCATTGGAGTTACCCATACCATCTCAAATGATGTTGAAAGATCGTACCACCCAAATTTGCGAATATTCTTTTTCCTAATTCCATCTCGTTTCGTATGCCCACAATCCACCACAATGTACACATATATGTTACATGAACCTCTCGTATCTGTTGATTTTTAATAGCGCAACATTACACGACATATAGGATTTCCGGTCTGATCGACATCCTATATATCTTGGCTTTGAGCTTCTACGGATTTTTCAGTCACACATTGTTAGAGCATAGCTTGGTTGAACTCACCAAGCGTAGGTATGTCAAGTTTGGTTGCCATATTTTAGTATCAAAACTCATCTAGAGTCGCTTGATTAAATACTAGAGTCAACTTCGTTTATGTTAGGCTCGAAAGTCTAGGAATGTTGAGACATAAAAGTATTACTCTGAAGACCTGAAGAATGTGAAGAAGTAATGAACTAAATGACGACATCATCCTTCCACTCGAGGTTAGTAATATTGACTTGAACTGTTTCATTCCTAACGTATCATTCAAGTCGTGCTATATTGAAAACATAAATGCGAAGATGTATATACTTTACATATTGTATAATACTCTACTGATGTGACATGATCATAATAGTATGATCATAGTATTAGGGAATTAGACTACGAAGTATAACGCTTATCTTTTGAACTTCGTAGATATGACATCGACATAATCTTGTATATGTTGTTGTGTTCAAATCTTGCTTCTTCTCTCGCTACATCTCCATAAGTTGTCTTGCTAGGTATATCCCCTCCATTATCGATTTCCCAGGCATAAATCCAAACTGGTTTTCCGAGACTCTTTTTTACCCTGCACACGCTGCTTAATAATTCTCTCCTAGAGTTTCATTGTATGATTTATAAGCTTGATTCCTCTATAATTTGTGCTGTTTTCGATATCTCATTTGTTCCTAAAAAATTACATTATTAAGCTTCTCCTCCATTCGTGCGGCATCTTGTTTGACCGGAGAATGCAATTGAACAACTTGGTTAGCCATGTAACCCGTACGTCTTCAAGGCATTTTCATACCTCAATGGGAATGTTATTTGGTTTCATCGTTTTCCCTCCTTTCGTGCTTTTTAGTGCCTCCCTTACCTCTCCCTCTGAATATTCAGGGTAAATTCCCTATTGGTGCCCTTCACAGAGTTATCTAGCTCGATCGCATTGCTATCATCCTCACCATCGTAGAGCTTATTGAAGTATTTCCTCCATTTGTTCTTGATCACCAAGAATCAATTATTCTTGTCTTTCATGTATTTGACTAGGTTTAAATCCCTCATCTTTCTCTCTCGGAGTTTAGCTATCCTATAAACGTTTCTTTCTCCCTTCTTCGTTCTTATGTTTCGATACAAGTCTTCATAACCTTGAACCTCTGCCTCATTTATTATTCACTTTTGCGTTTTTTTTAGTTTCTTTGAACTTCTGTAAGGTTTCCTCATTATTATTTTGATGCACGTCTCTGAAGCATTCCTTATTCTCTTGGATTACCTTTTGTACGTGTTCGTTCCACTACCAGGAATCTTAAGGTCCTCGTCCGCTCCTTATCAACACCCCAAGGACCTCTATCGCTAGCTTCCAAATCTGAGTTGACATGCATCCCACATGATGTTCACCTTTGCTTTTGTACTTAATACCCTTTCTGCCAACGTCCTCTCTCTCAACACCTGTGAAACCTCTTCTTTGAGATTTCACCACTTCTTCCTTGAATTTTTAGTGCTTTTGTATCGCTATATCCGTATTTTAAGACAACAATCAGATACTAGAAGTTTATGCTGAACGACAACACATTCTCCATGTATGATCTTGAAAATTCAACACTCACGTTTGTCCTCCCTCCTAGTAATGATATAGCCGGTCCGCGTTGTTAGAACATCGCTCGGTCGAATTCGTAAGTTTTGCTATCTCAAGCTTGTTGTCAATGTTAGATGTACAAAATTATATCTTTATTTCTAGTCTACTACAGTTAAATATCGAGCTAGGATTGGAGTATGGTAGTTGAGTATCAAACATTACTGAATAACCCTAGAAGATTGAAGACTGGAGAACAAATAAAATCATTTACGATAACTTCATCAACATAGAGGTATATGAAGAATGACATATCTTATTTACTAATGCGCATTTACCATTCTATCTTATGATACTATGTCGTATGGTTTTAGTAGATTTAGTATTGCAAATAAGAAATTTCGAGTTCAAGCTTATCTTGGTTAAACTCTCGAAACATGATTCAAGCAATGAATGTTCTTAGATCCTTAGCAATCTTAGCTAGAGCAATTAACTATTTTTGTTTCAAGTTGATCATTTGGAAATTTTCCAAGCAAACAGTGCATACTATCTATGGCTATTGGGAATATTTTATGTGAGATTGACAACTACTTGGCAACGTACACATACTTTTATGTAAAACCTAAGTCAGTCTGAATTCCACAGACGAGGTTTGCAAACCTGTCACATCTAAATTACGGAATGGGGGTAGGTTTGCAAACCCCTTGAGTCTGACTTCAAGAACTGCCAAGGTTTGTAAACCTCTTTGGTCTGACTTCGTGAACTGGTCCTATTTTAGCAGAAATACATGAACTATTCTATACAAATATGTTCACTTTTTCTAAAACTTTCATCAAACTTTCATCACTTCTAAGATAACTTTATTCACAATATCACTTTAAATGTGAAATGAATCTGACTTCATCAAAACCATCAAAGAGAGACACAAGCTAAAACTAGTAACTAAATGATATTATGGTAGTCTAAAGTAAACATGGTTACACAAAGAGACAAAATTTTAACTTATTAAATTTTGAGTTTAGAGAAATGTGGTGGAGATTTTTATAATCAAGGCTATTTAAAGGAGGTATTAAATTTTATGGGATATTACCAAACTACGTATGACGAAAGGTGGTTTTTGCTTGATGCTGATAACCCTCGGTATAAATTGGTAACTCCATATAATAGTATCATTCTTATATTTTAGAGAAATAATATCTATTTTCACTTTTCGAATAGTCTCGAAGACCCTTTTCAGTGCAATTCCGGCAGAACAAAAAAATTTCTTTAAAAAGTTGGAAACTGCTTAAATCTTTAACGGATCTAAGTATATCTAACAAGTATTAGTTAAAGTGTTATAATCTTAGTTAGTTAGAGTAGAATAGATATGTTTAAGATGTTTTTAAGGTTTTATGTTAGTTCCTTCCAGTTTTCGATAGTTTATCCGCTTTGCTATCACGCTTCTTTTTGTGATTTTATAGCGTCCCTATTTGTTATTAATGGCTTTGTTTCCTCTGGTTACTATTACTGGGTATTGAAGTATGATTATGTTTTCTGGTCAACTATTGGAACAAATTTCTCCTCTTTCAAAAGAGTTCATCTTACTCAAGACGAAGACAACCAAACAGTAGTCGCATTTATTCTCCAAAGACCATCCTATCCCGATTTAATAGGCTCTTTCAAGCTCGTTATTAGTCGATTACTTGGTATTTCTTTTCCTTCTCTTGTCGAAATATTGAACTGTATACTGACACTGTGCGGTGTTACTTGTTACTCTTTGGCTCTTGATGTACTTCATCTTCATCCATATGCAATCTTCGTTATTAATGAAAATGGATGCTATTATCAAAAGAAAAAAAGATTTGTTCTGAAATAGGAAAAAAAATTAGCAGGCTATGTAACAAACTTACTGTTTTTTTTTCATTTATATACTTACAAAAATTATTGGCAGTCAGGAATGTCCCGTGTTAGAGATGGGATCTTAACGAGGAGAAAATGTGCATTGGTTTCTTCACTAGTCATAGATATTCATCTCTTTTGCATTTTAACTTCGGTAATTCTATAAAAAAAACTCCCAAAACATACATGTTCTCAAATATTTACTTATGTTAGGAGACTTCAACGACGTTCTTGATCAATAGGAAAAAAGAGAGGAAGGCAAGTAACATATGCTCAATCTCAACCTCTCCTCACTATGACAGATCAATGGGTTTTACAGATCTGGAATTCTGAGGAGACCCCTACACCTGGACAAACAACCAAATTGGGAAGTATAACATCCTAGAAAGATTAGATAGAGCTCTAGCAAATCAACTTTGGCGGACGACGAATCCACATGCAGCAGTTACTCATCTCCCAAGAATAGCATCTGATCACTCCCCAATACTACTAAAAAAGAAAGCAATGGATTGACAGGGAACAAAAACCTACAAATTGGAACACTTATGGCTCCCTCATCCCAAACTCAAGCAAATAGTCGAATCGTCTTGGGAGCAACAACATGATAGTGAACCTACCCTCGACCTCTAACTTAAACTCATAGCAACCAGATAAACTCTTTTTGAATGGAACAAAGAAACATTTGGCCACCTACCAATTATGATCAAGAAATCGATAGCCAAGATAAAGCATGCACAACATCAATGTGCAATCCAATTGGGAAACGACCTGGAATTCTGGCGACATCAAGAAAAATAGCTAAGAATAGAACATGTAGAACTTTTACAATATCATGCAACATACTGGCAACAAAGATCTAGAATTCAATGGTTACAATCGGGTGATCTCAACACAACCTTTTTCCTACTAAAGCTACCATTCACAAAGAATGTAAGAATATACAACAATTACAAGATCCACAAAACAACTAGATTAATAAGAAGGAAGACGTTGTTCATCTCATACTGGATCACTACTCTCTACAATATGTGGCCCCGCCTACAGTGATAAATGAAGACCTTTTTACAAATATCAGACTAAGATTAACTCCCAGATAATCGGACCTACTTACGAAGGAAATAACTACAGCGGAAATCAAGAAGCTCTCTTCTCCATAAATTACGAAAGTGCTCCGGGTCCAGATGGCTATACAAGTAAGTTTTCAAAGTTTTCTGGGAAAAAACTCATCAACAATTAATAACAATGGTTCAAAGTTTTTCTAATAACCTAAACATGCACCCTGTCATGAATCACACAAACATAACACTAATACCTAAAATCGACCACCCTTCAAAACCATCTCAGTTTAGACCCATGGGTTCTGTAACGTCACGTATAAAATCATTTCAAAAATTCTGTAAACCAAATTAGACCCCTTCTACCCTTTTTAATAAGTCATTTCCAAAGTGCTTTTGTTCCACAAAGATCAATACACGATAACATAGTAATAGCAGAAGAACTCTTCCATCATATCAAAACCTCGAACCTCACCAAATATCCAAAAATAGCTTTCAAACTAGATATCCACAAAGCCTATGATAACTTGGATTCGGGATTCATCAAAACCTCTTTTACGAAACTTGGATTCCCATCATCCTTAATTGACTACATTATGTTATGCGTCACAACATTGACATACTCAATCAACGTAAATGGTACACCTTGTGGCTACATCACTCCAACCAGAGGTATCAGACAAAGAGACCCGTTATCTTCCTATATTTTCATCATTTGTGTGGAAATCCTATCTACAAATCTAGGAAACCTTCAAAACCAAAAGTTAGCTCGGGGACTTAACATATCAAAAAGAACACCACCCATTATTCATTTAATGTACGCGGATGATTTACTGATCACATATAAAGATTCTAAACAGAGTAACCAACACCTTAAAACCCTACTCCACTCCTATAGCACATCTGCAGGACAAATAGTTAACACTTCAAAATCAATAATCATCCACCACCCAAAACTAGACCCGATCAAGTTAAACGAACTTCAACAATTCTTCAATATACATACTACTTCAAAACCTCCAACCTACCTAGGATTCCAGTTCAAACATGGAAGAACTTCCAATCAAACCTTCCCCCCTTCTACAAAGACTATCCCGAAAAGCTAAAGGATGGATGGCAAAATGCCTAACTCTAGCCGGAAGACTCACTCTCATCATAACATCTCTAATTCCCACATTATGCAAACAAAAAGTCTACCCAGCAAAGTTCATAAACAAATACATCGTATCACCAGAAATTTCTTCTGGGGACATGACACAACAATTAAAAAACTTCACCCTATAGGTTGGGATAAAGTAACAAAACCGATATCTGAAGGAGGATTCAGAATAAAGAAAAGCAGTGATCATAATAAGGCACTTCTCATGAAGAGAATCTGGAATTTACATGAACAACCTAACTCTATATGCGGAAGTTTTCAGTGCATAATATCTCGATCAGCAACCAATTCTTTTGGGCATTAATTCCATATCATCCTCCTCCAGTCCTCAATGGAGACAATTGGCTTCTATTGTCCCTACCATGCAGAATTTGATTTTCCATCGTATTGGAGATGAATTATCAACTCCGATAGAAGCCAATTGGAATCCACACTCAACAAATCTAGACCCATCACAATGCTACCCAATCCGAATGGTAGAAGATATCATCGACCCAATTTCCCACTCCTGGAAACATGAAAAATTAAGCACCCTCTTCAACCCTATAATTTTAAAAATCATGAACATCCATCTCCCTCGAAATAGCCCCCAAAGAAATTATCTGGCCACACTCAAAATCTGGAAACTACACTACCTTATCAGGATACAAATTTCTAACCCATGGTTAACCAACTCACACCCCTTTACCACCTACCAAATTCCTATAGACTTTACCATGTCCACCAAAAATTCGACTTTTCTTGTGGAAAGCCATCAATGAAGGATTACCAACCTTCTCACTCTTATATCACATCCATCTGACTAACTCAGACATATGCCCCAGATGTAACACTGATCCAGAATTGGAAAGTCACCTTCTAATTCACTGTCCAACAACAAGTACCTCCTGGAACAACTTATTCACTCAACTTTCAGTTTCACCTAACTCCAACCCCCACCACACTTTCACCTTAACGCCTCAGACAACCATTTCCCAAATCCTTCAATAACCTACGTCAAAATCTGTAATCTCCTCTTCCTGTTTTCTATTCTGGACCTTATATCTAGCTAGGAATAACCTAATATACCAACAAAATCAAACAACTTCATAAGAAATCCTAGCGTGGGCTCAGAAACTGCAACAAGAATTTTATGGGGCTCTACACTCTTCACCACCAATCATACCAGGAGACGCATCGATATTTAACCACCCGACGAGGGATAAAAGGATATAAATAATATCAGTAGGATGGCCCGTTCCGAACATAAACTGGAATAAGATTAACACATATGGAGTAGCCAGCGGTCACTAAGGATTTGCGGGGGCAGGGTTCATATGCAGAGATTCTGATGCACGAACTTTAATGGCTCTAACTCAGCCTCTAGGAATTACAACTGCATTAACTGCAGAAACTTGGGCTATGCTATTGGCATCAAGAACATCAACAGAAAGGCAATGTCCAAGGGTTATCTTCGAAACCAATTCAGAAAACCCTCTTCGTTTCATCACTTCATCAACCCACCCCCCCTCCTCCCCAACCTACCTTGACACATATCAGAGATGATTGAGGATATAAAAATAAGTTTAGACGGATCTCGTAGGCTATTATTCAGCACAACTACATGGAAGGAAATCAAGCGGCGGACGGGTTACCCAATCATGCAGCAGATGGAAGTCAAACGGGGAATTTGTCAACCAAAATATGGGATCAGGCAATCCCATCTTTTATTAGTCAAATTATATTCCATGATTCCGTGGGTACCACATACCCACGACAAATTGTAAATTAATTTGCTTTTATTTAATTACATGCTTCAAAAAATAAAAATTACTTATGTGGGTCCTGCCCCACCTCCAAGACTAGTTTGGTATTTTTCTTGCTCGATCGGTTGAGCATTTTGTTTTAAATTTATGGTGCACTAAACAAATTAGAGACATCTATGAGTCCGGTGTCATATTGAAGGGTTAAGTTTTTAATATATTAGTTTGCGTTGGGTTTTGATGAATGTTGAATAGTTAAAAATAAAATCTAGGCGATTTTTAGGGCGATTGGTCAGGCGACGCTGACTCAGTCAATCTTAAAGAATTTCATCATCTTCTTCGATCAATTCCTCTTCTTTTTCTTGATTCCTATTATGATCTTCCTTTAATCCTTACCTTCTCATCCATCTATTTTTCCTATTTAGTACCCCTAGATTTCTATTTCATGTTTTGATTTTCAAAACCCTAGTTTTCTGATGGTCTAGTCTTATCAATCCAATCTCCTCAATCTCCTCTTTTTATCTTTAATTTTGAGTCAATTTGTTTATTGAATTTGTGTCAAGACATTGTTTTCTTATGTTAATTAAGTTTGTTATCTTCTTTTTCTAACTCTTTTCTTTTCTTTTCTGATTAGGTTATGAGATGAGGTAGGCGGAAACATAGGGTTCTGATTTTCACCATCATGAGATTAAATAAAGTGATAAATGACTATTTTGATTTATAGAGGTTTCTTCCGGGTATGGTTCATTACTTCTATCAAAGCTTCTTTATTGGGTTAAAAGAAATTTCCTTGAAGATTGTTCTTGGAGATGCTATTCTTATAATTATGAAATCCTACTTCTTGTAGGGATTAGTTTTATGGATTTGGTTTCTCGTTTCTGAACTTAGACTACTTCTTGGATGCATTATTGAGAGTTATTTTTTTTAATATTTAGATGGTGTTTATGCTTATGATTTCCTGTTCTCTAGACTTATAGAGTCTGCTGGTTGCCTGTTTATTTTGGAGAATTCTAAGGGCTTGTCTTTGGAAATAGTTAAATTTCATTTTATCTCTTTTAAATAGTGCAATTATAAAATTAGTTAATCTCTTGAAGATTTAAGAATGGTTATTGTTTAATCTTTCCTAATTAAACAAAGGTTTCATTCTATCTAGTGGGAAGTTTTTGATCAAAATTTTTGTTACACTTGGCATTTTTGGCTATTAGAGATCTTGGTTCTGTTATTTCAGTAGACGGTATATTGGTCCGTGGAGTGAAGTTATGGTTTTTGGGTAAGCTAATTACAGGCTTCTCAAAAAAGACTAATAGATTTGGGCTGCAAGTAACTTTAATAATTGTTCTCTCTTTTCAATTTATAAATAGTTGTCTCTTTTTATTTTTGAAACTCATATTGTGGTTAGTAATTTGGAAAGCATTTTCTCACACTGGTTTCTCATAAGTATGTGTTCATTTGTTTTCAGAGTGAGTATGGTTGTACCTGAAGATAATGTGAGGATTCTAGATTTAGATGAAGATGTGGAAGAATTTCCTTTTAGGTTAGCAGGGTTAATGTGTGATCAGTATCGTAACTATCACAAAACTTCAGTTAAACATCACTTGAATAGAGTGTGGACCATTAACTCTGCTGATTTTAAGCTAGCAAAGCCTTTTATTCAAGGAATGAAGGGTAACTTAAATCTTTTTGTTATAATGTTCAAGAAGAGTTCTGATCTAGATTTAGCAATGGATGCTAAACCAACTTTTCTCTTTAGTCAACTTTTTTCTATTCAACCCCTGAGTGAGATGGAATCTGTGTTTGATTTGGTTTGGGATAAAACTCTAATGCTTGTCCAAGTGACTATCCCAATTTCTCTCATTAACAAAGGAAAAGCTAGGGAAATTTTAGAACAATTTGGTCAGATTGAAGCAGTTGATACTCCCACGGGAAACTTTTATGAAGCTAAAGTTATGGTTCCTCTAAAGTCTCCTATAGCCAAAATAGTGGTGTTTAATACCTCTGGAAGAACTTATACTATGCCTGCTTTTTACCTCAAGTTATCTTTTCATGCATGCACAAAATGTTTTGTTTTATATCATGATGAAGTTAGGTGCAAGGAAATTCAATCTAGAATATTTGTGAGAGATATTCCTCCCTCTTCAACTAATTTTACTCATGTTGCTCTCTCTAAGGTGGTTTATGAAAAAGGAGAAGGTTCAGGTGGTCCCAAGAGGTTTGAGATCTATGTTATTGTTGGTATTGGATATCCTATTGATGCAGCTACACAACCCTCAGCGTGTTCTTTTAGTCTTCAACCAGTTGGAAATGTACAAGGTTCAGGTTCTCATACTCTACCTTTGTTATCTTTTATTTTACCGCATTTTCCTTCTGTTTCTTCTTTAACAATAAAAGAACTTAGCTCATATGTTAATGGATCTGCTCAGTACACTCCTTGTCCATTACTTTTATTTTGCGAATATCTCTATTTTTTATGAGCATGGAAGTCCTTTTCATCCTTAGTTTCTTATTCATGATAGAAAGGGTAAAGGATTTAGGTAGAATTTTGAATCTATTGTTATTGGATCTAGTTCAAGTTCATGTACTCCCTTTATGGTTCCTAATTCTAGTTGTCCTTCTATGGTTTCTCTACCTCCTTTTTCTTCTCCCATTGGGGTTTCTTTCAATATGGGTAAGAGTGGGTCATCAGGTACTGGAAGTTTGGATTCTAATGTCATTTAGTCAGCTTCGTGTACCTCATTTTCTCAAACAGTTTTCTCTAGTTCTGGAGTTATGTTTAACTCTTCCACATAACTTAGCTATACTTCAGATTTGATTGTTAATGAATCTTCAGAGATTTTAGAGTCATGCAGTCAAGTATTAGATAGTCGTTCGGAAAAAGAAGTTGTCTATGAACCTATGCCTATCACATTATTGCCTCCTGATCCTCTTATCACTGAAGAAGAATTTGAAAATGAAGTAAATCTCATGATGGTGGACTCTTTGGACTTTATGGATGCTGAGCCTGCCTCTGCTCATAACCTCATAAGTTCTTTTGAACTGTTTATCTTTTCCGTCCTTTTTTTAGAAAGAACATAAAAACACTGCTTGCTTTGCATCTTTTTAATTTAAAACCATGAAATTTATTTATTGGAACATGAATGGTTGTTTCTCGGATAAATGGTTGCATCTATTGAACATTTATAGAAAATTTAAATTTAATGCAATATGTCTTTTAGAAACTATGGTTGACACTGAAACAATTAATAAGTTTAATCATCATCTTCCTTATGATTCGTGGTATGTGGTGCCTGGTATTGGTAAATTTGGGGTTTAGCTTTAAGTTATTTTGCAAACTCAAATATTAAAGTGATAGGTTCTTCCTTTAACATAATTCATATTGTATGTGACATAACTCCAGTTTTCAAAAACTACTTAGTTTCTTTCATCTATGGTTCTCTGAATGCTCTGGGAATGAGGAATCAATGGAATTATTTAAATCATATGTACAAAGATAGTAATATACCTTGGATTTTATTAAGTGATTTCAACTTTATTTTGCATGCTTCGGAAAAACAGGGTGGTAATCCTGATAATTCCATTGTTCCGGATTTTGTTAGAAGTAGTTTGACTCAGTTAAAAATGAATGAATTTTTTTATTTTGGTATTCCATTCACATGGTGTAATCATAGGTTCAAGAGTCCTTCTGAATTAATTTTTGAAAAAGTAGATAGGGGTTTTATGAATGATAAATGGGTCTCTGTTCTGCCTCATACTAGAGTTACTAACCTAGGAAGGGTATTTTCTGATCATAGTCCTATCTTATTAAAGTGTTTTCATCAAGAACAAGGTCTTCATATTCCGTATAAATTTTTATAAATGCTGGCACCTGAGCCCCAACTTTAAGAATGTTCTTATTAATTATTGGAATAAAAGATTTAATGGTTCACCAAGTTTTATCGTTGCGTGTAAGCTTAAAAATATTAAGCAAGATCTCAGCAATTGGAACTTAAAGTCTTTTGGTCATATAAAGACTACTATAGCTAAGCTAAATTCTGAAATTGAGAAGCTTCAGTCTATGCATTATACTCCTCAGATAGGTTCTTATATTTTGAATTACTCTAAACAGCTGGATTACTGGTATGAGATTGAAAACTCTTTTTATAAACAAACATCGAGAATTGATTACTTTACTCAATATGATAAGAATACAAATTTCTTTCATAACACTGATAAACTTAAAAATATGTATAATATAATACATATATTAAGAGATGGTCAGGGTAATTGGTTGGAGAGCAGAGAGCAAGTTGTTTCTCTACTAACGAATCATTTTAAATGTATTTATACTTCTCCATTGCCTAGTAATGTTGATATAGAAGAATTTCTTAAAGAGGTTCAACCAATTATAACAGAAGATATGAATGCAAATTTAGTAGAAATTCCTACTATTGAAGAAATTCCCTCTACTGTTAACAACATGGCTCCTTGGAAATCCCCGAGAACTGATGGTTTTCGGGGTGGGTTTTTCTGAGATAATTGGGAGGAAGTTTCAGTTGAGGTTATAAATCATGTTCAATCTTTCTTTCGCAATAAGTTTCTTCTCAAACAGTTAAATCATTCTTTCATTACGCTTATACCTAAGGTAAACAATCCTTCCTCACCTAATGATTTTAGACCTATTAGTTTAACTAATACTTTTTATAAAATTATTTCAAAAAATTTAACAAATAGATTAAAACCTCTTCTTGATTACCTGATTTCTCCGTTTCAATCTGCATTCATTGCAAATAGGCAAATTCAGGATAATATCATTATTAGTCATGAAATCTTGGATTCTTTTAAACTAGGAAGAGGGAAAATAATAAAAATGGTTTTATGGCCATCAATTTAGATCTTTCGAAAGATTTCGATAGATTAGAATAGTCTTTCATCCTTTCTGTTTTTAAAAAACTTGGTTTTTCGGATGCTTGGTGCCAAATGATATTTCAATGTATAAGTACAGTTTCGTATTCTGTTTTAGTTAATGGTTCGCCTTGTGAGGTATTTTATCTTACTAGAGGTATTAGGTAGGGAGATTTCCTATCTCCTTATATATTTATCATTTGTATAGAAACTTTATCTCAGCTTTTGTTTAAAGGTGAAAATGATAAAGTTATTCAGGGATTTAAACTGACGCAAGATAGTCCACCGATTTCTCACAGTTTTTCGCAGACGACTGCATGCTATTTTCAAAAGCTTCTTTTTCTTATGCTAGAAATCTTATGAAGATTATTAACACTTTTGCGAAGGCCTCGGGTCAAGCCATCAACTTGAAAAAATCTGGTTTTTTTACTAGCAGTAAAATGCATCATAAACGGGTTAAGTTACTTTCAAAAACTCTGGATATTAAATTTCTGAGTAGTACTGAAAAATACCTTGGCACTCCCTTATTTGTTAAAAGGGATAAAACAAAGACATTTCAGCTTCTTATTGATAAATTCTATGCTAGATTGAGTAATTGTAAAAGAACAAACCTTAATGGTGCTGGTAGAACAGTTGTGACTAAACATGTTCTCTCTAGTTTAGTTGTTTATCATATGATATGTTTTCCTTTCCCTAAGAAAATCACCTCTAAAATTGATTCAATTCAGAGAGTCTTTTGGTGGTCAAAGAAAAACCCAAGGCGAGCTGCTTATTTTCGTTCTTGGAATGATATTGGTAGATCAAAACTTTGTTGTGGTCTAGGTATTAGAAATTCACATGCGACTAACAGAGTGTTTATTGCAAAGTTGGGTTGGAGAAGTAGAAACCTAGACAATTCAATCTCTAGATTTCTTAAAGATAAGTATTTTCGTAATCAAAACTTGTTGGAAATAGATAAAGCAACTGATAATTCTTCTTGGATCTGGAATTCAGAATAACAGCTGGAATATTGGTCTTCTAAATTCTTTGTTTGCCCTTGATGATGTTATAAAGATAAGGCCTCTAAGATTAAATATTAATGAAAAAGATAGTATTATGTGGGCTCATACAAGTAATGGTGATTTCACTGTCAAGACAGCTTACAAAGTTTATACAAATGAGTCTAGTTCAGTTGAGGAAGCATCTTTCTGGAGAAAAGTTTGATCTTTAGATTGTCTTCCAAAGATCAAATTTTTCATGTGGAAAATTTTTGCTCAGATGTTACCAGTTAATTCTAATCTTATGCTTTATAATCCTACTATTCATGATTGCTTCCCATTATGTAGAGATGATGTTGAATCTGTGATGCATTTGTTTTTCCTGAATCCTATAGCTTCACATATTTGGTTTGCTCTTTCTCTACAACATTTAGTTGTTACTAATTGTGATTGGGTTGAAGATATTTTTCAGAAATATTTGATAAAATATTGGGTGTTTCTCCTTCTACTGTTAATTGGCCAAGCATTGGTGCTATAGTAATGTGGCGTATATGGAAAATCAGATGTGAATAGTGTTTAGAAATGTTTCGGTAAATCTTGACAGAGTTATAATGGATACTAGAAGACTCAATACTTATATTTTTCCACCTATGACTAAAAATTCTAGAAGATTGGATGTTAAAACTTCACTTCGGGATGTTGTTCATATTATGTTTGTTGATGGTTCTTTCAAGAATTTTAATATGGGTGTTTGTATTATTCTATGTGGTACTGCAGGAAGAGTAAAACAGTCTAGAGCGGACTTTGGTTGGATTCCAAGTGTTGTTGGTGCTGAGCCAACTTCCCTAATTTTGGCTATCTCCTGGGAATTGGAGATGAATCTTTCAAAAGTCCTGTTTGTAAGTGATTGCCTTTATTTGGTAGATTTTGTTAATGAAGGAAAAGATGCAGTATATTGGCGTTGCAATGATCTTTTAAAGGAGTGTCAGATTTCCCTTTCTAGATGTAATAGTTTCAAAGTTGTATATATTAAGCGTCTTCAGAACAAACTAGCATACCGGCTTGTACGTCGGGCTAGAAAGTTCAGTTTGAAAGATATTTGGGTTCCTTCTCCACTTTTTTTTGGATAGTTTGTTGAAGAAAAATCCTTTGACTGATGTTTGTAATTTTCTTTTAAGTTAATGTAATGACGTGTTCCACAGAAAAAAAAATATTTGCAGTTTCCAGAACCAGAAGAAAAATCTAAGTTCATATTTACATCATAGACCAGAACCCATTTCGATAGCGCCCACAAACAACACAGCTAACTGGCCGTTAGGCATTAGCAAGATTGCACACCAAACTTAGCTTAAGTTTCTCACGGTACGTTATGCTAGTCAAACGTGCTTCTCAATACGTTCACAAGTTCAATCCCTATAAAAACAATTACGTGATTACATCTAATTTTATCCAACCACATTGTTATATATCTTGTCCATTGTTTATTGCTTTTTTCTTTTTACTTAAAAAGTTAGACTGTAATAAGAAGATAATTTTGTTCTTTGTAAAAAAGAAAACAGAAAATGGGTTATTTAGTCAAAAGGATACTTTTTCTGGATCAAATGAACAGGTAAACATTCCATCTGGGTCACCTGGACAAGATATATAATTTATAGAAACAAACAATTATACCCATCAAAGTTTCATCTTCTTCCAAAACGAAAAAAAGAAAGAAAGGCTCCACCGTTCAGACTTCTCTTTTCAGAAACATTGAATTTCTTCCCCACTGTCGACATATTTTCCCCAACCATCAGAAATACAATCTTCCTCCACCGCAACACCATTCCACCACCACAAACACCAAAATCACCAACGATAACATCATCTTTAATTCTTAACCACCACCACCGACGGCACCATCTCTACCACCACAAAGATGCACCACCACCACAAGCATCCATATCATCATGGTTCTCTAACAATATCATTGACACCAAAGCTAACACCACTACCATCACAGTGGATTTTATGAATGCCCTAATTTAATTACAATTTTTCAAATTCATACACCAAGAGAATCAGATTTTGTGTAAATCAATTTTACGAGATGAGAAATGAAGAACATGCTCAAATTGGTAAGTTTTCAAATCCTTATTTTCTTTTTGGTCGTATTTGATTGCAAATTGGTTTCATCTTAGTTAAAATTTTGATGCACTTGTATACATATTTTTTTTTTAAATTAGTTTATAAATGTGAAGTATATATGTCAATGTTCTTGTTAATGTATCAATCTGTATACATGCTAGTTTGCATTTTATGAATTTGTTTACATAGTAGTATAAAAGATGCAACTGAGTTTCTGTTGAATATTTCTCATCTTAGTACACGTTCCGATGCATTTTCCGGTTCCAGCATCTGCTTCCACTGAATGATTCTGGTTTCATCATGTGTTGCCTTTGGATGAAACACGGTTTCATCTTGTGTTGCCCACTAGATGTTGGTACCGGATTTGTTAAACTCGACTATTGACATGTTTTCAAAGCAGATTTGATTTGATTTGATTAACTCAATTCTAAGCATATGTTTAGTTCTAAATTTTTGCTAAATCTCGCTCTGAAAACGAATGTAGTTCTAAAATTTTCACCTTAATGTATGCGTTGATGTATTTTCTTGGTAGCATCATCTGGTAACACTCTTACAAAAAAAAAATTGTAAGAGTGTGCAGTGTGAATCTATTTATTTTTCTGAATATGAGGGATGAATCCATTTTCATCCTACCCAAAATTTTAATTTAATTTTCAAAATACGAAGTAAGAATCTGGTTTCATCAAGCCATAAACAATGAAGAACATCTGTAATCATAAAAATAATCAAGCCAAATGATTATAATACCCAATAATCCTACAAAAGAAATAACGCGACAAAGATAGATTTGTATGAAATGCGTCCAAATGTGACGGACATTGGCCCTTTACAAATGTAGCAGTAGCATTCTCATTTTAGTGTGGTTTTCTAGATTATCCCACTGGGTTGTCAGTGGGGTGAGTGTAAGTGATCTATTTTTGTTGCACATTCTCTTCTAGGTAACCAAACGCCGATGATGAGAAACATAGCCAGAGATGATACCGTCGAGGCACTGAATTAGGCGAGCAGCAATTCTGCATTTACATCAACAACCAATCACATGACCATTCATACATTGCTGTTTATGCAAAGGAAGCAAGTTGACTATTAAATCATGTTGCATACCATTTCATTATACAATTGATCATAATTTCTAACATTTGCAGATTATGAAAAGAAGTAGACGGATGAGTAAGAAACAATGCTCTTATTATCAAGCATTTACTAAATTCGCACTCAACAAAGTTATGCTACTATTCAAACTCACAGCAAGCATAATAAATCTAATAATCTCATTCTTAGCTAGGTTTAATTACTTATCAGAACACTCACAGCAAGCACAATCCACCACCTTCAACACTCACCACCCGCAAACCAGCACAATCCACAATTCCTATCAGCATCTGCCTCCCTCGCCGTCCCACACCACACACCATACACGTACTACTCAAGACTCTCCATCCTTACCACTCAAGACTCACCCCACTACCAGCAGCAGTCGCCACCCTTACCACTCACAGCATAAGATGAATCTAAATTAGATAATAATCTCATTATTAATTAGCTAGATCTGTCACCCAAACACTGACCACCAGCATAATCCACCATCTTCACCACACCCACCACCGACCAACAACATCTACCACTCCCCACCAACACCAGTCATCACCATCCACCACTCAACCCTCACTACTCCCCTCACTACACATGAAAAATAAACAGTCCACAAACAACATATAAATAGTTGAAAATCATATTGTTATCATACTGAACATGATTCGAAACCAAATTACACTAAAACAAAGCAAATGTTACTGGTTAATCTTAGTTTGGTACTCGATTCAGACAACCCTAGAAAATCACGAACATAACCCAAAATTAAAAAAAGAAATCAAATTATAATGAATCGGAGAATTATTGCATCAGAATCTGTGTCAAAATCTTATCGGAGGAAAACAAAATTAAAATTGGACAAAAATCTGTTTTGATTGGATCAAACTATGTATCAAAATAGTTCTAACTTCTAAAATAAAACTTACCGATTTGAGCAAACATAAGAAAAGAGTCTGATAATAAAATAAGTCGTACGTCGACTGGATCAAGAGATTGGAGCTCGTTTTCTTCATATTGCATCTGAAAAGCCAAAATTGGAGCTCACTTTCTCGTCGGGCGAAACATAATAAAAAGAAGATTTTTATGCAAGTTTATTTAGGGGCATATTTGTCATCCAGGATTACATTTTACTTTATATTCTGGCCAAAATATCCAAAATGGATAATTGAATGGTATCTTTTTGATTCATGTCCGCGTAAACAGTATCAAAACCTACCAGTCTGTTTCATCCAGGAATTGTGTTTTGGTATTTTTAACTAATTTTGTGAAAGAAAAGTGGAAAACTTAAGCCAGCGTGATTTCCAAATTTGGTAGCCAAGCTAGCAGGATACAAATGAGAGTCAAAAAAACGAATTGATCATTTGAGTACAATTCATGAATTTAGCCAAGTGATACCCATCTGGTATGGAGTTGATAGGAACCGGCCGCGAGAAATCTAAGTTAGGTAATTGGCTAGTGGAAAGTGGAAATGATTTTTTGTGCTCGGGTAGGGATCTCAATGAAAAAAGAAGGTGCCGTACCCCTTCAAATATCTTGCGTTTTTCACCCATTAGTCTACTAAACAAATCACACCTTTTATCTTTAAATTGAATTGCATAATGTTGATGTGCGGTTTTCCCGCATCCCTATAAAACTACTAACATATAAAGATAACACAAAATTGGTTAAAAAGACCAAAATCAACAATTCCTGGGTGAAATGTGCAGTTAGATTTTGATACTGTTTAAATGGACAAAAATGTAAAAATAGGCAGGATGTAACCAGTTTCATCGTGCCCATTTTCAAATATTTTTTGCTTATTTTTAATTTACACAAGATGTATCCAGTTTTATCCTTGCTATTTTTTAAATTTAAGCAAGGATGAAACCTTACTGTTTTTTTTTGCCATTTCACCCAAACTATTTTTTACTCGTCCATTTGAACCGTGATTTAAAAATATTTGGACAAATGACCCATTTTCCGTAAAGATAAAAGAATTGTTGCTTTGCACTGTCTATAATTTCTATCTACTTTGCAATTGAACCCTATAGGAAAACATGTCATATGAAAGGCCAAGCAGTATGCAGCAATCCAGTGGGCAAAGACAAACTAGACAATTATGGTTAAGTCTAAGCGAGTCAAACGGCCAAAATGGCAAGATTGCTAATATGGGTATTAAATTGGGGTGTACCAAAATCAAGATAAGACAAAACAAATTTTTATATAAGACAAAACAAGTTTTGCCTTGATTTGGTACACACTCACTAATCCTGGCACCCATTAACAACCTTGCAAAATGGCTCCCGACCATTTTGGAAGGTTAAGTTTTTAGTATACTCTTAGTTTGCGTTGCTTAAACAAAAGATACAGTGAAATGTCAAATTTACTCCATGGACCACCACCCATTTGGGATTTGGCATTGGCAGTGCCCATAAACGACACAGATAACTGGCCATTAGCTAGATTGCGCACCAAAATTAGCTCAAGTTGAGTTGTTCCTAGTATAATATGCTAGTCAATTGTATTTCTCGATATGGTCATAAGCTCAATCTGTATAGAATTAATAAAAAAAATATGTCCATTACATCTGGAGTCCTATTTGATTTTACTTGGTTCAAGTAAAAAATGTACAACAGGCATATGAGATGAGACAATGATGACATTGATGAATGATGAGTACCTAAGAAATGAAACATAAAAGTAGGCAAACATAATTCTAGATATCAGCAGTACCATGCGTCCCCTTCTGATTTTAGCAGGGGATTCATTCACTGGTACTAGTAACTAGTAAGTACCTACTATTCTTCAACTTCGACCATTTAGATAGGAAGCTTTTTTTTTTCCGCTTATCGACTCCATCATAAATCATAGTTTTCATGACATATTAATCAACTTCACCAACATCATAATCTTTGTATATATATAAATGAGTTAAAAGATAAAACAATGTTAATTTAATAATATCTCTGATAAATATAAAGGTTGTTATATGATAATCTTCAATTATTACTACCATAAGAAAGATTATGATGATGAACTTTCGAAACTTCAGTAAAAATGAAAAATCAAACTAGGATTTAGAATAGATCTAAGACATTCTCCTTTAAATTGAAATATGATTTTAGTTTAATACAGATGATAAAACAAATGTTGCAAATTAGTTATAATAAAACGATTCACATTTTTTTTTAAAACAAAACTAGGATATGACCCGGGCCGTTTTGATTGTTGTCTTAAAAAGAGATCCATGATTTGTTCTTTTTGTATACGTGGGGCGACTCATAATTTTGAATCCTGCTGTTCAAGCTGCAAAGATAGGTTTTTGGCACTTGGTAGGATTGAAATATACTTGATATGGATACGAAAACATGGGATTGAAAAATACTTAATATGGATATGGGAACATAGTAAAAAATCAAAAGTACGCTTCTCATATAACTATCCTAAATCTAATTCAAAAACAAAAAAGAAAAAAAATAAACCCCTCTCTTTTATTTCCTCTCATGTTCTTCTATGTCACCCTTCATCTCGAGCTTTTTTTCTTTCTTTGATGGATTATCGATTTTCAAATAGAATCTTTCTCGAATAGAAAATGGAGAATTAGTGAATAAAGGAGTTGAAATATAAATTAATACTTCAAAAATGACTGTTATAATATAACAATTGAAAAAGTCATCATTTATTTATGCTCTTGATTTGTTAAAATGCGAGATTCGATCGGTTAGAGTTTAAAATCGTGTTTTTGGAAACTGCTTACATCCAGGAGTTCTTATATTTTCAACCGTAATTTAGCTATTACGCCAGAAAAATAGTGATTCTCATCCATAAAATAGGTTTGCGTTTGGGAAATTTTTAATCCCAACCGTACATATTTGTCCATGGTTAAGTTTTTTCTGGACGTATATAGTTCTAGAAAAAGAATAATGAAAAAGAAGTTGGATTTACGGCTAGGGAATTCCCAACTGAAATAGCTAAATTTCCCAGTCGAAATGCTTATATCATTTGGTAAATAGTAAATTATAGTGGAAATTCAAAATTCCCAGCTACAAAAGACTTAGACCCGACATTTTTATTAATACCCGTCACATTTAGCAATAAACTGATTGGGTAGTATGGTGGGTCACTTTAGATGGATCATCAATACTCGGTACATTAAAATCTCACCGGAAGAATACTCCATACAGGAATAAACTCCGTATAAGAATAAAGATTTCCAGTCCTGATTTGGGCCAGTTATATTTAAGAATAAACTCCATATTAGAATAAATCATAATTTTTTCCGGTCCCGTTTTAAGGAACCTACCTCCATATAAGAATAATTGACAGTATGATATAACTAATATAGGTCTTGTGATACATCAAAATTTCAGATGAAGAGATTCTTACAACCATTTTACATGATCATTTTGCTTCAAAGTGGATTCTTTGCTTTTTTGTGCATAACTTAATACAAATTTCTGTCACTCGTATGATTGGATTTGTTAATTTTCAGTGTCAAAGTTGAGTTTTATGTGGATTGATTTCATATATTGTTATATGTAAAATAAAATTCTCAGTTAACTATTTATATTTACATAGATGCATTTTTGTATTTCCATATGTATGTATTTTCCGAGTACATGTATTTCATATTTTCTTCGGTCTATTCAAGGTACACCTCCATATAAGAATAACTCCAATATAGAAATATTTTTTTGTGGTCCATAAAAGATTCTTAGACAGAGGTTTTATTGTATTATGTTTGTGCCCGGGGATATATCATAAGTTATGTCCAGCATTTTCCTTTTCTAAAATAGGGCCGACGGATGTTTAGTAGATAGTGATGCGGGTATATTAATTCATGTACCGAAAAGGTGGCAAAATTATTATCGGTGGTTGATTGTTAGAAAAATGTTTTCCTCATAATTTTTCGATCTTACTATTTTTAACGAACCGTCCCAGCTAAACCATATCGGAACATATACTTGTTTGTGGGTTTTATAGAAATTAGTTTGAATCCCACAGAGTTGTTTGTGATTCAGTAGTTCTGGACGGACTGTCTCACAAACCGTCAACAAAAAACCGCTTCCTCACTTATGGGTGGTCCCTGCCTCTGGAGATTTATAGGGTGCAGGTTTTGGAGAGAAATTATTTGAGAGGACAACCTTTTTAAACGTTTTTTCAGGCGGTCTGCTAATAATTTTAAAAGTGACTCTCAATAGACTCACATGTTGCTGATCGGAAAGTACGCAAAGGCTAGAGAGAAGAGATACACAATTAGCAGAGATTTTGGGAACAACGGTGACTTTCCTATAAACTTTAGAGTGAATGCTTTTATTTTAGTAAGGAGAGTATAGATTTTTTGAGCATCCAAACTTGTAGTGTTTTGTAATAAGTATGCAATTAAGAACACCCCGAAAGGATATAACTTATGGGCAATCCTAACCTATTTAAACATCCAAAATTCAAAATTGGAACAATGATGTAATGATCCACAGGAACTCTCCATATGGAGTAACTGGTAACTTAATTTCAATAGAATAAGGTTTCCTCTTTATTCAAAAGAAAAAATGTTAATAATTTTAGTTGTTTTGGTGTTGATTTTTTTTTTTTTTTTGGCGACTCAATCTTTTTTTTTCCTTCTTTTTTGGCCCCTGGAATGGCGTACATATGATATTATTAGTTGATCCTGACCTTAATGCACAAAACGGGTTCCTAGAATTTGAAGACAACAACAAAATGCTATCGGGTACGCTTACGGTTAGAAGGTATGAGATACCTAAAGATTGGATACTTGCCGTCCAAATAAGTATATCCGCTGCAAGGGTAATACGCTGCAACTTCAGCTAGATGCTCCCCAACAACAATACTAATGTTAGGAG
The DNA here is from genome assembly GCF_003573695.1 of Papaver somniferum. Taxonomy (NCBI): domain Eukaryota; kingdom Viridiplantae; phylum Streptophyta; class Magnoliopsida; order Ranunculales; family Papaveraceae; genus Papaver; species Papaver somniferum. The sequence continues at coordinate 18,167,429 of NW_020628818.1, forward strand.
AGTAACAATGCACAACTAAAAGTTCGGCTTCCATGTACCTAATTAAAGAGTAGACATCTTCGTATTCTGGGTCATTGGAAGTTAACTCGTCAGAAAAAGTCTACAGTTTATTATACTGAAGCTGCATACTGATTTGCGAATACCCAATTTAGTTACAAATGTAGTTCAGATGGACGGTGTTGATTGTGTGTACATATTTCACCATCAAACACGTGTATGTAGGAAGACACGTGGAGAGCATGCGGACCAAGCCATCTAAACATGATGACACACGCCCACATCCAAAAAGCCCATCCCGTGGGCGTCGGATCTTTGCTCGAACAAATCCCAGGGCAGAAGATAAGAGATGTATCAAAAACACGATGTACTGCGGAGCACCAAATAACTCCCGAAGAGTTACTTTATCTCATCCCCAAAAGAAGCCAAGATCAACGGTGAAGTAAAGGTCGACTGACATGGACGTGACAGGGGCAGAAGACACTTGTCTGACACGAGCATGCTTCTCAACTACCCGCATTAAACACTCTGAGCAATATACGTGTCGATCAACCCGTGGAACGAACGAGGATTACTCTGCGTGATTAAGTAATGAACGAAGACCTCCGCGTGATGGACACAAAGAACAAGAAGATAAGGTTCCAACGGCCCTCAGAAACGGGTCCCACAATCTAACCCTATAAATACCCCTTCTCCACCAAGAGTAAGGGGGATCGGAAAAGAGTGGAGAAAAGAGAGAGAAGAATTGTAAGTGTAAGTTTATCTTTTACAATTCACAAACCAATGTAGACTCCAAAGTCATTCGACTACCTCTGTAATCATCAATGCATAGAGAAAACGACAACCCCGTGGATGTAGGCCTTAGTGCTGAACCACGTAAATCCAAGTCTTATTTACATTTCAGTACTATACGTTCATTTGATACTCCACGGATTTTACTTTTGTACCACGTTTTCTTTATCTTCCTCTATGTGAACGCCTCTAGTGATGATATTAGATGAGGCTATGATAAACCCGAAGGTTTTGAGCCAAGGAATCAGTAGTCATTTCATCAGTCCGAGTGGGCACAAAGAGTGCGAACATTGTTTGTGAACATATAGATGCCTTCGTGATTTACGTGTTCACAATTTGGCGCTAGAAACAGGGACTTCGTCCCGGTAAAATATTTATCTTATCCTGTGATTTCATCTTAAACTAGCATATGATTACTCTGCTTCATTAGCTCTAGCAGTATTTATCTTTTGTTAAACTTTACCACATTCAAAGCAATTTAAACTGGTTAAAAGATTTATTGCTTAGATCCATGGATTTACATTTTTTAGATCTCGTACGGACCTGTCTTTCCGGTGGGTTTTCGAAAATTTTCAAAAAGATCTACGTGCATTTTCAAAGGGATCCTTTCACGTGGCCCTCGGGCAGTGTTTCCCTGTCTTGGAGTAAGGTATTTCGCAAACTAACCCGATCCGCACGGACATTCCTGTTTCTCGCTGTTTGAAATTCCCTTGTGCATAAAGAAGACGACAAAAGGACCCACGATGGAAAAGATGCAGGAAGCAGGAAAATCCAAAGCCTCGTCAAAGGAAGCACCAAGGACAACCCCGGTCATCACCCGGAGCAAGAAGAAAGGAGACAAAGCCAAAATGACTAGTCAGAGGCAGGATACTGCAGATATCACTTCGCCTATGAACACTAACTCCGTTGCAGCCGCGGCCCTCAGAGCAGCGGCAACAAAGTACAATACGGCAGCGGCAGCCCCAAAGGCTGTGGAAGCCAGCAAAACTCTTGCTACGAATCAATTTCACCAACCAAAAGAAAGGGTGGATGAATCTGGAACACATCAACCCGCGCACCCGCCAACCTTCGGAATGCCATCAACAAACGATCAAATGGGCACTCGGATCGATCTGGAAATGCCAACAATCGAAGCTGAACCTCTACCCCCCTTAGTGCAAACCGTAGAAGAAGGTGGCACCATGGACGTAGTAGCACAAGCTGGGACTCTCAATCAGGGGTCAAACCAATCACATCGATTGATGGCTGAGCTTGAAGAATTGAAGAAGAGCCAGCAGGTTTACGCAGATGCAGTAGCTCTGCTGTCCAGAGAAAACCAAGATTTAAAAGACCGTATTTCCCAAAGCACGAAGACCAGCCAACCACTTGATGAAGTAAATTCAAAGGCACCAGAACCAAATCGAGACCGAAGAGTCATCGTAGCAGCTAATGGATACACGGCTAGGGGAAGTAGCGCATCCGACCCGGATTATAATGATGGAGAGTCAGACTATCACGGGCAGAAGAGCGTAGGGCAACACCGCGCGATGGAAGAGCTGCGTGATGAGATGATGACAGAGATCAGGAAATTAAAAAGTAGACAAGGCGGGGGAAGGTTAGAAGAGGTCATGAGAGAGGCTAACTCCACGCCCCTAACTCATCGCCTGGCCAACACCCCTATTCCGCTGAAGTACCCTGTCCCGACGTTCGAATGCTATGACGGATCCAGTGATCCCGCTGCACATATTCGGTATTATAACCGTGTCTTAGCTAGATGGAGTCAGAACGACGCCGTACTCTGTAGATACTTCCCATCAAGCCTGAAGGGATCGGCATTGTCTTGGTTTATTAATCTTCCGCCAGACTCCATCCACTCCTACGACCAACTCGCAGAAAAGTTCTTATGAACTTACATGTACAACAAGGCTGTTAACACCGGAATGGATAAGCTCTTTTCGCTGGCAATTGGCTACAAGGAAACCACGAGGGAATACACTAACATATGGCACAAGATCTGCCAAGCCATAGGAAGTGTGGACCCAGTGGTAAGTATCAACTGCTACAAGTGGGGATTAGACCGAATGAGTCCACTATTTGTTGAGATTCATGGAAGCGTGCCTAAGACAGAGGAAGATCTTCGAATAATTACTGAAAAGCACGCTCGTCTTGAAGAAATCCAGCGTGAAAACCCGAGGGAGTACCCGCAGAGTTCTCACCGTACCAATTCCGCAGAACAAACCAATGGGGCCAAAAGGAATTGCTCAGTGGAACGGCCTCACGAAGATAGGAATGAACGAAGGGATGAACGACGAAAAGACGATTGAAAATTCGAAGATCAAGTTTACACGAAGCTCAATGCTAGCTATGCTCGGATCCTGCGAGAGATCAAAGGAAGGGAAAATCTGGAGCGGCCATGGTCTAAGGGAAAACAGCCCCCAAGAACTGAGAAGTCTAAAGATTACTGTGAATATCACTGCTTCAACGGACACCAGACCGAAAAATATAAAAACCTTAAAATAATGATCCAAAAATTGATTGATGCTGGCGAGCTCAAACATTACATACGAAAGGATATTGCCGAGGATAGATCCAAACGAACCAAGCCAGTCCAACTTCCAGAGGGAAACCGCACAATCAACACCAATAAAGAAGCCGCGAAAGAGAAGGCCATAGACTTGTTCCTCAAGGAAACTACAGGAAGGGGTTTGGCAAAAGATGATAATGTCCTAAACACAGAGACAGGTCCTTCAGCAGCCAACGAAGGACAGAAACATACCAAATAGCAATCAAAGAACGTCCCAGTCCTCGGGGACCCGAAGACGGTTTTCACGCCAGTAGAGCCCGTAAAAGAAATCAACATAGTAACGGAAGAAAACCCGAAAATGATCAAAGTAGGGACCATAATGGACGAAAGAAGGGAAGATTCTCTAACCAAATTACTTAAGGAATAGGCGGATATATTCGCCTGGAAACTAGGAGATATGCCGGGGATTGACCCGAAGGTAATCCAACACGAGCTGCGCATCAAACCAGGCACGCCCCCGTTCCGGCAGAAAATTAGAAAAGTTGCACCAGAGTACCATAAGGCAGTGGAAAAAGAACTTCGGAAACTACTAGACGCGGGTTTCATCAAGGAAGTCAAGTACCCTACATGGATCTCCAACATGGTCATCGTTCCTAAGAAAAATGGAGGGGTTAGGATATGCATCGATTTTACTAACCTCAACAAGGCATGTCCAAAGGACAGCTATCCCCTGCCAAGCATAGATCAGCTGGTGGAAGTAGTAGAAGGATATGAAGAACTGTCATTCATGGATGAACATTCTGGCTACAACCAAGTATCCCTGGCAGAAGAAGATCAGCCACACATAGCGTTCTACACCCCACATGGCCTTTATTGCTACACTAGAATGCCCTTCGGACTTCGAAACGCAGGGGCAACATACCAAAGAATGGTCGATACTATCTTCAGGCCATGGATTGGTAGTACCTTAGAAGTCTACGTCGACGATATGCTCGTCAAAGTAAGCTGCGGAAAGATCACCACCAGGATCTGAGAGATATCTTCGAAGCAATGAGGAAACATCACATGAAAGTAAATCCAGAGAAATGCACTTTCGGTGTCACCTCGGGGAAATTCCTCGGATATCTAGTAACAAAAAGGGGCATTGAGGTAGAACCAGTGAAGATTCAGGCCATAGTAGAAATGCCATCCCCGATGAATTTAAAAGAAGTGCAGAAGCTCAATGGGTCCATAGCATCCTTGGGCAGATTTATTGCCCGATCCTTGGACAAATGCAAACATTTCTTCAATATTCTCAAAAAAGGGAGCAAGTTTGAATGGACCGCAGAATGCGAAGAAGCCTTCCAAAAAATCAAAGAACACCTAGCTTCAATTCCGATCCTGCAGAAGCCGGATCCTGATGAGGTTTTGGAATTGTACATAGCAGCAACAGAAGACGCAGTTAGCGCAATGTTGGTCAAAACCAATACGAAGATATAACAACCTATCTATTATGTCAGTAAAACCCTCAATTCTGCGTAAAGGAACTACACGAAGATCGAAAAACTTATCCTAGCATTGGTATGGGCTACTCAAAAGCTGAGAACCTACTTCCTAACTCACTTCATCCGGGTCCCATGCAAAGCACCACTGGAAGCAGTCCTTAAAAGAGCAGGAAAAGTGGGCAGAATAGCCAAGTGGAACACCCACCTGGATCAATTCAACATCATCCATGAAATTCAACATTCCCGAAAATCCCAAGTTTTGGAGGATTTCTTAACAGACCTCCCCCTGGACAACGATGAGGAGATTGAGGGAATACCAGAAGCCTAGGAAGAAAGCAAGGATTCAATGGATATCCTCGAACCCGCGAGTCAAAAACAATGGGAAGTCTTCGTCGATGGGTCCAAAAATAAGGAAGGAGCAGGAATAGGCATCGTCATCACCACCCCAACCGGAGAAAGGATCGTACAAGCACTCAGGTTAGAATTCAAAGAGCATACTAACAACATCGTCGAATACGAGGCAGTCGTACATGCCCTCCGTTTAATAATAGAAATGGGGGTAACCGATGTAAGACTGACAAGTGATTCCCAACTTGTCATACGGCAAATAGGGCTCGAGTACAATGTGTACGACGACACCCTCTCAGCTTACATGGCCTACGTCCAAACATTGGCATCACAAATTCCAAACATCAAGTTCCGGCACTTATGCAGAAGGGATCTCAGGCACGCGGATGCCCTAGCATATATATCACCCATGATGAAGGACAAAAGCGTCGAAGCTATTAAGATAACAAGGGTATACGAGCCTTCGATTGCATCACAATTCTCCTTCGCTACCAATCAAGATACATTGGAAGAAAATATCGAAGACCAGGTAGGAGAAGACATCCATAACGATTTTGACGAAGAAGACATCCTGTCAAGAGCAAATCAAGACGAAGATTTCAGCAACGAAGATGATTGGAGAAAGGTGATCCATGCATTTCTCCAAGAAGGAACTTTACCCGCGGATCATAAACAAGCCAGGAAAATACTCTCCAAAGAAGGAAGATATGACCTTCGGGATGGAATCTTGTACAAGAAATCCTTCCTCGGACCGTTACTACGCTGCTTGTCCAGAAAAGAGGGGCATCGAATTCTAAACGACATCCATTATGGCGACGTAGGGAATCATAGCGGCATGAGATCACTGGTCGACAAAGCAAAAATGCAAGGATATTACTGGCCCACAATGATACAGGATGCCGCAAGAATGTCCCGACGATGTGAAGAATGTCAGCGTTTCGCCAAAAAGATACACGCGCCAGCAACAACGTTAAATTCTTTAGGTAGCCCGTGGCCATTTGCAAAATGGGGCATAGATATCGTCGGGCCTTTCATCGAGGGATCAGGGAAAAGACGATTTTTGATAGTAGCCACGGACTATTTCAGTAAATGGGTGGAAGCTAAAGCCTTAGCCAGGATCAGAGACGTGGATGTGTTTACTTTCATATTCCAAAACATCATTTGCAGGTTCGGCATACCAACAGAAATCGTGTCTGATAATGGTAAGCAGCTACAAGGAAAAAATATAGACATGCTCTTCGACACTTTCAAAATAAGAAAGAACAAATCCACCCCCATATACCCTCAAAGCAACGGACAAGTGGAAGCCACTAACAAGACCCTCGCCCTTATCCTCAAAAAGCAATTAGACGAACATAAGGGGCGATGGTGTGAACAGTTGCACAATGTGTTACGGGCATACAGGACAACACGAAGATCTGCCATTGGGGAATCACCGTTTATCCTCACTTATGGAGATGAAGCGGTCATCCCAACAGAGATCCTCATGCCAACCACAAAGACTGAAGCATGGGAGAAAAATCTCACAACAGACATGATGTTGGAGAGATTGGACGACCTGGAAGGAAGAAGGGAAGCAGCATTGCAGAAGATGGAAAATTATCAACGAAGACTAGAAAGGGAGTACAACAAAAAGGTAAAACTTCGAAATTTTGTAGAGGGGCAGTATGTGCTAAGAACAATCCAACAGTCTCAACGAGAAATGAAATGGGGAAAGCTAGCACCTATGTGGGGAGGACCTTTTATAATACACGACATTGCGGGGAACAGTTCCTACCATCTTCGCAATATGAAAGGCGAAGTTCTCCGACATCCTTGGAATGCTAAGTGGCTCAAACCATACTACCCATAGGTGCAACGCAGATTTGCATTTGCATGAAGAATCCCAGAAGAAGAAGGCAGCGTAACCGCTCTACATGTTTCTATCTCTGGACGAGGAGTATCAAGCCTCAACCTATCAATCAAACAAGCCTTCTGAAATTCGAGTAAACAAAACTAATCAACAATATTGGGGAAACTAGTCAACCTACAATCTCTCAGGGCTCTCCCATCAGTGTCCATAAGTGTAAGACCGGGAGAAGGCACCCAGCAGAAAGAGATACCCAACCAATCTTAAGGCAACGGGTCGACGGAATGGGTGTATGTAAATATTTTTACCCCATATCCTAGAACGTTGCCTCGACCCCCACCGTCTGGGAATCCTCTGGCCAAGGGTTCGCCAGCGGGGTGACAGGTCTCAAGACGACCACGAAGGTACCTCCCTTTGGTATCGCACCCAAACACTTAAAAAAACTCTTCTTTTGTTTTTAGTGTCCTTCCTCACAATGCTTAAAATAAACAACAAACTGATATTGCAGGTATATCAAAAAAATGATCCATTTCATAAAGGTTGGTTACAAAAAGCGGCAAGGCCAATACAAGGAATACACATCAAAAATATTATTTTTACAAAATACTAGCAAAATCTAACGGAAGGCTAATGATGGCGGATGTCGTGATCTCTACTTAGATGATGCTGCCCCATCGGCAGGGTTGTTCCGAAGAGTTGAAGGGACGCTCCCACCGGATGAGGGTCCCGAGGAGATAGGCAAGGAGGAAGGGACAGGACGACGCGGATAGCTCTTCATGAGGCCATGCTCGGTCTTAAGGCCAAGCTCAATCTTCTCCAGCATCTTGTTTGTCTCCTCAGCCAATTGACACCGAGCCTTATGCATAATAACTGTCATCCGCTGGTGGGCTTGAGATAACAACGAAGATAGACGATTCACTTCTTTAGAAGCAGCACCAACGGCCTCCTCGCGGGATGCCGCCAAACTCTTAAAATGACTAGTCTGTTCTTCCTGCTGCGATAAGGAAGATTGAGCCTTTTCAAAATTTTCATTTACAACGCGGAGTTGTCCCTCGAGCTCTGAAAAAGACAACACAAGGGAGTTAGCACAGAAAAGACACAATCACACTCGACGAAATAGGGTTATACCTTCGACACAAGCCGAAGCCTCTTCATACTCATTAACAACCGCATCTCGCGCTTCATCAAGATAGTCATATTCCTCGGATAATTTCTTATAATCTAGTTGAAGGTTGGTGAGAGTAAATTGACTGGCATCTAATTCTACCTGCTTCATCGAATACATGTGACGAAGGTGATTGACTTCGTTGTTTATCTCTGATACCCCTTTGCTAAGTCTGTACATACATACTTCGAGATTTCTCTCATACTCAGCCTGGCGGGCTATTTCAGCGCAAGACGCATCAAGGGATTTGCTTAGAGCCCCAAATTCGGCTCTGGCATCGTCCCTTTCTCTGGTAACACACAACATGCTCTCCTTAACTCCCGGAAAAGGAAGGGAGCGAGCCTTTCGTAATTCCTCTTCCAGAAGATGTATTCTAGACTCCAACAATGAAGTGCGCTCACGGGATTCCCGCAGATTCTCACGTGTCCACAGCAGCGTACCATTGAACAAAGTACGGTCATGGTTATACAGATTTTGCATATCAACCATTTGAACATGCCTTGCGCGCCATCCCTCAGCCCGAGCGTCCCACTTTTTGGCTTCGCTCTTAATTTTCTCGACCAGCTCTTTGATACGATATTTTTGCCGTGCCCTTTTGTTTCGAAGCCATATCAGCTCAGGGACGCCACCCACTGAAGATAGGGTGGGGAGACTCAGACAGAACAACAAAGTAGTAGAGAGGAATTACGAGAGAAAAAAAAATGGAGAAGAACCGAACCTGTGAAAGCTGAAACTTGGCCGCGGGTTTGATCTAACTCAGCGCGTACGGCGGCAAGCTCTGAACGAAGACCAGTCTCCGCTTCACCCAGCCTTTCTTTATCTTTAAGGTTATTCTTCAGTTCTTCTATCTCCACCTCAGCCGCAGATAAGGACTTTTCTCTGTGACGAAGCTTGGCCTCCAGCTTCAAAGATTTCAATTTAAAGAATTGATACAACACATGGTTACAATGCTCATTCCTCATCATCTGCACATCAAATGACAAACATTATTACACCGAAGAGATACGTCACGAAGAGATATGTACGAAGACTTACCTCCAAGACACGCTGCTGTGGAAAACCGTATTGGTACCCATCGGCTATGTCCATCATGTCAGCAACAGAAGTGGGAGGCTCCGATACGAGGGTAGCTTCGGGAACACTCAAGATTTTCCCCCACATCTCAGATACATGCGCCTCGGAAGATAGTTCCATCATCCGACGGGTATAAGCATCGGAATCCTTCTCACCATCAACCACCGGGGCAGGATGGGGGACAAATAGCAGACCCTTTTTCTTGAGCCAATCCATTATGGCATCCTCACCCTCAAACGTCAGCGAATGAGGGAAATCCTCGGAAGGCGAGTCAAGCACAGACTTCCCCTTTGCTGATATTGCCCCATCGGCACAAGTTTCGGCATCAACATGCGCATTGCGATCATCCGCGCCCTCATCCTGAACAGAAGCGTCTCCCTTACCAGAACCCCCGAGCACATCCCAATCATCATTGGGGGAGAGCAAAGAAAAGCCTTCGGGAAAATCGAGGGCATCGTCAAAGAGTTCCCCCGCGGAATAAATCCTGTCAAAGGAGAACTCTTGAGAAATGGTGGGGAGAGTTTCCGCAGCCTCACCAGCAGGAGCAGACATGTCCGCGATAACACTGCCGTCAGTCACCGCGGTATTATTTCTCACTTCAACACCATCACAACCCGCACCAATCTCTTCCTCGACATTAGGAGGGGAAGTATCAGTGCGCTCTTTCCCATCAGAGATTTCCTCATCCTCGGGAAACTCTTCGTTCACCGGACTGGTAACTTCTTCATGAACCTCAGCCTCACCCGTCACAATGGTAGAAGACTGCTTGGGCCCAATCTTCTTCTTTTTCGACACCTTGGAAGTAGTGACACTCTTCGGTGGAAGTATAGCACCAGAACCTTCCTCCTCATCTCCTTCAACGACGTCGAGAGCATAAGGAAAGTTCATGCCTTCGAAGTTTAAACGCCAGGGACAGAAATCTCCATAACGAGCAGGAGGAGATTCACGAGGCCTGCTACTCTTAGAAGGACGCCAACCGCGCGGACCGGGAATCCAACCGCGCGGACCGGGAATCCAACCATACGCCCAAGGACCAACAATTTCAATAACAGTGGCGTGCCACTCGTAATCATGGTCACGTTTGATCCTTTCGCGTGCGGGAAAAAGTTTCCGTTGACTCGACCCCTCGGTGCCCGGAACGTATTTCAGTGTGGCATCGCTCACCTCACTTAACAGACGAATTTCGCCCCGAGGAGCAGCAAGGTTTCGAAGGCTAACACTCCACGGTTTACGGTTCCTACTATTGACATAATCCCCAAAGGAGTTGTTGAAGTTTTCAGGGGTATACCACTCACTCTCAGCGGGATTTGGAACGTAACATGTCATCGTCGTCTCCCCCTTACTCCACAGGTAACATTCCCTCAGTTCACGGAGATAATTTCACGATAGTTGCGACACAGAACGACTGTGAGTATTGGTGGAAGAGCCTTCACGACCAGCCAACACATCGTAATAAAAGGAATCACCAGACTTGTACAACGGCAGCATAAGACCCGCCTCGAAGGCTCCAACCGTAGTCAGCAGGTGAAACTCATCAAACTGATACTTCGATATGAGCTCGTAAGTAATATCATCCTCAGGGACATAGAAACGAACCTCGAAGGCTTGAAGCTCATGCTTTTCCTTGAAAACTTCAAGGTCAATGTGCTTGAACGTAACTTTCTTCTTGCTGACCGAAACGATGCGTATCACCGGGGCAACCTCATCCTCTTCCGCGGGATCGGACGAAGCAACAAAAGCTTCGGAAGCTCTTCTTTTCAAAGGAGGATTCTTAGACGATTCAGCTCTCGGCGCACCACCTTTGGAGTTCTTCCCTTTGAAAGAAAGTACTGGAGGCGGCGGCAGAGGGTGTTGCACGGGCACTACGGAACGAAGAGGGGGAATATCGAAGGTACCACCACGAGGACGTGTCTGCGTACACCCCGAGTCATCACGAGGGAAAGAAGCAGCACGACCGGCAGCGTTTCGAGACCCGAAAGGACTCTTCGATGGATCCCCTTTCCTAGGAGGAGAGGCCCTCGTCCCAGAAGAAGATGAAACTTTATTACCGCGGGGATCCATTTGAGACAATTTAGAGAAATCTCCCCCAAGTGGATATCTATCAGACTCTCTACGTGGAGGGGATCTCGGTAGACTAGAAGTCGGAGCTTTATATGGAAGCCGCGGACGGTCAGACATGGCTGCAAAGAGGAACAACAAAAACAAGTTAGAAGCAAACACGAGGGCATCAACAAAGATCAAAAAACAACAAAATTACCAGTTCATTTCAACAAACCCCAGAAACCCCAAAACTAGCATACATACATGTACACCCTAAAACCCTAAAACCCTAAGCTTAAAAGTTCAATCAATACAAATGCAACAATGGCCTCCTTGGCTTGAAAAGAAGAACAGGGGCAAACTAGCATACATACATCAAAAGGTGTTCTTCATCACAAACAAGGTACGACAGCAGCAGAAAATTTTGTTTCAGCACAATCAACACAACTTAAAACAACAGAGACGAAGAAAAGAAATCTTACCACCACAAATAAAATCCCAAAAGAAGACAACAAACCAGAAACAAAGAAGAAACGAGCGTGGTTAATGCTAGGGAAGAGGGAATTTAATGGTTGAAGAACAAAGAATGAAGACTGACAGGGAGAATGAAATTAATTTTCAAGGAGAATGAAATTAATTTTTCTCTCCTCCTTAATATACTCGAAAGAAAGAGAAGGAAGTTAATGGAGGAATGGGAAACGTGCCCATTAAATGAGCAGTTAATGCACGAGTGAGAAACGTGCCCAAGTATTTAGGAGAAGTTATTAGGAGAGAGGAAGAATATGTAACGTCTGTTTTCTTCAATGCTTCAACTAAACACTCAAGCCCAAAGAAAAGGGGCAAATTGTGTGTACATATTTCACCATCAAACACGTGTATGTAGGAAGACACGTGGAGAGCATGCGGACCAAGCCATCAAAACATGATGACACACGCCCACAGCCAAGAAGCCCATCCCGTGGACGTCGGATCTTTGCTCGAACAAATCCAAGGGCAGAAGATAAGAGATGTATCAAAAACACGATGTACTGCGGAGCACCAAATAACTCCCGAAGAGTTACTTTATCTCATCCCCAAAAGAAGCCAAGATCAACGGTGAAGAAAAGGTCGACTGACATGGACGTGACAGGGGCAGAAGAAACTTGTCTGACACGAGCATGCGTCTCAACTACCCGCATTAAATACTCTGAGCAATATACGTGTTGATCAACCCGTGGAACGAACGAGGATTACTCTGCGTGATTAAGTAATGAACGAAGACCTCCGCGTGATGGACACAAAGCACAAGAAGATAAGGTTCCAACGGCCCTCAGAAACGGGTCCCACAATCTAACCCTATAAATACCCCTTCTCCACCAAGAGTAAGGGGGATCGGAAAAAAGAGTGGAGAAAAGAGAGAGAAGAATTGTAAGTGTAAGTTTATCTTTTACAATTCACAAACCAATGTAGACTCCGAAGTCATTCGACTACCTCTGTAATCATCAATGCATAGTGAAAACGACAACCCCGTGGATGTAGGCCTTAGTGCTGAACCACGTAAATCCGAGTCTTATTTACATTTCAGTACTATACGTTCATTTGATACTCCACGGATTTTACTTTTGTACCACGTTTTCTTTATCTTCCTCTATGTGAACGCCTCTAGTGATGATATTAGATGAGGCTATGATAAACCCGAAGGTTTTGAGCCAAGGAATCAGTAGTCATTTCATCAGTCCGAGTGGGCACATAGAGTGCGAACATTGTCTGTGAACATATAGATGCCTTCGTGATTTACGTGTTCACATTGATAATACCAAATTTAGTTACCCTATATTTGTACTGTATTTGTAATTTGGCAATCCTAGAAGTCTCTGGCTATTTTCGTCCAAATATAGAATAATGTAATAGAGACGATACTTCAGGCAAGTCCAAAGATGGAGCTTTGCTAGTTAGATGGAATTTTCCATGTTGATTTCTTAATTCTAGCAAAGACTGCAAACTTTAATCTATTAAACTAAAAATTGTACTGGACGTGCATAGGCTTTTCATAGAATTGAGCAGAATTTTGAATTTAAATTCATGCTTTTATGTTTTATTCATTTAAAATTCTAAACGGATTTACGACAGCTGAATACAATCCAGTCCCATGAGAAGCATCCAAATCTGGAGTTCTGGCGTGTCCTCTTCGCATTGGCCAACTCTTCTCCTCTAATATTTTTTCATTATCAGAATTGATCAATGAAATTATGGGCTGGTTCCGAAAGAAAATGTTGATTCTTTCGAGTCTCCCCTGCCATCTCATCAGCAGCAACCGGAGGAGACACCTCTGCAGCCTTGAAAAATTACCGATTGCTAGCAGTGAAAACAGATCTCTCATCCTGGATTTGCAACAAAAATGCATCAATATTTGCAATTGACTTATACATCGTTCTAAACACCAACCACATCTTTTTAGGTGATCTATAGTGACCATTAACCTCCCCTTACCTATATTGGGCGGATGCCAACTCTACACAACACAAATATAAACAAAAAAATCCAAAACATTCAAAGCCATAACCATGATGGGGATATAAAATACCCCTAATTATAGTCTTAAACACCTGACTGACATGTACGTAGTTGCAGTAGGAAACCTTCATACCTTGTTATACATACGTGAAGATTTGTATATGTGTTGGCACAATGTGGTTATTTTGCTATTGCTAACCTCAGATGAAGCTGCAAAAAAACCAAAACAGAGACCACTTAGAACTGATATTATTAGTTAGACAACATAGCTCTTTATCATAAATTAAAGAGTATAAAAAATATATAACAGGAATAAGATTTAAATGGAGAAAAATAAATCCACTTTCAAATAAAATGCAGTATGTCATATTGTCATACCTTCCAATATTCTGTGAAAGGGTACTGCGGCTACTGCCATAATTGGAAATATTTCCACATTTGAAAAAATAGAAATTTAGTTCTGTAGTCTCCAACAATGGTTATTATGTTGTACAACTGAACTGGATTAGTATACATGTGGATAATCACGTAGGCCTACAGGACAGGAGTAGCAAAATCAACTAAATTTATCCATTGTTAACTCTCAACTGCAAGATAGACCAATGAGTCAACTACTACCATAGATCCACAGACTAACTATTAGACACATAAAGAGTTACCAAAATCAAAGAAGCCAAAGCAAGACTCTAGTATATCACCGAAAAGGTCTTGACATTTCAAAACAAAACTGTTTTGTGCCAAAGTAAAGTAACAAATTTACTTTTAACAAACTTAATCGAAAGTAGGCTAAACACAAACTCTAAGAAATGTCAAAGAATGAAAAATCTGTAGAAATAAAAACCTACGTCAGGTACAGATACGCATGAGAGGTGTGTTCCTGTTTTGAAAAGCCACCACCAGGGAACTAATTGTTGGATGTTATAATCCCATAATCCTATGACTGGGTTGGTACTAATTCACCCATTTACCCTAATATCTTTGTTCATAGTCGAATACTGGTAGTGATCGTATACCTTCACCACATAATGAAACAAAATTTCCCACTCAGCATTTTCCGGCATGAGAGGATATACTCTTTTAACGATCATTATTTGACCTACGACCTGTTTCCTAACTTCCATACACTGGCAAGTGGATTCTATGAGTTTTGGCATGTCCTTTCGATCAAGAAAAAACTGTTTCACACCTAAGATTGATGGTCCAATATGTGTAGTAGCTCACAAATCTTCAACATTGCGCACGAAAATTATTAGTACCTTTTAGAGTTCATTGTAAACTCTATTCTTAAATCAATCAGAAAATTGATCCATAATATGAATTTAGAAAAACAACCAAATTAAGAAAATCATTCCTTAAATGAAACCAATGGAAAAACTTACATGTCTATCACCAATAGGAATCTTTACTAATAAACCCGAGACCTATATTTTAGGAGCAGTGACCAAAACTCCCTGCCTCCCTCTTTCTCTCAATCCCAAATTTATGTCAAATATGTAATCTTATCACAGATGAATAAGCTCAAAGCCCGGGCTAAAGAATATTATATCTTTTAAGAAGAGTTGCATTTCTCATTTCTCATAAAACTAAAAACTACATGTGTAGTGTACGATTCATCTGTAGTCCAAAATTATAAACATCACTCTATCATGACTGGGTGAAAATATAAGGGAAGGATGGCATTACCTACATAAAAGGGTAAGACCGATAAATTTGGCTAGCTTTGTGACATATTTTAATGGCAGTGTTGTAAGCTCTAGGCCTGTCAATGGATACCGATTAGCCGACATCCGATACCGATAATCCGTTAGCCGTTACTGCTACCATCCGACATAGTGGTAAACGGATATCCGATACCGATAAGCTAACGGATAATCCATTATTAACGTAACGGTAGTGGAACCGTGTATTTCCGTTAGGTTTAGTTCTGTTATCCGGAAACATGCGTACTGCATGTGTAAATTCTTATACCTAGGGTTATTATGTTTGGTTTATCTCATTCTTCACTTCAGTTTTATCGACAAAACAGAGAACTCAGAGAGAAAAAGAGAGAAAACTAGGGATGCTGAATCAAGCATCGTCTTCTCTGCCTTAGAAATCATCATCTTCTCTGTGTGATTACTGATTAGAAACTAGGGTTCTCTTCTTCAATTTCCTTTGAGTTTAATTTCAATCTTCAAAACTCAATTTTCAATTTAGGGTTTCTGAAATTAGGGTTCACAATTTCAGATTTGTGACATTAATCATGTCCCAAAGCGAAAGAGGAGCATCAAACCATGTTGGGTCTTCACAAAATCTCTCTTTTTCAGTTGCATCACATTTACCTGCTGCTGCTGCATCCAACCAAGTTCAAGCTTCTGGAGTGAATTCAACACCTGCTTCTATTACACCTGCAATTCGTCCTAGAGAAGAAGAAGAAGAAGATGTAGAAGTAGATGAAGACCCAGTTATAGTTGAAGAGAAGAAAAAAATGCGCTCAGTAAGGTCTGATGTATGGGTTGATTTTGAAAGGAAGGTTGGAAAGAAGAAAGTAAAAGGTGGGAAGGAGGTTGGGGTACTGATAGCTAAATGCAAACACTGTCACAAGAGAATACCTGCTCCCAGTAACCAAGGAACCAGCCGCTTGCATTACCATGCCAAAATCTGCAAAGAAAAGCCTGACAATAAGAAAGGACAAAGCAAGATTACTTCTGTCAAAACAGGTAATTCTCAAGCCAAGTTAGAAAATTGGAAGTTTGATCCTGTTGTTACTAGGACACTAGTTGCCGAAATGATTGCTAAACATGGTTATCCAATCACTATAGTTGAGCATCCTTATTTTAGAGAGTTTGTTAAGTATTTGAATCCTACTGCTAAGCTTTACACTAGGAATACAGTTAGGGAAGACATCATGAGACTAACAACTGATTTCAAACTGCAATTACAAGAACAATTTGAGAATATTACATCTAAATGTAGTTTAACAACAGATATGTGGTCATGTAAGCATACAAAGGATGGTTATTGTTGTGTGACACTGCATTACATAGATGAGGAGTGGAAACTGGTTAAGAAAACACTAGCATATACTTTAGTGCCATCACCACAGTTTGGAGAGGTTCTAGCATCTGTAGTGAAATCAGTGTGTCTAGAATGGAACATAGACAATAAGCTTTTTGCTGTAGATGCTGACAATGCTAGCTCCAACAATGTTACGATGGAACAGCTGAAGAAATGGCTTGATACCAAAGACTGTTTAGTTTTTAATGGGGATATGTTCCAAATGAGGTGTTGTAATCATATATTGCACTTAATTATTGGGTGGGGAATGAGAGTAGTTTCTCTATTTATAGATGCAGTTAGAGAGTGTGTAAAATATGTCAAGTCGAGTCAGGCTAGAAAAGAGAGATTTGAATGTGCAATTTCCCAAGTTAAGCTTCTTGCTTCAAGGTCTGTCGGTTTAGATGTGGATACCAGGTGGAACTCCACCTTTAAGATGCTAAAGATGCAATTTTTTTGAGACAAACTTTTGCTAGGCTAGGTGATTTGGATGATGACTTCAAGATACTACCAACCTCTAAGGAGTGGCAACAAGGAGTACACATATGTGAATGTTTGGAATTGTTTGATGTCCTTTCAACCAAATTTGCTGGGATTAAGTATCCCACAGCAAATTTGTATTATAATGGGGTTCAAGAAGTTAATAGATGCATTAATCTCTGGGAATCAAGTGAGCATGAGTATATCAGAGACATGGCCAAGAATATGAGGATGAAATTTGATATCTACTGGAAAGAAAGTAACACTTTGATGGGAATTGGAGTTGTTTTGGATCCTAGGTACAAAGCTAGATGTGTGGAGTTTGTTATGAAGAGAGTATATGGTGTCAATCACTATCAAAGTCACTATAACAAATTTGAGCTTGCACTCAATGCTCTTTACTGTGCTTATGAAACAAACACCACAGTTCCAGATTATTATGATAGTGGAATGAGTTCAGTTGGAATGGAGATCTCTGGAGCTACAACATCATTATATGAATTTGGTAATGATGATTTTATTATGGAAAACAATGTGTTTGAGGTTCAGAAGTCAGAGTTGAAGACTTACTTAGCAGAACCAGTTCTTCCTAAAGGCACAACCACTGAAGAAATGAGGTTTGATATCTTAAGTTGGTGGAAGAATCATGCTCCTAAGTACCCAACTCTCTCAAGGATTGCAAGATATGTATTGGCAGTTCCAGTGACAAGTTTAGCTTCAGAATCTATGTTTAGTATTGGTGGCAGGGTTCTCACATCTCACAGGAGTTCATTAGCTCCAGACCTTGTTGAAGCATTGCTTTGTTTGGGTGATTGGCTGCCAGATCTCACTCTCAGTGACAGTGATAGTTGTGTTACAGGTACATCTTAATCTTTCTCTTTTTTTGCAATTTATTGGATTATTGCATTGACAATGAAATTGCCAGCTTAAAATGTCTAACACTTTTGATTTTTCTTTCAAAATACAGAATTTCAGGACTAAGGAGTAAGGTAAATGCATTTGCAGATGCAGTTGGCACTTGGGACTTGGCAGAGGAGAATTTGGAGATGGAGGAGGAATTCATTTGCAGTTGTTGACTAAAATGGAGATGGAGATGCCTTTTTTTTTGCAAAAAAAACATGAAGATTATGAACTTGTTTTCTTGTGTGGCATGAAAATTTGTATGTCTTTTTTTGGTGTGGCATGGATTTAGAACCTGTTTTGTTGGATTTTAAAGATGTTATGTGTACTTGTTATGTGTTTTTAGCCTGTTTTGTGGTTGTCCTGTGACATACCGGATGGCAGCGGAAAAATATCCGTTATCCGGTAAGTCCAACGTAACGGTAACGTTTTTGAATTTCCTATTTCCGCCGAAAATGAACGGCTAACGGATATCCGCTAACTTTTAATGGCAACGGCAGCGGCAGAGCCTATTTTCGTTACGTTAGCATCCATTGACATCCCTAGTAAGCTCTTAAACTGTTCGATTGGTTCTGTTCCTGGATGTGCATTTTGGCTGTAATATTCTTCAACTCTATATAAGAAATATTTTGGTATCAGTCACAATTAAAAATCAATTGAACAAAGAAATAGATTTCCAGTTCAAGAAACTAAGCAAATCCATGACACCCACCATCAAAGTCAGTCGCAATAAAAAATCAATTGAAGATGGGGAAAAACACTAAATTCAAATCGAAGAAACTCATCAAATGCAAATTTAAAGAAAAAAAATAAATTGAAAATAGTACTGACCAGTCCGACCTATTAGTCCTGAGAGTATGCGAAAGAAAAAAATGGAGATACTTGGGAAGATGACAACCCCTGTTGAGATTTATGTAGGGAAACATTTCAAAGAGTGGCTCTCCTAGTGTAACAGATCAAATTCATTATCCGGGTACTAATCAAATGGATTGAATGGCGCAAATCAAGTCGTTGTTAATGGAGGAGAACATTCAGTAGAAGAGACCTAATTTACTTTGTGACGGAAGAAAATTAAGTGCAAGAAGATATCAGTGATGATGGGTTCGAATTAAGTGCAAAAGAGATATGGAACGTCGGATGTTCCCGTAAAACATGGGTCCATTCTCAACCGCGATTTGTCTTTTGCATTTCCAGAGGAATAACAGCCGTTAGTTAGGGAAATAAGCTTATCGACTTCCTTTGGATTGGCCAAAAACCATTTGTTATTGTAAGATAGATAAAAAAGAAAATAAAACACTACTCCCTATGATTATCACATAGGCAAGGCAGTAACTAAACTGGTGGAATAGACCACACCATACGACAACCGTTTGACTTGGCCCATTGGGAAAGTTCATGGGCTATATTATTAGCCATACGGTTAACATAAACAAAATATAGATATTGAAATTTTGGAATTAAGGTTTTAATATCTTGAAAGAGGTGGTGAGTTATTTGATCTACAATGAAGTTCTTCTCGTTGATCTTCCCAATCATTACAACAGCATCACTCTCGATCACAATATTTTCTTCTTTTCTTTTTAGCGCTATCTTTAGAGCATCCCTGATTGCAAATATTTTCGCTTCTTCTGCAGAGAAACAAACTAAATTAGTTGATTCAGCTAAGATGAAGGAATGTTCCGAGTCTTTTATTATTATACCGATCCCCCAACTGTCGAGTTAGGATTCCATGCACCATAATTTTTGATTTTAGTCCACCCTACAGGTGGAATATGCAAGAAGAGTCTGTAAGATTCACAGTTGTTGCTGCCATTCTTCGAAGTATAGGAGTCCTATTAGAAACCCCCAACATGGATTTAGCCCTTTCCATAATAGTTCCTGGATCCTCTTGTTTTGTATTATGAACTATACTATTTCGATTATCCCAAATGGACCAAAGCAGGCAAGCCATCAAGGGGAAGTTTTCCGATCTGCCAGAGGAATCCTTGAATGGATGCAGTTGAAGCCAAAACCTAATCCATTGCTGAAAAGTATAGTTGACAAAATTGCCGATTTTGAACATTGATCATATTCCATACACCGACAATCTTTTTGCAGGTCACTAAAGCGTGCATAATGGATTCTGTTTTCATCTTACACTTGGGACAGAGATGGTCAGATATATGTAAACGCTTATGAAGAATCTTCATCACTGGTAAAGATACTTTTAGATCCTTCCACCCAAACAATTGTACTCTTGCAGGTAATTTTAGTTTTCATACAACCATCCACAACTCAACATCATAAGTGTCACCACTCACACTAAGCACAGAATATGCTGTTCTATCACTAAACAATTGTAGAGAAGGTGCCATCCTTAGATGGTATCCAAATTCTTCTATCACTAAACGTATCGATACTTAAAAGGGATTTGTTCAATCAAATCTTTGGAAGATTGATCAAACACAACACTCAATTTTGTTGTATCCCAAATTCTTAAATCTTAATCTATTAGATCTATCACCCTTAGATTTTTGTCAGGCACAGTGTTGGCTTTTGGTGTGGCGGTCCCTTTTCCAGGGATCCAATTGTCACACCAAGTGTCAATGTAATTTCCTTCCCCCACCACTTACTCTTGTTCATGGTGCGGTGAAGGAATTTCCACGCCC
This sequence comes from Papaver somniferum, assembly GCF_003573695.1. Classification (NCBI taxonomy): domain Eukaryota; kingdom Viridiplantae; phylum Streptophyta; class Magnoliopsida; order Ranunculales; family Papaveraceae; genus Papaver; species Papaver somniferum. The sequence continues at coordinate 18,188,238 of NW_020628818.1, forward strand.
AAGAGGCAGTAGTTGGATAATTAGCATTTAGTGCATCTGTGTTGGAATAGTACTTTTCTTTTATTACTTGAGCTAGAAAAGAACTAGGTTTCTCAATCAGCCTCCACACACTCCTCGATAACATAGCTAGATTATTGATTTCGCTATTCCTAACTCCTAATCCCCATTCTTTCTTGGTTTTACAAATACTCTCCAAAGCAATTAGGTGAAACTTTCTTTTTTTGGTTCTTGGGTCCTCACCTCACTAGTATCTATTAAGATGATAATCTATTTTATGACATAAGTTTTTGGAATTAGGAAGATTGCCATTTGATACAAAGACATAGATTGTCCAACATGTTTCACTAATGTGGATTTGCCAGCCTTAGATAGAAACGTGTCAACCATCCATTAATTGGCTTAAATTGATTTTTTTTTCTTTTGAAGAACAAATTGATGTCGTTTACATTCTAAAAATGATTTATTTATCTTTTATTTTAAACAATATAGGATTCATCAGGATGGATTATTTGAGATCAAATTTAATTTGGAGTATTCACTGCCCACTTTATTGTGGGTTTATTAGAAATGTTTTCCATAGTTATTCAAAAGGAGAGTTGCATTTAGTCATCGCCAAAACAAAAAAAGAATGTAGAGAAAGAAAATTGACCCCATTCAAGATGAAAAAGAAATTGAATCTCTGACATAAAGAAGGTCTTAAAATGTTTTTCTAAGTTCTTTGATAAAATGGCTACTGTTGAACCATTTGTTTAAACCATGACATCCTCAGTCCCATCCCCAACACCATCTTTGTTTCTGAGAATGAAAATCTTTTGGCTATTCTTAATGCCTTGGAAATAAAGAATGTATTGTTCAGCATGGGAGGAGACAAAGCTCCAGGTCTCAATGGGTTCCCACTAACTTCTTCCTAGCCAACTGGAATGTACTAGGGGAGGACATTATGCAAATGGTTCAAAACTTCCACATGGAGTGCACACTTTTTTCACAAGACTCTTTTTGTGTTTCCTAATTTTACTATCTCTAGACTCTTATAATTCTTTTCACAAGTTTTGGCAACTGAAATATGCCATTTATATACTTCCATATTATATATACATAAGAATGTTGCACAAGACAGATTTGATGAGAACTAGCCTTTCGTGAAATGATAAAAGCTTTCCTTTCCACACTACAAGTTTTTTGTGCATCATTTCCACCATATGCCAAATTGTAGTTGTTTTCACTCTACATGTTGTTAGGATAACACCAAGATGCTTGTCTAGGAATTCACTAATTTTAACATGTATCATTTCTTTAATATGATGTTTCCTTGAAACTGAAGTACCATTAGTAAAGCATTTTCTTTCATTTCTATTGATTATCTGACCTGAACTCCTTTGATACTCTTCCAAAAGTCTCAGAAGATCTCACTTATTTTGGAACCGTTAAGGAAAATGAAGGCAATAAAAAAAAAAGGGATTAAAGATTCTGCATTCACTAATTTAGTGAGTCTTATACTTAACACATCTTCCATCAAGACATATATAATTGAAGATAGTGGATCTCCTAGTCTTGGTCCCCTTCCCAGTGAAAAAAAACCACAAGGACCACCATTAACAATAACTGAGATTCTAGCTGACTAGAAGAGAGTGTGTAACCATTCACACCAAGAACTGGCAAAACCAATTTTTTAAAAAACTCGAAATAAAAAATCCAGATTACTGAATCATAGGCTTATGAAATATCAAGCTTAAAGATCTAAATTTTCACCTCTTGTTTTCTTCTTCATCTCATTGACCATTTTTTATGACAACAAAATTTGTTCTTGGATACATCTACCTTTAATATAAGCTAGTTGTTGAGGAAAAATCATCTTTGCCATTAAGTTACTCATCCTTGTTGTAATAATCTTTGTAAACATTTTAAAACTCATATTACTTAGACCAAGAGGTCTGATAAATTGGTTAGGAGTTCTTTCACCTTCAACTTTTGGAAGTAGAACTAAGAAGTTAGAGTTCAAACCTTTAGGTATGAATTTTCTGCTCCAACATAATTGAATGGCTTGAACTACATTTTTCTGAATAATTTGCCAACAAGCTCTATAAAAGAATCCAGAGAAGCCATCTGGAGCAGGAGAACTGTCAAAATCCATACTAAAAATAGTTGTTTTAATTTCATCTTCTTCAGGAACAACATCTAGCATCTCCTGATCTTCGTTTGTAATGACCTCTTGAATGACCTTAATAAAGAATTTTCAACAGTGACTTCTTCAAATTTAAACTTCTGCTCAAAATGCTTTATCAGTACATCAACAATTTTTTCTTGATCTTGATCAGATTAATGTCACTATTGAAAGCTTCTAAATTTGTGTCAAAAAAGTTTGTATTAGCAGCTCCTTCCTTAACCATTTAATTCTTGATTTTTATTTTAGAATAAAGTGCTCAATTGCACCTCCTTTGAGTTATAACCATTCTCAGCTGAAACTAAACTATCCAAAGCCTAAATATCAAATGATTATTATCAGAATTTATTAAAACTTCTTGAACTTTTTCTCTAGATTTTTTAATTTGGACATGAACCTTTCCAAAGAATTCCAATTCCAATCTCTCAGCACTTTTTTCAGCTTCTTTAATTTACTTTGAAAGACAAAAGTCTATTGATTATCTGACCCGAACTCCTTTGATATTCCTTCAAAAGTCTCTGAAGATCTTCTATGCTTATTTTGGAACCGTTAAGGAAAAAATGAAGGCAATCAATACAAAAAAAATAATTGGGATTAAAGATTCTTCATTCACTAATTTAGAGAGTCTTCTACTTAACACATCTTCCATCAAAAGACAAATAAAATTGGAGATAGTGGATCTCCTTGTCTTGGTCCTCTTCTCAGTGAAAAAAGCCACAAGGACCACCATTAACCATAACTGAGATTATAGCTGACTTGAAGAGAGTATGTAACCATGCAAACCAAGAACTAGAAAAACCATTTTTTTTTAAAAACTCGAAATAAAAAATTCAGATCACTAAATCATAGGCTTGTGAAATATCAAGCTTAAGACCTAATTTTCATCTCTTCTTTTCTTCTTCGTCTCATTGAACATTTTTTATGCTAACAAAATTTGTTCTTGGATACATCTACCTTTAATATAAGCTACTTGTTGAGGAAAAATCAGCTTTGCTATTAAGTTACTCATCCTTGTTGTAATAATCTTTGTAAACATTTTAAAACTCATATTACTTAGACCAAGAGGTCTGATGAATTAGTTAGGAGTTCTTTCACCTTCAACTTTTGGATGTAGAACTAAGAAGTTAGAGTTCAAACCTTTAGGTATGGATTTTATTCTCCAACACAATTGAATGGCTTGAACTACATCTTTCTGAATAATTTTCCAACAGGCTCTATAAAAACATCCAGAGAAGCCATCTGGACCAGGAGAACTGTCAAGATCCATACTAAAAATAGTTGTTTTAATTTCATATTCTTCAGGAACAACATCTAGCATCTCCTGATCTTCGTTTGTAATGACATCTGGAATGACCTTAATAAAGAATTTTCAACAGTGAATTCTTCAAATTTAAACTTCTGCTCAAAATGCTTTATCAGTACGTCAACAAATTTTTCTTTATTAGATTAATGTCACTATTGCTATCTTCGAAATCACTAATGAAATTTCTTGATTGTCTTATTTTTAGACTTGTGTGAAAAAATCTTGTATTAGCATCTCCTTCTTTAACCATTTAATTCTTGATTTTTGTTTCAATGTAAAGTGGTCAATTGCACCTCCTTTGAGTTATAACCATTCTCAGCTAAAACTAAACTATCCAAAGCCTAAATATCCGATGATTATTATCAAAATTTATTATAGCTTCTTGAACTTTTTCTTCAGCTTTTTTAATTTGGACATGAACATTTCCAAAGAATTCAAATTCCAATCTCTCAACACTTTTTTCAGCTTCTTTAATTTACTTTGAAAGATAAAAGCAGGAATCAGACCAACACTCTAGAACTACTTCCACGAAATTTGGATGAGTTGACCACATTTTCTGGAGTTTTTGAGGAGCATTGTTGGCTTAGGAACGCTAGCACATCCACTAAGAAGATGACCATGATTAGAAGAAATTCTCAACCCATGTTATATCCCTAATCTCCATATTTTTGTAACCATAACTGATTGAAAACTGCTCTATCTAAATTATACAAAATTCTTTTATCATCGTGTTGGGAATTTGACCAAGAGTGTTTCAATCCTGTTTTTGGATCCTGTAACAATTCATAATTTTCAGGGTTCAAGATTCAGGGTATTTTTCCTTTTTTATTTAGAAGAGAATTATGAATTACCATACTCTGCATTCCAGGGTAAATTTAATTTATTGCAAAAAGAACAATTACACACTATTTTAGGTTCAGCTACCCAAACTGAAGAAGGAAAAAATTAATTAACTAAACATCATAAGTTATTGTGAGCATTAGCTCTTTTAAGGCCCCTTGAATTCTAAAATAAGACTTTTCCTTGATTTTTTCTAAATTATACTTGATGGGATTTTGAGTAGATTTTACCTTAGATCCAGTGACAACTTTAGGGATTTCAGATTACTTGTAGATGCGGTTGTTGTTAAAGCTGATAGTCTCCGAACAATTCTAGACAAAGAAATAACTGGAACTTTCTCTATTGAAAGCCACTATTTCCATCGACAAATTTTAACACACTCTTCTCAATTGCATTATCTTCTGCAATTTGGAGAATTTTTCCAGACTCTAAAGACTCACTTACCAAATTTTTTTGTGCACTATCATTAACCTCGTTTTCTACTTCTATACATTTCTCCATAAATTTGAGTATGCTGGCCTCATCGTGTAGCGATTCATTGTGTATATGTATTTGAGTAATTGGATTTTGACATGTACCAAACTTTTCCATAACCTTTTTTGGAGCACTAGTACTTTCCTGTATCTTCTCTTTAACATTACTTCCCTCAACTTGTTCAACATTAACTCCCTGATTCTTATTTCTGCATTAATAAGGAAAATGACCAGTAATTTTACACTTAATATAGAACTTAGGCAACTTGGTTAGGATGATACTCTGCAAGAAGCCTCCGTATATAGTATTGATCCATAATTCATCAGGAATCTTCTTTGCTAGACCAATATCAATTAAAACTTTAGTATAATACCCGCTTTCATATCTTTCCAACTGCTTTACTAATAACGAAGAGTGTTTTCTCATCCCAATATTCAAGACTTAAACTAGGAAAATGAACCCAAATCATAGCTGAAGAAGTCCGCTGTTTTTCTGGACGAAAATTTGGAATCCAATTCCCTATCCTCAAAATTTGATCAAGAACTTCCCAGTTACCAGATCTGATATAATGTTTATCATCTTAGTTATCCAATTCAATTGTGAAAAAACCCTTACCCAGTGGAATCAGTTGACACTTACCTACTAATTTCCATTGATTTTATAATATAACATATGTATCTATAAATTTAATTTGAAAATCAAGTCGACCAATTAATGAAAATCTTCATGCCCCAAATGTATTCTCATCTTGATCATTTATCAAGTTAACTGACGAACGAGATTCATGATTTTGTATTTGTAAGGATTCAGAATGTATTGTGTCTGAATCCAGTTAAGTCTGAGTGAATGTATGAGAGAGTATCTGATCGTAAGTGTGCCTGTCATACACTTTTTTTTCTTTTTTGTTAATTGTAACTTCCACACTATCTATAACAGACAATACAGTCTGTTTGTACAGCCTTTAAAAGGCATTCTCTTTCTTGTATTTTGTTTTTATCAAAAAACTTAATAAAAGATTTTATTTCTTCTTCATTCTAAAATCTTTCATGGTATCATTCAATTCTAGAATTTCTTAACAACTTTACAATCAGTGCTCTGATTTCTAGGTCTATTTTCTTGTTATCAAGATTTGGATCTCATGCTTCACTTTTTGAATATTCTTCAAGTTTCATCTTTACATTGATGTCTTTTACATCTTCTGCTTTACCTTTTCATAACATCACTAATTTTGTTTCTGTCAAATTACGAGAAGATGGTTCAAATTACCTAATCTGGAAAAATCAATTTGAGTTTATTCTCATCACAACGAATTTGTATGAGTTTGTTGATGGAAGTGTGAATCAACCATCTGAAACGATTTTTCTTGATGATGATGTCTTACCAAATCCTTTATTTATTCATTGGCGCAATATGAACAGGTTTATTATGTCATGTTTAAATGCAACTTTTGATGAGACGATTTCTCGTTGGATAAATGGGTTTATAAAGTCAAACTGAATGCCGATGGAACTATTGAGAGATTTAAATCCATACTTGTGTCTAAGGGTTATAATCAGATCGATGGAGTAGATTATTTTGAAACTTTTAGTCCTGTAGTGAATTCAACAACTGTAAGGATTGTTCTAACAATTTCCCTTACAAGAAATTGGTCAATCAAGCAATTTAACATTATTAATGCTTTTCTTCATGGATTTCTTAAAGAAGATGTGTATATGGTGCATCCTAAAGGTTTTGAAGATCCTCAACATCCATATTTTGTATGTAAGCTCAAGAAAAGTTTATATGGTCTTAAACAGGCACCCAGAGCCTGGTTTGAGAGACTTTGTACCAAATTGATAGAATTTGGATTCACTAGATCAAACTGTGATCGTTCTATGTTTGTTTATCAGTCTGGTGACAATACGGTTGTGCTTCTTTTGTATGTTGATGATATCATCTTAGCCTGATCTACTACTGGTTTCAGTGACAACATTATTGGTTTTCTTATGGAGAGTTATCCAGTTAAAGACTTAGGTATTCTTCATTATTTCTTGGGCGTAGATGCATAGTTTCAGAACAACTCTCATCAGCTCTTATTAACTCAGAAGAAGTATACATTGGAGATGTTAGACAAGTATGATCTTCTCAACTGCAAACCTTCAAAAACACTAGTTACCAAAGGACCAAGACTGTCAGTTTATACTGGTACTCCTTTATCAAATGTTAATGAATATATGAGTATGGTGGGAGGTCTTCAGTATTTGACAATGACAAGACCTGATATCTGTTTTAGTGTCAACTATGTTGCTCAATTTATGCAATTTCCTACTGATGAACATTTGCTGCTGGTAAGAAGTATTCTAAGATACTTAAAAGGGACACTAGGAACTGGTGTATTACTTTCTGCTGGAGATATTACTGATATTTATTCATACTTAGGCTCAGACGGGCTGGCTTTCCTGACACAAGAAGATCAACATCAGGTATGTGTGTTTTCTTGGGTTCATCTATGGTATCTCGGTCCTCAAAGAAACAGCCTACCATATCAAAGTCTTCAGCTGAGGCAGAATATAAATCATTGGTTATCACTGCAGCTAAGGTAGTGTGGATATCCTTTTTTACTACAAGAACTAGATATTTCTCTTGCTACACCTTTTCAACTCTATTGTGATAATGTCTCTGCTAATAGTCTAGCAACAAATCCAGTATTCCATGCTAGGACAAAACACATTGAGATAGATTATCACTTCATCAGGGAGTTAGTCAGTTCTGGTTTTCTACAAGTTATCTATGTATCTTCTGCAAATCAACTAGCAGACTTGTTTACTAAATGATTGGTTCACTGTGTGTCTCTTTCATTGGCTGGTAAGCTGCTCTGTTTACATCAATATCAATTTGAGGGGGGATGTAAGGATTCAGAATGTATTGTGTCTGAATCTAGTTAAGTACGAGTGAATATATGAGAGAGTATCTGAATCGTAAGTGCGTCCGTCACACACGTTTTCTGTTTTTTTAACTGTAACTGCCAGACTGTCTGTAACAGACAATACAGTATGTCTGTACATCCTTTAAAAGGCTTTCTCTTTCTTGTATTCTGTTTTTATCAAAAAAATTAATAAAAGATTTTATTTCTTCTTCATTCTAAAATCTTTCGGTGTTATACCACAACCATAGAACCCTACCAGGATCCTCGTTTTTTCCTTCAAAATTCATATTATTACCCTCAAACATATTAAGAACGCGCGATTGGGGGATATAGGTTACTTCCCCCAACCAGTACTGTCTGTTAAGGGGTGATTTTTGGGTATGAAAAATACTAAAATACCCTTTGGTTAATTAAAAAACATTATGAAAAGACTATAGTACCCTTTATACTAATACTTAAATAAAAAAGCCAAATTCATATATCCCCCATTCTCAAATCAGTACCGTCACTCTTCTAGGTTTAGGTTTTTGAAAAAAAAAAATTTCTTCCATCTTCTTCTTCATCCGTTCTTCATCGACGATGATTCAAAAATTTCTTCGTGGATTAACCTACCCGAATCATAACAATGCATCCACGAAAGAAACCAAATACCCAATCGAAATCAAACTAGATTGCTCAATAGAAATTACAGGAAAGGCTTGCTTTGATTTCTCAAGAGAAAGAAGAAGAGGAAGCAGCCAACTCGGAAAATCAAGCTCTCGTAAACATGGCTTCTGTGAGAAGGTAAGTAATTTTGAACTACTTTATGAGTGTTTAAATCGATTTATAGCAATGGGTTTAGGTTAGAATCGCAAACCCTAACTCAAACAATTGAGTTTCAGTGAGTACCTGCATTGTAATTTGTATGAATACGACGCCGGTACTCAATTACGGCATTCAATCTAGAATGAAGGTAGTGCCGGTATTGGGTTACATCATTGATTTTAGTATGAATACAATGTCGTTTTCAAACTCAGAATCTCCTGAAGCTGAATGTTCTATACCGGCATTCAAATTAAGTTGAATACTATGCCAGTATTGGGTTACGACATTATTTTAAAATTGTTCGCGTATGCCGGTAGTGCAGTTTTGGTATCCAGGAACATTCTAGGAATTACCGGCATTGGTTTGAGTTAGTATTTTGTGCCGGTACATGGTTACAACATGGAGTGAACTATTAAGTGTGTGCCGGTAGTGTTCATTTTATATCCATGAACAATCTAAAATACTACCGGCATTGTCGATATTTATTGTACATTGCCGGAACTATGTTCCGGCATGCGATATTTGCTTGATGAATATGTCGTTTCTGGTCCCAGCACTGTTTTGTTTTAGTGATTCTATGCCGGTATTAAGAATGAAATTGTATTGTCTTGTATTCATTTCGTGTGTCTTTGATATAGGAAAAAAGCCAAGGAAGCTAACAAAGGAAAAACTAAAGATGTTGTCATTAAGAGTAGAAGGAAGGACGGTCTTGATACTCCTCAGTCTCTGCCTCCTCGAGGGAAAGATAAAGGTCACAAAAAGCGTTTGGGGGTTGATATAAGAAGGATAATTTGGGAGAGTGGCGGTGACCGTAGTCGACTTGCAATCCGTGAACCTACCAGAACAGTTGAGGACGATGAGCATGTTGAAGAGGAAAGTGAGGAGGAAGATGATGAGGTTCATCCAAGTCAATTAGCAAGCCAAAGTGAAGTTGGTGGGCCAAGTCAACAACTGATGCAACGCAAGGCTAAAGGAATAGTCAAAGTAAAAGTTAAAGGTTCGCACCTTCCTCATAAGGATGACATGATACCTGACCATGCTCGTGGAAGAATTTTGGGTGAAGCTCCGGAACCGAAAATGCTATATGGATACAAAGACTCGTGGGCTCGTACTATCTATCAAACCTATGTAAGCATTTTTTATCTTGTGCATATGTATTGTGGTGTATTTATGTAAAATCTCTTAATTGTATTGTCTCCTAATTGTAGGATCATAAGAAGGTTGTGCGTGTTTACCGAAACCAAGCCGCGGATGGTTGGAATTTTTCTGAGGAATGTGAAGAGGTCCAAACGATAGTAAGGGATTCTGGTGTATATGCTTTGGTTGTAAATTATGTGAAGCCCGATTCTGTGACTGTCAATTTTTTCGTCGAAAGGTATCATGGTGAAACTGATACCATGCACTTCCCTTTTGGGGAGATGACCTTCATCCCTGAAGATGCTCAGAACATTCTAGGCTTGAATGTTATCGGCAAATCAATTGCAGAAGGAGATAAGTCTCCGGACCTAGAATGGTCTAAGTTTCACGCTCTGACTAACAAGTTGTTTGGTTGGGACTACAAAAATTATGTGGAGAGCTTCTATATATCTAAGGCTAGTAGGACAAAGACATTCAAGCTGACGCTGCTTAAGAAAAAGTTTGAAAAAACAAAGGAAATAAGTTTGGAGGATGGATGGGACCCTGCGCAAATTTGTCATACAGCCGCTGCGTACCTGTTATACATCTTGGGCACTAAGGTATTCCCTGAGACTAGTGGCAACTGGTTTAGTGCAGACTACCTTCAGTACTTGGATCCATTGGAAGATGTCTATAACTATTCTTGGGGCACTGTGCTAATGGCACATTTGAAGACGGAGATGAGAGGGGCCTCTAAGGCTAAAACAAACCAATTTGTCGGGAATTTCACTCTACTGCAGGTAATTTTATTTTTAAACTTATGTTCTTATGTATATTGTTCACATGTAGCCTTATCATGAACTTAGAAACAAAATTTACTGATTCTTATATGTATCATTCCACATTGGTATATGTGTGGGCTTATGAACACTTCCCAACATTGTTCAAGGATTGCCCCTTCTTGAAGATCACACACATTGACGATCCCGAGGAGACTAGAGCCAAGAGATACGAGTTCAACAATATTCCGAAGCCCGATAACAATCGTCGACTGATCGATATGAGATTGGCTCTGGACGCGATGAGTACCAAAGATGTTGTGTTCGACCCTTACAAGGAGGCTAGAGGAAACCACCAACTTTTGAGGTTTGGTAACGTTGAATTTTACCATGGGTCGTTGTTCTACCCAAAGGGATACGTTATGGATTATCCTTGACGTGTGATGCGGCAACTTGGATATAAGCAATTACCACCTTTTGAGACGAACTCTCCTCAAGGTTATGTTCTTGACCTTTCTCGGTGATTTTCAACTCCCAATAGGTTGCAGGTGGAGTATGATCCAAATCCTGAACCAACACATTGGACGGAAAGGGAACCACGTCATTTGGTAGATAATAGTAAGTCGGAGATTGCGGAAAATGGTGATGAAGTTGATGCAGACTACATGTATGATTACCTGGAATGGTCACATCCTTATGTCGTGCGCCCGGATGACGTCCAAGTTCCACCCCAGGAAAACCCTCCCGTTCCAACTCCTATAGAGGCTCCACCTACGATGGCCCAACTTAGTAAGACCGTTGGATTGCTAGTAAGTATTGTTAATTACTTAGTCGTTTAATGTACACATAATCTTATATTAGCATATATATACTAATTATGTGTTTGATGTATGAAACTAGCGGCGTCGGCTTGGCAAGTTGAAGAATATGTTAGGTTGCAAGTACCAGGACGGAGAGGTAATATCCCTTGAAGAAATGAAGAAAGTCGAGGAAAAGCTTGATAGAATTGAAGAAACCGAATCTAGTGCAAAGTATTTCTTCAGAGAAACGAGGAAGAAACCGGCCCAAAAGAAGCAAAAGACCAAGTGATTAATTCTTTACTTGTGTTTATTTATTTGGATGGTGGTTGTCACGTCTTGAACAATTCCGAACTTGTTTTTTTTGTACCTCATGGTTAACTCTTTAGTTGTTTGATTTGCTTTTGGTTTATGATACCTGGATTAAGAACATTTAAGCACAATCCAGCTGTTTGGTTTATGTTGAACATGTTTAGATTTCTATTGAAATGTTTTCTTTGCAAGTTTTCTTTACAACAGGTACCGACATTGAAATATTTAGGTTATACAGCACCGATACAGATTCCGGCGTGGAAGAGTAATTATAATTCCATGCCGGTTTCCTGTACCAGCAATGGAATTGTTTTATAAAACAATACCGGAATAAGAACTTGAAAGGGTCCAAGTTCCTGTTTAGATATTGGCAGGTACCGCATTGTAGTATTTTATAAAATCTATGCCGGAATTATGTAACTTTGATAGTTTTTCAGAAAACCAGCACTGTAATCTTGATTGACCCTATGCCGGAATTCCGATTTTCTTATACGCTGATGGTTTTTCTAGAAAACCGGCATTGGTTTGGATAAAACTACAATGTCGATATTGATTATAAATCCGTTCTGAATGCTCTTTTATTTCATTCCTAAGTAATCTATTACATTGGATTTGAAATTTTAAATTAAAACATAATAAAAATCATGGAATTGAGTAACTTTGGTTAGAGATGATCTCATAATCTATTTCCATCCCTTTTCAACAATTGCGGAACCTTTGAGCCTTTCACGAATTTCTTCGAATACATCGTCCGGAATGGGGGTGTCAAGGACCATCTTCATTGGTTCTTCTTCTCTTTCAACATATTCCTTTCCCTTCATATAACACCCATCACACCCATCGATAGGCTTGCATTGGCCCTTGTGGTTTTCTCTTGATTCTGCTAGTTCAACAGCTTTGTCAAACCATTGAAACTCATCGTACTTTGGGTGATTCAAACACCTTAGAAAAATTCTTCCATTTTCAGTATCATCGGTTTTTGCAATCCAAAACCGGCGTGTCCTACCACAACTTCTACACTTTGTATAAATAAAAGGACATTCCATGGCTAGATGATAAGGTGACTTGCAAATTTAACAACTGCAATGATGACTCTGTAAGAGAAAATTATATTAGTGATACGTCATAGTAGAGAAGAATTTAACTGTCCATATATTGTCAGTAATGTTGAATCTACTTACTTTGTAGGTAGAGATTGATGGTGGTTTTCAAACAGAGCTTGATGATGAATCCCCCATCGCTTGTAAAGCTTGAACCGTTCTTAATTGATCTATTTTTTGATGCTTGCTTTCTTGAGAGAAGGATTTTTGTTATTTGGTGGGTTCTCTGTGTAGATTTTTCCAAAGGAATGGGGGGTAATATGTGCAAATGAAGCGTCAACGGTCATATTTTTCAAAAAACTAGTCATTTTTTTTTTGAAATTCACAAGTATCGGCATGGTCTCAGGAATACGTACGATGCCGGTACCCAGTACCGTGCTTATTGCATATTTGGCCCAATATCTGTGAAGAAATTCACATATACCGGGATGGTCGTAGGAATACTTACGATGCCGATATCTCTTACCGGCGTTGAACTCTGCTATTATACCATACCGTAACTCAGTACCGACATCTTATGTCAAATGAAATTCAATGTCGGCACTTTGGGTGATTTCAAAAAAAAAAACTAGCCGTTGAGGTTTTTCTCTATATAAAGAGAGCTAATACTTGACACAATTTCCCAAAACTCGTGTGTTCTTACACATATCCTTGAGACTCTTAACTTAGGAAACCCTAAACCCTAGAATAGTCATCGATAAATAACTTAGGAAACTATACACCCTAAATGGTATCGTTCGACTCCGAGGAAGATTTAGCAATCACCGAAGCATGGTACGCTGAAACTCGTCCTTCAACTATAGATAACAGCATGCGGGATTCCATGTGGTTGAAGATTTTTTACAAATTTATTCACGATTACGGTAACCCGAAAGGAAGAACTGCTCAACAAATCGAGCAATGACACGACATCATCCTAAATGCGGTGATTGAGTATCTAAGAATGAAACACTGGATCGAGCATGCTACCCGCAATACATTGTCCCCTCAACAACTTGTAAGTATCTTTATGATTAATTCGACACAATCCACTCTTTTTCAATTTTTATGTAACAAACTAAGTTTTTATGTAACATACAGAATCTATCGTTTGTTGTTGACTTGATAGCGGTTCCTTCCTCGGCCTACCCCTTTTATTTGGAACCAGCACTTCCGCGAACCTTGATTTCGAAATATCACATCGGGTTAGATATCGTTTCTTACTTGCATAGAGTTCATTTTCACGTTGACTCATTTCTTTCAATTCTTTCCTTTGTTTTCTCCTTGCTATTTTGGTTTGTGGTCTAACGGTAGGATCTTCCTTTGTTGGCTCTTCACTTTGTGCTGTCCATGGGCGTGTAATTAGCCTTAGTTGGCTCAACAAGACTTGCCGGCTAACCGAGTTTCCATGTGAGTAAGCTTCGTAGAATTCCTTTGCTTCGTTCGTATCCCAAGGTGATTGTCCGGGATCTTCCGTAGGGGAGGGTCGAAAGATAGTTGCTTCCAAAACGGATCGATAACCTCAATAGGTATCCCTTCTTCATACTTAACAAGCATATGACGACACGGAAGCCCCAATGAAGAAATATCGGGACAAATATACACATCACCCGGTTTTCCGTAGTGTATCTCCCATATCATTTGTCTCATCATATGTTTTATTGCCAATTGAGAGACGTTGAACTCTATTTCTTGGAGCAACTTAACATATGGTAAATATGAAGTCATCCTTTCCATTGAGATTTTCTCAAAAGCCTTCTTGATCCCATCGATATCACTCTTAAAGTGTTGCTCCATTGCCTCGGTGACCGTAACTACGTTTCTTTGGTCGGACCGGTTTAAATCTTAAACAATCATTCTCTTCTTAATATCCGTCTTTGTGGGTTCAAACAAGGCATGACAAGTTTTTATCACATTATTATGTATATGGTATGTATATAGGAAATTTTGTGCATCCGGGAAGACGTCGGGTATTGCATTCATTAATGCATCATCTTAATCGGTTATGATGATCCTCGGAAGTTGATTTTCCCGGAAAAATATTTTCAGTTGACGTAATGCCCAATGATAATTATAGTCCCTCTCGTTTTCTGTTAAACACCAAGCCAATGTGAATGTTACCTTGTCCGATGTGTGCCCCATGATGTTCAACAACGGCATATTGTATTTGTTTGTCTTGTAGGTGAAATCCACCATAAGAACACCACAACATGTATGAGCCAATTGTGAAAGCAAAGGATGCGAAATGAATATTTGAAGGGGCTTGTTGTCCGACCCTCTTTTAATGATACGCGTGTAGTTGTAATCCCAAACTATCTTCTCAAATTCTTGCATAACGCTCCTCCCTTCCCATTCCACCCTTCTAGTACTTGCTTGTGCGCTATAAATTGTACTTAGAGAAGACACGTTCGTCTTATCCTTTTCCTTGAAGCCTCTGAGAATTTGTCTCGGTTTGATAAATGCTTTGGTCAATCTCTTTACATCCTCCATTTCATGAGGTTTTAGCTTCTCCACTAGGGAGTGACCAACAAAATCTTTCGCATCCCGGTGGTTATGATGGACGAACGAAACCTCACAATCCCATTCATTTTTATTGTCATTTAAACGGAATACAAGCTTAAAGGGGCAATTATCCTTCCTCGTATGAGTCTTGTATACCCTATTAGTCTTCTTTAGATATATATAATCCTTTCTCTTGTGGATATTCTTCTCCTTGTATTGCCCACTTCTATCACAAACCATCTCAAAACGTCTTTTTGAACCTTGGGTATTCCTCACCAACACACACACGTTCTTCAGAGCAGTCTCTTTAGCCCAAGCAATTGCTTCCTTTGGATATTTTATTCCCTACATAAGGACAACAATGGGAGATTATAAGGTTAATTACAAGCAATCCATTGGTAATATTCAAGATACTAGGTGAAAATAAATCTTTGGTAACATACCGGAGGCATTTTATAGTATTCCGACGTATCCCGACCGAGCGGTTTTGCATTTGTTGGATCAATATATGTCACAACCTAAGAATCAAATGAAAAAAAAATACATTAGTTCCAAAAAAAAAATTTTAATACTATGCCGGTATGTAGTTCCGGCATGCTCGATCACAGTCCCAGCATAGTCGAACTGCACCGAAACTGAAGACCAATTTTGAGACGCTTCCGGCATTAATAATATATTTGAAAGCAACGCCGGAAATACTGGTTCCCGCATGCTTGTAGTCTAAGTGACCACGCCGGTAGGAGGTTCCGGCGTGACAGATACTTAATATACCATTCCGGTATTTAGCTTTGGAAAACACTCATTCATGTATGTTATTTTGTAGGTACCGGCATGGTAACGTTAAAATTGAACAGCGCCGGCAAATGTTCCGGCATGTTCGTTATCTATGGTTCCACGCCGGAACTTAATTAATTTTACATGCCGGTATTTAGCTTCGGGAGACACTGCTTCCTGTATGTTTTTCATGCAGTGCCGACATGGTAACCTTAGAATTCAACCATGTCAGTAGCATATTCCGTAGAATATTCTGTGGTAGGTAAAAAGTAACTTCTGTATCGGCATAGTAATTCGGTTGCGTACTATGCCGGTTTTAGTTTCAAAATGGGATATCAAGGTTCCGGCATGGTCGTAGTATGAATACAATGCTGGTATTGGTGGTTCCGGCATGGTATTCATACTTTGACCATGTCGGTACCGATCTTTTAAAGCAGCAACAATGGTGGATTCAAAGAAAAAAAATTAATTTTTCAACCTATTCACAGCTTTACCTGAGTATTGGGAGTGCTTATATGTTGAGCTAGTTTACTCTTTTGGGTTGGTTCTTCACGAAACACTTCATGCTCATAAAATTCATGTTCCAAAGGTGTTGGTTCCACAAAAACTTGCAAGAGTTGTTGTCATTGGCTGAAGATTCAAGATATGCTCCTTGTTGTAGTTGAGCTAAAGATTCAGCAACAGCAATTCTCTCTTCACAATCATCCTCCATTTTCACCAAAATAATTTCCTTTTCAAATTTTCTTTCCCTCCTTCTACTCCCACCCAAACACAAATCATTTATCAAAAATCTTAAGATTTTACTAATTATTATTAATCACTAATCTTGATTAGTGAGGAGTAGATTAGGAATTACATAAAATACTTAGATAAGGGGTGATCCTGATTTGATATTTGGGTCATGTTTTTGTATTTTTTCTATATCCCCTAATTGTTTTTTATATCCCCAGTCGCGCGTTCCATATTAATCAATACCCATGATTGATAGATCTAACGGGAAAAAAAAACCTGAACTATTAATGATTTGCTCCAAGAAACGTAAAATTTCAGCTCAAAATCAAAAAATTTGAGAAGTTAATGCACTGAGTCAAAGAATGATTCGCAAACAGTCTCTCTACTCGATTCAGTTCCCTTACCCAATGTAGTCAATATCGGCCGATATATCGCCGAAATATCGGATATCGCTCTGGAACGATACGAGAAGCAGTATATCGGCGATACGATATTTGCCCGAAAATATCGGCCGAAATGAACCGCTACGAATTTTTTGCGATAATCCGGTATTGATTTTTTAGTCGTTTTAGGTAAACATCAAGGGTATTTTAGGTTTTTCAAGAAAGGAAAGGATCAATCCCTAAAACTCAATAAAAAATGACCAAACTGAAGTGTTCTTCAGCCGAAAAACAGAAGTGAAAGGAAAAGAGACCGCGTTCTTCAAAAATTTAGTTCAACAAATTATGTTCTTCTTCTCAATATCATTTTAGGTAGTGAACTTTAAAGTTATTATAATTACTCTTTTGTGTTTTTTGATAAAATTGATGATATCTATTATATCTTAACAAAAAATGTGTGAAAAAAATGCCTGAAACCAAAATTACACTGATATTTCAACGATAATATTCCCGATATAAAGTCGTACCAGTGTATCGGCCCCGCCGAGATAAACCGACATACGATATTAACACATTGTCCTCACCCCGCCAACAAACGAAAGGTTAAATTTTTAATATGCTACTGTATTAGTTTGCGTTGCTTAAACAGAAGATCTAGTGAAGTGTCACATTTACTTCATGGACCACGACTCACTTGGCAGTGCCAATAAACGACACTGGCCATTAGCTAGATTGCGCACCAAAATTAGGTTAATCCATTATTATGCGTGTTTCTCGATAAGATCACAAGTTTTAATCCCTATAAAAACAATAAAAATATGCCCATTAGTCCATTACATCTAATTGTATCCAACCTTACACTATTAATAACTGTTGATTGACCTTAGAGTCCTACTTAATTTACTGGTTCAAGTAAAATGTGTACTGTATTTAGATGTTCTATAATACATGAGATGGATGAGACAATGATGGGTGCCCTAATAAATGAAAGACACAAAGAGGCAAACATAATTTTGGACATGGGCAGTAATACGTACAAGTGAATGAATCCTCTGCTTGATTCAGAAGGGGACGCATGGTACTTAAGTATTGTCTGACCAATCATGTGAATTATACTACTACCATAAATGGTTTTACACAACCTATGGAAACATTTATGAATCCCATCGTCTCTGAAGTGGTGCTTGGGTTTGAATATGCATATAAAATTGTACTGTCGAGTTCTGGGATCCGACAATTTGTGTACGCAAATTGCTCTATAATCTGATGAACATATACTCGATGATTCAATATTACTATCTCATTATAAAATAGGTTGGTTTCTTAATTGGGAAAGTCAAATATTACTTTAATTTTGTGGGACCATGTTTTTCTTAACTTCTTTTGATGACAAGTGTTATGTGGATTATTTCACTTACTTCTTTTGCTGACAAGTGTCATGGAGACCATTTCACTTCACTTTTTTTATTGACAAGTGTCATGAGGACCACTTTCAATGATTAGTTCTTTTAATTTCCTTAATTTTTTCTCTAAAAACAAAATCAGCCTATTAAAAAGGAACGGAGGAAGTAGTATCACAGGATGAAGATTTGAATTATGAGAGAGTATTATATGAAATTAAACAATAAAAAAATAAGCAAGAAATGAAAATTATGTTTGGTGATGCATGTACAAATGCACTATCTAATGTTGCTGATATATGAATGGAATAGTTAAGAGTCGCAGCGGTCATTCCAGCATACGAGCATCGTCACGCATTGTCGAAGTATATAAAACCTTGCTCTTTGCTCCTTCACTAACCGATTACATTTCTTCCCAAATGATTTACATGGGACTCCAATAATTCGTGAGCAAAAGCTTCCATCATCTTTCTTAATCGCCATTCAAATCTAATTAATGAAGTTTTTTCTTCTTTCTTGTTTTTGTTTTCTCTGGTGAGTGGTGACTAGTTTAGTGGCAGTAGGCTAAACCGAAGAGAAATGTGACTATTTATACAAGTAGAGAATGGGGAGACAAGGATTTACCATTTATGTATTTAGTCTTCGTGATGGGATGGGAGTTGAAGCATAACGAGGTACGGTGACATACTTTGTTTTTAAAATTACTTTTACTTGTTTTTGTTTAGATACGGAAGGTACCAGGAAGGACCATTCCTCCTGTTTACAAGAACGTCCTTTGTTCAATTTTGTTAGTTTAGTTAATCTGCACCTCCTTTTCCTTCCTAAAATCTTAAACCCCGTATTAGAAGAATGGTGAACCCCACCTAAATCTGAATGAGGATCTCGATATGGATGTGAGGCATAGATTATAAAAAGGTGGAGAATAGGGAACCAAATAGCATTTCCGTTTTTGCTTCAGCAAAAATAGTATATAAATCAGGATAAATACTCATTTTTCATGGAATTTCTGACATACAGGGTCTTCTGTTTGACGTTCGTACAAACAGCTTCAGAGTAGGATCTTAATCACTCTTGTATGTGACATTGCGATTAGATCGTATAACAGACTCGGCTAATGAATTACAGATACATGTAGGCAGTAAATGCCCGCCCATAGAGGTGCAGGGAATCTATGCGCTATGGAAAGATATTTTCATGAACAAATTAAATTTGCTTTTGACCGACCAAAGTGCTTACAATTGCGATTTAAATTTGGTTGCAAGATTTGTTCCAGAAAGGAAGTACGGGAATGGTAGAGTGAATAAAGAGGATGCTGTCAAGATTCTTAGTTTCTTTACGTATCTTGTTCTTGTTGTGATTATTAATCCCACATTGTTGGTCAATCTAAGATTCTGCGGTTTATAATTTTTAGGACCTCTCCACTCATTGCCAATTGGTTTTGAATTGGATACCCATATTCTAACAGTTTTGGTGTAGCTAGTTAGCCTAATAATGCGCCATAGCGGTACAGACCCGCACGAAATCTAAGTCAAAGTAGTACGCTTGGGATGATTTTGAAAATTGTTTTCCTTCGGAAAAAATGTTGGCAATGGCTCGAATTTTTGTGCTAGGGATCTCGATGAGGATAGAGAAGGGTACGTACATAGGGTTCTTATCTACTCGTACCTTTCTTCTTTTTCGCATTTTCACCCGCCCTCACTTTTTATCTCTTGACTTGAAAACTCAGAACTGCAAATAGAGGCATTTAGAGAACTGCATAATTTTGATGCGAGATATCTCCTTTTAGAGCATTTGCACGGTCTACAATTTCCATATGCTTTGCAATTACTTTGTATAAACGCTTCATCCATCCAATGCCGGAACACAATTTCCTACAACGATCAAAAGACTACTTGTTTGAGTGTTGATGATCGAAATTAGCATTTTTTATTATTGCATTTATTGGTAAAAAAAAACTAATAGTCTTTTTTATGGAAGACCGTGAGTTAATAAACTTACTAAATATTAGTAGTAGTAAAATATTAAGATGGATCCGATTTAACTAAGAGTGATATTCACTCCATGGACCACCACCCATTTGATGGTACTGCCGATAAAAGACATGATTAACTGGCTGTTAACAAGTTTTATGCATCAAAATTAGCTCAAGTCAAATTCCTTACACTAACTAATGCACTGTGTTAGTCAAATCGGTTTCTTGATTCCATCACAATTTGGATCCCTATAAAAT
This sequence comes from Papaver somniferum, assembly GCF_003573695.1. Classification (NCBI taxonomy): domain Eukaryota; kingdom Viridiplantae; phylum Streptophyta; class Magnoliopsida; order Ranunculales; family Papaveraceae; genus Papaver; species Papaver somniferum. The sequence continues at coordinate 18,208,826 of NW_020628818.1, forward strand.
CAATAAAAGTATGCCGAATAATCTAATTTATCCAGGCCACACTGTAAAATGTTAATGAACCATGGATGAGACAATAATTGATACCCCTTGCGTCAGTGTTTACTAGACTGAATCTGAATCACTGAATGGAATCAATGGATCCTCTGCCAAGAAGGAAAAGAAAAACATGACCGATTATGATGAGTTTCACGTGAAGTGCGCAGAAAAGAATTTAGAGAATTCATGGAAGAAAGAATTCGAGATTTAATGCATGTAAGATCATTGGCAATCATTACTATCTTTAAGTTCCGCTCTTTCTCATGGCAACTGCACGGATTGAGATTACACGGTAGAGTATAATGAGTGTGGTCAGGAAATCAGAATTCATGTGAGGTCAACTTGACCTAGTCAACGTTTCTAAAGACCTGGTTATAAGCTTTTAACACCAAAATTTCCTAATTGAACAAGCACTATAGTGAGGGTTGTTTCTCATTCTGGGCCACAATCTAGCAGTGACCAACCACTATTACGGCAAAATTTCAAAAATTGGGTAGTTGGCTCATCTTTAGTTCTGCCAAGTCATGGCTTAGTTTGCCAAAACCTAAGTGATTAGAAATTTAGAATGGACTCTTATTGTTCTGGAATTGGTCAACAATCATGAAAAATTTAAACTTTCGGGGGAAATCAATTTCCTCCTGTTAGTAAGTCCCAATTCACATTTATTTTTTTTGGCTTAGGTACATCTCTCACTTTCAGCCAAGAAAATGAGCAGCATAGTGGTTGCTCTCACAGAGTAGTGAACAAAAGGAAAATATAACCTGTAAACTAACCGAACCGATTTCATATAGAGAGACCTTTAAAATTCCATATCTCAGATAGAACTAACTAATTACTTATTTAGATGTTTCCATAAAATATAGATTGATCAAGCGGTTTGTTGAATCGAAGCGTCGAAAGCATATATAAAAGCAACCCACTGATGGCCATTCATCCCAAAGGGCAGGTGTAACGAAGCGTAAGACTAACGAGTGTACATGTAAGTATTATAAATGTCTTACATGATGTAGACAAGACTAGAAGATTTTGGTGAAATGTTCTGCACATGATATGGTGGATTCTCCTTCATTGTATAGTGTGATACAGGACTATAATTACAAAAGATTTTACATATTTTGTATACCAAAAATAGGTAATTGACAAAGATTACAATGACGACATATTTTAGAAGTTGTAGATTTGAAGGATACAGCTACAATTACGGCTTTGATTGAGTGATAATAGTTGTATCCTTAATATCCCCCTCAAGTTGTACATGAGTTGTTGAATGTTCAACTTGTTCCTGAGATAATGAAACCTTGGTACTGACAGACCCTTAGTGAAAATGTCAGCTATTTGATCTTTAGTTGAGATGAACTGTAACAGAAGTTGCTTGTTTGCTATTCTTTCACGCACAAAGTGATAATTGATTTCTATGTGCTTCATACGAGCATGAAAGACTGAATTAGCTGTGAGATATGTAGCCCCCAAGTTATCAAACCAGATTGATGGAGTTGTTACTTCAACGCCAAGTTCTTTTAACAATGATTGGAGCCATATTAGTTCAGAAATTGCTATGGCTATACCTCTATATTCCGCTTTTGTGCTTGACTTGGAGACAGTTTTCTGTTTCCTGGCACTCCAAGATACAAGATTATTATCGAAATAGATGCAGTATCCACTGGTGGATCTTCGATCATCCAGACTCCCATCCCAATCAGAGTCATAGTAGGCATGAAGGTTAATATATGAATATTTTCGCAAAACCAGACCATGTTGAACTGTGTGCTTGAGATACCTAAGTATGCGTTTAATTAACTCTCAATGCTTTATGTAAGGATCTTTCATAAACTGACAGACTTTGTTAACTGCGACAACAATATCAGGGCGAGTGAGATGTAGATACTGCAATGCTCCACAGACACTGCGATAGAGAGTTGGATCCTCAAATTTATGTGTACCTATTCTGCTGATCTTAGTGTTCACAGCCAAGAGAGTAGCCACTGGTTTTGCAGCGTCAATCTTTGTGCGTTTAAGCAGATCCGTGTATTTTTGTCGGCTCAATAGAACTGACTCTTTATGCTTATTAACCTCTATTCCCAAGAAGTAGCTGAGATCACCCCAAATCTTTAATTGCAAAGACATAATTCAAAGAAGCTATAAGATTTGTGATAAGAGAAGAATTGGATCCTGTGAAATGGCCGTTCCAGACTTGCTTCTGTCACAAAGTGAAGAAGAAGGGTTGGTTTTGGGGATGGAAGCGAAGAGAGTGTTGAGACAAAAATAGTTGATTCTGGAAGAGTAGTGGTTTCACGGCTTGTATCAGAAAGTGGGAAGCGAACAGATGGAAAGCTAGCAAATATTTTATGAGTGTTGTATCCTCCTGACCTGAACTTGTTGTTCGGTGGAAATATGTAATGCCTATTTATACCAGTCGAAGTGAAACGTACTCTGGTATCATTAAGAAATGGAAAACGGGTGATTAAATGGGAGGAGGTGGTAACCGGTAATGCCTGGAATTGATGTTCCATAAAAGAAAGCGTTTCACCATTACTCCATGTATTTACTAACCACCTCATCCTTATGGCATTGTATTATAACGGGCGTAGTGTACGCCGCACGCTGTAAACCGCCAAACCAATATCCAATGAGCATCCCCCAGTTTGTGACATGTGTTGACGTATCGAGCATTTTCGTGGAAAACATGTAGCATGTTGTTTTTGTCTGGGAAGTTGAGATTGGGAGACTTGCCGACTCGGTGGCGACCTTCGACGGTCGAGATTTTGCATCTTCAGAGGAAAGGTAGTCGTTGATTATTGTAACCCTTCGTTTGGTAGCCAGTGGCATGAAAGCACGATCAGTATGGCTTTCATATGGCTTAGTTTAGGCGCGTCCAAAAGTTAGGGTTTTGGCTTTGTTTAGGCGCGACCAAACTAGGGCCAAAGGTTGCCATGCGTTAGCTGGTAACCTTGGACGGCTAAGATCTGCATCTTAGATGAAAAAGTGGTCGTTGATTGTTGCAGACCTTCGTTTTGGTAGCCAGTGGCATGAAAGCATGATCAGTATGGCTTTAATATGGCCTAGTTTAGGAGCGCCAAAAGTTAGGGTTTTGGCTTTGTTTAGGCGCGACCAAACTAGGGCCAAAGGTTTCCATGCGTTAGCTGGTAACCTTGGACGGCTAAGATCTACATCTTAGATGAAAAAGTGGATGTTGATTGTTGCAGGCCTTCGTTTTGGTAGACGCATAGGGAAGGCCGACATGGTATGGCGCGGCAAGGTGGTTGGCATGCCATTTGCACATGTGGCGTGGCATGCCTTGGCGCGGTTTGGCGTGGCCAAAACTAGGGTTTTGGGCCAAAGGTTACCATGCGTTTTTTGGCGACCTTGGACGGCTAAGATATGCATCTAAGATAGAAGGGTAGCCGTTGATCATCGCACGCCTTCGTTTTGGTAGCCGCATAGGGAAGTCCGGCATGGTATGGCACGAAAAGGTGGTTGGCATGCCATTGGCGCGGTTTGGCGTGGCCAAAACTAGGGTTTTGGGCCAAAGGTTCCCATGCGTTGTTTGGCGACCTTGGACGGCTAAGATTTGCATCTAAGATGGAAGGGTGGCCATTGATCATCGCACGGCTTCGTTTTGGTAGCCGCATAGGGAAGGACGGCATGGTATGGCGCGCAAGGTGGTTGGCATGCCATTGGCACATGTGGCATGGCATGCCTTGGCGTGGCCAAAACTAGGTTTTGGGCCAAAGGTTACCAAGCATTTTTTGGCGACCTTGGACGGCTAAGATTTGCATCTAAGATGGAAAGGTGGCCGTTGATCATCGCATGCCTTCGTTTTGGTAGCCGTATACGGAAGGGCAACATGGTATGGCGCGGCAAGGTGGTTGGCATGCCATTGGCACATGTGGTGCGGCTGGCATGGTTGCATGCCTTGGCGCGGAGGTGCGGCTGGAATGGCATGCCATTGGCGCAGCGGTGCGGCTGGCATGGCTGGCATGCCATTGACATAGTGGTGCGGCTGGCATGGTTGGCATGCCATTGACACATGTGGTGCGGATGACATGGTTAGCATGCCTTGGCGCGGAGGTGCGGCTGGCATGGCATGCCATTGGCGCAGTGGTGCGGCTGGCATGGTTGGCATGCCTTTGCGCGGAGGTGCGTCTGGCATGGCATGCCATTGGCGCAGTGGTGCGGCCGGCATGGTTGGCATGCCTTGGCTTGGAGGTGCGGCGGGCATGGTTGGCATTCCTTGGCGCGGAGATGTGGCTGGCATGGTATGCCATTGGCACAGTGGTGCGGCTGGCATGGTTGGCATGCCTTGGCGCGGAGATGTGGCTGGCATGGTCTGCCATTGGCACAGTGGTGCGGCTGGCATGGTTGGCATGCCTTGGCGCGGTAGCATGAGAATTAAGGTTTGACATAGATGATGTCAGTCAGTGTTAAGGGTTCTGCCGTGGAACATGACCCATGTAAAAAAAAAGGTACCCCGGTAATTCTTACGTAGGCATGCTGATTGATTCAATAAATGTGCTAATGGTCATAGTGACGTTATGTCAGATGTATAATTTTACGATTTTGACCCTAAGATAAAAACCACCATCAACATTAAGTCCTCTGCTTAGCTCGGAACAGGAGCATTGTTGCGAGGTAAGCATAAGATGGTGACAGGCGAGGATAAAAATCGAAACGACAGGTCGTGAAAAGATGGTCAAGAAGACCCGGCTAACCTTTTTCGAGAGGTAAGGAGAGTTCGTGATTCTCGTGTTGGCGGCCTTGCATAGATTCTACTTGTGGTGTTGCTGGCTAGACCGTGAAGTGGTGAGATGTAGATTGTCGTCTTGGAATAGGAGTCGCAGGCGTTGGTCGTCTTGGAATGGGAGCTGAAGGCGTTGGTCGGCTTGGAATGGGAGCCACAGGCGTTGGTCAGCTTGGAATGGGAGCCGCAGGCGTTGGTAAGCTTGGAATGGGAGCCGCAGGCATTGGTCGGCTTAGAATGGGAGAAACTGGCTTCGGTCAGCGGAATGGTGGAAACTGTCTTCAGTACGCAGAATGGTGTAAACTGGTTTCAGAACTTCGGCTACCAAACGATGGTGATGACGCTGGAACTTCGGTTATCAAATGGTAATGATGGCGCCTGGCAACTTTGTCGAAATCAGGGTTTGGGATGTCGATACCCTAAATAGTGCTCCTTACTAAAACCGTTGTAGAATTCTCGTACGAACTCGGATTTTGACGGTTCACCCCTCCATCTGACCGGAAAAAAATTTCCTATTTTCTTTCGCTGGAATATTTAGGTTTTGAGCTCGTTTAGGAGGTGAAAACGGCCCGACAGTGAAACTCAGGAAGAATTCATGAGGGATGTTGCGGGCCCTGGGTAGCATAAGCGCGCTGAGTCATCTGTTCCCGTTCATGGAGCAACAAGGGAACTTTATTCTATGAAAAACTCTAGAAACTCCATCTGTAAGAAAAGAGGTATTGACCTTCTTCTGTTTTCTGTTGCTCGTTTGTATCCGCGCTTTCGTCTGCAGTGTCTCTCCAGTGGATTCCAAAATTTACCAAACTCCATTGCATTCTTTGGACGGATGGATGAAATATATGCTCGGAAACGATCATGTCAGGGTTAATCTTGGGGATTGTGGTTGCGGTGTTGGTCCATCCTCGGATTTAGGTTGTTCAGTGCCTGGACCTTCTGATCGTGATGATGATGTGTTGTGAATGCTTGTATGGTAGAAAACTTCTGGCGCCCCCATATGAAATAGGGAGAAGTTCCGTTTCCGATGTGCTGCTATCAAGTCTTCGAGGAATTTGTTCCAAGCGATATTCTTCGAACAATCTTCTGAATCTTAGACTATCATATGGAATGAGATGTGGTGAGAAGTCCCCAGTTATACTTCAGTTTGATCCGATGGCATGGATGAATATGTGAATGTATCTTTGTGGCGTGCTCTTGAAGTCTTCGGTGTACATGTACAGCTTCGTGTCGAGAAATTCCTGCGGCTCGTGAAACTTCGATAGTGATGATGTTGAAATCAGAAATAACCTGGTTGAGGGGAGTGAAAGCGTCTCATGCTGGTAGTACCCATGTGTATCCTATTTTCATTGCATCGCCTTGAATCCATGTCCACGTGATTTTATACAAGCTTATCGTACTCTTCTGGATGTGACGCTGGGATGCTCAGGATATCGCATGGACGAAATATTCTGGATAGCGAAGATGTAGGAATGAGAGAGTTATGTTGTTTATCTTGGCTCCCTCTGTTTCTTCAAGAAAATGTTTCAGCCGCGTCTCTGGAGTTATCTCATGAGCCTTCAAGCGAACAATGGTTAGGAGTCCCCATTTCCATCTATCAATCGTGCTTTCCAGAAGAGGTTGGGGTTTGGGAACGGCTTCTCTGGTTGGAAACAGATGCTTCCCTGATGCAGTGCGGTTGAGGGATGCATATATTCCTTGACGTTGCGCCTTGGGGAAATATATAATCTCACATAAATGTTTCATCATAGACTGCACGATTTTGCGGGACAAGTCCCCAGAAATCATGCATCTCCTGACAGGGAAAAGAGTTTTTGTGAACTCGGGGGGGTTGCTGATTTTTCTTTGCTTCGATTTTGAAGAAGTCGTTCCTGACCTTTTCGTGTAATGAAATTAGATTGTTGATTCCCTTCTACTGGGCGTTCAAGAGCAACGCTGGAAGGATGCAAGCTGCTGGCGCAGGGAAGATGCAAGCTGCTGTAAATATGCAATATATTAGCGCTGGAAAGGATGCAAGCTGCTGTAAAGATGCAAGATGTTAGCGATGGAAGGATGCAAGTTGTTGGCGCTGGAAAGATGCAAGTTGTTAGCGCTGGATCGGCTTGGAATGGGCGCAGGCTTGGATTTGGTATGGCGCGGACTGTCATCTAGGCATGGCGCGGACTGTCGGCTGGGAATGGCGCGGACTGTTGGCTTCGCACAACGCTGGCTTGGCGTGGCGTGGACTTGTTCTTGCGGGCCCAGTTGCCTCTTTTCATACGTATCTCAAATAGGAAATCATTTCATTATTCAAATTCCAAAAGTGTTATGCGTATGAAAGGGGTTGGCTCTCCTTTTTATCTCGTATCTTTGTTATCACGTCCTGGTGTTAGCGGTAGCGCGGTAGCAATAAAGTGGGCAAGCATATTCCAGCTATGTACTCCAGCGTTTCTTTTTCAATTTGTTTTCTTGTTTTCTTGTGCTGGTGCAAACCCTAGTCATAGGTATGCCTTCCATAAGTCTGTGGATATATTGTTCTTCTGAACTGGTGTAAACCCTATCCGTGGGTATGCCTTTCATAAATTTGTAGAAACACTTCGTCATAAACAATTCCTCTTCGAATAACACCGTAGTAACGTCGGCTACCTCATGAATAGTGACGGGTAATCATAATTATGCAAAGGAGGCACGTACGGTTAGGTGACTGTTTTTTTTTTTGAAAGGCAAACAAAGCGCTTGGTTTATGCTTTTGATTTTCTGGATTTTTGGGTTGATAGACAAGGATTACCCCTGAGGATTTTGGATTATTATTTGGAATGAACGGTTTTAGAATATTGATGTTTTATGGTTATGAAAATAAGTTGCATGAGTACCCCAGGGAAGTCATGGAATTGTGAATGTTTCGCGATAGTAGAAAGCATGAAACACGGGAAAAATATGGCTATCGGTTTTTTATCTCCCCTGTGAAGATTTGAAGTAGTAGACCATATATTTTTACTCGGTTTTTCGTATCTCCTGATGAGAAGGAATCTCCCGGCTGTAAGACCGAGTTTTGTGGGAAGCACCGTCGTGACTGTGGAAAGTCCCCACTCATCCCTTGTCGTGTCATGACTAGTAACCGTCCGTCTGTTAACTAAGTCGTCGATCCCTGGGCGGGTCGTTTGGATTCTACCATCCTGACGTTTGGGTCGAAATATGAGATCGAGGATTGAAAGTTGACATTGTAACCGAAAAATCAATCTCCCACCGTGGTCGCCAATTGTTTGAGGATGAAAACGATTTCTGCTAATTTTGGTAATTTCGGGTGTGTGGGTGAGAAACGAGTTTAAATCCTAAACAATGTACTACAAGGGAGTACTTTAGATTCGAGAGATCAATCTGTACAAATCCGGCCTAAAACAATAAATGGATGTTCCAGACTTGCTTCGGTCACAAATTGAAGTAGAAGGGTTGGTTTTGGGGAGGGAAGCGAAGAGAGTGTTGAGACCAGAATATTTGATTCTGGAAGAGTAGTTGTTTGACGACTTGTATCAGAAAGTGGGAAGCTAACAGATGGAAAGCTAGCAAATATTTTCTGAGTGTTGTATCCTCCTGGCCTGAACTTTTTGTTCGGTGGAAATAGGTAATGCCTATTTATACCAATCGAAGTGAAACGTACTCTGGTCTCATTAAAAAATGGAAAACAGGTGAGTAAATGGGAGCAGGTGGTAACCGGTAACGCCTGGAATTGATGTTCCATAAAAGAAAGCGTTTCACCATTACTCCCTGTATTTACTAACCGCCTCATCCTTATGACACTGTCTTATAACGGGCGTAGTGTACGCTGCACACTATAAACCTCCAAACCAATACCCAATGAGCATCCCCCAGCTTGTGACATGTGTTGATGTCTCGAGCGTTTTCGTGGAAAACATGTAGCATGTTGTTGTTGTCTGGCAAGTTGATCTTGGGAGACTATCCGACTAGGTGGTGACCTTCGACGGTCGAGATTTTGCATCTTACGAGGAAAGGTAGCCGTTGATTATTGTAACCCTTCGTTTGGTAGCCAGTGGCATGAAAGCGCTATCAGTATGGCTTTAATATGGCCTAGTTTAGGCGCTCAAAAAGTTAGGGTTTTGGCTTTGTTTAGGCGTGACCAAACTAGGGCCAAAGGTTGTCATGCGTTAGCTGGTAACCTTGGACAGCTAAGATATGCATCTTAGATGAAAAAGTGGTCGTTGATTGTTGTAGGCCTTCGTTTTGGTAGCATCATAGGGAAGGCCGGCATGGTATGGCGCGGCAAGGTGGTTGGCGTGCCATTGGCACATGTGGCATGGCATGCCTTGGCGCGGTTTGGCGTGGCCAAAACTAGGGTTTTGGGCCAAAGGTTACCATGCGTTGTTTGGCGACCTTGGACGGCTAAGATTTGCATCTAAGATGGAAGGGTGGCCGTTGATCATCGCACGCCTTCGTTTTGGTAGTCGCATAGGGAAGGCCGACATGGTATGGCGCGACAAGGTGGTTGGCATGCCATTGGCACATGTGGCATGGCATGCCTTGGCGCGGTTTGGCGTGGCCAAAACTAGGGTTTTGGTCCAAAGGTTACCATGCGTTGTTTGGAGACCTTGGGAGGCTAAGATTTGCATCTAAGATGGAAGGGTGGCCGTTGATCATCGCACAGCTTCGTTTTGGTAGCCGCATAGGGAAGGCCGGCATGGTATGGCGCGACAAGGTGGTTGGCATGTCATTGGCACATGTGGCATGGCATGCCTTGGCGCGGTTTGGCGTGGCCAAAACTAGGGTTTTGGGCCAAAGGTTACCATGCGTTGTTTGGCGAACTTGGACGGCTAAGATTTTCATCTAAGATGGAAGGGTGGTCATTGATCATCGCACGCCTTCGTTTTGGTAACCGCATAGGGAAGGCCGACATGGTATGGTGCGGCAAGGTGGTTGGTGATGTGATTTCAAACTGAGTTGTAGTTAAAAGTTCATTGAGACTTGTGAAAGCAACAGATTTTAGATTTAATTTTTAAGACTAAAAATATAGAAAACTAAAATAAAAGTGATTTGAAAATTATGGAGAAGACTGGGGCTATGGTATCCACTATTTACCAAAATCAAAGTGATTTACATTCTCTAATTATAATCATGCAAATCATGCATTCAATTTGATTCTTAATATTGCAATAGTTGATTTTTTTGAAATAACAATTGTAGATCGAAAGTATGGGACATCAAAACCCTAGGCCAGCATGCTCCATCAATTGAAATGACAATTGTTTAACAAAAACCATTTTATCAATTTATTTATCTAGGCAAATAATCATACAATAATTGCATAAATTAGAGATTAAAACTTTTCATTGGTGAATTAGCTTCCTCCTTCGCCCCAGAGGATGGGGTTTAGCTCATCATTAGGAAAACACGCTCAAAATTCATTTCTTATTGCTCAAAGCTGGTGTACAAATGATGAAATGGGAGAAACAATGATAATCTGGTTTGCAACAGTTATAAGTGTTACAAACTGGAAAAAACGATTCAGAGGATGTGTCACTGTTACTGTAGCTCTAAGACTGTCGTCAAGCAGTCGCAAATACTGTAGGAGACACGACTGCTTTTGTGGGTCAATGTTCTTCGTGTTCTTCAATGGCAGCAGCAGCAGCAGTTTCCTGAAACTCGATTATTTACGTCTCTGTAGAGTTATAAACTATCCCAATCCCTATTTTCCCTTTCTATGCCCCCGACAGCCTTTATATACTCAATAAACCAATAAATCTCGAGTTTAATTCACGTATCTTCTCACATAACTCGAGGATATTGTTTTCTTGATTTCCCGTATCTGCACCTGTAAATTACGAGCCTTCTTTATCTCAATCACACTCCAAGCTCTCTCAACATGTTGATTTTTGAGTTTCGGTCTCCAACTACTAAAAATACAACTAAGAATATTTTGTTTCCCTGTATAATGAAAACAATGCGTCACACTCCTTTCCTTTCGAGTATCTTCCCTGTGTTTGACGCATTCAATGCCGTTAGCAACCCTCTTGTGATACGGACAAAATCTCCGACCAAAACTCTTCAAATCCGGTCCATGCAGTTATGAAGAGAACTGACACAACTTTCCCGCCAAAAAAAATTCGTTTGAATGGTGAAGAAGAAGAGGCTCCCCCTATCCAGAGTAGGGGTTCCTTTAGCTCACTAGGCCAAATATGGGATTTGGTGACGGTTACAAATTCTATACCATGGCGGTTTTAGAAAAAAGCGTCATAGTTTATTGTTGGTCAGAAGTAGGTGACGGTACCCAGGGAACCGTCACTAATTGATGCTACCGTGACAGTTGATCTAAAAACTGTTTGTGATGCTTATAAACTGTAATGTATATTCTCTATATTGTAACGGCTCAGACAATAACCCGTCATAATATCTCAAATGTATATTGACGGTTGTTTACTAAAACGCCAACAAAAAAATCTACCGGCAAAAATATTTATTTTGTTACTTATTTATCGGCAGTAAATTAAAATCATATTTTGGAACGTGTGCGAAACGCATGTATAATAAATCCGGACCCTAAGATTATTGAGATCATCCTGGTGATTGCACATAAAAAGATTTGCTTGTACCCATAAAATTGAAACCCTAATTCTATCTTCTAGTTCTCCAGCGCTCAGGCTCTCTCCACTTCTTATCTCTTCCTCCCTCACTTTCTCTGCTAAAAGTATTAACATGTTCTTAGATTTACTCATGTATCTCGTATTCGTTCCTTTATTGAAGACTTAATTTGGTCAGCCATTTTTGGAGTATGATATTTGTTATCCCTTTTTATTGTTTTTATTTCAAGTGTTTGGTGTTCTTTATCTTTGAATGAACTTGATTTTTTTTCAGTGTTTGAACCTCCCATTAGGCTCAATAAATACCCATCATCCTGATCTATTCAATTAGCAGATAAACCGCGATTTTTTTTGCAAGCTTCAATTATCATCAATGTTGGTTTTATCAGTGCCCTCATTGATGCGTCAAGGCCCTAGGAGCAAAATCTAATTAGTTGCAGTCTTCCTCCCTTTAGATTTGAAACAAGCAATGGGAAAGCAGGCCTCTCCATCCCAATTCTGATCCAGAAACTTTAGAATTGATAGACGAGGAACAAGGTTATCCACTTTACGTTATTCAAATAAATTTTATTTTTGTCGGACTCTTATTTTGCTATATGAAATGAACTGATCTATAGACAGTTTTATTACTTTTCAATCGAAGATCTCCGCAACAGTGGACAACAATGGCCACAAAAGAATTGTTGATCCTGAAGAGGGTAAAGTATCTTTATAGAATTCACCTATGCATGCACAGCTAGAGTGGATGTTTCCAACTAGCTTATATACTCATTGATGAACTTAGTTACTGTTAAGCTATTTTCTTCGATATATTTTACGAACTTAGTTGATTGATTAGATATACAGATTTGAAGCTACGAGCTTGGTATTGACGTCTACCCCACATAGCATTAAACTTGGTATTAGTTTATACTTACTAATTGGAACATTGTATTGTTTTTTCAATTTGTTATGTACTGAATCACCAACACTATTATGGCTGAATAAGTTGGTTGATTCCTTTTTTAGGTACCTAAAAAACATCTATATGTTGACAGCCAAAGTCCCAACGGCCAACGCACAAGGCATTAACTGTAAATTGGAGCAATATGATGATGCTCGGTACTTTCTGGGTGCTTTCTGGGTGAGTATTAGCTAGATTTTGAGTTTATATTTTTCAAATTGTTTTATCTTTATAAAATTCAAAGTAAGACTGAGTAAATTATATTCTTATTACTGCGAGTGAATTTGATGGATGTTAATTTGCAATTAGATTCAACCTGTGGAAGGCCGAGGGACAATATAGATGAAATCTTGTTGAGGTTGGTAAAGGTTAAATATATATGGTTCTTTTATATGGTTCCCTAAACTCTTACTTGTTTTCATTTTAATAATTTATACACAGTCCCGTAAAGCTACGACAGACGCGAAAAGGCTGTCTTGGTAGTCACCACCAGTAAGTGAATTAACTCAAAAATTCGTTAAGATAAACATTTTTAACATACATAAAATTGTTGAATGCATACAACATGTCCCAAAATAACCTGGTGGTTAGGAATGTGGATTTTATGTCATGAGATTATTGAAAAACAACAAAATTGAGTATCAGGTAAGTTTATATGTTAGAATAAATATTATAGTTACGAGTATTATGTTGTTGGTTTTTTATGACACACTATATCATTGATCATTGATTCAGAAATTTCGGAAACATACATATGACGACGATGATATCATGGAGGTGAAGAGGGAATGGATCAGCTACTTTGTGAAAAAAGATGATATATAGTTAATTCGTCGAAAACGGAAGAAAGGCTGTCGGAAGATAGGAATTTCAAACTATTGTACTAGTGTATTAGTAATAGGATAGGTTAGTTATGTACAATTTATATTTTTTTGTATTTTTTTTCTTTCGAAGGAATATTTTAATATTCAATAAATTTTGTAATTTTTTATTTTAGGTTATTTGTAAATTTTGAACTATTAGCATGATTTCAATTTAATTCAACTTGATTCATATCTCATTAGATAACCTACAAATTTAAATATTAGACACTTATAAAACCCACAAACTATGACAGTTATGGAAGCAAAACATCACCTAAGTAACAGATGCCATGACAGCTTTGTATAGAACAGTCACTGTAGTAATGTTAAAGTGACAGTTTGTAAAGAAAAATGTCAGGGAAATAGTTAGAAATATTATTTATGCCGATGCTTTTCAACATTATAATGACGGTTTGTCGGGAAAGCAGTCACCATAACATCGTTAAGCTGATGTTTTTAATAAGAAATTGTCGTGGATGACTATTACAATGATGGTTTAAGATACTTCACGACAGTTTTGAAGGTTAATTGGTGACGATTATGTGACGGTTCAGAAGCGTCGGTATAAGATAACCCCTACAGTGACACTGCCTTTGGTGACACTTTCAAATTTCACCTGAACTGTCATGAAACTGATACGGTGACAGTTTTGAAATGTCACCTACGTTGATTTTTCTACTAGTGGCTGCTGACTTAGGGGGTGTCCTGGGATGCCCCTTAGTAACTGGGTGCCCCTTATCCATTATGAGAGTCGCATAGCAAATATCCTCCGGGGGTGTTCCGCATAATTTTTCGAGCGGATTTTTCCAAAAATGTTTATTGGCCAAAAATACCTACACACACATAAAACACCATAATTAGTACAAAAATCGAGCACTAACAATAGAGACACTGAGGACAATTCAGACACAAAAATGTGTCTATCAAATACCCCCAAACTTATTATTTGCTAGTGCTCCAGCAAATCTAATATAAATAAAAGCCTAACTCACTAGGTGGCCCTAGTGACCGAGATATAGTCTCAGGAGAGTTTACCAGAGGTGTACCCACAAAACCATGACTTCTAATTGGTCACAAGTATCCAAAGAGCTATGAGGACATACAGATACTCAACCTATCTCCAAATAACTAGAATGCCAGAGAAATTAAAGGTGCCAGCTCTAAAGCTGAACAAAGAATAGGGGAGACACATCCGCAACACTGCTAGATAAAGAGATATCCGCTACACAGCTAGATAAACATTGTAAGATGCGTCCGCTTTACAGCTGGATAAGATTAGGAGAGAGATAAAAATGAGAGGGACATCTGCTACACAGCTGGACTAATTACGTGTGATGAGTTGAACCAGTGCTAGAAAGATCTTGTGTCAGATGGAAAGCGGACTAACAAAGCAACCAATATGCATTTCTTCTCGACTCTCTCATAGTGCTCAGTAGAAACAACGTCTTCTTCGGTCTTCAATTGTTGATGATAAACTCTCGAACTTCGTAGAAACTTGACAATTAATTCTTCTCTTCGTTTTTTTTTTTTTTTTTTTTATTTTTTTGAAAAACAAAGATAACAATTTACATGGCCATTAGAGAAGGACTTTAGAACTTGGATCTTCACAACTTGTAATGTCTTGGTATCATGAACTTCAACAACGTATATCGTTTGATTTTCTTTGTTCTTGGAACTCAATCTTCAACTTTGATTATTCTTTTCTATTGTTGCATCTAAACCTTAAACGTCTTCAACTTTCTTCATAGATTTTTGTCGTTCCGCTTGTTGATGATGATAAGTTTCTACTGAGAGAGAGTCGTAATCCAGTAACTAAGACTACATTGTGAGGTTGCTTCGTATTTCTGGCATTTCCTTCTGACCTACTTGCCTTTCCATCATGGATGGTTAGGTCCATCATGGTTACCATCTAAAAGGAACAAGTTCTCTCTTGAATGTCAAAGATCTCAATGTCTTTTTCTTTAATGTTTCAGAAGAATGTTATCCCTAGCAATTCCAATTTCCATCTTTTCGGTGAGAAACCGTATGTAAACTTAGATAACAGGATACTATGTGACGCTAGAAGTTTCAAAAATGCAACTAAAAAGTTCTTCCCCACCCCTAAACTTAAATCTAACATTGTCCTCAATGTTTCTAATGAAATAGCAATACCAAAAGTAAAATAACACGAGGAGAAGTTGGAAATATAGTACCTGGGTGAAGAGAGAAATCAAAAACTAATATACAACATACAATCGCCTCGATGGTCAATCAAGGGTAAACAGGGTCTGATAGACGCATTTATGTGTCTAATATAGCTCATTTGTATATATTGTTAGTACTCGATATTGTACTTATTCGGTTATTTTATGTATTTGTAGGTGTTTTTGGAAGAATAAGGCTTTGTGGCGAAATTGGCTAAAAATGCGGCATTTGAACCTCCGTTGATAACTACCAGAAGCACCCCAGAAATATGTTGGAGACACCCAGAAATACCCCGGAGGAACCCCGAAAAAGTGCGGAAAATGCCCCAGAGGACACTTGCTATACGGACCCTTGATTTTGGATAAGGGGTAACCTAATTACTAAGGGGTGACCCATTTCCAGGCATCTGCTAAAGGGAGACCGGAACTGGATAGGGGGAGGTCATCTTCAAAGTTTCAAAACTGGATTTTGGCGGGAAAAGAACTCTGCAGAAGAACAGTTTTAGGGGTTCGAATTTGAGCGAGTTTTAAGGAGATTCAACATCGGATTTTCACTGGGATGGACTTCCTAGACTATAAAAACATCAGTATAAGCAATTTAACCCAACCAATTGGGCTGGATAAGCCGGAAGAAGAAATCAAAGCTCAAACAGGTCACATACGCTGCTGTTCAAGTTTCAAAGATTTGTGAGAGATATTTGGGAGAGTTTGACGCTGGAAATTAATGTATTTAGTCTTGTTCACGTCTTAAGAAGAGTTTGGTACCTATTTAATAGCTAACAGAGCGTGAAAAAGAAAAATAGAACGGATTATCGTTCCAACTGGCAGATAATAGAAATCAGAGATTTGATCGAATTTAAGGGACTCTGTTGAGATATAAATAGGTGGTTTTCGAGTCTTAGAGAGGTTAGAAAAGTTTAGAGACAAATAGGAGAGAGTTCAGAGCCGAAACGAGGAAGATACCATTGATTGTTGTTGCTGCTGCTGCTGTTCAAGGAGGAAGAAGAAGAGGAAGAACAGACCTGCTAAGGCAGTCGTTCTTCATCAGTCTTAAAACCAGAACACGATGTGTCGCTGTTTACCGCACACGGCTTGTATCGTTCTTTCCAGCAGCTTACACCCTGTGTCGCTATTTACAGCACTTTAGTTCTATCGTTTCTTCTCAGCACTTACACCATTTGTAACAGTGACGCTGTAACACTTCTACAGCGTTGCTAATTCCTATTTCATCATATAATCATCAATAAAAACACCTATTTTAGCCATGAATTTATCTTGTGAGTGTGTTTTTGGGATGAGGAGCTAAACCCATTAGCCGAGACGACGGATGAAGCCATTGGCACAAAATTTATTGGTATAATTCTAATTTTTACATTTATTTGCAATATTATTATTTGATTATTTGCACGAATTAAAATTGAATTAATAGTTTTTATTGAGTAATTGTGAATTGACTTGATGAAGCATGCTGGGTTTTAGTAACTTTTGATGTTTTATACTCTTTAATTACAATTATTACTTCAAAAACTTATTTGAGGCAAATATTAGAATTGATTTTAAAGATAAAATTGCATAAGAACTATTTAGAGTTTACTATTAAAATGGTCATTGGTGGAATCCTAGTCTTGGTGTTTTTCTCTATAACTTTGAACAACTCTTTTTATTTGCATGTTTAAATTTAAATCTAAAAACTGTTTTCTTCACAAGTCTGATACGAATCCGTTTTACCACTTCAACTACAATCACTATTTGAAATCCATCAAATTTTTGGCGCCGCTGCCGGGGACCTGTGTTTAGTTAGCATTTTTTTTAGATTTTTTTTATTTTTTTTATTTTTGTTCTTCTTTACGTTTTTTTGGTTTTTTTTTTTTGTTTCCTTGCAGATTTTTGAAGATTGGAGCGAAAGACAATTTTGCCAAAGCTTGTGGTTATTTACTTAAAGTTTGGGAGCGAAAACCAAAGCTAAAGGAGCGAAAGAAGAAGATTTTCTTTATTTTGTAAAAGAGAGAAAAAAAAGAGAGACATTTTTATTTTTGTAATTTTTATTGTTTTTTTTTTTTGGACTTTGGACATTAATTTTTAGACATTTTTATTTTTAAACCCTACGGAAGGGCATCCTTAAATATAAACTGTGTGCAGGGAAGGACGACGATTACGATATCGTCTCGGCCCCTCGGGTTCGCACACGGCATAGGAGTCGTGGCCCGAGTCGACTTCAGCGGTTCTTCGCCCGTCTGGTACGGGAGGTAAAATTCTAAACACCCGCGAATCTCCTGCAAGCGGGTTACTGGACTCCTTAAGGTGAATATATGCTGAGGACTTGAATATGTACTGTTTTTAAATTCCTAGTAAAGGGCAAGGACTGGACCATATAAGATAAGGGTTCAGATTTCATCACCGCTCCCTTCTTGCCCGCCTTAGGAAAACGAAACCTAAAGCGAACCTAAGCCTAAAATCTGATTAGAAAGAGACCTATAGGGTATCGAGCTTAACAGGACAATCATTCGAAAAATATTGGTTACTCTTTTAAGCCCACCTCAAAGTTCTTGACGGTTTATGTGAGTTGAATGCGTGACTGCGCCGCATTGGATCGGTGAGGTTTTGGGTATCAAAGCTCCATTGAGCTTCCCTCGCCTCGATTCAACTTACATTGGCTCGGATTGATTCCAGAGGGGTGTGCTCAAATTGTAACGAATTCCCTTTCGAAGGATTAGAAGCTGGTCTAGAAAAAATCTAAGTGGATCCATCATGCTTGTTGTTTGCTAGAAATCTTTAGGTTTGCTGTGGTAAAGTCGAGTCAGCCTGCTGTGTGATTGCTAGAACCTTCCTGTTAGGATTTTTTTATTTCTTTTTGATTTCTTTTTAGTGTATGCCCGATTTTGTTAGGGCTTGGAAAAGAGATACTCTAGGTCGATTGATTAGCGAAAAACCTAGTAGTTCTTCTGATTTAAGCAGGGAGCTCGAAGATTCTTCTTTTGAGAGCCCTGTTTTTGGAAATTTCTATTTTGAGAATCTGTCTCTTTGTGAGGATAGTACCCCTAGTACTTCTGTTGTGCCAGCGATGGCAACTTTGAAAGATTACATGTTCCCAACTAGGACCAACCGAGCTTCATGCATTAAATTGCCAGCCACTACGGCTAATTTTGAGATAAAACCTAGTATTCTTCAGATGATCCCTATATTCTTAGGAAAAGATGATGAGAACCCTTATTTTCATATTAGGGACTTTGAGGAAATATGTGGGACAATTAGGATAAAGGACCTTACCGATGAAGTCTTGAAACTTAAGATGTTTCCCTTTTCTTTGAGAGACAAAGCCAAGACCTGGCTGAACAACTGATAGACACATTTATGTGTCTATTTTCATCTCTTTTGTGTATTCTGTTAGTACCCATTTGTTCTTATTACGGTGTTTTTATGTTTGTTTAGGTGTTTTTGGAGAAAATACCCTTCTGTGGAAAGAGTTGCTCAAAAAGTGATGATTTACACCCCGGAGAAATGTACCGAAGGCACCCCAGAAATGCACCGGAAGCGTCCCAGAAATGTTCCGGAGGAACCCAGAAAATTACTATTTCCACCCCAAAATTACTATTTCCACCCCAATTGCTAAAGGGGCACCCGTACAGGATTAGGGGGAGGACATTTTCTTCTCAAAATTCAAATTCTGTTTTTGGCGGGAAAGTTTCTTCACACTCTGGTAGATTTTCCAATCAATTTTTGAAGGTGTTATACAGAGATTAAATGGCTGAAACTTTGTGGAAAGTTGTGATATGTCATAACATAGTTGTCATGGGTGTTTTGATCGATCAAATTTGGCTGGAAAACGTGTTTTAATCCACGAGTTGAAAACAAGGTGAAACACGCGTCAACGGGATTTGGAGAAGATTTTTTTAGCGTGTACTGAACGTGCTTAGCTGACTCAATCAATTATATGGAGCGTGAAGAAGGTTTATAAGGAAATAAATACAGCTGCATGCGTGTGGAAGATCAAAAAATGAAAATTTTGGCCGTGGAGAATATTTTTAATAAATGAAGATTATTTGGGAGATATGGACGGATTAAATGAGAATTATGAGTATAAATAGATGTATATTGGTACAAGGGAGGGCTGTCGAGAGTTGGGAGAAGATAGGAGAGCCACAGACGCAGAAATCAAGAGTTGATCAAACTCTGTTTCTGCTGCTGCTGCTGATGAAGAACACCAAGAACGCGAAGAACGGACTAGCGTCAGCAGTCGTTTATCAACAGTGAAAGAGACTCACAGGCGTGGGTCGTAGAGTTTCAGCGACAACAGCACTTCAGCTTTGTCGTTTATCTTGGACGCCTTCTGTGGGTCGCAGAATCCTGTTTTAGAACATTTACTTATCTTTCTCTTTATTGTAAACATCAATTGAGCTTAATAAAATATTTTGAGAGGTTTTCCAACATGATGAGTTAATTCCCTCGTAACCAAGGCAATGGAGGAAGCTATTCACGCAACATAAATGGGTAACTATTTCATTTAATTATATAATTCACCTAATCGCTGCTTTTGCAGAGTTTTAAATTGTTTGAATGATTGTCTTAATTATTTGTTATTCAGTTTGATAGGTTATGCTTGGTTTAATCTCTTGATAATCTATGCTTAAGGTTTACAAATAATGTTTGAGAATTTGTATGATTGATAGTGAATTAAAGATAAAAGAGGACTTAAGAATTGAATAGAGTTTTGAAATATTTATCATTCAATCTTGCGTAGTAGTGGAATCTAGTGTCTTGGTTACCTCTCGCCCAAAATTGTTAATATTTTGTATATATATTTTTATAAGTCTAAAAAAATCCTTTACCTTCACAAGTCTTAGAGTTCGAACCTTTATTACTACAACCCACGAAAAATCTTTAAATCAACAACCTACCGTCTGAATCCATAGAAACATGGCAGGAACTTATCGCTGCCTTCTATATGAAATTCTACCCTAAGCATAAAACTGCAGCTGTTAGGCAGAAAATTAGTGCTAGTGTGCAACAAGAGGGAGAGTCTCTTTATAGGTTTTTAGAGCGATTCAATGATCTCCTATCTCAGTGTCCTCACCATGGATTTGATAATATGAAACTTGTACAGATTATTTATGATGGTTTAGACTATTCGACCAAATCCATGGTTGAGTCTATGTGCGCTGGTGAGTTCACTAGTAAAAATGCTGATGATGCTTTTACCTTCTTAGGAGCTATCGCTGAAAAATCCCAACAGTGTGAATCTTTTGTTGAACCCCCTAAAAGACTCTTGGTCAATAGAAGTAGCACCAATATGGTAGATACGAGTTTTGCGTCAGATGCTAAGTTTGCTGCTTTGTCCAGAAGGTTAGAAGCTTTGGAAATGGGCCAGTCTAAAAATAGGTCCCTTGTTGAACCTAATAGAGCCTCTCAAGTCTCTAGTTGTGGAATAGATCCCGATAATTCATTTTGGGAAGGTCAGGTTAGTGAAGATCAAGCCCATGTTGTCTATAACAATGATAGGTTTGAGAACCGTCAGAAGTTTGACCCATACTCAGAAACCTACAACCCTGGTTGGAGAAACCATCCTAATTTCTCTTGGTCTAAGGGCCAGAATCAAGGCCAGTCTAGTAATTCTCAGCCTCCCCCAGGTTTTGGTTATACTAAGAACTCTTCAGGTCAGACCCAGAACCCATCTGAGAATAGAATAGCTAGCTTAGAGGAAACCCTTAGTATATTAAGGAAGAGCCAGGAGATGCTATCACAAATCCAGGAAATTTTAGTAAAAAGCCAGGGTAATTTTCAAGAGGAAACCAAACAGAATTTTAAGAATAGTGCCCAGTCTTTTGCTAAATTAGAGCTTCAAGTCGGCCAAATAGCTAAGTTTATCAATGAGAGAGAAGAAGGAAGGTTCCCTAGTCGTACTGATCCCAACCCAAAAGGAGAGAAATCGTACAATCATGTGAATGCTGTCACAACCCTTAGGAGTGGAAAGAAAGTTGACAACAAGGTTGCCATGCCTGATAGTGAACATGTTGTAGTTCACCCTGCTGAGCCAGAAAATGAGGAGACTGATAGAGTCTCCAAAGAGACCAATGAGGGTCCTGTTAAGCCCGGCTTTTTTCCCAGAGCCCCGTTTCCCCAGCTGCTAGTTCCGACTAAGAGGGAGTCCAACTTTAATGATATATTGGAGGTTTTTAAGCAGGTTAATATCAACCTTCCATTATTAGATGCAATTAGGTAGATTCCCTCTTATGCCAAGTTCCTTAAGGACTTGTGTACGCGAAAGCGTAAGCTCAGTCTCCAGAAGAAAGCTTTCATAGCTATTCATGTGAGTTCTATTATTCAGAATACCACTACTCCTAAGTATAAAGACCCAGGGTCCCCTACCATTGCTTGTACAATAGGTAAGTACCGTGTTGAGAAAGCTTTGCTTGACTTAGGAGCCAGTGTGAATTTACTTCCATATCATGTGTACCTTAAGCTAGGACTTGGTGATATGAAACCTACCCAGATGACACTTCAGTTAGCTGATAGGTCCGTTAAAATTCCTCTTGGTGTGATCGAGGATGTTCTCATAGAGGTTGACAAGTTTATTTATCCAGTGGATTTTGTTATCCTAGATACCCAACCTGTCCCTGACCCAGAGAACCAAATACCAGTGATTTTAGGTCGCCCATTTTCAGCTACATCCAATGCGATCATTACTGTCGAAATGGTATTATGAATTTGTCTTTTGGTAATATGACTATTGAGCTGAACATTTTTAATATTAGTAAGCTACCCTCTGAACTAGATGACTCAAATATAGAAGAGGTGAACATGATAGGAACATTAGTCGAGGAGTCATTACCAAACACTTTGTTAGAAGATCCATTAGAAAAATGCCTAGCTCACTTTGGGATTGATTTTGATGATGATAATGTAATTAATGAGGTGAATGCTTTGTTAGATTCAACCCCTTTGTTAGATACTAGTAATGGATGGAAACCTAAGTTCGAACCACCACCAGTTTCTAAGTATACCCTAGTTCCTTCTTTAGAAGAGTCTCCTAAGTTGGACCTAAAACAATTGCCAGATACCCTGAAGTATATGGTTTTAGGCCCGTCTGAGACTTTACCTGTGATTGTTTCTTCCGACTTGGATATAGATCAGGAAAGTAGGCTAGTAACCGTCCTTCAAAACAACAAGGAAGCTTTATGGTGGACCATAGCAGACATTAAGGGTATAAGTCCTACTGTTTGTATGCATCAGATCTATTTAGAGGAAGACACCAAACCTTCTAGGGAGATGCAACGTCGACTAAACCCTAATATGAAAGAAGTAGTTCGAACTGAGGTTCTTAAGCTATTAGATGCAGGCATCATCTACCCTATTTCAGACAGTAAGTGGGTCAGCCCCGTTCAGGTTGTTCCCAAGAAATCTGGTATTACTGTAGTCCAGAATAATAACAACGAGTTAATCCCGACCCGAATGACCACGGGTTGGCGTGTTTGTATTGACTATAGGAAATTGAACAAGGTCACTAGGAAGGACCACTTTCCCCTTCCCTTCATCGACCAGATGCTAGAGAGATTAGCTGGACATA
Organism: Papaver somniferum; assembly: GCF_003573695.1. NCBI lineage: Eukaryota > Viridiplantae > Streptophyta > Magnoliopsida > Ranunculales > Papaveraceae > Papaver > Papaver somniferum. The sequence goes on from NW_020628818.1 coordinate 18,231,713, forward strand.
GTCACTACTGCTTTTTAGATGGCTACTCTGGATATAATCAGATCGTTATTGCCCCAGAAGACCAGGAGAAAACCACTTTTACCTGTCCCTTTGGTACCTTTGCGTATAGACGCATGCCTTTCGGGCTATGTAATGCCCCTGCGACTTTTCAGCGTTGCATGATGAGCATATTTTCTGACATGGTAGAACGGTTCTTAGAGGTCTTTATGGATGATTTTTCAGTGTTTGGTTCGTCTTTCGATGAGTGCTTGCATCATTTGTCATTAGTTTTGACTAGGTGTAAGGAAAATAATTTAGTGCTTAATTGGGAGAAATGTCACTTTATGGTTCGTTCAGGAATTGTTCTAGGGCATATTGTATCTTCAAAGGGTATAGAGGTGGATAGAGCCAAAGTTACCTTATTAAAACTTTACCGGTCCCAAAAACCGTAAGAGATATTAGGTCATTCTTAGGACATGCTGGTTTTTATCGTCGTTTCATTAAGGATTTTAGCTTGATGTCTAGACCTCTTTGCAATTTGCTTGCAAAAGATGTTAAGTTTGTTTTGATGATGCTTGTTTAGAGGCTTTTGAGAAGCTTAAGTCATTACTCACTACCGCCCCCATAGTCCAGGCACCCAACTGGAACCTACCCTTTGAGATCATGTGTGATGCTTCAGATTATGCTATTGGTGTTGTGCTAGGTCAGCGAGAAAATAAGTTACTTCATGTGATTTACTATGCTAGCAAAACTCTGAATGATGCCCAGTTGAACTATACCACTACCGAGAAGGAACTATTAGCCATTGTGTTTGCCTTAGACAAGTTTAGACCCTATCTCTTAGGTTCTAAGATCATCATATATACTGATCATGCTGCTTTAAAATATCTTTTGTCTAAGAAGGATACTAAACCTAGATTGATTAGGTGGATTCTGTTGTTGCAAGAGTTTTCTCCAGACATTAGAGACAAAAAGGGTGCCGAAAATGTTGTAGCAGATCACTTGTCTAGGCTAGTTTTAGTTCCCCAGATGATTCCCTTCCTATAAGGGATAGCTTTCCTGATGAACAATTGTTCTTTGTTACCCAATTACCTTGGTATGCGAATATAGTGAACTATCTTGTTACTGGTCGAATGCCCCAACATTGGGGTAAACAAGATCGTTCTAGATTTTTAGCTGAGGTTAAGCACTTCTTTTGGGATGATCCTTATTTGTTTAAGTATTGTCCAGACCAGATTATTAGGAGATGTATACCTGAGAGTGACCAGTCCAGTATTATTTCCTTTTGTCATGATCATGCTTGTGGGGGTCACTTTAGTGCTAAGAAAACTGCTGCTAAGATATTGCAGTGTGGATTCTATTGGCCTTCGTTGTTTAAAGACTCCCACAGTTACTGCGTTACTTGTGAACGATGCCAGAAATTAGGAACCATTTCCCGTAGGAACATGATGCCCTTGAACCCTATTTTAATTGTTGAGGTCTTTGATGTGTGGGGTATTGACTTTATGGGTCCGTTTCCTAATTCTTTTGGTAACCTATACATCCTTGTCGCCGTAGACTATGTCTCTAAGTGGATTGAGGCGGTTGCGTGTAAAACCAATGACCATAGGGTTGTGATTGAGTTCTTGAAAAATAATATACTTACACGTTTTGGTACACCGCGAGCTATAATTAGTGATGGAGGGTCGCACTTTTGTAATGGGACTTTTAGGCTTCTGATGAAGAAATATGGTATTACACATAAGGTAGCTACCCCGTATCATCCACAGACTAGTGGTCAGGTAGAGGTTTCCAATAGGGAGATAAAACGTATATTAGAGAAAACAGTTAATCCTAATCGGAAAGACTGGTCGTCTAGGCTTACTGATGCCTTATGGGCTTACCGTACTGCGTTTAAGACCCCATTGGAATGTCGCCTTATCGGCTTGTTTATGGCAAGGCATGTCACTTACCTGTTGAGTTAGAACACAGAGCTTATTGGGCTGTTAAGCAGCTAAATTTTTCACTTGACAAGGCAGGAGCCCATAGGAAACTCCAGCTCAATGAGTTGGACGAGATTCGTATAGATGCTTACGATAGTGCAAGGAGTATAAGAACAAAATGAAACTTGTGCATGATAGAAACATATTACGGAAGTCATTTTCTCCAGGTCAAAAAGTTCTTCTGTATGACACTCGTTTGCATCTATTCCCCGGGAAACTGCGCTCTCGGTGGACCGGTCCTTTTGTGGTCCGTACTGTTTTTCCTCATGGAGCTGTTGAGATCGAGACACTGGATGGTAGTAGTTCTTCGAAGGTTAACGGTCAGCGATTGAAGCCCTTTTTAGAGCCTTTTCCTACAGGTGATGTTGAGGAGGTCCCTCTGGAGGACCCTGTTTACCCTTGATTGACCATCGAGGCGATTTGTATGTTGTATAATTTTTGTATTCAGTTTTTGGTTTCACTTCACTCAGGTACTATCTTTCCGAACTCTCTCTTTACTATTTCCTCATGTTACTTATATTTTTGGTACTGTTCTTTCATGCGAAACATTGAGGACAATGTTAGATTTAAGTTTGGGGGTATGGGAGAAACTTTTGTGTTGCACTTTTGAAACTTCTAGCGTCACATGGTATCCGGTTAGCTAAGTTTACATACTGTTTCTCACCGAAAAGATAGAAATTGGAATGCTAAGATAACAACTTATTGAGACATTAGAGAAAAAGACATTGAGATCCTTGAAATTCAGGAGAGAACTTGTTCTTTTTAGAGGGTAACCGTGATGGACCTAACCATACATGATGGAAAGGCAAGTAGGTCAGGAAATGCCAGAAAGACAAAGCAACCTCACAATGTAGTCTTAGTTACTGGATTGCGACTCTCTCTCAGTAGAAACTTATCATCATCAACAAGCGGAGCGACATCAAAATCTATGAAGAAAGTGAAGACGTTTTAAGGTTTAGAAGCAACAATAGAAAGAATAATTCAAAAATCAAAGTTGAAGACTTAGTTAAAGACAAGAGCAAATGATATAAGTTGTTAGAATCCATGATACCAAGACATCACAAGTTGCGAAGATCCAAGTTTTGAAAGTCCTTCTCTCATGGCCATGTAAATTTTTGTCTTGTAATTTTTTCTATTAAAAAAAAAAAAAAAAAGAAAAAAAAAATATGAAACATCATTACGTTATTTTTGTTCAATAAGGCCATAGGGAAGAAGAAATTTATAAGTCAAGAAAGAAATCGAAGAGAAGAGTTAATTGTCAAGGTTCTATGAGGTTCGATATTTTATCATCAACAGTTGAAGACCGAAGAAGACGTTGTTCCTACTGAGCACTATGAGAGAGTCGAAGAAAGATACATTTGGTTGCTTTGTTAGTCCGCTTTCAATCTGGCACAAGATCTTTCTAGCACTTTAACTCATCACATGTAATTAGTCCAGATGTATAGCAGATGTCCCTCTCATTTTTATCTCTCTCCTAATCTTATCCAGCTGTAAAGCAGCGGACGCATCTTACAATGTTTATCTAGCTGTATAGTGGATATCTCTTTATCTAGCAGTCATGCAGATGTGTCTCCCCTTTTCTTCAGTCATCTTTAGAGCTGACACCTTTAATTTCTTTGGCATTGTACTTACTTGGAGATAGGTTGAGAATATGTATGTCCTCATAGATATTTGGATACTTGTGACCAATTAGGAGTACAGGTTTTGTGGGTATATCTCTGGTAAGCCCTCCCGAGACTATAACTCGGCCACTAGGGCCACCTAGGGGTTTAAAGGCTTATTGCATACGCTAAATGCAATCGACGATGCCTGCGACAGTGAGTTAGGATTTTATTTTGTAGTTTTGATTTGCTCGGGACTAGCAAATAATAAGTTTGGGGGTATTTGATAGACGCATTTATGTGTCTAATTTAGCTCATTTGTATATATTGTTAGTACTCGATATTGTACTTATTCGGTTATTTTATGTATTTGTAGGTGTTTTTGGAAGAATAAGGCTTTGTGGCGAAATTGGCTAAAAATGCGGCATTTGAACCTCCGTTGATAACTACCAGAAGCACCCCAGAAATATGTTGGAGACACCCAGAAATACCCCGGAGGAACCCCGAAAAAGTGCGGAAAATGCCCCAGAGGACACTTGCTATACGGACCCTTGATTTTGGATAAGGGGTAACCTAATTACTAAGGGGTGACCCATTTCCAGGCATCTGCTAATGGGAGACCGGAACTGGATAGGGGGAGGTCATCTTCAAAGTTTCAAAACTGGATTTTGGCGGGAAAAGAACTCTGCAGAAGAACAGTTTTAGGGGTTCGAATTTGAGCGAGTTTTAAGGAGATTCAACATCGGATTTTCACTGGGCTGGACTTCCTAGACTATAAAAAGATCGGTATAAGCAATTTAACCCAACCAATTGGGCTGGATAAGCCGGAAGAAGAGATCAAAGCTCAAACAGGTCACGTACGCTGCTGTTCAAGTTTCAAAGATTTGTGAGAGATATTTGGGAGAGTTTGACGCTGGAAATTAATGTATTTAGTCTTGTTCACGTCTTAAGAAGAGTTTGGTACCTATTTAATAGCTAACAGAGCGTGAAAAAGCAAAAGAGAACGGATTATCGTTCCAACTGGCAGATAATAGAAATCAGAGATTTGATCGAATTTAAGGGACTCTGTTGAGATATAAATAGGTGGTTTTCGAGTCTTAGAGGGGTTAGAAAAGTTTAGAGACAAATAGGAGAGAGTTCAGAGCTGAAACGAGGAAGATACCATTGATTGTTGCTGCTGCTGCTGCTGTTCAAGGAGGAAGAAGAAGAGGAAGAACAGACCTGCTAAGGCAGTCGTTCTTTATCAGTCTTAAAACCAGAACACGCTGTGTCGCTGTTTACCGCACACGGCTTGTATCGTTCTTTCCAGCAGCTTACACCCTGTGTCTCTATTTACAGCACTTTAGTTCTATCGTTTCTTCTCAGCACTTACACCATTTGTAACAGTGACGCTGTAACACTTCTACAGCGTTTCTAATTCCTATTTCATCATATAATCATCAATAAAAACACCTATTTTAGCCATGAATTTATCTTGTGAGTGTGTTTTTGGGATGAGGAGCTAAACCCATTAGCCGAGACGACTGAGGAAGCCATTGGCACAAAATTTATTGGTATAATTCTAATTTTTACATTTATTTGCAATATTATTATTTGATTATTTGCACGAATTAAAATTGAATTAATAGTTTTTATTGAGTAATTGTGAATTGACTTGATGAAGCATGCTGGGTTTTAGTAACTTTTGATGTTTTATACTCTTTAATTACAATTATTACTTCAAAAACTTATTTGAGGCAAATATTAGAATTGATTTTAAAGATAAAATTGCATAAGAACTATTTAGAGTTTACTATTAAAATGGTCATTGGTGGAATCCTAGTCTTGGTGTTTTTCTCTATAACTTTGAACAACTCTTTTTATTTGCATGTTTAAATTTAAATCTAAAAACTGTTTTCTTCACAAGTCTGATACGAATCCGTTTTACCACTTCAACTACAATCACTATTTGAAATCCATCAGGGTCCTCCAGAGGGACCTCCTCAACATCACCTGTAGGAAAGGGCTCTAAAAAGGGTTTCAATCTCGGACCGTTAACCTTCGAAGAACTACTACCATCCGGTGTTTCAATCTCAACAGCTCCATGAGGAAAGATAGTGCGAACAATAAAAGGATCCGCCCACCGAGAACGTAACTTCACAGGAAAAAGATGCAAGCGGGTATCATACAGAAGAACTTTTTGACCTGGAGAAAATGACTTTCTTAAAATATTTTTATCATGTACAAGTTTCATTTTGTTCTTATACTCCTTAGCACTATCGTATGCATCTCTACGAATTTCTTCCAACTCATTGAGCTGGAGTTTCCTATGGGATCCTGCCTTGTCTAGTGAAAAATTTAGCTGCTTAATAGCCCAATATACTCTATGTTCTAACTCAAAAGGTACGTGACATGTCTTGCCATACACAAGTCGATAAGGTGACATTCCAATGGGGGTCTTAAACGCAATACGGTAAGCCCATAAGGCATCAGTAAGCCTAGACGACCAGTCTTTCCGATTAGGATTAACTGTTTTCTCTAATATACGCTTTATCTCCTTATTGGAAACCTCTACCTGACCACTAGTCTGTGGATGATATGGGGTAGCTACCTTATGTGTAATACCATATTTCTTCATCAAAAGCCTAAAAGGTCCATTACAAAAGTGCGACCCTCCATCACTAATTATAGCTCGCGGTGTACCAAAACGTGTAAGCATATTATTTTTCAAGAACTCAATCACATCTCTATGGTCATTAGTCTTACACGCAACCGCCTCAATCCACTTAGAGACATAGTCTACAATGACAAGGATGCATAAGTTACCAAAAGAATTAGGAAACGGACCCATAAAGTCAATACCCCATACATCAAAGACCTCAAAAACTAAAATAGGGTTCAAGGGCATCATGTTCCTACGGGAAATGGTTCCTAATTTCTGGCAACGTTCACAAGTAACACAGTAACTGTGGGAGTCTTTAAACAACGAAGGCCAATAGAATCCACACTACAATATCTTAGCAGCAGTCTTCTTAGCACTAAAGTGACCCCCACAAGCATGATCATGACAAAAGGAAATAATACTGGACTGGTCACTCTCAGGTATACATCTCCTAATAACCTGGTCTGGATAATACTTAAACAGATAAGGATCATCCCAAAAGAAATGCTTCACCTCGGCTAAAAACCTAGAACGATCTTGTTTACCCCAATGTTGGGGCATTCGACCAGTAACAAGATAATTCACTATGTTCGCATACCAAGGTGCTTGGGTAACAAAGAACAGTTGTTTATCAGGAAAACTATCCCTAACAGGAGGAGAATCATTAAGGGTATCCACAACAAGCCTAGACAAGTGGTGTGCTACTTCATTTTCTGCACCTTTTTTATCTCTAATGTCTAAGGAAAATTCCTGCAACAATAGGATCCATCTAATCAATCTAGGTTTAGTATCCTTCTTGGAAAGAAGATACTTCAAAGCAGCATGATCAGTAAAGATTATGACCTTAGAACCTAAGAGGTAGGATCTAAACTTGTCTAAGGCAAACACAATAGCTAATAGTTCTTTCTCCGTAGTGGTATAGTTCAACTGGGCATCATTCAGAGTTTTGATAGCATAGTAAATCACATGAAGTAACTTATTTTCTCACTGACTTAGCACAACACCAATAGCATCATCTGAAGCATCACACATGATCTCAAAGGGTAGGTTCCAGTTGGGTGCCTGGACTATGGGGGCGGTAGTGAGTAAATTCTTAAGCTTCTCAAAAGCCTTTAAACAAGCATCATCAAAGACAAACTTAACGTCTTTTGCAAGAAAATTGCAAAGGGGTCTAGAAATTAAGCTAAAATCCTTAATGAATCGACGATAAAAACCTGCATGCCCTAAGAATGACCTAATGTCTCTTACGGTTTTTGGGACCTGTAAATTTTTAATGAGGTCAACTTTGGCTCTATCTACCTCTATACCCTTCGAAGATACGAGATGCCCTAGAACAATTCTTGAACGAACCATGAAGTGACATTTCTCCCAATTAAGCACTAAATTTTTTTCCTTACACCTAGTCAAAACTAATGACAAATGATGCAAGCACTCATCGAAAGACGAACCAAACACTGAAAAATCATCCATAAAGACCTCTAAGAACCGTTCTACCATGTTAGAAAATATGCTCAGCATACAACGCTGAAAGGTCGCAGGGGCATTACATATCCCGAAAGGCATGCGTCTATACGCAAAGGTACCAAAGGGACAGGTAAAAGTGGTTTTCTCTTGGTCTTCTGGGGCTATGAAAATCTGATTATAACCGCAATATCCATCTAAAAAGCAATAATGTCTATGTCCAGCTAATCTCTCTAGCATTTGGTCGATGAAGGGAAGGGGAAAGTGGTCCTTCCTAGTGACCTTGTTCAATTTCCTATAGTCAATACAGACACGCCAACTCGTGGTCACCCGGGTTGGGATTAACTCATTGTTATCATTCTGGACTACAGTAATACCGAATTTCTTGGGAACAACCTAAACGGGGCTGATCCACTTACTGTTTGAAATGGGGTGGATAATGCCTGCATCTAACAGCTTAAGAACCTCGGTTCGAACTACTTCTTTCATATTAAGGTTCAGTCGACGTTGCATCTCCTTAGAAGGTTTGGTGTTACTCTCTAAATAGATATGATGCATACAATCAGTAGGACTTATACCCTTAATGTTGTTGAGATTTTTAATTGTTGTTGTAGTAATATAAGATTCGAACTCTAAGAGTTGTGAAGATTAAATTTAAATATTTAATGAAAATGATAAATAAAAGCGAGAGTTACTGGGACTAGGATTTCAGCGAATTCATATCATCAAGTTCAATTATTTATTTTTCAATAATTCTAGCTCAATAAATAAAAAACATGGACTCTTATTTTTGCCAAGATAGATTCTCAAAATATTAGTTGTAAATCCTGAGTATGGGACATCAAAACATCTAAGAAAACATGACCCATCAAATGAAATGATAACTAATTAATCAAAATCATAATTCTTTTTTAATTAGTGCAAAAGTCATATAGAGAATAAAATGATTTTACCCATGTATGAAATTCGGCTTCCTCCGTCGTCCCAGTGTTGGGGTTTAGCTACTCATGATGTAGACACTCTCAAAATATTTTTTATATAGCTCAAATGGTGTTTACAATGAAGAAAATGAGAAAAATAACATAAACCGCTAAACAGGCGTTACAAACTCTCCCAACTCTCGATATCCATATATGACTCCAGTAAACTCATTATATAGTCTCAACAACACCCAATATCTCTTGTTCAATGCGCAAATATTCTCTCTTTACTCCATTATTCTCCACGGGAATATTTTCCATTATTATCACGCGATTCTAAGTTGTTTGATTCATCCCAAAACTCCCCATTAGACATCCGAAAATATTAAAAGAATATCCTACGTAACTTCTTACTATAACTCAGAGAATCAAATCACTTAAACCCGAAAATATCTTTTTTTGACTTCTCTGCCAAATCATGGAGATTTTATTCTCCTTCCCTTTTCTGTTACGTGTATATGAGCTGTTGAACTATCTTCAGGATAATAACAAATGAAAACAGAATATCTTCTTTCCATTTCCTTCCATATAAGTCCTCCAATCAATGCAGAATATACTCCCACGGAAAATCTTCTCCAAATCAGCATGTAATAACACAAACAATATCTTCACCTCTATTTTCTTAAAAACGAGAATATATCCTTCCTTTTACAAATCAAAGGAAATCACCGCTCCTCCCCTTATCCAATCCGGGAGTGCGAATAACAATTAGGATGCCCCCTTAGTAATCGGGTACCCCTTATCCAAAACTGAGAGTCCGAATAACATGTGTCCTCCGGGGTACAAAAATCACTTTTCGAGCAACTTTCTCCATAAGAGCTTATTTCATAAAAACACCTACAAACAAGTTTATTAGTGATATAATGAGTCCCATCTAATGTATTTATGGGTGAAAATGCTTCGCACTTTCGTGCTCATCAAATTCCCCCACACTTACATTTTGCTAGTCTTCGAGCAAAACAGTAAACTGACCCGCTACACAGCTGATCATAAAATAAGAGAGAGAGAAGACCCGCTACACAGATGGTCATATTTTTTTTATTTTTTTATAGACCCGCTACACAGCTGGTCATAACATGCAAGAAAAAAGAAAAGACCCGCTACACAGCTGGTCATAACCGTAACAATCAAATTATCATCATTATTATTTATTTATTTATTATTTTTCATTTTTTTTAGACCTGCTACACAGCTAGTCATAATATGCAAGAAAAAGGAACAAACCCGCTACACAGCTGGTCATGATTTGCGAGGATTTTCCTGAAAAAATAAAGTAAAAAGTTAACCCCTACCACACACTTAAACATTACATTGTCCTCAATGTAATTGAGTATCCAACGCAAATATTAAGATGGGAAATGCAAAAAGTAAACGAAAATATAAAAATAAAAATACATCTACTGGAATGTACAAAAAGGATCCCCATAAACTAACAACCTGAAAATTTGGGGATCAACCCAAAAATACAGCATTTACAAATGACAGCTTCACACTTATGTTATCACGATGCGGAGACACTGAAACTATCAAAAACAGAGACGTACCTCCAAACCAAGTTTTTACAACACAAGGAAGTGTGTAAAGAACATAATATGGGGGTATTATTGGGACTGGGAAATTTTCAATTGGCTCATGCACGATATCAGGAATAGGCAAGTCCTCTGGGTACTTAGATGCTAAGTAATCCAACAACACTTTAGAAGCACACAATTCTAACCCTAAATTAGGCAAATTTTGGAAATCTAGGGGTCTAGAAACAACCTCTAAGTTGGGTGAATTATCTTGTGGGATGGATTCATCTATGGAATTAGGAAAATCATCCACAGGGTCATCTATATGTTACGTTTGGAACAGAGAGTCTCTACAAGATTCATCATCAGCAGCATATAATCTTTGACATTCAAGAACTCTCAATCTTTGTTCCAAACTAGGCGGTGTGTGTTTGTAATACTTCTCATATATTGTTAAAGGTGATTCTTCACTTACCACATGTGGAATAGAAAATCCATACTGTTTCCTACGCTTATATTCAGCAAGCGTCATCTCAGATGAGGTTTCCTGGTAATTTGACTTTCTGCGCTTATATTCCGCCAATGTCATCTTAGGCGACGTCTCCTCGGAAGAAGCCATCATCCTCAAAAAGTCCCTGAAAATAAATACAAAAAGAAACGCATAAAAAGGAAAAAAAAAAATCTAAAATGAAATGAAAATACTGTACCAAGTAAAAATAAACCTAAAAATTAATCTAAAAACAAATCCGCGTCGGCGGCGCCAAAATGGTGTGATTTTTAATCGTTGTTGTAGTAATATAAGATTCGAACTCTAAGATTTGTGAAGATTAAATTTAAAGATTTAATGAAAATGATAAATAAAAGCGAGAGTTACTGAGACTAGGATTTCACCGAATTCATATCATCAAGTTCAATTATTTATTTTTCAACAATTCTAGCTCAATAAATAAAAAACATGGACTCTTATTTTTGCCAAGATAGATTCTCAAAATATTAGTTGTAAATCCTGAGTTTGGGACATCAAAACATCTAAGAAAGCATGACCCATCAATTGAAATGATAACTAATTAATCAAAATCATAATTCTATTTTAATTAGTGCAAAAGTCATATAGAGAATAAAATAATTTTACCCATGTATGAAATTCGGCTTCCTCCGTCGTCCCAGTGTTGGGGTTTAGCTACTCATCATGTAGACACTCTCAAAATATTTTTTATATAGCTCAAATGGTGTTTACAATGAAGAAAAGGAGAAAAATAACATAAACCACTAAACAGGCGTTACAAACTCTCCCAACTCTCGATACCCATATATGACTCCAGTAAACTCATTATATAGTCTCAGCAGCACCCAATTTCTCTTGTTCAATACGCAAATATTCTCTCTTTACTCCATTATTCTCCACGGGAATATTTTCCATTATTATCACGCGATTCTAAGTTGTTTGATTCATCCCAAAACTCCCCATTAGACATCCGCAAATATTAAAAGAATATCCTACGTAACTTCTTACTATAACTCAGAGAATCAAATCACTTAAACCCGAAAATATCTTTTTTTGACTTCTCTGCCAAATCATGGAGATTTTATTCTCCTTCCCTTTTCTGTTACGTGTATATGAGCTGTTGAACTATCTTCAGGATAATAACAAATGAAAACAGAATATCTTCTTTCCATTTCCTTCCATATAAGTCCTCCAATCAATGCAGAATATACTCCCACGGAAAATCTTCTCCAAATCAGCATGTAATAACACAAACAATATCTTCACCTCTATTTTCTTAAAAACGAGAATATATCCTTCCTTTTACAAATCAAAGGAAATCACCGCTCCTCCCCTTATCCAATCCGGGAGTGTGAATAACAATTAGGATGCCCCCTTAGTAATCGGGTACCCCTTATCCAAAACTGAGAGTCCGAATAACATGTGTCCTCCGGGGTACAAAAATCACTTTTCGAGCAACTTTCTCCATAAGAGCTTATTTCATAAAAACACCTACAAACAAGTTTATTAGTGATATAATGAGTCCCATCTAATGTATTTATGGGTGAAAATGCTTCGCACTTTCGTGCTCATCAAATTCCCCCACACTTACATTTTGCTAGTCTTCGAGCAAAACAGTAAACTGACCCGCTACACAGCTGATCATAAAATAAGAGAGAGAGAAGACCCGCTACACAGATGGTCATATTTTTTTTATTTTTTTATAGACCCGCTACACAGCTGGTCATAACATGCAAGAAAAAAGAAAAGACCCGCTACACAGCTGGTCATAACCGTAACAATCAAATTATCATCATTATTATTTATTTATTTTTTATTTTTCATTTTTTTTAGACCTGCTACACAGCTAGTCATAACATGCAAGAAAAAGGAACAGACCCGCTACACAGCTGGTCATGATTTGCGAGGAATTTCCTGAAAAAATAAAGTAAAAAGTTAACCCCTACCGCACACTTAAACATTAAATTGTCCTCAATGTAATTGAGTATCCAACGCAAATATTAAGATGGGAAATGCAAAAAGTAAACGAAAATATAAAAATAAAAATACATCTACTGGAATGTACAAAAAGGATCCCCATAAACTAACAACCTGAAAATTTGGGGATCAACCCAAAAATACAGCATTTACAAATGACAGCTTCACACTTATGTTATCACGATGCGGAGACACTGAAACTATCAAAAACAGAGACGTACCTCCAAACCAAGTTTTTACAACACAAGGAAGTGTGTAAAGAACATAATATGGGGGTATTATTGGGACTGGGAAATTTTCAATTGGCTCATGCACGATATCAGGAATAGGCAAGTCCTCTGGGTACTTAGATGCTAAGTAATCCAACAACACTTTAGAAGCACACAATTCTAACCCTAAATTAGGCAAATTTTGGAAATCTAGGGGTCTAGAAACAACCTCTAAGTTGGGTGAATTATCTTGTGGGATGGATTCATCTATGGAATTAGGAAAATCATCCACAGGGTCATCTATATGTTACGTTTGGAACAGAGAGTCTCTACAAGATTCATCATCAGCAGCATATAATCTTTGACATTCAAGAACTCTCAATCTTTGTTCCAAACTAGGCGGTGTGTGTTTGTAATACTTCTCATATATTGTTAAAGGTGATTCTTCACTTACCACATGTGGAGTAGAAAATCCATACTGTTTCCTACGCTTATATTCAGCAAGCGTCATCTCAGATGAGGTTTCCTGATAATTTGACTTTCTGCGCTTATATTCCGCCAATGTCATCTTAGGCGACGTCTCCTCGGAAGAAGCCATCATCCTCAAAAAGTCCCTGAAAATAAATACAAAAAGAAACGCATAAAAAGGAAAAAAAAATCTAAAATGAAATGAAAATACTGTACCAAGTAAAAATAAACCTAAAAATTAATCTAAAAACAAATCCGCGTCGGCGGCGCCAAAATGGTGTGATTTTTAATCGTTGTTGTAGTAATATAAGATTCGAACTCTAAGATTTGTGAAGATTAAATTTAAAGATTTAATGAAAATGATAAATAAAAGCGAGAGTTACTGAGACTAGGATTTCACCGAATTCATATCATCAAGTTCAATTATTTATTTTTCAACAATTCTAGCTCAATAAATAAAAAACATGGACTCTTATTTTTGCCAAGATAGATTCTCAAAATATTAGTTGTAAATCCTGAGTATGGGACATCAAAACATCTAAGAAAGCATGACCCATCAATTGAAATGATAACTAATTAATCAAAATCATAATTCTATTTTAATTAGTGCAAAAGTCATATAGAGAATAAAATAATTTTACCCATGTATGAAATTCGGCTTCCTCCGTCGTCCCAGTGTTGGGGTTTAGCTACTCATCATGTAGACACTCTCAAAATATTTTTTATATAGCTCAAATGGTGTTTACAATGAAGAAAAGGAGAAAAATAACATAAACCACTAAACAGGCGTTACAAACTCTCCCAACTCTCGATACCCATATATGACTCCAGTAAACTCATTATATAGTCTCAGCAGCACCCAATTTCTCTTGTTCAATACGCAAATATTCTCTCTTTACTCCATTATTCTCCACGGGAATATTTTCCATTATTATCACGCGATTCTAAGTTGTTTGATTCATCCCAAAACTCCCCATTAGACATCCGCAAATATTAAAAGAATATCCTACGTAACTTCTTACTATAACTCAGAGAATCAAATCACTTAAACCCGAAAATATCTTTTTTTGACTTCTCTGCCAAATCATGGAGATTTTATTCTCCTTCCCTTTTCTGTTACGTGTATATGAGCTGTTGAACTATCTTCAGGATAATAACAAATGAAAACAGAATATCTTCTTTCCATTTCCTTCCATATAAGTCCTCCAATCAATGCAGAATATACTCCCACGGAAAATCTTCTCCAAATCAGCATGTAATAACACAAACAATATCTTCACCTCTATTTTCTTAAAAACGAGAATATATCCTTCCTTTTACAAATCAAAGGAAATCACCGCTCCTCCCCTTATCCATTCCGGGAGTGCGAATAACAATTAGGATGCCCCCTTAGTAATCGGGTACCCCTTATCCAAAACTGAGAGTCCGAATAACATGTGTCCTCCGGGGTACAAAAATCACTTGTCGAGCAACTTTCTCCATAAGAGCTTATTTCATAAAAACACCTACAAACAAGTTTATTAGTGATATAATGAGTCCCATCTAATGTATTTATGGGTGAAAATGCTTCGCACTTTCGTGCTCATCAAATTCCCCCACACTTACATTTTGCTAGTCTTCGAGCAAAACAGTAAACTGACCCGCTACACAGCTGATCATAAAATAAGAGAGAGAGAAGACCCGCTACACAGATGGTCATATTTTTTTTATTTTTTTATAGACCCGCTACACAGCTGGTCATAACATGCAAGAAAAAAGAAAAGACCCGCTACACAGCTGGTCATAACCGTAACAATCAAATTATCATCATTATTATTTATTTATTTTTTATTTTTCATTTTTTTTAGACCTGCTACACAGCTAGTCATAACATGCAAGAAAAAGGAACAGACCCGCTACACAGCTGGTCATGATTTGCGAGGAATTTCCTGAAAAAATAAAGTAAAAAGTTAACCCCTACCACACACTTAAACATTACATTGTCCTCAATGTAATTGAGTATCCAACGCAATATTAAGATGGGAAATGCAAAAAGTAAACGAAAAAAAAATAAAATAAAAATACATCTACTGGAATGTACAAAAAGGATCCCCATAAACTAACAACCTGAAAATTTGGGGATCAACCCAAAAATACAGCATTTACAAATGACAGCTTCACACTTATGTTATCACGATGCGGAGACACTGAAACTATCAAAAACAGAGACGTACCTCCAAACCAAGTTTTTACAACACAAGGAAGTGTGTAAAGAACATAATATGGGGGTATTATTGGGACTGGGAAATTTTCAATTGGCTCATGCACGATATCAGGAATAGGCAAGTCCTCTGGGTACTTAGATGCTAAGTAATCCAACAACACTTTAGAAGCACACAATTCTAACCCTAAATTAGGCAAATTTTGGAAATCTAGGGGTCTAGAAACAACCTCTAAGTTGGGTGAATTATCTTGTGGGATGGATTCATCTATGGAATTAGGAAAATCATCCACAGGGTCATCTATATGTTACGTTTGGAACAGAGAGTCTCTACAAGATTCATCATCAGCAGCATATAATCTTTGACATTCAAGAACTCTCAATCTTTGTTCCAAACTAGGCGGTGTGTGTTTGTAATACTTCTCATATATTGTTAAAGGTGATTCTTCACTTACCACATGTGGAGTAGAAAATCCATACTGTTTCCTACGCTTATATTCAGCAAGCGTCATCTCAGATGAGGTTTCCTGATAATTTGACTTTCTGCGCTTATATTCCGCCAATGTCATCTTAGGCGACGTCTCCTCGGAAGAAGCCATCATCCTCAAAAAGTCCCTGAAAATAAATACAAAAAGAAACGCATAAAAAGGAAAAAAAAAATCTAAAATGAAATGAAAATACTGTACCAAGTAAAAATAAACCTAAAAATTAATCTAAAAACAAATCCGCGTCGGCGGCGCCAAATGGTGTGATTTTTAATCGTTGTTGTAGTATATAAGATTCGAACTCTAAGATTTGTGAATATTAAATTTAAAGATTTAATGAAAATGATAAATAAAAGCGAGAGTTACTGAGACTAGGATTTCACCGAATTCATATCATCAAGTTCAATTATTTATTTTTCAACAATTCTAGCTCAATAAATAAAAACATGGACTCTTATTTTTGCCAAGATAGATTCTCAAAATATTAGTTGTAAATCCTGAGTATGGGACATCAAAACATCTAAGAAAGCATGACCCATCAATTGAAATGATAACTAATTAATCAAAATCATAATTCTATTTTAATTAGTGCAAAAGTCATATAGAGAATAAAATAATTTTACCCATGTATGAAATTCGGCTTCCTCCGTCGTCCCAGTGTTGGGGTTTAGCTACTCATCATGTAGACACTCTCAAAATATTTTTTATATAGCTCAAATGGTGTTTACAATGAAGAAAAGGAGAAAAATAACATAAACCACTAAACAGGCGTTACAAACTCTCCCAACTCTCGATACCCATATATGACTCCAGTAAACTCATTATATAGTCTCAGCAGCACCCAATTTCTCTTGTTCAATACGCAAATATTCTCTCTTTACTCCATTATTCTCCACGGGAATATTTTCCATTATTATCACGCGATTGTAAGTTGTTTGATTCATCCCAAAACCCCCCATTAGACATCCGCAAATATTAAAAGAATATCCTACGTAACTTCCTACTATAACTCAGAGAATCAAATCACTTAAACCCGAAAATATCTTTTTTTGACTTCTCTGCCAAATCATGGAGATTTTATTCTCCTTCCCTTTTCTGTTACGTGTATATGATTTATTGAACTATCTTCAGGATAATAACAAATCAAAACAGAATATCTTCTTTCCATTTCCTTCCATATAACTCCTCCAATCAATGCAGAATATACTCCCACGGCAAATCTTCTCCAAACCAGCATGTAATAGCACAAACAATATCTTCACCTCTATTTTCTTCAAACCGAGAATATATCCTTCCTTTTACAAATCAAAGGAAATCACCGCTCCTCCCCTTATCCAATCCGGGAGTGCGAATAGCAATTAGGATGCCCCCTTAGTAATTGGGTACCCCTTATCCAAAACTGATTGTCCGAAAAACATGTGTCCTCCGGGGTACAAAAACCACTTTTCGAGCAACTTTCTCCATAAGAGCTTATTTCATAAAAACACCTACAAACAAGTTTATTAGTGATATAATGAGTCCCAACTAATGTATTTATGGGTAAAAATGCTTCGCACTTTCGTGCTCATCAAATGTCTGCTATGGTCCACCCTAAAGCTTGCTTGTTGTTTTGAAGCATGGTTACTTGCCTACTTTCCTGATCACTATCCAAGTCGGATGCTACAATCACAGGTAAAGTCTTAGACGGGACTAAAAACACATATCTTAGGGTATCTGGCAATGGTTTTAGGTCCAACTTAGGAGGCTCTTCTAACGAAGGAACTAGGGTAGACTTAAAAACTGGTAGTGGTTCAAACTTAGGTTTCCATCCATTATTAATGTCTAACAAAGGGGTTGAGTCTAATAAAGCATTCACCTCATTAATCACATTATCATCATAAAAATCAATCCCAAAGTGAGCTAGGCATTTCTCTAATGGATCTTCTAACAAAGTGTTTGGCAATGGCTCCTCGACAAATGTTTCTATCATGTTCACCTCTTCTATGTTCGAGTCATCTAGTTCAGAGGGTAGCTTACTAATATTAAAAATGTTCAGCTCAATAGTCATATTACCAAAATACAAATTCATAATACCATTTCGACAGTTAATGATCTCATTGGATGTAGCTAAAAACGGGCGACCTAAAATCACTGGTATTTGGTTCACTGGGTCAGGGACAAGTTGGGTATCTAGGATAACAAAATCCACTGGATAAATAAACTTTTCGACCTCAATAAGAACATCCTCGATCACACCACGAGAAATTTTAACGGACCTATCAGCTAACTGAAGTGTCATCTGGGTAGGTTTCATCTCACCAAGTCCTAGATTAAGGTACACATAGTATGGCAGTAAGTTCACACTGGCTCCTAAGTCAAGCAAAGCTTTCTCGACACGGTATTTACCTATTGTGCTAGATATAGTAGGGGACCCTGGGTCTTTATACTTAGGAGTAGTGGTATTCTGAATAATAGAACTCACATGACTAGCTCGGAAGGCTTTCTTCTGGACACTAAGTTTTTGCTTTCGCGTACACATATCCTTAAGAAACTTGGAATAAGCGGGAATCTGCTTAATCACATCTAACAAGGGAAGGATAATAATAACCTGCTTAAAAACCTCCAGTATATCATTAAACTTGGACTCCCTCTTAGTTGGAACTAGCAGCTGTGGGAACGGGGCTCTGGGAACAAAGTCGGGGTTTGCATTACCCTCATTGGTCTCTTTGGAGACTCTATCAGTCTCCTCATTTTCTGGCTCAGCAGGGTGAACTACAACATGTTCACTATCAGGCATGGAAACCTTATTTTCAACTTTATTTCCACTCCTAAGGGTTGTAATAGAATTCACATGATTGTACAATTTTTCTCCTTTAGGGTTAGGATCAATTTGACTAGGGAACCTTCCATCTTCTCTTTCACTAAGAAACTTATCTATTTTTCCGACTTGAAGTTCTAAGTTAGCAAGAGACTGGGAATTATTCTTAAAATTCTGTCTGGTTTCTTCTTGAAAACCACAGTGGTTCTTTGATAACATCTCATGGTTCTTTGCTAACATAGTAAGGGTTTCTTCTAAGATGAAGATCTTTTTCTCATTCTGAAACTGGGGTTGACCTGAAGAGTTCTTAGCATAACCAAAACCTGGGGGAGGCTGAGAATTACTAGACTGTCCTTGATTCTGACCCTTAGACCAAGAAAAATTAGGATGGTTTCTCCAACCAGGGTTGTAAGTCTCTGAGTATGGGTCAAACTTCTGACAGTTCTCAAACCTAGCATTGTTATAGACAGCATGGGCTTGCTCTTCACTAACCTGACCTTCCCAAAACGAGTTATTGGGTTCTACTCCACAACTAGACACTTGAGAGGCTCTAAACCTATCATCAGGTTCAACAAGAGACCTATGTTTAGGATGATTCAATTCCAAAGCTTCTAACCTTCTAGACAAAGCAGCAAACTTAGCATCAGACCCGAAGCTTGTATCTACCACATTGGTGCTACTTCTATTGACCAAGAGTCTTTTGGGGGTTCAAACAAGACTCCCATTGGGATTTTTCAGCGAAGCTCCTAAGAAGAAGGTGAAAGCATCATCACACTTTTACTAGTGAACTCACCAGCGCACATAGACTCAACCATGGCTTTGGTTGAATAGTCTAAACCATCATAAATAATCTCTACGAGTTTCATCTTATCAAATCCATGGTGAGGACACTGGGATAGGAGATCATTGAATCTCTCTAAGAACCTATAAAGAGACTCTCCCTCTTGTTGCACACTAGCACTAATTTTCTGCCTAACAGACGCAGTTTTATGCTTAGGGTAGAATTTCATATAGAAAGCAGCAATAAGTTCCTGCCATGTTTCAATGGATTCAGATGGTAGGTTGTTCAGCCAGGTCTTGGCTTTATCTCTCAAGGAAAAGGGAAACATCTTAAGTTTCAAGACTTCATCAGTAAGGTCTTTTATTCTAATTGTCCCAAAAATTTCCTCAAAGTCCCTAATATGAAAATAAGGGTTCTCATCATCTTTCCCTAAGAATATAAGGATCATCTGAAGAATACTAGGTTTTATCTCGAAATTATTCGTAGTGGCTGGCAATTTAATGCACGAAGCTCGGGTGGACCTAGTTGGGAACATGTAATCTTTCAAAGTTGACATCGCTGGCAAAACTGAAGTACTAGGGGTATTTTCCTCACGAAGAGACAGATTCTCAAAACTGAAGTTTCCAAAAACATGGCTCTCAAAAGAAGAGTCTTCGAGCTCCCCGCCTTCACAAGAAGAACTACTAGGTTTATCACTAATCAAACGACCTAGAGTGTTTCTTTTCCAAGCCCTCTCTTTAATAACCTTGGGCATACACTAGAAAAACAAAATAAAAAGAAAGAAATCCTAAAAGGAAGGGAGGTTCTATGCAAACACAAAGCAGGCTGACTCCACCAAAACAAACCTAAAGATTTCTAGCAAACAAAAAGCATGAGGGCTCCACTTAGATTGTTTCTAGACCAGCTTCTAATCCTTCGAAAGGGAATTCGTTATTATTTAAGCAAACCCCTCTAAAATCAATCCGAGTTTAAGTAAGTTGAATCGAGACGAGGGAAGCTTAATGGAGTTTTGATACCCAAGGCCTCACCGGCGTTACAAGGCGGCGAATTCAACTCGTAGAAACCATCATGAACTTTGAAGCATGCTTAAAAGAGTAATCAATATTTTTCGAATGACTTTCCCATTAAGTCTGTTACCCTATAGGTCTCGTTCTAGTCAAATTTTAGGCTTAGGTTCGTGTTTGGTTTCATTTTCCTAAGGCGGGCAAGAAGGGCACGGTGATGAAATCCGAACCCTTATCTTGTATGGACAGTCCTTTCCCTTTACTAGGAAATTAAAGCAGCCGTTTTCAAATCCTCAGCATATATGCAAACGAAGGAATACAGTAACTCGCTGACAGGAGATTCGCGAGTGTTTCGACAAACTTACCTCCCGTACCAGACGGGGGATGAACCGTTGAAGTCGACTCGGGCCACGACTCTATGTCATGTACGAACCCGGGGGGCCGAGGCGATACCGTAATCTCCTTCCTTCTCTGCAAACAGTTTATATTTAAACTACCCTTCCGTAGGGTTTAAAAAAAATAAAGTCCTAAAGTCCAAAGTCCATTAATAAAGTCCAAAAGAAAAAAGATAATCTAAAAGAAATTATAAAATAAAAAAAATATTAAAAAAATTGTCCAAAAGAAAAAAGATAATCTCTCTCTTTTTTTAATTAATTTTTATTCTCCTTTTCTTTCACTCCTTTCGCTTTGCTTTTACTCCAAATCTTTATGTATTCACCAAAAGCTTTGGCAAATTTTTCTTTCGCTCCAAATTCCAAAATCTGTAAGGAAAAGAAAAAAACCCAAAAAAGTAAAGAAGAACAAATAAAATAAAAATGAAAAACGAATAAAAACCTAAAAAAAAAATATAAAAACTCTAGCCTAAAGACAAGTTCGCGTCGGAGGCGTCAAAAATTGATGTGATTTCAAACTGAGTTGTAGTAAAAAGTTCGTTGATCCCTTTGAAAGCAACATATTTTAGATTTAATTTTTAAGGCTAAAAATATAGCAAACTTAAATAAAAGTGATATGAAAAATATGGAGAAGACTGGGGCTATGGAATCCACTATTTACCAAAATCAAAGTGATTTATATTCTCTAATTATAATCATGCATTCAATTTGATTCTTAATATTGCAATAGTTGATTTTTTAGAAATAACAATTGTAGATCGAAAGTATGGGACATCAAAACCCTAGGCTAGCATGCTCTATCAATTGAAATGACATTTGTTTAATAAAAACCATTTTATCAATTTATTAATCTTGGCAAATAATCATATAATAATTGCATAAATTAGAGATTACCACTTTTCATTGGTGAATTAGCTTCCTCCTTCGCCCCAGAGGATGGGGTTTAGCTCATCATTAGGAAAACACGCTCAAAATTCGTTTCTTATTGCTCAAAGGTGGTGTACCAATGATGAAATGGGAGAAACAATGATAACCGGGTTTGCAACAGTTATAAGTGTTACAAACTGGAAAGAACGATACATAGGATGTGTCACTGTTACTGTAGCTCTAAGACTGTCGCTTAGCAGTCGCAAATTTTGTAGGAGAAACGACTGCTTTTGTTGGTCTATGTTCTTCGTGTTCTTCAATGGCAGCAGCAGCAGCAGTTTCCTGAAACTCGATTATTTACGTCTCTGTAGAGTTCTAAACTATCCCAAACTCCCTATTTTCCTTTTCTATGCCCCCGAAAGCCTTTATATACTCAATAAACCAATAAATCTCGAGTTTAATTCACGTATCTTCTCACATAACTCGAGAATATTGTTTTCTTGATTTCCCGTATCTGCAGCTGTAAATCACGAGCCTTCTTTATATCAATCACACTCCAAGCTCTCTCAACACGTTGATTTTTGAGTTTCGGTCTCCAACTACTAAAAATACAACTGAGAATATTTTGTTTCCCTGTATAATGAAAACAACGCGTCACACTCCTTTCCTTTCGAATATCTTCCCTGTGTTTTACGCATTCAATGCCGTTAGCAACCCTGTTGTGTTACGGACAAAATCTCTGACCAAAACTCTTCAAATCCGGTCCATGCAGTTATGAAGAGAACTGGCACAATTTTCCCGCCAAAAAAAATTCGTTTGAATGGTGAAGAAGAAGAGGCTCCCCCTATCCAGAGTAGGTGTGCCTTTATCTGCTGACTTAGGGGGTGTCCTGGGATGCCCCTTAGTAACTGGGTTCCCCTTATCCAATATGAGAGTCCTCATAGTAAATATCCCGGGGGGGTGTTCCGCATAATTTTTCGAGCCGATTTTTCCAAAAATGTTTATTGGACAAAAATACCTACACACACAAAAAACACCATAATTAGTACAAAAATCGAGCACTAACAATAGAGACACTGAGGACAATTCAGACACAAAAATGTGTTTATCAGTTGGCATGCCATTGGCACATTTGGTGCGGCTGGCATGGTTGGCATGCCTTGGCGCGGAGGTGCGGATGGAATGGCATGCCGTTGGCGCAATGGTGCGGCTGGCATGGTTGGCATGCCATTGGCACATGTGGTGCGGCTGGCATGGTTTCCATGCCTTGGCGCGGAGGTGCGGCTGGCATGGCATGCCATTGGCGCAGTGGTGTGGCTGGCATGGCATGCCATTGGCGCAATGGTGCGGCTGGCATGGTTAGCATGTCATTGGCACATGTGGTGTGGTTGGCATGGTTGCCATACCTTGGCGCGGAGGTGCGGCTGGCATGGCATGCCATTGGTGCAGTGGTGCGGCTGGCATGGTTGGCATGCCTTGGCGCGGAGATGTGGCTGGCATGGTATGCCATTGGCACAGTGGTGCGGCTGGAATGGTTGGCATGCCTTGGCACGGAGATGCGGTTGGCATGGTCTTCCATTGGCACAGTGGTGCGGCTGGCATGGTTGGCATGCCTTGGCGTGGTAGCATGAGAATTAGGGTTTGGCATAGATGATGTCAGTCAGTGTTAAGGGTTCTGCCGTGGAACATGACCCATGTAAAAAAAAGGGTACCCCGATAATTATTACGTAGGCATGCTGATTGATTCAATAAATGTGCTAATGGTCATAGTGACATCATGTCAGATGTACAATTTTACGATTTTGACCCTAAGCTAAAAACCACCATCAACAGAGACATA
The DNA here is from genome assembly GCF_003573695.1 of Papaver somniferum. Lineage (NCBI taxonomy): Eukaryota > Viridiplantae > Streptophyta > Magnoliopsida > Ranunculales > Papaveraceae > Papaver > Papaver somniferum. The sequence goes on from NW_020628818.1 coordinate 18,255,393, forward strand.
TGGCCAAAGGCATGGATAGCACAGACAACCAAAAACTTTTAGAAAAGAGAAGTCAGGTATTTTGTTTTATAAGAGTTGGAGTGGATATTTGTCCTCATGTTGGGATGCAGGAAATATATTAATGAGATAAAATGCGGTTGAAAAAGCCTCTACCCAGAAGGATTTTGGCATGGAAGCATAAAACAAAAGAGCTAAACCTGACTCGGTGATATGTATAATGCGTCTTTTAGCAATGCCATTTTGTGCAGATGTGTGAGGGCATGAGAATCTATGTATTACACAAGAATTATTTAGGAATGCAGTGAACTTTCTGAATTCTCCACCATTGTCTGATTGAAAGACTTTGATCTTATGATTTGTTTGATTTTCTATTAAATTTTTGAATTGAATAAATATGGGAAAGGCATCTGATTTTTTAACTAGTGGATAAATCCAAGTGTAGTGTGAGTATACATCTAGAAGAAGCGGATAATATTGAAAACCATCTTTTGAAACATGCGGTGAAACCCATAAATCAGCAACAATTAAACTCAATGGTTTATCAATAATTGTATTACAAGTAGGAAATGGAAGTTTATGACTCTTTCTCATATGACAAGAGTGACAATAATCGAACTTCTTATTTGAAACATGAAGGGAAAGATTTTTAATCATTCTAAAAACAGTGCAAAACATTGGGTGACCCTATCTTTGATGCCATAGAAGGAATGTATTTGATAGAAGAGCAGCTGGTGTTGTATGTTGAATCTCTCGGACAGCATCAAAGGCATAGATCCCACTCTTAAGTCTTCCTTGCAACAGGGTTGTCCCCGACTGAATTCAAAAAAGTCGTTATTATCTTTGCAGAATTTAATAGCTGAAAAGGCCTATTATTATGAGTAAAAGAGGAATTACCAATATTTTCGATATGGAGAGCCTCACCATTTCCTACACGCACTTGTTCAGTGCCATCATACTCATGCCGAATGTTGAGATTTGAAGTTAGGTGATGAGTTGCACCTGTATCAGTCACCCAATTATTATCAGCAGGACCACCAGGTAAAGCCAAGTATGCAGTTGGTTGTTTGTTGTGTGCTGAGTTGTCCACTTTGTTACGAAACCAGCAAAATCGAGCATCATGATTCTTGCGATTGCAGATCTCACAAGGGCCTTCACCTTGATACATTTTTCTGGGATGTCGGTTGGATTGATTTTGTGGACGATTGTTTGAGTATCTCCTTTGATCTTGTTTCTGAAACGTCCTGGAGCTTGATGAGGCAGCAACATTGGCTAATGGTTGTTGTAAAACAGCTAACTTTTGTTCAAGACGGAGATCATACGAAATCAGATGAGCTTGAAAAGTATCCATGTCGATCTTGGAGACAATGCTTAAAGTTGTGACAATAGAGTCATAATCCTGATCTAGTCCAGCTAGAAATGATTGTTGCATATCCTCTTCAGAGTAAAGATTTCCTGATGCTGCAAGTGCATCAAATAGTTGCTTAGTTTTCGAGAAATAATCTTACATTGAACTGTTACCTTTGTGAAGACTTTATAGTTGTCTTTTCAGGTTCATTTAATGAGCTTTGGTTTTTGTGAATATCTCTTTTGAAGAGCTTCACATACTTGTTTTGATGTTGAAAGGTCTGATACACAACCTAATACACCTTCGGACAAGGAGGAAAGAATTCATCCTAAGAGTATTTGGTCTTGTTCCTCATATTTTGCATATGCAGGGTTAGGAGCTGGTTGTTCACCTTCTTGAGTACTGGGTATAGTTTTTGTTGGTTTTTCCAGTGTCCCATCAACTAATCCTTGTATCTTGTACCCTTTGAGATGGGATTTAAAATGTGTTACCCACAAGAGATAGTTGTTGTCGTTAAGTTCGACACTGATCAGATGGTTGATATGAATTTGGTGAAGGGTTGAAGTTTCATCCATAGTGAGATAAGAAGAAAAGCATGAGTTGTGGATCTTCTGACTCGATACCAAGACAAGACTAGAAGATTTGGTGAAATGTTCCACACATGATACGGTGGATTCTCCTTCATTATATAGTGTTATACAGGACTATAATTACAAAAGATTTTACATATTTTGTATACCAAAAATAGGTAATTGACAGAGATTACAATGATGGCATGTTTTGGCAGCTGTAGATTTGAAGGATACAACTACAATTACGGCTTTAATTGAGTGGTAATAGTTGTATCCTTAACAGATGTCTCTCACATACGCTTTCTCAAATAAGTCTCTATTGGTGTTAACCCATCATACACAAAGACCACAGCAAACCTCTATACTTCTTTACTGTTATATGTTGGTTCTCCATTGAACTAATCATCAAGTGCTTTCAAACATATACAATGTCTATAGTTTCAGAAGAATCCTCTGTGGATAAGATCACAGAGTCAATGAAAGCAAACCTAATACCTATAGATCCTCTCAGGCTTGTGGTTTATTTAAGTTATGATTCTCTAAAACCCAAACCTGTCCAAGATGAGAAATGGTGTGCAGTTGGAAAGCTCCATAGTAACGCTAATGTCAACCATCAAGAAGCTAAAAACTATGCTAGAAGGTACTGGAATCTAAAGAAGGAATTTATAATTTCACCATTTCAAAAGAAGAAAAATTTCTTTCACTTTCGTTTCCATCATGTTGCAGACATTTTATCAGTGAACTATCCAAAACCATGGCTCATCCATGAATCAGTACTATCAATTATTCAAATACCTTTTGAAGGAGTACACAAGATTAAAGAAGAGTAATTTGACAGATCTCTTGTTAACATTAAAATGAAAAGGGTTCCAAATGATTACATAACTTATAGCGCTCTTGAGAAAATTGTGACTCCTGCAGGAAGAATGATTCTCTTCAGAGATCCGTATGGTAGAGACTTCTATGAGAACAATGTGGAGGTAATGGTGGACATCGAAGTTTCTCATAGTCTTCCATTTGGTACATACTGTATGGTGGAAGGGGTCAAGACATGGATTGAATTCTCCTATTCTCTCCAACCTTTCATACTCTGCCAGTTCTGCAGGTCACTGGATCATTCTAAGAACAGTTGTACTCCAAAGAGAAGAGAAAATCTAGCAGCAAAGAGGGCTCTCAAATCTCCTCATCTCGTAAATCCGATGTTCAACTTTCACAACCTTAACTTACATGGAAGTACATCGGTGACAAATACTACAATTTCTCCTCCAATAAACAATCAATTCACTAATCATAACCCTTTTGCTATATTGGGTGTTGTGAATGGAGGAGATATGCTATGCTCGGGATCTCATACAGTGAAAGATACAACTCAGGCCAGCACGTCAAAGATTTTCATCCCCAAAGAAACTTCAGTTAATCAATGTGCTCAACCAATCATTACTGCTGCTACAAATGACCATCACTTAGTATCTGCTAACAACAAATCCGTTTTGTTGCAAGCCCATAACATAAAACATTTCTCCTATAATCCGTTTAAATCCCGGAAAGTTAATCATATTACTGATCCTCTTACCGTTAACCCAGATCCGTCATACCCACCTGTTTTTGGTCCTCACCCAAACTACTCCAACACTACATCGATTCAAAACAACCTTTCTTCTTCCTCATCTAGAAAGTGGTCCAGAAAGAATAATCAGAAATGCTCCCCAATCTCTCCCAACCCTGATAGCACTGTTAATCTTGATTCAAATATCCAAAAACGCAAGGAAGACCATCATCCTTACCCTAAGCACAAAAAATCGAAACAAATCTTGAATCAAACTCAAAACCATAATTACTTGAATCCTCCCACTTTCAATCTCCCTGATTTTGATCCTCAAACCTTTCACTCTGGATCTATTGGAAACCCTTCATCGATTGGCACTAGCAAAAAATCCATTAAGTCTCGAAAGGCTCTCAAGGATGCAGTAGGAAAGAGAACCACTCCGGAGACCCTTCACAAAGTGGCTGAAAGAGGTGGCTCATCTTCTGATAAATAGATGGGAAACTTAGCTAGTCAGATGTGTCATTTTATAAACTTTAGTTTTAGTAGTATTTTGACATCCTCAATCATGAAAATTTTCCATGAAAAACCTATGAATTTCTTCATCCGCCCCAATAATTTCATGAATTTGGTATACCCAAATGTTTCTTATTTTTGGCAATTTGTTAAGATAATATCATGGAACTTCCAAGGTCTAGGACCGTTACATGCTAGACAACAACTTAGAAAACTTATATCATCACATGAGCCCAACATTGTTTTTCTATCTGAAACTAAACAATTGCATGAATTTGTCAAAAACACTTTACACAACTCCATGTACTATAATCATGTTTATCAGGATCCTATAGGTAGAGCTGGAGGTTTAGCTGTAGCTTGGGATAAAACTGTTAAACTTATTGTGCTTCATAAAGATGATAATCAAATAAATTTTAGTGTGTGGGATGAAAAATCTAAGTCTGAGTGGATATTAACCTGTATGTATGGTAGCCCTTATAAAGATAATAGAAAGGATGAATCATGGAAGTTAGTTAAACAAATGGGTGTTACTATGACCAAACCTTGGCTTATCCTAGGAGATTTCAACATAATCCTGCATGAACATGAAAAAAAGAGGAGGTAACCCTGCTAACAGTTCCGATATCAGAAAGTACTCTTCTCTGCTTAATAATGTTGGTCTTCTAGATATAGGGTATCTTGGTTTTCCTTTCACCTGGTCTGACCACCAGGATGGTAATTGCTATATTAAGGAGAGATTAGATAGAGGTATGGCTAACTCCTTTTAGTTTGCTCTATTCCTCAATGCTAGTCTTAGACATTTAAACCATTTAGGATCTGATCACTCCTCCATTCTTCTAAATACCATTATTCCCAGCCATGATGGCTTTAAGCCATTTAAAAAATTTGGTCTCTTCCAGGAGGACAAAATGTAGAGACATTATCAAGTCCTCCTTGGAAACCAACTTTCAGGGTTCTAAGGCTTTTGTTCTGGTTAATAGATTAGATGTTGTGGAAAAAAAAGTCAGTAGGTGGAATAGGAATGATTTTGGTAAAATCAAGCATAATCTTAATAGTATGAACAATCAGTTAGACCAAATAATGACTAATCCTAATGTTAGACTAAATGACCAATTCCTTTTAGAAACCAAGGCTGAAATCCAAAAACTCCATGATTATGAAGAAGAACTATGGAAAATTAAAGGTAGAGAAAACATTACTTTCTTAGGAGATAGAAATACTCACTACTTTCACCAAATGCCATAACAAGACAAAGGAGAAACAACTTTGTTGGTGTATATGATAGAAATAATACTTGGATTGAAGGTAGGGATAATATTGCTTTTTGTCTTAATCATCACTTTGAAACTCTCCTCACTACTTCTAGTCATATAATAAATGATGACATTGTTAATCCAATCCCTACTTTGATTTCCCCTTTGGATAATGAACATCTTATGAGGTCTCCTTCTGAGGAGGAAATTCACTCTGCCCTGTTTGGTATGCCACCAAATTCTATCCCAGGGCCAGATGGATTTCCTGCCTGTTTTTTTCAAAATAAATTGGTATGTTGTCAAAAAAGATATCATAGAAACTGTTCAAGCTTTTTTCAATAGTGGCCATATTCTATCCAAGCTGAACTAGACTCATATATCTCTAATCCCCAAAGTCCAACATCCTACAGGACCAGGGGACTATAGACCTATTAGTCTGTGTAACGTAGGATAGAAAATTATTTCCAAGGTTATTACTAACAGAATTAAACCCTTTCTAGACAAATTGCTATCTCCTTATCAATCTGCTTTTGTTAAACAAAGTCTTATTTCATACAACATCCTTGTTGCTCATAAAATAATTCATGACATGAGGAAAAAAAATAAAAAAAAGATAAAACCCACTTTATGGGCCTCAAAATCGACATGTCAAAGGCTTTTGATCGTGTCGAATGGAATTTTTTAATTGCTTTCCTTAAAAAAATGGGCTTTTGTGAAGCTTGGTGCAATCTTATACATCAATGTATAAGTACTATCCAATCCTCTATTCTTGTTAATGGCATTCCTTGCAAACCTTTTAAATCTTCTAGGGGTTTGAGGCAAGGGGATCCACTGTCCCTTACCTCTTCATTCTTTGTATAGAGTCCTTTTCGAGGACTTTATCTAATGCTGAACAGTCTGGCCTCATATCTGGTTTTAAGATTAACAAGAATTTCGCATCTATCAGTCACCTATTGTTTGCTGACGACTGTTTGATTTTCACCTTAGCCAATATCACCCAAAGTAGAAATATGTTAACTATCTTAGAAGACTATGGTAATACCTCTGGCCAAATGATAAACTTTTTCAAATCTGGGATTTTCTTTACGCCTCACATACCTAACAGCCTTGGTAGAGATATTATAAATATTTTTCAAGTAAAAAAAATTAGGCTTGATGACAAATATTTAGGAGGTCCTCTGTTTACTCATAAGTTTAAAATTAAGTGTTTTGATAATATTTATGATAAAATGGGGGGTAGGCTAAAGGGATGGAAAAGCGATTCCATGTCTCCTCTTGGGAAGGGCATCATGGCTAAGGCTGTCCTAGAGTCTTTACCTGTCTAAACTATGTCTACGTTCATCCTCCCTAAAGCCATCATCAAAAGAGTCACTAATACCATCAGAGATTTCCGGTGGGGTAAGCTTGTCCTAGGAAAGGGTTTTATATCAATGACTGGGGTGGTCTTTGTAAAAGTAAAGAAAAAGAAGGTAATGGTATAAAAAAATGGATTTAATGAATCTCTCCCTAATAGCTAAGAATGCTGGAGGCTTTTCCACCAACCAAATTCCATCTTTTCTAAAACCATGAAAGGGAGGTACTTCCCTAAAACTAACCCATTTCATGCCACTTGTAATGAGGGTTCTTCCTGGGCTTGGAAGGGTGCCTATAAAGGCATTCAGATCATCAAAAACTTTAGTATCTGGAAAATAGGTAATGGGAAAAATGTTCATATTTGGAAGGACAAATGGACACCAGATGAGAACGGTAATCCTATATGCCTCGATGATACAGGGGATGTGTCCAATAACAGTATGGTGAGTTGATGAATGAAACTGGGTGGAATCTAGATTTATTAACTCTTCTCTTTGAATGGGAAACTATCACTAAAATCCTTACCATCACGCCTAACACTGAGAGTGATGACACTCTAAGATGGATTGATGACCCTCAGGGGATATTCACAAGTAAATCTCTGTATGATCTGTTGGATAAGAAACATATGCAACCTAAAGACAATCTAGCTTGCAAAATTTGGAGTCTAAATGCTATCCCTAGAATCCAATTCTTCATTTGGAAAATGAAAAACAATCTTTTTCCTTTTAGCGGTTACCATGCTAGATATATTAACTACGTTGATTCTGTTTGCACTTTGTGTAATAACTCCTCTGAAACAAGAGAACATTCTCTTATGCATTGTAACTTTACTAGAGTTTTCTAGTCTATTTGCTCGCTCAATCTGGACAAATCCTGCAATAGCTTTACCAATCTGACTGACTGGTGTCAAAGTTGGTTCAATAGTGGCAATCCCCAAACTCCCTGGGGATCATGGGCTAGTCTCTGCGGCACCATATGCTGGTTTATTTGGAAAACCCGCTGTGACAGAGTGTTTCGAAATGTTAAACCGTTCCCTAGGTTCACAAGTAACCAAATAATTGAGCACCTGACTACTGCTATGAGAGTGCAACATATAGATAGAACTAATATCCCTGACAGAAGGACTGTAGCTACGGAAACTTCTCTACCTCTGATTGTTTCCTTTGTTTTCACCTCAGCTTTTGACAAAATAACAGGTCTAACAGGAATTGGTGTTTGCATTATAGGGCCCTCTGGAGAAACAATTGGAAGGAGAACTAGAAGTATCAGAGCACGTCAAAGAGAAGAAGCGGAATGCATCGCAGCCCAAGACGCTCTAGAATGGGCAGAAAATCTGCAATGTAAGAAGCTAAATCTTTTGGGTTGTAACCAGAACATAATGAAAGCTCTACAAGGAAGGACAAGAAGAACTAGTTGGAAACAAATGCTAAAATGGATAGTTTAATTTTAAGTTTGAAATCTTTTGAGACAGTACTTTGTAAGTCCATTAAATATGGTGAATTTCCTGATCTCCAAAGGCTAGCTAGAGCTGGAGGAAGATCTCAAAGTCCTCAGTTGTGAGAGGCTCCTTCCCTTATTACTATTTGTCAGTAACTCAGGTTTCTTATTTATAAAAAAATAAAAAATAATAACAGATGTGAGTAGCATCATGAACAAAAAAACTTCAGTAAATGATGCAAAGAAACTTCATGTCCTAGCAGAGTTGGGCAATAATTTTGGAGACCCGCCAAAAAGATGAGAAATGTACGTCTGCAACTCATCTGAAGTGTATTTGATGAACTTCCCGTCATGCATCCATATAACAGTTCTGTAAGCCTGGAATACGTTAATTGAAACCTGGATTCGGCGTTCTTCACGAAGTTGGGGATCTGGGATTAACCATGCTGTTTGGATCTTGTAAACCTTCTCAAAAGAAAGATTGAACTCCTTCAACCTTTCTTTCAAGACACGCTTTGATACTGAACGTGTACCTGGAATAAACATTCCCTCGTACCTCAGTAAATTGAGGATGGGGCGCCATGTAGCTCTCTCGTAGTCCATTGCGTATCCTTGATATTCTGCTACCTGTTATCTGATCCAGTAGTCTCCAAAAAATTGTCTAAGATTAGAATTCTTTTTAACCTTTGAAACCATGTAAAAGATGTTGTTCATGAGAAAAATGCATCGTAAAGCATCATCTGTATACAAGGACGATTTAACATCGAGGTTAGATATTAAGTTTGAAGCGATCAACTTAAGATGGTAAACCAAGGATGAAAATGGCCCACCCTCTTTTTCATTTTCCTCAAGAGTATCACCTCCATGAGGAACCCCAAACAGCAGACCAAGGGTATCACTGTAATCACTAGCAAGTATCGCGATGTATTTCATAACGTACTTGGATATATCATGTGTACCACCTCCAGTGAATGGTTTAGTTGAGGGGTCCGATCCGATTGCCTTCTCAAATTTTACAACAGTTTCCCTAACAGAATCACCAGATCTCTTTAACAATTCACGAAACACATATCTAACAGAAGAACCTGCCTCCTCCTCTAAGAACATATTGTCTATATCTGGGAGAAGATCCCGCAAGACTTCATACATGTCAAGTTTCAAAAACAGTTTTTCTGGCTCTTGCCCATCGAAATCCATAATGGCTTCACCATATTTCAGCAATTCTATCATTGATACTTCAAATATCTTCGCCAAACAAGTTGGCGCAACTGATTTAAACTCCCCAAAAACCCGATCACAAAGTTGTTTCTCGCGAGCAAGATAGTCAGTTGTGATCTTCATAGCCCGGTTCCATTTCTTGATTTTGATAATAAAGCTCGCGTCCCGCTTCCCTTCCTTTATCTTACTGATTTCTGTGCCTGCTTCCCTGACGTCAATGCTCAGGTTATCCACTTCAAGCATGAAAAGACACTCAGCTAAAGCATTTTTGCGAGCATTAATGTAAGCATCACAACATTCCATGTCGAAATGGTTGGTGAACATTGCAGTCACAATTTGATTCAGGTCAGGATTTGTGTACTGATGGACTAAATCTATAGTGTGTTTACCTGAGTATGTACTACTGCTATATCGGGACGATGACTCACCAATCAGATTCTGGTCCAACTCAAATGAACTAATTGAGATCCCATCCATGGTACCTACATCACTAGAATGAAATGACATGCATTCCGGCTCAAAGGGTCGATTCCTGCGAACAATAATGTGGGAGAACTCTTCTTCAAGCTTTACCATAGAAATTCTTATAACAATTTGAACTCGGTCTAAAAGCTCATCAGCCTTATTCACACCTGCCTCATTCTCTGCATGGAAGTTTCTCAAAATTTCGCCTATTCTTTGAGCTTCACTAATGGCTTGAAGATATTCAGTGACTGCTACATCTCCAGAATCCCATATCCTAGTCCTAGACGACTCCCATATCATAACCTTTTCTTCAACTGAACCAAAACATTCCTCTAAATCATCACTAACTTCTCTTATACTTTTGTTTCCTGAGGTTGATCCTGTTGTAAACAATGGGCTTCGTGCAGCCAATTTATCTTCCAGGTCTAGATTCGGCATGTTTACAGATTTATCATTCGCCATAGCAGTAGCTAAAGTACTGAAACTGGCCAAATAGAAACTTGAAATTTCTCAAACAAAAACTACAACTGATCTTCGGCATTTCCAATTTAGCAACTCAAAGGAATTCAAAACCAACCCACTAGGAGTCTAGGAGAAAATAGAGATAAAATTAAAACAGCAAAGAGAACTCGAGATGTATAAATGTTACCTTCTGTCAGAGCAGCTTGAAAAACCTTCAGTTCCCTGAGCATCAACCATACTCATCACACAAATGAAGCCAACATAGTTCCATGAAACCAATAATGAGAAAACAAAGAAGAGAGCAAATATCTAGCCGGCAGCCGCAGGTAGAAAAAGAAAGGAAAAAGATGAAACCATTAAAGTGTACAACAAACAAGACAAAGCTTGTGGGTCATTTTTGACACCACTAGGGAAATTTCTATGAATATTCAAGTCTATCCTGATGGCTGTTAGAGAAATATTCTAATGTTAATGATTCTTTATCTTGGGGTTAGGTGTAGAAATTTCTTGCTTTTCAACGTCTTGTTTTTTTCTTTTTTTTTTTTTTTTGCAGTTTGCAGGTGAGGGAGGAGAAGAACCAAAGGAGGAAACATAATGACCAATATAATATATGTTAGACATGAGGCTTCTGATGATGAATCTGAAATTGGTGATTCTCCATCTGAAACTGTTAAGTTAAACTGTTTTGGTTATCCAGTTCAATCACCATTGGCAGCAGCACCCAATAAGGAAGAGATAGAGGTCAAAGTAAATCTTGATGATGTTGCTGTTGTTGAGAGTGAAAATCAAGAGTTAACTCCATTTTTAGTGGGTATACCAAGAAGAAGATCAATTTCTACAAGGGTTAACAAAAATCTTCCAAACAATTTACAGGGAGAACAAGTTGCTGCTGGCTGGCCTATTTGGCTTGTTTCTGTTGCTTCTGAGGCTATACATGGTTGGACTCCTATTCCAGCTCACACATTTGAGAAGCTTCATCAGGTAATACCTCTAAATTCCCCTGTCCAATCTCTCCAGCAAAAGTGTTGGTAGCACATTGGAGGCTATGCTTATACGCTCAATGAATTTGTGGTCTTCTCCTTGTCATATTGTCTAGATTTCTCGGGGAGCTAGAAGTGAAGTACATAAAGCTAAAGATACTGCAACCGGTAAAATTGTGGCATTAAAAAAGGTTCGAATTGATAAATTCGATTCCGCGAGTTTACGCTCAATGGCTAGACAGCTTATAATCTTGCGCCGGTTGGCTCATCATCCCAATATTATTAAATTGGAAGGTTTGGTAGTATCTTCGAAGAACAAAAGGTACTGTAAGTTGCAGCTTGTATTTGAGTATATGGAACATAGCTTGTCTGATCTGGCTACAAGCCGTGGAATCAAGTTTACGGAGACTCAGGTATATTTTCATATTAAGGTTTCTTCATTTTAGTCTAGAATTAGTTCTTTACTTTCTTTACGACTTCTATTAAGGTGCAGCAAACATGCGCAGGTGAAATCATATATGCATCAACTGTTGTCTGGACTTGAACACTTTCATGGCCATGGAGTCTTACACCGGAACCTCAATGGCTCGAATCTCTTGATTGACAATGAGGGAAGACTCAAGATTGCTGGTTTTGGATCCGCTTTATTCTTTGATCCTAAAAATGGGAAACCTATGAGTTGTCGAGTAGCCAGTTTATGGTATAGAGCTCCAGAGCTTATTTTGGGGGTTACAAACTATGGTGTAGGTATCGACCTATGGAGCACTGGTTGCCTTCTAGGTGAATTACTGTCTGGGCAGCCTATAATGTCCGGGTGCACACAAGTAATTTTTTTCTGCGCCGTTTTTCTTAATTCGCCATTTTTCTCATGCCTAGTGCCGCTTCGATTTCATTGGTTAAATCCAAGAATTTCCTGACAATTCTTTGTCGTGTTCATTTAGGTGGAGCAATTGCACAAGATTTTCAAGCTCTGTGGATCCCCATCTGAGGCATATTGGAGGACAGCAAAACTCTCATATGCAAATGCAAGCTTGTTTATGCCTCAATACCCGTATAAGCGATGCATAGTCAAGACTTTCAAAACTTTTTCGCCATCCTCGTTGAGATTGATGGAAATACTTCTGGCAATTGATCCGGTTGAGCGCCAAACTGCTACTGCTTCGTTGAAGAGTGAGGTAACTTTACATCAAGTTCTTTTTACCGTTCTGTTTAATGCCTTCTCTTCAGTAGATTTCCAAGTTTATCGTGGTTATTAAACTGTGTTTATCATCTTGCGTTGTGCTGTGCTTGTTTCAGTGAAAAACAATGGTATCTTAAATTTTTCTCATTTCTGTTTTGCAGTTTTTCACAGTCAAACCATCCATATGCCAATAATGGTCTCAAAAGTTCGGCACTTATCGTTCAGCAGCATTTTTCCATCCCATTGGCGCTCATAGTTCTTTGAAATATGACGTTGTTGTAATACAAACTCAACATACGTTAAGCATGTCAGTTGTTGTAATATGACGTTGCAGTAGGATGTGGAAATGAGTAAAAAAAAATGAAATAAATTTTTACCCTTAGTTTAATTCTGAGATGAATAAATCTGTAAATATTTACAGAGTTATGAGATTAAGCTAGCTTACAAAGAGATAACCGGTTGGATTGAGAACGCCGGCACCACCAGATTCAAAATTGACTCCACCGGAAATAACTTCTCCAACAGTAGCTGGAACCAAATCTTACTCATCTGAACAACTTGTTTTTTGAGCAAAACTGACGGAAAAGAAAAACATATAAGCATGCACATGGCCTCAAAAAGAAATGCAAAAACAAAAATGGGAATTTTAAGAAAATGCCACACTTCCCATTTCCAGTTTAAGAAGGTGCCATTGTTTTTTTCAGAAATAATAAAATGCCACAACCGTTACATTTTCCGTTAGGGTCCATCAAACCAGTCTACAATTCTTGAACAAGTCAAGAAAATATTCATTTTTACCAATTTATCCTTCACGATCCTTAGAGACATCCATATAAAAAAAAAGAAAAATTTGATCTCCTTCGTGACATTAGATTCCAGTATTCACTTGGGTTTTAACGGAGAACCAAAGTCCTAAATTTCTCTCTTGTTCTTCTTCTTCTCTTTTTCTTCTGTGTATTTTGAAAAGATAGTTTAGGTAGATGATTAATCGAGGGATTGATTGAATAGTGGAATTTAGGGATTAATTAAGTTATTGATTGAATGGGCTATGGTGCGGCATCAATGGAGTCAGTAAGAATTGGCGGAGATGATTGAGCTGTTATAATAGGTGCAAGGAGAGATTGAAGTTAGAATGAAGGGGTAATTTCAATTATAGAGCAGTGCAGTACGTGGTTTCATTTCATCGTCTTGTCGATGGAGCAAAAAAGAGACTTGGTTTATGTATCTGTCTCTTGATTAAATGGTATTGATTAATGGTGAAGTTCGGGTGGAATTGAGTTTGGGGGTTCTTGCATGGACTGAACTTCAGTTCATCTTGAGTAAAATCAGGTCGGAGAAATAGTAATGGAAATTAGTGCAGGCAGTCTCGGGCTTTGGTTTCAAGATCCATGTCGTGGTCCCGTTAACTGAATAGGTGTTTGTAAAATGGTTGCTGGTGGCAATGGGTTCTCGTTTTGAGAGAAAGATCAGCTGAGTTGGAGATAAAGCATGGACTGAGATTCAGTAGAATGAGAAGTGGATGGACTGTTAGCTCGTGTCAAATGGGCGAGTCGTTTGAGTAATTGTCGCTGTGAGAATCATGAGTAAGATGGCATGTATGTTGGTTGATTAGATGGGTTTTGACCCAATGGTGGTCTTGATTAAATATGAATTGGTGACGCTGAGGACCTGAGGTTCTTGAATTCGACTGCCGGTGGTGATGGATTTTGTCTGCCGGTATAAAGAGGAGAATTGATCGACGAATCTAGTTTAGATATGGCTGATTATTACTGTGAATTTTGTGAGCAAGAAGTAGTTTACAGTAGCAGATTCAGGCTCCTAACGGAATTAGTTGGTAAGCTAATGGATGAAATGTAATCTGAAGTCGGAGTTCTCAATGAAGAAACGCACAACCGTGGAGAAGATAATTGGTTGTTCTTTGTGGGTCTCGAATGTGTTTCGCTGAAGTGGTGTTGCTCGTGTTAGTTGTCTCTGAGGAGTAGAAAGCATGAGGAGAAATGGAAGGTGCTTATGAAGTCGAGCAATAGAAAGGATGACCGTCTGGGAAGTTTGCTCGTTAACGACTCGCAATGATGATTTGATTTAACTCAATGCAGTGAGAAGATTCGAGGGCGTAAATGTCTTTTACCAAGTTAAATTAATGTCACCCATGCTCTAACGGATGTTAACTCTTTTTTAAAGGTCAAATATGTGGCATTAAATAAATTTTTGAAAAAAAAGATAGCAATTTCTTAAACATGATATTGAAAGTGTGGCACTTTATTAAAATTCCCAACAAAATTAGAAACGTGGTCGGCAGGATTCGAACCTGCGCGGGCAAAGCCCACATGATTTTCCACTCCGGCACGACCACTTGTTATGCTGATCCAAACACATCAACCTTAACATTATCAACACATTGTATTCTATTGGCAAAAACTTCTCCACTTTGTGCCCAAACTCGATATTTCAACACGTTGTATTCTATTGGCCTCTACATTTCGGGGAAGCATATCTTATCTTTGCCAATCAAAAAAAAGTAACAATAAATTTTATGCCAACTATCATATGCAATGCCCATATAAACGATGCATTGTCAAGACTTCCAAAACTTTTTCGCCATCCTTGTTGAGATTGATGGAAATACTGAAGAAGTTGATACTGCTTCATGGAGGAGTGAGGCTACTTTACTTCTCTTTCTGTTTTATGCTTTCTATGCCTGTCTGCTTCATGGAGGAGTGAGGCTACTTTACTTCTCTTTCTGTTTTATGCTTTCTATGCCTGTCTTTAATCTTTCACTGCGCTGTGCTTGTATCTTTAATTTTTCTCTTGAAGTTTTTCACAGTCGAACCATCCATATGAATAAAGCTCATTACAAAAATTCTTTTCTTTATGGTTCTTCTGTGGATGCTGAGGTTTCCGGGCTGGTCATATATGGAGTATTTCTTATATTAAGAGAGAGTTGAGTGGATCCAGTTTATATGTTGCTTAAACAAATTCCAAAGTCTAAGAATCCATTAATCATCTAACACAAACCCTTATCGTCATCATAATAATTGTGATTGAGTTCTTATAAACAAGAACATCCATCTAATTTCATAAAAATAAAATAAACTAGTACTGTAATGATAAATAACCTAGAAATAGCAACTAACTGTATAAGTCATCTTCCTCGGCAGCAGGATCTGCAAATGGGTTGGCACCAGTGGTGTCTGCTCCAGCTGCAGCTCCAGTTGACGTATTAGCGAACCTAAATTCACTTCCAAATCCCCTCGACTGCTGCAAGGTCTGTGAAAAAGCCTGGTACTTGCGTATGTCTCCATCACTCACACTCCTCCTTGCAAACTTCATCGACTCCTCAAAGTGAGATGCAGTTATTTCGGGGACTTCATCCTCAACGTCCTCCTCCATTGCTTCTGGATTGTCGCTTCTCTTCTTCTCTCTCTCAATATCCTGAAACAATACATGACCAAAATATATCCAACTTGTAAGTAAAAGATTAAGCAGGGAATGGAGGAAAGAACAGAAAAAAGGAAGTAGAATGGGGGATTATACCTTCTCAATGTTCTCTCTGATGGCATACTTGCAAGCACGTTGGCATATTTCTGTAATATCAGCTCCACTAAAGCCTTCCGTGTGCTTAGCAAGGACTTGAATGTTAACATTTTTGGAAACAGGTGATTTCCTGAGGCAGGCCTTGAAGATCTGAAGCCGAGAGGCTTCATCTGGCAATGGAATGTAGATTAATTGATCGAGACGCCCTGGTCTCAGCAATGCAGGATCAATTATGTCTGGCCTGTTTGTGGCACCAATGATAAACACCGTCTTCTTTGCATTCATCCCATCCATCTCAGTTAGAAGCTGATTCAAAACCCTATCAGCAGCACCGCCCGCATCTCCAACGCTACTTCCTCTCTGAGTTGCTATAGAGTCGAGTTCATCGAAGAAGAGGACACAAGGTGCAGATTGTCGGGCTTTGTCAAAAATTTCTCTCACATTAGCTTCACTCTCTCCAAACCACATTGTCAGCAACTCAGGGCCCTTAACACTGATGAAATTAGCTTGGCACTCATTTGCAATGGCCTTAGCCAAAAGTGTTTTCCCACAACCAGGAGGACCATAGAACAGAACTCCCTTTGAAGGCGACATGCCAAACTTCTCGAACTTTTCAGGATGCTCCACCGGGTACTGGACAGTCTCTTGCAGCTCCCTCTTAACAGTTTCAAGCCCACCAACATCCTCCCAACTGACGTTGGGTACTTCAACAGTTGTTTCGCGCAAAGCAGAAGGATTGCTTGTTCCTACAGAAGTTTGGAAGTGCTCATTCGTGATGAACATGGAGTTCAGTATTTCCGCATCAATTGATTCATCTTCCAAGTCAATCACATCCATCTTTTCTCTAATGCATTGAAGTGCAGCTTCAGTACACAGAGCTGCAAGATCAGCACCAACATACCCATGAGTATCCTTTGAGACCCTTTCTAGTTCGACCTGTAAAGTGGAAAATATAACACGATATTAGCTTCAATATGATAAAGGATAGAAGAATATATATTAAAATCTTATAAGAAAATTGAAGGCCTAGGTATCTGGCTTACATCTTCAGCGAGCTTCATGTTCTTTGTATGGATTCGAAGAACCTCAAGACGTCCAACTTCATCGGGAACACCAATATCTATTTCCCTATCAAATCTTCCAAACCTCCTCAAAGCTGGATCAATGCTATTTGGCCTGTTCGTTGCCCCCATAACGATAACATGGGCACGAGATTTCAATCCATCCATAAGTGTCAGCAGCATAGAAACAATTCTCCTCTCAACTTCGCCATTAGTCTTATCTCGTTTTGGAGCAATTGAATCTATCTCATCAATGAAAATGATGGATGGTGCATTTTTCTCAGCCTCCGCAAATGCCTTCCTAAGGTTACTTTCACTCTCCCCAGCCATCTTAGACATGATTTCTGGCCCATTAATACAAAAGAAGAAGGCACCAGTTTCATTTGCAACAGCTCTGGCAATCAAAGTTTTACCAGTTCCAGGAGGTCCGTAGAGTAAAATCCCCTTTGGTGGCTTAACACCAATTGATTTGAAAAGTTGTGGATGCCTAAGTGGGAGCTCCACCAACTCTCTGATCTGAGCCATCTGCTTTCTCACTCCACCGACATCATCATACCCAACTTCGTCCAATCTTTCTTCATCTTCTCTTCTAATTGGCTCCCCTTCACAAAAGATCTCAGTATCAGGAGAAACTACACAGTACTCTGGAGGATCAGTCTCGATAATCTTAAACTCAACACTTCTCATTCCCCCTCTGACAATGAAAAAATCACCTTTCCTAACTGGTCGGTATGCATCCAAGAAATATGCTGCAATAATAAATGCAAAATAAAATTAATATCTCCTTGTAAAAAACCAATACACCCTTAATATAAAGAATATAGCTGGCCAAAAGGAAGGTACGGGATCTTACGTTTCAAGTAAGCGTCAAAAAGACTCCCGGTAAGACCTTCGATGGTATCATCCACAGGTAATACGTGTACACGTTTTCCATATTTCACATTGGGGCACTGATGAACTGAAACAATATCACCTAGTTTAACCCTCAGATTTGATCGAACAACCTTATTCATTCTGATCTTTGGTTCCTCACATGAATCATCAGCTATAACAACACAGATGGTCTCTTTCCTTTTCTTTCCCTGAAAGTTAGTAATAAAGTGAGAAAGAAAATTAAAACCACAACAAACACATAACAATATTCTCAAGATTCACTGAAGACACAGTGTACTCGTAACAAGTCCTAAAGTTCATGAATACTTAATATAACCAAGATATGAAGTTCTTATAATATAGATGGCCTAAGCCTGCTTGATAGGGTTAAATCAGAACCAAATCTCTTGTAAACATATTTGGAAATCACAACTTTTCTGTACTAACTGATTTAAAAATAAAACTAAAACCTAGTTTTCATGAATATGAAAACTTAGCTCATAGAATCATAAAAAGTACAGACTTCTATGAATTAAAAAGCAACAACAAAAAACAGCAAAACACCGAGATTTCAAAATCAAAACCAATTCAAATAGGTTACCTTAAGCATTATGGTATCACCACGGAAAAGATCCAACTTTTCCATTGTTACGGGATGCATTGTAACCGCAGTATTATCATCGGCAACAGCTTCATCGACGATAAGCCTATTGGCAGCTTTCTTTCTATCAAGAATTGCTGTACTATAATCCCTCTTCGTGCCTTTCCTGTAAATCAAAAACTCAACAATTTAACAAAAACCCCACAAATCTTACTCAGCAAAAATATTCTCAAAATCAAAGATAAAGTGTCTTACGGTGGTTCTGAAGAAGATTCAGCTTGATCAGTCATCTTTTCGTTTTGTGAATAACAAGAGACGAAGTGATTCCTATTTATAACAAGACTTTGTACCTTGTTCGTGAAGATATATAATTCCATATAACTCGGAAAAAAAAATATTCTGAGGTGGGTCCCGTTTTGTTTAGAGAGTTCTATGGTTGTTTCTTAGATTCGTGGAACTTTCCAGAACCTTTTTACTCTTCAGAATAAGGGTCAACGATGTACATTACTCAACAGAATAAGAAGGTCGGCTTTTAGTTCTAAAGCCAACAGCGTTGCTAAACTGTCATCATCCCAAAATACACCAGAAGAGTCCTGAACAAATGGGTATTGACAAAATGACGATGTGAAAAGGAAAAGTATCAGAATTAACCCTGTAGGTAGATTCAAAATCATGAACACAAATTTGGATTATGTAAATAGATGTGAGTTTTTTCGATGTATATTGAACAAGAAAGTATAGATGTACAATCTGCTCAATTATCAACTAAATTGGCATGCGTACTCAACATTGACAAAACAAAGTTAATTGTCTAAGTGTTGTAGTCATAACAAATTGACCATCGAAATACATAAGTAAAAGGCAAATGTCAAGAGCACTACACCTCATAAGGAGCCTTCCTGGTACAGATAGCATCATTCTCATTAAAAATAGGAATCACATGAAATTTAACAATTACTTGACTGTCTCACAAAGTAACATTCTGAAGTTGATATCACCAAAATCTCGATCAGTTACTAGGAGCTGAGGTGAAGTCACATCTAGCTGCATAATAGATAACTCTTTAAGTTTTAGAAGTTCAAGGTCTGAAATGCAGTCCTGGATTGAAAATACTTTAGATGATCAACCTGAGTAAAGAGCGCATCATAGAGAGACATCAGTCCACTCGGTCCACCGGCTGCACACTCCTTTCCATCCAGTTCTGCTTGTGGTTTTTGGAGATCAGCAAACCTGCAAAACAGCGCAAAGTATGAGTTCCGCTGCTTTCCTATACGCTGATAACATTATATTTAAGCAAAAGAGCAAAATGGTGGTTATAAACAGTAGAAAAGGACACAAAAACAAAGCTACTAACAGAAGTACCAACCTGTTGTTTAGTAGTTTCCTGTATCTTAGCCTTTGACGGCCAGCACCAACAGCACCTGATGTTACTAAAATCACCTCAAATCCTCGAGTATTCAAATCCTTAAGCTGCAATCATTACATCCACAAACATAATACCGTAAACTTCATAGGCTTCAAAGGTACAGCGAATGAACAAGAATACTGCCCAAGCCAATCTACAAGGAAAAACTTAAGAATGACACTCAATCATACCTGCTCGTAAGTGCTCCAAATTTACCTAATGCCAATCTTCCATCAGCTCGTATAACAACAGCCGTTCCAATCTTCATATTCACACCATAAAGAACATCAGCAACAACATTTCCTCATTGAGACACAAAAGTCAATAATCATAAGACCTAGTGCAATTAAAGACATTTAACATATATACAGTCGAGAAATTTGATTATCATTGCCTCAGCTTTGACATTGAAAGATACATTTACAAATGAAAAAAAAAAATCAATCAAATCATTACTTGAAGTAGTTGTTTTACAAAGAATTCCAGTGGGAACTGGCTATACTTGTTTGTAATAATCTTCAAAATGAAGGAAGTTGGAAGACACGATTTATCGAACAGTTATCTACTATTAACAAAGTAAAGATAAAACAACACCAATTTTGATATTGTAGACGAGATTCAAAAATTTGGGGACGACCATACCTTCAAAACGTGATCGTAGTAGAAACAGAGATTATTAAGTAAGAGTAAGGTCCTCAAATTTGATGGAATTTGAAGCAAAGTGGATTGTTTGGGATTGTTACAGTGAACTGGAATTTTGTTTTTGAATGATTGGTCGGTCGATAAGCCACCAAACATCGAACCACACTAAATTAAAGATCATTTCATCTAGGCCCTTTCATTAGTTAGACCTCAACTTCGGTTACTGTTTTTCAACAATGTATCTATTGATACGAAAAAATCATTAAAAGCAGCCTACTATCCTAGTCAAGGAAGGTACAATCTATTAGCATCTAAGTAATCTAAGAGGATTATTCATACAAAATCTAGGCCTATATTGGTGTATCCTCTCGGACCTCTCCACCATATTTGAACCACGCATAGATATTTTTGAGTCATCTTTAAGTTCTAAAGTTCTTGAAAACCCCAAATTGTTTCATTTTTCTATAAAGTTTGCTGCCATTTTACCAAGAGCATGGAGTTCAAGCTTCTTACCATCAAGCTCTATCTACAAATTCTCCAACCGCTTTCTTATCCTCGAGCTTTTCTTGCAAATACATCTAGAAACTGAAAATCACAAAGAAGAACCCGGATTATACCTAATACCCAACAGGTGCACAATAACGGACATTCTGGATTGTAAGGAAGTAGCCTTTCTAAAGTTAGTCCAAAATTATGGTAATGGGTCTAACTGGATAGCACATTTGACTCGAAACACACCTGATAATTTGGGTGCTCTAGTATAGAACATTCACTCGGAGCTTCCATAAACCCCATTGAAGCTCGTAGGCAACATAATGCTGGTTCTCATTGAGCTTAGTCTGGGCCAATTGTCGTCTACACCAAATTATTAGCTTTAATTTCAGTTAGGCATTTCCATGGACAGTTAAGAGTTCAAAAGCTGCATTTGAGCTGAAACCAAAAATACAGACCCAAACGAAACCAAATTTGAATCAAATTAGAGTGAAACAAATTTCAAGAGAGTTACTTACAATTAGAGCTGGCACAAAATTTAATTTCAGAATGAAAGACTCGATCTAAACCACATTTCTTCAGTTGTTTCTTACTTTGCATTCTTCACAAATCCTTGAAGATTTAGAGAATTGAGAATGGTAGAGGAAAATTTGTTTGAAAAACAATGGTGGGAAACGAGGTTTGCCGGGTTCGATCACGCAGCCTTGTGCAGTCACCGGCATTGGAGGTTACGGACTTCTGCTGCTCCTGGTGGTGCCGCTGATGCTTCTTGGTGGCTGTTGGCGTCTGCCAGATCGGGTGATGTGTCTGATGACTCTGATCTGATGAAATGGTTCTCTGTTTGTAGGCTTGGACTTCAGCTGGCATGGTATTCTGGGCCTAGTCTAGGCTTTGTCACGTGATCTCGAGTCAGAACTACCATTTACCGTATGGGAGAATTAGGCGAAGGCCCAGAAAAATAATATTTTTATTGTCAGGAGATTATTTTTAGTTTCCGTGACATCCATAATTATATGAAATTTTGAAAAATGTCTGCATACCGGGTTATGCATCCTAATTTTTTAGGGGTATAATTGACAAACAAACTTGGATATAACATATCTAAAAAACTGCGTCATGGAATTTTACAAATTTCATATCGTTGGAAATCTTCTCAAGAGAGCTACACAATGAGTACAAACAACAATATCAAATTTTTGTTTTTCACGAAAAAATCGGAAGTGATCATCATTTTAGGCAAAATTTTCAAAAACTTGATACATAACCATTATGCAGCCACCAAAAAAGATGCATAACACATTATGCAGACACAACAAAAAGATGCATAAAATATTATGAAACCATATTTTGGTTCATGCTGTTACTAATTTAGGTATGCAACCACTAAAACGATATATACGCCTAAAAAAATAACATCACAAAAAACAAAAGATGCATAACGAATTATGCAATAATTTTCTCGACTACATAACAAGTTATGCATCCATTGTTTTGGTTAATTTCAGTGCTTACAAAAAAAGTTGATGCATTATGCAGCCAACTTTTGGATGCATATCAAGTTATGCATCAATTTTTTTATTTCAGTGCTTACAAAAGAATGGTTGCATAATGCGTTATGCATCCATTTTCATAAATGCATAACATGTTATACAGATATTATTGTAGGTACATGACAAGTTATGCAGTTTTTGTTTTTGTTGATTTCAATAGTAACAAAAAAGTTGTTGCATTACGTGTTATGCAACTTGGACTGTATAACAAGTTATTCAACAACTTTTGTAGATGCATGACAGGTTATGCATAGATTTTCATAGATGCATAAAAAAAAAATTTAACCATTGTCCCAATATAACACAAATTCTACAATTTCAAAATTAACTTCAAATTTTATCCAAGTTGGGAATTTCCTGATTTCTTGCGGAAACATGACCAAAAACGCTACCGAAAACTCATATATCCCTCGACCAGCTTTCGCATCTGACTCGTACCCCCTTCATGATTCAATGAAGCATTACAATTCCCACTTTCAGTTCCAAAATTCGGCATCTTGAACTAGTACCACCGGCTCGCTATTACTGTTGCATTTTCCCCCTGTTTCTGTTCTTCAAAACTCAATCAGGCATTTCAACAAACACCTTGTCTGCAGGTTGTGATAGTGGTACATCATATAACTTGCTTCTATACTTCTTAAACTCCTTTATCACCATCCCTGCAATCTCAATCCTTACACAATCCCACATTAACAAATTAATTATTCATAAAATCAGCACCAACAGCAACACTAACTCATTGACCTATTTCCTTTAGTCACCACCATTGACAACTACCATCAATCATGCCTTCTTCACTGTCTTCTTAGTTCTTATGATATCTCAGGTTCAATCACATCCAAGAAATATTTTTATCTTCTCCCTGGTTCTAAATTTGAGTAGTTTATTGGACAGTGCAAATACTTTTGTAATAAAAAATTAAACATGCTAAGAAAAACTGAATTTACCTCCCAAGAATTTCAATGTCTCAATGTTAGCAACAACATCCTAAGGGAGACGAGTAGATATTATGGTTTCCGAAATTCACAAAAACTTCTATATAATGGTCGATTCACAAAATAAATTATACGAAAAATCGAAACAGTCACTAAGCAAATCAAGACAGTGGCCATTCATAATTTCACCTAGTTTGTTCCTTTCATTGGCATTGGATAAACAAAAGCATGACCACCAACAAGGCGTGCCACCACTAAGTCTACAGACAGAACCAACCACCACTTATAAAGCTATAATTAAAGCTTCTCTCAACCTAAACGACAAAAACAAAACAATCACCATATAAGTTTCAAAGATCTGAAAATAAGTAAGAAAAAAATGAAAACGTAGATTTCTTTTAGATACCAAAAATGAAGGAAACATCTGAAATTGAATCTTCGAGAGTCTCAAAGAAAACTACAACAAAAACAACAACAACAAATATATAAATCAAAATAATAGTTAGGGTTTTACCATTCGATTGAGATATAATTAGTGATAATCAAAACCAAAATCAAAAAGAAACCTAAATTCAGATCGAATGTTAAGTTGCGGTCGCAAAATAAATCAGAAAGTATACATGATAGAATACCTGATTTTTAAGATCGGATTGTCTCCTGAAATCAATGAATTCGTCAACTATCTCAACTGACAGAGAGAAGCGCATCCGGGAGAGAAAAAGAGTCTAACAAAGCACAGTTCTAACAGAAAACGAAAACATAATTATAATAAAAACGGGTCTCCGAAAAATTTTCCCTCAAATAATGGGTGCGCCCTAAAGTTTTCCGTCTGTGGGTTTCTGAGTGAAAAGCTAAGAAATGAGTGCCACGGTAGTTATCACTTAGCCTATCAAGCTATCAGCCAATACTATTTGGGTAAGCAATGATAGTCCGAACTGGACATGTTTTAGCATCATTCGCAGCGTATCCAACCCAACATCCAACGGCTTTACATTTATTGGATATGCGGATGATCCAATTAATTGGATACGCGGATGATCAGATCGATATTATATGTGTAATATACGACACTCTAAAAAAAAAAATCCTTATATCAACCTTAAAAAATTGATGGAGGCAAATATTGTTCAAATAAGATAAACACGTAGTGATTATATGTATATGCGTAACACAACAAGTAATAGTGCCCAACGGTCTTTTAAGATAGCACTCACACCCAATCCAAACCTAGTTTAGTACATTAATGTCTCCCATAAAAATAGCAGGCAGGTAGGATGGAATCCGGGCATTCGACTCCAAATGTTCATCCTTAGAAAGTATACAACAAGTGTTGACATAAGATTTTGCTTATCGACATTCCTTTGGATCAGTTTTATGTCAGTCTACATTGGACTAGTAAGACATGTATCGGTGTATCATTCTGAGACGGGATGATACGTCATGGTTGATGTTTAATATTTTATATTTATTATTTTTAAACGTAAAATGTTAAACTTACCACCATCCCATATTATTTGTCCATTACAACTTTTAGGTCCTATATATATATGAATCACCTTTGCAAACATTCAAAAAACACGTTCTCTCCAAAAAACTCTCCCCGGAGTATTAAACCCTAGTTATGCCTGAGTTTTTTCCTGATCAGATCCCTTCTATTAGAGCGAATCGGAGCAGGAAAATCTCATATAATCTTCTACATCGGCTATTTTTTGTCTACACGATTTGTTTGAGGAAAATTATTAGTGTTTTGGGTTCGATTCTAGCTAGTTTAGATAGAACTTTAATTGGCTTTTCCTTCATCTGAATCTCGGTTGTTAGTCTTTAAATTTACCTAGTAGTATTTTTAGTTGGGTTCCTGATTATCATCTTATAATCAGTTTCTCCTAGTCTTCTTTGATTTTATAGGTTTTAATCTAAAATTTCATTTCTTGTTTTACTCTAAAGTTCTGTTTTTTGGAACTTAATTAATATATTGGGTTTTAACTTAAAAGTGTTGTTGTTCAAATTGATGTCTCCATTATGGTATTTGGAAGTTTCATCAAGTTCTTCTCAAGTAATTGATTATTTTTAAATGTAAAGGTATGTGATTTTGAATCAAAGGAATATTCGGTAGACACTCATCAAAAAATAGCATCAAAGTTTCCCAAAAAAGCATCTTCAGGCTCCATGATTCCAATTTACTCCTCAGCACCAAAAAAGACACTTGCAACGAAGATACCAGTAACAAGACATTCAAATGAAGCAGCAGCGAGACAATCAAAGACATAAACAGAACCTACTACAGAGACACAGAAGATACCCATAACAAATAATGTTACCAGAGCGAGTCAGATGAAGACACAAACCGATCCATATCGATTCCTTCACATGCAAAACGAGTTAAGTTATATCGGTTACCCTTGTTAATATTACAATAAAATCATTGACAATTGGTTGGATTTATGTATCTTGTTAATTAGGACTATGATTTTGATAAAACCCTTGATAAATAGTTGGGTTTTCGAATCCTAATATTTCTATTGACTATAGATTTGTCATTTGAGCTAGATATGTTATTTTCGATCCATCCAAGGTCATTTAAACTAGTTTTGTTACCTTGGAATCGGGTAGGAATGTTAGGAAATCTTTTTCAAAATTGTTCTAGTAAATATGTTGTAAAGTTTCTTCATTATCCTCGTTGTCTGTTTTTTTTTTTTTTTTTTTTGAAGTTCGGTTCCCTCGTAGTCTATTTGAATATCCTTGTTACATGTTTAAGTTCTTTATAATTGCTGGAAACTTCCTAGTCAATCATGTAATCGATCATGATCATGAATCAAGTGGCTGCAATGAATATCCTTGAGGCCTTCTTTTTCGGAAAAAAAATATGTTAAAATTACCCTTTAGTGACATCCAATCGGAGATTCATAAATGTTATTTAACAATTATATAAAAACAAAATCAAAATTTAGAAACATAGACAGAGATCAACTAGTATCAAATTGACAATCAACATTGGTTAATATCAGTAAAATGAAAAGTTTCATGTATCATCACTACACTAATACCGGGTTCATTACCACGCGTTATATAAATCATGTCTCTCATTACATAATTACTAAAATTAATAATTCAATAGATAAAACTAAATAATCACATGAACATTCGCCCAAAAATGTGCAGTAAATAAGACTTAAAAGAAAACAATAAGAGAAGTGCAATAGATTATGTTCCTAAGCTATATTTATATGAAATTAAACTGTGGTTTGCTACCAGTACATTCATTATAGGTATGACAATTCATTAGATATGTTTGAGTCATTGTCTTATGAATTGGTATTGTGAGAAGAAGTCATTACGTCAATATGCATTTTATTTTTACTACATCGTTTGATATTGATAATGGTAATGCTCAAGGTTTTTTCCTTAGTGAAAGAGGGCTTATACAAGGCCATTCACTTTTACCATATCTTTTTATTTTGTGCTCACAAGATTTATCCTGGCTTATATGAAATATACCTATAAGCTGAACTATTAGACTCAAACTATCTCTCATTTAATGTTTAGAAATAAGTTGTTGTTGTTTAGGGTCCTGAACTACCAAACTATTTAATCTCTATGGCACATTTTCAACACCTATGTGCAAATAGGATTGGTCAAAATGAAAATATCAATTATTCTTCGACTCTATTCAGCAAGAGAGTTCTTGACCATTAAAAAAAATGAAGTGTATGGATATATTTCAATATTAACACTTTCGTATAACGTAATTTTAGGATCTAAGGTTCAATTTTTTCCATGTGGATTGCCAAAAAAATGAAAGTTGATGTTAATTTCGAAATGAGACGTATAATACGTAGAAACAATACTTTTATGAAACTATAAATGAGGAGAAACATTCAAGTCGGTTAGAGACTTTTATTGATACTCAGTAGTTCTTATACCTAATGGACCAATCGATTAGTTTAGTAGATATTTGAAAGTATTAAGCAGTATAAATCATGTGGATAGTTTGAAAACTATTATCTTCGAGTTCTTTAGGAATTAGTACTTCTCATACTTCTTCATGAGTTATAGGCTCCAAAACACAACTATCATCTTGAAGTTCCTCTTCTTAACTGTTTTATAAAAGACTTCACATGATTTCTTCAATCTTCAAAATTTTAGCACTTGTATCATTTTTATCTAGAAAATTTAGCAAAAGGTTTACATTTATTTAGTGATGGATTGATAATAACTCATTCCTCATTATTGATCCCAATTCTTAAATGCTTTTATCGTCTAAAGGTTGCATATATTAATTTTCTTTTGAACATAGTTTGTTATTGAAAAAAAAATAGTTGGTATGAATGGGTTTCAGGATCATGAAAGACAATTTTATTATGGTGATGCAAAAACACTTTATCTTTTCTAAATTTAAATAGTCAACAAACTGCTATGTTGTTATTGTATTATCAGGGAGATTATTTGTTTAAAGAGTATTAACTTAAAGAAGTTAACGAATCTTGTGAGCTAAAATACTAATAAAAAAATTAAACTTCTCTAATTTGATAAAAGTTTCTGGTTTGAGAATGCAAATTGAGTGTTAAAATATAATAATGCAATACATATTCAAAAAATATTATTAACTAATTTGGTCTTGTTATCTTGTATTTTATGTCCAAGTAATAAGTTATAAATGAGAGATT
Organism: Papaver somniferum; assembly: GCF_003573695.1. Taxonomy (NCBI): domain Eukaryota; kingdom Viridiplantae; phylum Streptophyta; class Magnoliopsida; order Ranunculales; family Papaveraceae; genus Papaver; species Papaver somniferum. The sequence goes on from NW_020628818.1 coordinate 18,283,480, forward strand.
TTGATAGTTTTGCTTCAAAAATTTATATCTTATAACTTGTCTTATTAATAGCACACGCCTTTATTAACCATTACTAAAGTTATTTATAACTCACAAAAATAATTAATCTATTAATTGTAACATAACCCAAAATTCTTCAAAAAAAAAGGGAAACAAACACTAAAGTCGGTTAAGTTGAGTGAATTGAAATAAAACCGATTCAACCTTTAAATTAAGCCGGTTAAAACTTTCCAACTGATTATAAAAAAAGAAACACCTTTTAAAACTGAAGTCCTAATAAATAAATTTTGTTTTCTTATTCCTCTAACCAAAGATGCACCTTAGAAAAAAATTCAAACTTTTTGAAAAATCACTCATCTAAATTAATTTTCTTCTAAGAAATATACTAAATGATGGTTGTTTCCAGTTATATTTTGATCAACAAAAGTTCCTCAAGGATCTTTGAAGTCTATTGAATGTGGGGTCTTATATAGATTAAGCCAGTTATAGAACTAAGGTTTAATAAAGTATGGCAAATTATTAAAATAAAATTTGATAAATGTGTTCCTTTTGTTTTAGTTTTTCAAATGCTCAAAAATTGTACAATTTTTTGTTATGTTTGAATAAAGTGAAAATTAACCTCATGCAAATTCTTATATAGTTTTTTTTTAGTATGTACGTAGAAAGTTAGATGTGTGGTACAGAAACCAAAATTGATAATATCATCCTATCATCCTCATAAAGAACATTATACTTACACTGATATAAAACAACATAACATAAGTAATGTTTATCATCTTATAAACACAACAAAATTATTATACGCCTCCAGATCATGCTACCTTAGCTTAGCCAACAAATGTTAGGTCTGCATCTCCAAATTCAACTTTATCTTGCATTTTCCTTTCTTACCAATGAACGTTTTTATGCTTCAATGAAGTTGGCTACAGATGATCTTCTTGGAGTAGAAAATCATGTGAAATATGGTTACAGTAACATGATTAGAATTTTGAGTTGGTGTTTGAGGATATTTTATATCACGAGAGATACTCACGATGTGTTCGGTAATTATTTCAGAATCTGAAGAGAAAAGTAAACCAAAGTACAAATATAACTCTACGGTTGAGATCTACAATGAAAACAAACTTTCCATCAACTTGGCAAGGGAATACGTGACACTAGACGAACATAAGAGAGATTACGATGTATCGGAAGAAAATTTCAACAACATTTCTGACACTATCTGTTTTATAGGGTCATTGTAACCAGTTGTATGCTGTTATTGGTAAAGACTGGAATGGTCCAGAATTTGTGAGATTTGAAGAATGGTTGAAGACGTGGTTCAAAAATAGGTTCCGTAATCCACAATTCTGCTGAGAATTGAACAAAAATATTGTCTAAATTATTTTTAATATGTCTTTTTATCTGGGATTAAGTAAACTCGGTTGTTTATATTTTATAAAATAATCATAATTCAAGTCATACTAAATTCCAAACATGCAAATTTATTTGTCAGTAAGCAAAACAATGACAAACTAAATGGAAAGAAGCAATGAGAATGGGTTAGCATATAATTGGTTAATAAGCCCTTGGGTTTTAATTTATAGGTCTAGAAGAAAAAAAGATAAGTTACTTCTCTATTACCCAACGATTCAAAACATATTATCCTAATATGAAAATTGGGCATTACACTCAGTTGTTATAACTTACTTTTAGGACAGCTAAATAAAATACCTTTTATTATAATTGCATTGGGACTTGAGGCGTTAAATAAATGGAAACATCAAATGTATGTGTTGGAGAAGAGTTTTCGAAATTATTGGGGTTGTTGTTATTGTTATTGTTGGGGTAAGAATGATAAGCAATACCGTCGTATTTCTCAGGAGAAAGATAAAAAAAAATTCTCCATCCAGAGTTGGTCGTTAAAGATCATCAAAACTGATCCATGATATATTTTCTAAGGGAGGAAATGAAGGGTTTGGAATTACTATGATCAAAGAGTGTGACAAAGAAAATCAAGGACCGTTTGTCATTCTTTTTTGTTTAAAAATGTACGTATATTTTTTTTTGTTTTCTTATTTTTAAATATGGAAGTTTGAAATGGTCATTCGTTTGTTGCTGTTAAAGTTATAGTTGTAGTGATAATATCACGAGGTGTATGTAGGCATGGTTTTTATAACTTAAACCTCTTTCATTTGGATATAAAAGAAAGAGATACATATCCAAATTCATTTTTAAATGGCGCATATATATATTGAAGTGATGAGGAGCATAAAAGCACCAAACTTCATTGATAATAAAATACAATTACATAATATCCAATTGCGTTCATGAATCGAAATACATGTCTAGTACAATAATCTTGAACCGAAACAAAATCGAAATAAAATTTCGCACTAAACATATGTAAACCGATAGGGGAATTGAAATCTTCTAATAGTTTATCACCATGTTGATGGATATTTTCCGAGAAGATATGATGCTTCCATAAAAGAAGTAGTAATCCCCAATTCAATATAGAATTATGTAATTGATGTTCATCTCGTCCGTAGATGGTTGAATAAAAAATTGAATGAAACCAAAGGCCCTCCAGGAGGTATGAGAAACTGTAATGGCACAAAATTGCCATGTGTATCAGAAATAAAATATACTACAACATCAATTATCATAAAGAAATTTGTTTTCTTTAAATCTATATATTACATATATAATTTTACCCGGATCTTAAACTAAATTAAAATCCGAGAAAAAATGAGAATAGTAAATAAAAAAAAATCAATTGAGAAGATAAAAATAACTATTAATGGATGAAGATAACTGCTATGTAAAGGACATAGTTGTTTCTAACTTTTTTTTAATGAAAGTATAGAATGATCTACATCTTGTACTATGAGCATTCATAGTTTGTTTAAGTGAAATCACCTATAGGGCGCATATTATCTTTAGACTTAATTAAAAGAAAAAATGGAAACTAGTTTATGAAGGCAATTTCAAAATGATTATTCATGATTTCTATAGGAGGTACCACTACTGCTAAGGTGGATACCAATCCAACGATCCAATAATCAAAATTATTTTGTATGAAAGGATATCCGTCCGGCGATCGCAACTGTGGAGTTTTTGGAATAAAAAATATAACTTCTTATGAGTATTGTCAAAAAAAAAAATTGATTTCGACTTGTAGGATTAATTTCCACTTATATATCAAAGCGTGACTCTTTTCACATGTCTAGGAGACGTGCCAAAATTGTGGAAATATCAGTCCTATTTAATTATTTTTTTGACTTCGACTTGTGGGATTAACTTCTACTTATGTATCCAAGCGTGACTATTTTCACATGACGAGGATATGTGCCGAAATTTGTTGAAATCTGAGTCCAAATAGACAAAATAGAGAATAAAACGAGTCAAAAAGTTGCAAAAAGAACATAATAAATAAACTATTATACTCCAAAAAGAAAAAAGAAGAAAAACAAAAGAACTTTCAAATATTACTTAATAAACTCAAACCCTCTCCACCATTATCCCTCTATTTTCTTTCTTTTTTCCACAGACCCAGTTGTTTCTTCATTTATTCTACTCCCTCTTTTCCTTTCGGATAAATTTTTGATGGGGAAAGGGAAACAAATGATATGTTGACATGTGCCTTTCATATTAATGCCCCCATTAAAAATCCCTCCGTCAAAATTTTATCCATATCTCCTTATCTTCCTTTCTTCTTTGTATTTGTGTCCTACTTGATTTTATATTTCACTCTTTATGTTCAGTCTGTGCCCTACAAAATCGACGGGCACAAAGTGACAATCAAATTTAAAAGCAAAATCACACCGCAATATTGAGCCAAACAGGAATAATGTTAATGTTATTCGGGAATTTTAATTTGGATTCCAAGTTATCTTTCATGAAACCTTGGAATATGGCTTTTTTAAAAAGTGTGGAAGACCCCAAATTAAAATCCATTGGACTCGATATTCCACGCTTGGAATGGTTTGAATTCCACTATTAGGCTTGCTCTAAAAACTACTATAGTGTGTCAAAGGATGAGTTTGTAAGAATACAAGTAATATTATGACCAATACTTAAGTGGGAGACAAGATATTTCCATTTCCTAAATTCTCAAATATATTCGAATAATATTATTTTAAATTAAATACTAACTGTATTCCAACTCATAAAACAAAATCTTAGTTGACAACTATTATAAGTTAGCGTAGATAAATATACTTTACTAATATAACAATTAGATATATGCAAACTTCTGGAATACAATAAGCATATATCTTTGAATTTCAGTTTCAGGATCTCGCCTTGAGTATAACGGGAAAATACTTGAACATTAAGATATAAGAGTTTAGCACATGTTCAAATCAATATGTCGACATTATATGTGAACATTCCAATTTCAAATCGTGTACATATCAATGTTTGCAGAAAATTGAAGACAACAAGCATATTGAAAATATAGAAACACGTTTGGTCTATGTCAGGATCAGTCCTAGCTTGGGATTGGCCGCGAACCCAGTTTCAAACACAAAATCATTAGTATTTCACAAGTTTACTTTCTTAGATTATATCATGATATTATTTCATATATAATCCCAACGGTTGAATTCATTTGGAAAGTTAAACATACTAGATAATAATAATTTACCAATTAGTGTTATGTCGATCCACGAAGTCCATAAATAATCTATACTTCATAACTCCATATACTCAAGTCGTAAAACATAACTAGTATAATGTTCAGTGATACTTTGACCATTGTATAATTACCAATTTACCGATATTATACACAAGTAAACAAATTTACTTCGTATGTTATTCTTTTAATAAATACTAACTTGAAAGAACAAAGATAGAAATGAAACAAGTCAGATATATTATTACTAATATCAAAATGAAGAATGATATGTTTGTTGATGACGATACGTCTTTGGGTTCTTCATGAGTAACAAAAACGAGTCTTAACATTTCTATGTTCTTAGTCCAACATAAAAAAAAGTTGAATATAGTAATCGAATCAAATAGCTTCGAGTTTTGGAACTAAAATATGACAACCATACTTGGCATACCATCGCTTGGTGGGTTCAATCAATGCTCTGATATTTAGAACCACAACATCCATAAAACTAAAAGCGAGAAAAGGGTTAGCAAGACAAATGAAAAACGGTTGTGATGTCTAAATTGTTCTATTATCAAGTCTACTAATAGTACTGACAACCCGATAATGGTCAACCATATGTTCATCTCTAATGGAGAATGTGACATCATTTTTAATATTGGTTTAATGCTGAGATAGGCACAACTATCAAGTAAAGCTCGTTAAACTTGAAAGAAGATGATAAATTTGTATGGAATCTCGCTAAATATAAAGTCCCTCTATAAATAGAAAGTTGAAAGTAGAAGGGGAACCGAAGGTATTGAAATTATGCCAGTAATATGGATATTTTCCCAAATATTAAATTCTTAAAATGAAATATGTCCACGACATCCTTTCTACCAATGTCAAAATTCTAGGCATTCTCAACTGCATTGATCTTGTGTGCAAAATCTGTAGTTGTTGAGAAGAAGATCTAACTCATTTGTCAGTGAATTCTCAATTTATTCTTTGTCTAGAAAACCTCCAATATTGGGCATGAAAATCAAGTACAGTTGTGTAATTGATCCTTGTAATTGGTGTAACCGATCCTACTAATTGGTGTGACCGATCACAAAAGAGTTGTGTAATCGATCCTTGTAATTTGTGTAACGCGTGGCAACTTTTGGCCCAATGCCAAGCCTTAATTTGGCCGCGCCTAAGACTATGCCAAAATCCTAGTTTGGTCGCGCCTAAACCATGCCAAAGTCATGCAGGCCATGCCTCCATGCCGCTGGATGCCAAATGAAGGGTTGCAACAATCAATGGCCACCCTTCCTTCTGAGATACAAATCTCAGCCGTCCAAGTTTGCCACCAAACGCGTGGCAACTTTTGGCCCAATGCCAAGCCTAATTTTGTCCGCGCCTAAACCATGCCAAAATCCTAGCTTGGCCGCGCCTAAAGCCACGCCGGCCATGCTTCCATGCCGTTGGCTGCCAAACGGAAGGTTGCAACAATTAACGGCTATCCTTCCTCCTGAGATGCAGATCTCAGCCATACAAACTTTCCACCAAACGACTTGTGGCAATCTCTTGGCTACAGTGCAAACTCTTGGCCACGGTACCAAAACCCTAATTTGGCCACGCCAATGCCATGTCGGCCATGCCTCCATGCCACTGGCTGCCAAACGGAAGGTTGCAACAATCAACGGCTATCCTTCCTCCTGATATGCAGATCTCAGCCGTACAAACTTACCACAAAACGACTTGTGGCAATCTCTTGGCTACGGTGCCAACTCTTTGCCACGGTGCCAAATCCCTAATGTGTCCACGCCAAAGCCATGCCGGCCATGCCTCCATGCCATTGTCTGCCAAACGGAAGGTTGCAACAATCAACGACTATCCTTCCTCCTGAGATGCAGATCTTAGCCGTACAAACTTGCCACCAAACGACTTGTGGCAACCTTTGGAAATGCTTCCAACTAGGGATGCACATTTGGTCGGGTAGGTCGGGTTTTTCCTCACCCTTCACCCTACCCACTGATGGCGGGTAAATGAAGTTATCACCCGCACCCAACCCAAGATCACAGCAGATCGGTTTTCACCCGACCCAAAATTACGGCGGGTTGGTCGGGCGGGTGGCGGGTATACCGATCTTATCAAAAAGAGACTCCATTATTACAGACAGACAAGCTTGGTTTCCTTCGCATAACGAAAAAACAACAAAAAAAATCTTTATACAGAAGTCCAAAAAAGTAATAACATCAAAATCTTTAACACATATTGCTTCTCAGCTGCGAAACTTCGATCAACGAAGATGATTGATTTCTCCTTTCGCCATTAACAATGCATTTTAGGTGAATACTATAATCAAACATACCTGCAAGAAGCAAATTAAGTTGGTGAACAATCTAATAGAGGTTTAAGCTAACTGTTACCACATGAATAATGTGAATGAAGACCATCGCTGGAAACTTGTTCAATATTGTTCACAGGGTAAAATCCCTAAATCAAGTAAAAAAAAAATTGATACTCAATATTTTAGAAATTGATTGAATGGGTTTGTTAAGAAAGATTCTTTGATTATGAATCAACAATCAAATGATTTTGGATCCAGATTTTATAAGAAAAATTGAATTTATATTGGAGAACAAAGTTTAACTTCTATGGAAGATTTTTTCAAAAATCTGTCTTAAAACTTATAGATCTAAAAACTAAAGAGCAAATCATTGTCGTGATTCTACCTTCAGAGATAATTTTTTTGATCAAGACACGTGCAATTTTACTTTTCCATGATTATCTTCTAGATGTATCAATACTTGAAGTCGCCATCTCCACTGCCATCAAAACCCATAGTACATTGATAGATAACTATACCACCTTTTGTAATTATTTCAGCCATTAGAACACCCAAAGCATTGAATTTGACATCACCATTAGTTACTAATGTTGTTGGTCAAAGCTTGGAGAAGAAATCTACTTCAATTGGTCAAGAGATAAGAAGAGACCGAAGTCATGAATGAACACTGTCTCCATCTGCATCAAACTTTCAAGTCCGTTGTATTCCCATTTCAAACCAAAGAATAACGTAAGTAAAGATGACAATAGAAACTGAGAAAAGAAAATAAGCGATTAGGGTTAGCTAGGTTAGATTTCTCACTTATATATGAGAATTAGACGACTAGGATTATTGGTTGGAGATAATCTAAAGGTTGGTGTAGTTTTAGGCGGGTGAGCGGGTAAGGTCGGGTGAAAAAGGGTGGGAGTCATAGTCGACCCGCTGATGGCGGGTTTTTAAAGATGCAAGTCATAGTCGACCTGTTCCATCAGCGGGTAGGTTCGGGTACGGGTATTTTTGGGCGAGTGCGGGTTGGGTTGGGGGTAGGGCCGGGTTTGTGCAGCCCTACTGCCAACTCTTTGGCCACGAAACATACTTAGCTATCCCAATTCTTTGGTCATGGCACCAAATACTAATTAGCCACGCCAAGAGCATGCGCAAGCCATGCCAGCACAGTGGCCACGCCACTGGATACCAACGAAGGTAACCACAATCAACGAACCGGCAAGAATCTTAACTTGCCAAACAATAGCAACATGCTACACGTTTTCCACGAAAACACACGAGACATCAAAATATGTCACAAACTGGGGGATGCTCATCAGGGTATTGGTCTGGCGGTTTACAGCATGCGGCGTACACTACGCCCGTTACAAGAAAGTGTCATAAGAGTGAGGCGGTTAGTAAATACAAGAAGTAATTGTGAAACGTTTCCTTCATTATGGAAACATCAATTCCAGGCGTTACCCGTTACCGCTTTCTTCCATTTACTCAACTGTTTCCACTTCTTACGAGACCAGGGTACATTTCGTTGCGACTTGTATAAATAGCTCTCACCTATTTCCACCAAAGGAGAAGTTTTTGGTCAGGAGAATACAACAGTCATAAATCACTTGTTAGCTTTCCCATCTGTTAGCTTTCCACTTTCTGATACAAGTCGTCAAACAACTACTCTTCCCGAATCAACTATTATGGTATCAACACTCTCTTCTCTTCCCTTCCTAGACCAACCCTTCTCCTCCACTTTGTGACTGAAACAAGTCTGAAATGGCCATTTCTTGGTTTAGGACGGATTTGTACATATTTATTTCTCGAATCAAAGTACTCCCTTGCAGTACATTATTTAGGGTTTAGACTCGTTTCTCACCCACACACTCGAAATTACCGAAATCAGCAGAAACTGTTTTCACCCTCAAACAATTGGCGACCACATTGGGAGATTAATCTATCGGTCACAATATAAATTCCCGATTTCTGATTCCATCTTTTCAACCCAGATATCGAGATGATAGAAGCAGACTAGCCACCGCCTCGTTATCAGACGACTCTGGAACGACTGGGGATTTAGGAATGATTGGGGACTTTTCACAGTCACGGCGCCGCCGCCTATAGAACTCAGATTTACATCAGGGAGATCCATTTTGTTGGGAGACTCTAAAAATCAAGTAAGTCTCGTCAGAGGAGTTGCATGTTCTACTACCTAGGGTTTTCACATAGATAGTAGAAACCGACAGCCATGTTATCCCCATGTTTCATCCCACACTTTCTACTGAAAACACAACATTCATAACTCCATGACTCTCCTGGGGTATTTATGCCACATATAGTCATAACCAAAACAACATTATTCTAAACGAAAAAACAATTCATTCCAAAAGAATAATCCAGAACCCTCATAGGTAACATTTATCTATCAACCCAAGAATCCATAAAACCAGACCATAAGTTAGGCATTCTGTTCGCCTTCAAAAAAAAAAGCCTAAATAAAGAAGTTCAAAACACAGGAGTACATTCAAGGAAAACCATCTAGTAATGGCTTGCTCTTCTTGGTGAAATCCTCCTCCATGATTTCGAGAGTTGTCCGTTTCAGCTTCAGCTCCGTGGACAACCTTTCGATTTCCTCCTCCTGCTGTGCGACCTCATCCGCGGAAGGGCCTTCAGCCGCCGTAGTCTGCAACTTTTCGATCTCAGAGAAACCTTTAACAAACCAGGGAACGTTGAACCCGTGGTCTACGCACACATCACGATGGAAATTCCAGCTTGAGACCACGTCCTCAGAAACGGTATGGCCAGTCACTTTGCACATATCATCAATCGAAGATAAAGCTTCCTCCACTCGCTTGACCAGCGCAAACCAACTAGTAACCTTTTTGGTTGTGGAGATGTGTTCATATTTTGATATATAATGTCTCGTATTTGGCTGGCACGCTGAAGCCGCCGATCAACACATGATCTGGATAAGGAACTAAGTATGGAGGAGCGAAAACGACACCCGCAACCAAATCGACAACTGACAAGGGATTACTAACTACAATGGCGCCAGCGGTCGTTGGAGCACTCTCCTCTACTTGATCCACAACAACAACTTTATCTTGATCGACCTCCATTTCCGGGCCGCCAGGCGCAGCTTCCACGGTTGGAGACAAAGCTGTATCTCCATGGTTTTCCGCCTCGGGGCCATCTTCAGGAGCGGGTTCTCCCTGCGATATCGTGGTTTAGAAATTTTTCAAAAAAAAAAGAGAGGAAAAGGAAGAAGAAGAACGCGTGGAAGACTCACCGATTCACTTTCAGGCTGACTAGAAGAAGACTCAGCGCTGCTGTTGGAAGAGCTATTTTCATCATCACTAGATTCCGAGCTTCCCTCTTTTTCGAGCTCTTCTTCACCACAAGAAGGCTCGGCATTGTCACCCTCTGCCGCGAGACCCGCCGTTCTCTGAGGATGAGCAGTTCCACCCTCTGCTACGAGAGCCGCCGTTTTCTGACTACGTGCAAGTTGGGAAAAGGCGTTCACGCCCTAGTTGAGGAATAATGAAAGATTTTCAGTAACGAAAGAACTATGCAATCCGACTGAGTGGGAAAGAAAAAGAATACATACCCGAACGTTGGAAGAACTGAAAGTCACAAGGGCCGTTGAATCTGATCGAAAACCACCCGCGTGATCTTTCGACCTTCGCTCATTATTTTGGGGACTATCCGTGTCCGTGTTAGGAGACTCCCGTTTGGGCGAGGAAGGATCCCTTAACAATGGATGTCTTGTTAAAGTTGCAGCAGAAGGCTTACCACAGGTATTCTTCACTACGTCATTCACGAATCCATGAATAGCAAGGAACTCGTCCTGCCAGAATATGTTATACTTGGAAGTTGTTGTCGGATTTCGTGTCGAGAGAAAGAAGGGAAGACTTATACTCGGCGTAAGAGCACTAGCATCAAGAGCGGTAACAAGTTTTCTGGAACGGCCGACTGACGAGGGAGAGGGACCCCTTGGTCAAATACCATATGTCGAGCCGCCCTGTCTATGTTGTAAAAGACTGCCTGACAAGATCCTCTAAAGAAAGACGGTACATAACCAGGCGTGCAACTTCACATGAACACAACCTCTGCAATGCTCGTATTCTTTTTGGAAAGCAAAAATGTATTCGGAACATAGGCAAAAGTTTTTATTTGAACAATGGAGCCGTGCACTGGAGCCCATGGATGAAAGTTGACTGTGTAGGAGTTGTCAAGGAAGTCAACCAGGTTCGAGCCAGATCTTGGGCGCCTGTTCACCCAGCGAAGTATCCTATAACCGCCCCAAGACTCGGGAATTAAAGCCAGCGGTTTGGGAGCGCACTTCTCGAAATGGTCCCACAACCACGCTTGAAGAAAACAAACGTGGACGTACGAGTCCACTTTCACGTAGTCGTTTGAAGCACGCATGTCTTCAACCAGATGATCCAAATGTGTGTATAGAGAACCGAGAAACAGGCCGCCAATGGGAAGAACAACACCTTTCACTAATCTGATAGCAAATTTAAGGAGACCCTGTCTTATTTCCTTCATGCGCCGTCGTCAAAAATGTCCCTGGATAACCAAAAAACCAAGAATGCCGCGACGTGAAGTGTACTATTCTTTTGATCCGACTCTCACTCATCTGGGAACCATTGAGAAACCCACCAGCTGTAGAAACACCTCGTCTCGTTTTCCTTCCGAATAAAACCTTTTGACTTCGCAGCGAGAGCAGCGTGCATTTTTTCTTCATCTTCAGACAAGGTGATATCAAGATTCCCTGTTATGGGAAGGTTCAGCAACACAACCACACTTTCCAAAGAGACAGTCATTTCACCCCACCTGTATATGGCTGTGTGAGTGTCTGGACACTATCGAGAGACGAAAGCAACTAAGCTCGGGATATCTTTCCTGATTTGAAGCGCCGCAGAAGCTGTGACATCGCCAATGATTTGCGCTTTGATCAAATTTGCTTTTACACAGTCCTGTTTATCATGAATTGCATCCACTTGTCGAAAGATCGCAACAGACTCTGACAGATTCTGAAGTCAATGGAAGAAGAAGGATACTCTTGCCTCTGAAGGAAAAATCGTATTACACAACCTGGTCGAACCGACTGGATGTCTCCTTCACCCTCTGAACCTGGCAGAAGGACGGTCACAAACTTAGGATGATTTCTCCTAGCTGTGGCGGACGTCGTGAAAAATTCATCATCCATGTTTGGCCTAGATCTGCCAATATTTTTCAAAGATGCGGCAGGGATTTTCTCAGGCGACATCCTAATGAAACCTTCTTAAACTACTTACGCTTCCAGCTACAACAAAGAAAGGGGGACGAAGAGAAGTTACTACAAAGTGCATGAAAACTACTTTATCAACAACGGAGAATCCATTTTGGACGCGAACCAATCTGTTTTAAATTTCAAATCATAACGCTCATAACCGAAGAAATGGGGGACTGGCAAACCCTACGTTGCCGCGGAAAGCACGCCCCTTGCCGAAGCCGTACCTTGCAACGGAAAGTACGCACCCGTCCAAGAAAGCGCGCCCCCACCGCGGAAACTATGCACACGGTCACCCCAAGGAAAAGGAGGAAACCCTAAAAACTAGGTTTTCGTGGTAAAGGAATTGGTGGTAGTCACCTTCCCGTGCATGCCTATTTTGCATAATAATTGAGGTGGCTAACATTACTGCGGTGATCACGCTTGAAATATTTCTACAAGTTCATGGAGGATACACTTATGGCTAGGGTTTGCACCAGTACAAAAAAAAAAAGATTGAAAGAGAAACACTGGAATACATACCTGGAATATGCTTGCCCGCTTTATTGCTACCACTCTACAGTTAGCACAAGGACGTGAGAACAAAGATACAAGATAAAAGAAGAGCAAATCCCTTTTATAAGCGTGACACTTTTGGAATTTGAATAAGGAAAGGATTTCCTATTTGATCTATGTATGGAAAAAGGCAATTGGGCCCGCAAGAAAAATATCCACGATGCCAATATTCCGCGCCACGCCAAGCCAGCGTCGTGCCAAGCCAACGCCGCGCCATACCAGCGTCCACACCATGTCGTGCCACCACCCACGCCACACCAAGCCCAGGCCAACGCACACACCATGCCAAGACAACGCTCACGCCATGCCAAGACAAAGCTAGTGCCCACGCCGAGTTTACGCTAACAGCCCTGTTCCAAGCCAATACTACGCTGGCGTCTCCATTCCGAGCCAATACAATGCCAACGGCTCCATTCCAAGCCGCACAATACCTGCGGCTCCCATTCGAAGCCGACCAACGCCAGCGACTCCGTTTTTAAGCCACACCATGCCAACGGCTTGCCAAGCCAATCCAGCAACGCCAACCACTCCGCGGCCTAGCTAGCAGCACCACGAGCAAAATATACGCAAAGCCACCAGTACAAGAATCGTGAATTCTCCTTACCTCCCGAAAAAGGTTAGACGGCTCTTGATGACCATCTCTTCATGATTTTCCGTTTCGATTTTGTCCTTGTCTATCACCATCTTATGCTTACCTCGCAACAAAGCCCCTGTTCCGATCTAACAGGGAACTTAATGTTGATGGTGGTTTTTAGCTTAGGGTTAAAATCGTAAAACCTTAGTCAAACAGTGACGTCACACTTGAGTAATAATGTCGCCACTAGCACATTTATTGAAACATTCAACGTGTATGCGTAAAATTACCGGGGTACCTTTTTTATGTATATGTTATGCTCCACGGCAGGGCCCTCAGTACTGACTGGCATCATCTCTACACATGCCAACCACGCATGCTAGCCAAACGTGCCAATGGCATGATATGCCAGCCACATCTCCGCGCCAAAGGCATGCCAACCATGCCAGCCGCACCACCGTGCCAGCCACATATCCACGCCAAAGGCATGCCGTGTCAGCCACATCTCTGCGCCAAAGGCATGCCGACCATTCCAGCCGCACCACCGTGCCAATGGCATGCCATGCCAGCCACATCTCCGCGCCAAAGGCATGCCAACCATGCCAGCCGCACCACCATGTCAATGGCATGCTATGCCAACCACATCTTCGCGCCCAAAGGCATGTCGACCATGCCAGCCGCACCACCGTGCCAATGGCATGCCATGCCAGCCACATCTCCGTGCCAAAGGCATGCCAACCATGCCAACGCACCACCGTGCCAATGGCATGCTATGCCAGCCACATCTCTGTGCTCAAAGGAATGCCGACCATGCCAATGGCATGCTATGCCATCCACATCTCCGCGCCAAAGGCATGCCGACCATACCAGACGCACCACCGTGCCAATGGCATGCCATTCCAACCACATCTCCGCGCTCAAAGGCATGCCGACCATGCCAGCCGCACCACCGTGCCAACGACATGACATGCCAGCCACATCTCCGAGCCAAAGGCATGCCTACCATGCCAGCTGAACCACCGTGCTAATGGCATGCCATACCACCCACATCTCCGCGCCAAAGGCATGCCGACCATGCCAGACGCACCATCGTGCCAATGGCATGCAATGCCAACCACACCTCCGCACCAAAGCCATGCCTTCCATGCTGCTGGATACCAAACAAATGGTTGAACAATCAACGGCCACCCTTCCTTATGAGATACAAATCTCAGCCGTTCAAGTTCGCCACCAAACGCGTGGCAACTTTTGGCCCAATGCCAAGCCATAATTTGGTCGCGCCTAAGACTATGCCAAAATCCTAGCTTGGTCGCGCCTAAACCATGCCAAAGCCATGCCGTCCATGCCTCCATGCCGCTAGCTTCCAAACGAAGGGTTGCAACAATCAACGTCCACCCTTCCTTATGAGATACAAATCTCAGCCGTCCAAGTTTGCCACCAAACGCGTGGAAACTTTTGGCCAAATGTCAAGGCTAATTTTGGCTGCGCCTAAAACTATGCCAAAATCCTAGCTTGCCCGAGCCTAAAACATGCCAAAGCCACACCGACCATGCCTCCATGCCGCTGGCTGCCAAACGGAAGGTTGCAACAATCAACGTCTATCCTTCATCTTGAGATGCAGATCTCATCTGTACAAACTTTCCACCAAACGACTTGTGGAAATATCTTGGCTACGGTGCCAAAACCATAATTTGTCCACGCCAAAGCCATGCCTCCATGTCGCTGGCTTCCAAACGGAAGGTTGCAACAATCAACGGCTATCCTTCCTCCTGATATGCAGATCTCAGCAGTACAAACTTGCCACCAAACGACTTGTGGGTGCCAACTCTTGGCCACGATGCCAAAGCCCTAATTTGGCGACGCCAAAGCCATGCTGGCCATGCCTCCATGACGTTAGATGCCAAACGGAAGTTTGCAACAATCAACAGCTATCCTTCCTCCTGGGATGCATATCTTAGTCGTACAAACTATCCACCAAACGACTTGTGGCAACCTTTGGCTACGCTGCCAAAACTTTGGCCACGACACATACTTAGCTATGCCAATTCTTTGATCATGGCACCAAACCCTAATTAGCCACGCCAAGAGCATGCGCAAGCCATTCCAGCAACGTGGCCACGCCACTGGCTACCAACGGAAGGTAACCACAATCAACGGCTAACATTCCTCTCAAGATGCGAAATCTCGGCCGTCGAAAGTCACCACCAAACCAGCAAGCCTATCAATCTTAACTTGCCAAACAATAGCAACATGCTACACGTTTTCCACGAAAATACACGAGACATCAAAACATGTCACAAACTGGGGGATGCTCATCAAGGTATTGGGCTGGCGGTTTACAACGTGCGGCGTACACTACGCCCGTTACAAGAAAGTGTCATAAGAGTGAGGCGATTAGTAAATACAAGAAGTAATGGTGAAACGTTTCCTTAATTATGGAAACATCAATTCCAAGCGTTACCCGTTACCGCTTTCTTCCATTTACTCAACCGTTTCCACTTCTTACGAGACCAGGGTACGTTTTGTTGCGACTTGTATAAATAGGTCTCACCTATTTCCACCAAAGGAGAAGTTTTTGGTCAGGAGAATACAACACTCAGAAATCACTTGTTAGCTTTCCCATCTGTTAGCTTTCGCATCTGTTAGCTTTCCACTTTCTGATACAAGTCGTCCAACAACTACTCTTCCCGAATCAACTATTCTGGTCTCAGCACTCTCTTTGATTCCCTCCCTAGACCAACCCTTCTCCTCCACTTTGTGACCGAAGCAATTCTGGAATGGCCGTTCTTGGTTTAGGCCGGATTTGTACAGATTGATCTCTCGAATCAAAGTACTCCCAATACATTGTTTAGAGTTTAGACTCGTTTCTCACCCACACACTCGAAATTACCGAAATCAGCAGAAACTGTACCCTCAAACAGTGGGAAACTAGATAATTGTAGTATTATTAGTTTTTGATTTGATTTGATTGACTAACGGTTGTTGAACTTTGATTGCACCTAGTTGTTTATTTTTGAGAATCTTATCTTCTCATATAAGATTCACCCAAACTAGATCGAAGTGTCGACGGGATCTTTAGAACTGTTTTTAGATCTAAATACGTCTTGTGATAATCCATTGTTAACAGACTATGTTCTGTGCGTGATTAATTATAAGAGATTCAAGTTATGGTGTGCAGGTGTTTATTGAAGATCTAAGAAGATTTGAAGACAAAGAAGATTTTTTATTGGTTTCATAATCTTTGGTGTGCACAAAACTTGATCGACTGGGATCAACTATAATCGGTTTATCTTTAATAAATTTGATTGATTAGTTGCATAGATCGGCATCACTATATAGCATCTTGGTGGATTCTATATTGGTTGATTGCAAAGTCTAAACACGACTACTTTGGTAGTTGTTGAATAGATAGATCTAAAACCCGACAAAGGAGTTTATCGGATTAAACGGAAGATCCTCTGTCAAACTAATATACTGAGATTGAATAGAGTTGTTACCGAACAGATTTGTTTTTCCTTTACTGTTTGGAATACGAACCAAAGGAATTGTTCAAGTGCGTGCATTTATCGAATGTCGGAAGCGCGGGGATATTGAAGAAACTAGGTGAACTATAGGTTTAGTTGCTTGGTCTTAACTATAAGAAGTTGGTTTAGATTTTGTATAGCGGCTTAATTCTGAGAGTATTTAATACTGGTCTAGGTCCCGGGGTTTTTCTGCATTTGTGGTTTCCTCGTTAATAAAATCTTGTTGTGTCTTTTACTTTTCTATTTCCGCAGTTATAATTGTTTTTATTATAATTAGAAGTGAAATACACAAACGTTAATTTCATATAACTTGATAGTGATCCTATATAGTTTGGTTAAGTCCGAACCTATTATCAAGTAATCACACTTCGATTGCTCTATTTTCTCGATCTCGGATCCATAGACGATCACACAAAGTGTGAATACCGATTCGTTGTATTGTCTCGACTCAGTCCATACGCAATCACTTTCGGTAAGAGGACTTATAGGTGGAAAAAATTTAGATTGAGCAGGCAAACACGAAAAAATCTAACAATCTGTGTTTGGTGCGATACAACCTATATGAATTGAATCCAATTGATGATTCAGTTAACTTGAGGTCAAGATTAGATGACTCAAAGCTGGGTGACATAAAAACAAACATAAAAATTGTTGAGTCTCTTTGCTCTAAAGAAATTTGGACATTTGACGAATGTCGTTTATATCTTAGTCTCACAGAAGATGCTTCTTACAAAATCGACAGAAAATTGTCAGAATTTGCTGAAATGGAAAAACAGCTCTCTGATTGACAAATAAGATCAAGATATATAAAAAAAGGAAGATGAGTCGTTGTCTAAAACATTTAAGATCCTTAAAGTAGGGTTCAAAATAAGGTTGATATGTGTGACTACTAATTTTCCCATAGTCTACGTAATATATTCAGCTCAAAGGATCGAATATTGTGCAATATGGATACCTCTGTTGAACTTACGATGCTTAGTGAATAAATGATAAAAGTATCAAAGTATAAAAAAGACTAGCAAATAAAGCAAATAAATCTAAGTTATCATTTGACACAAGAGATTACGTGGTTCGACTTTGTAGTCTACATCCACGGGATAATGAGTGATTGTTTGTATTAAGTTTAGGTGGTTACAAGAGATCTTAAATGCTTCCCAAAGTAATAGAGAGAACTCAAGTTGTTGTAGATACTTAAGTTCTAAACATTAAATAGGTATAAGATTAAGACTAGATTTTCTCTCCTAAGAATTGAATGCCTTATTTTGTTGGTGAAGCTTGGTATTTATAGCCCCATCGTCTCCAAGTATATCTTCGTTGTCTGTGGATCCATCGTTTCTTGATACACCTTCCGTACGAATGGTACCTTCGTCCACCGTGTGTATCCTCCAGTTAATCTTTGACACCTCAGCTGACCCACGTTCCTTCGGGAACTTCCCAACCTTAGTACAGGTTGTACCTTCGTCCACTGTTGTCCTTATCCAATCATGTTCTGCCACATTCTCTCTCTCCACATGCTTGGATTATGCGTGTACATAAGAGATTAGAGCATTTAATGCTGATTAGATATGTCATCTACCTATGTCCCCTCGGTAGCTGCCTCCCCCTATGTTTAGGTTTTACTTTATCCATCTTGACCGTTGAACATCTTCTCCTTGGGCGAAGGTAAAGTAGATCTACAAAGGTATCTTCCATTGATCAGATATTTCTGTACAGCGAGGGCTATACTGTTATCTTGTGTGTGACCGCCATGATTGTGACACGTGCTCCGCAGAATATTGATATTCACAGTTTGCCCCTTTTCTTTCGTATTCTACCAACTGGTTGAATAGGAAGTAAAGGTTTTTTGTAACGCCGCCATTTTTGCATGCAATAACTTCCTCTTGATTCTCGGACCTTCTAAATTTTGGATTTTCCAACCGCCTATATAAGCAGAGAATAGTTGCAGATATTCTCATTAACTTTCATTCTTCTCTTTTGGAATTGTCGCTCTCCTCCCTTTCTTTCAGAAGTTTCTTGTCTTTCCCGCAACTGTTGCTCTCTTATCGATTCTTTTGGTGCCTTGCTTTTCAGCACCGATCACCATTCTTTGGTTAGTAGCTTTCCGCTTTACTGTTGATGTTTTGATCCTTCGATTTTGCGTCCATTTTTGCTTTAAATTTCTTGTTGATGTGTATTGATTCTTGCATGCGTTAGCTACCATCTTTAGTTTGCTTCTTCCACTGTTTATATTGTTGGGTGTTGCTTGAATTCCTCTCTTTTCCGATCTTTCTCCATGATTGATGTGGTTTCATGATCTTGTTGATGCTATGAGCTTGTACTTCAATGCGCCTTGCGGATGGATTTGATTGTTTCTTTTGGTTGAATTGATGATACCCATGCCTCATCATGCGTTGGATTTTTCCCTTGTCATGTTTCTGCTACTTCTGCAATTTTCAGTCCGCCATTGTTGGTGACTGTTTTCTTCCTGCTAGTGTTAGGAATCATGAAGACATCGAAGAGGCCTACGCGCAAAGAGATGAAGCCTAGACCTTCCATTGAGCCTCCTCCGCGCATGGATCATCCTGATGCTACGCATTCTCCTCCTCCTGAGGATACTAATGTGGCTGAGGAACCTGAGATGGATTCGACTCCTGAGACCGGTGCTCAATCTGTTGTTGTTGCTGAGGTTCTTCCTCCTCCTCCTCCCCATTATGAGCTTCAAAGGTTGCAGCTTCGTGATAAAGATAACTATCGTCATTTGGCTTTGGCTGATATTACCAAGTCTTTTCGTCTTCGCAAATTTGAGATATCCTTTGTCGATGGCCCTGACGTTCTTACGAAATCGTTGATTCGAAGCTTTCCTTATGATGAAAATAACTTGCTGATCAGCGTAGGTCATTTGGCTGCCGGTTTGCTTATGCCTTTGTATAGTAGAAACGACCCTTTCTACTACGATGTTTTGTCCACCATGGATGATCCGTGAACAAAACCCAGGTTCGTGGTATAGAGCAATACAATGGCAATTTTTAGCGTAACCTTCGTGAGTCTTGGTATCGCAGCAAAGGTAAGACCACGCTGGAGTCTTATGACCCTTTTGTTGAGGGAAGATCTAAGCAAGAGGATTATACTCCTTCCAACTCCAACGCCACCTATGATGATGCTATTTAGAGAAGTAGTCTTCTTCCTTGGAGTGTTGGTCCTCGTCGTATTCATGTTACTGCTAAGAAAATCAGAGAAGGTAATACCCGTCGTTTGTTGGAGGAGATAGACAAGACTGGGTTCACTGTCATCCCTTATTCTGCTAGTCTTCCGCTTCCGAAGGCTGATCGTATTCGGATGGATCATGATGACCGTTGGACGCGTACACCTCTTCGTGTTACTGGTCCTTAGGCTTATGGCTTTACTTCTGCAGACCCCAATGTTCCTCGTACAGCTGCTTCTTTGCCTGCTAAATATGATGGATATCATCCTTGGGTTTTCAACCCTGCGTCGTACGAGGTATGCTTCACATAATCCTTGCATCTTTGCTTAGGTTTCCTTTGTTTCATGTATTTTGTTAAGCACTTTCTTTTTGCATCCTGCCCCTACTTATTCTGTTGGGATCGCTCCGGGCTCTGCTAGAAACTATGTAGCTGCAAGGATAAGAAAGAGGAGGGCTTCGTCTGAAGCTGTCAGAACACCTGCGGAGGTAAGGATTATTCCCATTCTTGGTGTTCGTGATCTCCTTGGTTGCTTGCCCCTGATCCTTAACTTTCGCATGTGTTCTTCTTCAGTCTGCCGGGAAGAAGGGTAAATTGAAAGTTGTTATTAATGTCGAGGAGCCTGATGAGGATCCTAAGGTTGGTGAGGAAGAGCCCTGGGACGAAGGTATGGAATATGTTGAGAATACTGCTTTTAGTCCGCACTTGGATGATATGGAAGAGGATTTTTCCAAGGACAATCTCAACCCTCCTCGTGCTAATTCTGGGAAAGGTGATAACCTTCATGGTGCTGGTGGTTCTGCATTGGCGAGTCAGGCAGTTACCCAGGTTGCATCACTTCCTCCGTTGTCGCAGATTCCTTTTCTGGTTTCCCCTGTCAACTCTCAACATATCGCTTTGTCAACCACTAGTATTGCGGCTGTTACCTCCAAGAGTCTTCCAGTTTACCCTGCCATTTCTTTGCATTCGATTGGTTCGTTTTCGACGGACGTGACTCCGGTGGTCAAGGATGCTAGTTCGGATTCTCAGTCGAGGAAAAAGGTTGTGGTTTCTCTTGGCATATTCTCCTTCAACGTTATTCCTATCTCTTTGGGGAGTTCTCAGTCTGTTTCTACTGCTCCTTCAATCAAACCTGTTGGACCTCCGCCTTCATCACCTGATTGGACCGTTTTGGGTAACCTTCCTTCTGCTGGTAACATGGACCTTGGTGTATCTTCTAGCCAAGCTACTCCTTCGGTGCCTAGCTCCTCTATTATGCCTTCTTCACGTTGTAGTGACGGTTCGGCTCTTGTGCCCCATGCTTGCTCTCCAGCAACTGGTAAGGCTTCGGTGATGAACTTGAGCCTTGGTATCTCTGATGATGCCATTCTAGAAGCCATTCTTCGTGAATCAAAGGGTCCCTTTTCTGCGGAGGTTGATCATCATCGTCTTTCTGGCTCCTTGGATATTACTACAAGGATGGATGCTTTGTCTGCCCAATATCAAGTGTCTAAGGATCTATTCTTTGATCCAGGCCTTCGTTCCATTCAAGGCTTCGGTGAGGCCCGCAAAGGTAGTATCCAAGAGATGGAGGCCTTCATGGATACTTATTCCGGTTTTCTTCCTCGTCTGTCTATTTCCTGGGTGAGTGGCCTTTTTCACTGCTTGTTTATGCTTCATTTTGAACCTTTCTGTGCTCCTTTGTTCACAGCTTTGTAAACAAGTAGATGTCGGTTGTATTCTCTTCAAGTTTTATCGGTCCAAGTGTACTCACTTGAATGCCTTGATGGAGCGCGTTCGTCAAGATCTTGCGCAGCAACCTTCTTCCAGTGACGGTACGTACTTCGGATGCTAATATAACTTTGCTAGAGAGTGAGTTGTGGAAAACTAAACGGTCTCTTGAAGCTTTCTTGTTGGACCTTGAGAGGGCTAACAACGCTTCTCAAGATGACGAGGAGGGTCGTAAAGCTGCTGACTCCTCCCTTGCTGCTGAATCTTCCAAAGTCATAGGTTCGCTTTCTTTATCCCTATAGATTTGTCTTCCTTATTTTTGTTTGGTAGCACAGTTCTGAGTGAACCTACGCCTTCCAGTTGGTAGCTCCAGTGAACTTAGATACCTCCGAGAGGAAGTATCCAAGCTAAGATCCGATGTTTGGTATTATTAGAAGAAATCTGATAGATTAATGAATGTAACCGTCCATAACGAAGCGCAAATATCCCTTGTGTCTTTCCATAATTCAGACCTTTTGAAGAAGATAGCTTCACTACGTCAAGAATGTGAAGATTCTCTTAAGTGGAAAGAGGATCTTGTTTCCAAGTTGAAAAACGATATGGTTTTATTGGAAAAACGCCTCTCAGCCCAGGAGATTATCCACAAAAAGCATCATTCCGCTTTTTAGGATGCTTGTGCCTCCTTAGCTAAAGTTATTGCTGAACGTAATGTATTAACTGAGGAAGTCTATTCCCTTAAGAATAAACTTAGCGATGCTATCTCTGCTTCTCCTTCCATGTTTGCGGTAAAAAGATTGGAGGAGTTGGAAAATATTTACCAAGCATTGTCGTCTGAGAATGCTTCGCTCCGGATTGATGGTGATGATCTCCGAACTGAACGGGATACCATTGTTAAAGATCTTGATTCTGCTGAAGTGGACCTTGCAGAGGCCCAACATAGCCTAGAAGAATCCCTTATTCATGTCGGAGGTAGCTTAGGAATTTTCCTTTCTCGTATCCTCCCTCGTATTTCGCTTGCATGTCCCTTTGTTACTCATGTCTTGTTTTCATGCAGGTCTTGAGGAGCAGCTTTTGGGTATGAAAGCCAAGATCGGCCAACTTCAGGGCTAAATATCTTCTTTGGAGGGTTCTCATCAGTTTGATGTTGCTGCGAAGTATAAAGCTGAAACGCTCCAACAGTCCAATGATCAACTTAGTGCTCAGGTGATGGAGCTCCAGCGTAACGCGGCCTCAGTCTTAGTCCAGTCCGCATAGATAAAGTCGCAGTATGAACGTTCTTCTATTGATTATATTAACGATGCCTTTGTTGAAGCTGAACGTCAGGCCGAAGGAGAAGTTACTTTCCCTCGTCTTCCTTATCCTTGATTTGATGAGTGCTTTTCCCTTTGTGAGAACTTCTGTTGGTTTAATTTGTTCCTCAGCGTGAACATTCTTTTATAGCTGAGATGCCTTCCGTGCTTGATGGTGATGTTCGCATTTTTATTACCTGCAGCTTGCTAAGACATGTTAGTCGTATTTTGGTAACATTAGTAGTTCAACCATGTTATTGATGTTTTATTTCTAGACGTATTGTGTCTATTCTGTTGCACATTCTAGTTGTCACTAGGTTCTAAGGTATTTTTAACTTTTAGTGGAACATTCATTATCCTACCTAAGTATCATTTGGCCAGAAGGTACCGCGGTGGCGAAGGTTCCTACGTGGGAAATAATTTTCCTGTAACCCTATGCGTTCAGCCCTGAGACTGATTTAATTCGACAATGTATCTCTACAGGGGATTTCTTACTTTTTTTTTGCCTCTTAAAGGGTGTTGCCACCCCGAGGATCCGAGTATTGAAACATGCGCAGTTGTGCCTTGCCCTGTCTCATCGTCAATTCTGACGGAGGATGTCTATTCTAACCCAATTTCTACTAATCAAACTTTGTTTTTTAGCAAAAATTTCTTTTCATTGATTAGTAAGGTTATTTTAATACCTTTGTTCAGGGATAGAATATGGTGGGTCAGTGCCCGTTCCCTTCTTCTCCTGAGTGATCACCATTTTTCTTACGGATAGTACTTCTTTAGGTACATTGCGTTTCAAGGATGTTGTTGTATTTCACCCTTCGTGGTCCTTAGATAGTAAAACCATTTTTTATATCATGTATGATGTAAGGTCCGTCCCATGTGGGATCCAGTTTTCCCCATTATTTGTTCCTTTGATATGGTGGGATTTAGCGTAGTACGTAGCCTTCGTTGGTAATTCCCCATCTTCTTCGAGATCATCCAGCTCTTCTAACATCAAACCTGTTGTCAGGTTTTTCTCCCATGTTTTTGTCTTTGTTGTAGGAAATATTATCTCTGTTGGGATGACTGCCTCGGCTCCGTAGGTTAGTAAGAACTGAGTTTCCCCGGTGGATGACCTTCTTGTAGTTCAATAGTCCCACAGGACATTGTGTAGTTGTTCACATCATCTTTTATTGTATGCTTCAAGCTTCTTTTTCAAGTTCATTACTATGGTTTTGTTGGTCTCCTCCGCTTGTCCCTCTTGGGACATATAGGAGTAGATTTGTTCTTCTGAATATTGAAAGTGTCGAACAACATATCGATGTTCTTTTCTTGCAACGACTTGCCATTGTACGAGACTATGGCCGCTTGTATTCCGAACCTGCATATAATTTGCTCGAACAAGAATTTGAAGACATATGTGTCTCTAATCCTTGCCAAAGGATTTGCTTCCACCCATTTGGTAAAGTAGTCCTAGCCACGATAAGATATCTCCTTTTAGTTGTTCCTTCTATTAGGGGTCCAACAATATCAACCCCCCATTTGAAAAATGGCCAACGGCTGATAACTGAGTTGAGCTCCGCTGTGCTGAGTGTTTTTCCGTTGTGATAGATGGGTTTTTCTCCTTGCCCTTGATCTTGTACTAATTTTGTATTTGCAGTGTGGCTTGTTGCTGCTAAGTACAAAGTGAGTGTTTCACTTGTAGTTACTGAAGCTAAGTGTTCTTTGATTTTCTTACTTATCCATGATTTAAAGATTTTGTAAACCAATCGATGGTATGTTGCCCCCGTGTTCTTTAGTCCAAAAGGAATCCTTGTATAACAATACAAGTCTCGTGGGGTAAAGAACGCAATATGCTCCTTGCCTTCTTATGCAAGGGTGATTTGGTTGTAACCTGAGTAACCATCCATAAAGGATAGTCTCCGGTGACCTTCGTTTGTGTTGACCAGTTGGTCAACACTAGGTAACGGGTGCTTAGCTTTCGGCGTAAATTCTGATTTGAGCCGACAGTGGTATGAGACCAGACTCGGGTTAATCCTTGGCATGTCCTCCATTGACCATGAGAAGACATCTATGTATCCGCTTAGTAACCTTTGTAGCTGCGTTGCCTCTGAGCCTTCTAGTAATGTACCCACGCTGATTAGCTTGGGTTCTGCCTCTGTTTCAATGTTGATTTTCTTGGTTGGTTCTACTGGTGACAAATTTTTCTTCGAGGTCGTTGAGGAACGCTTTTCTGTAATTGTCATTTGGCGGAGACGTTTGCCCCCGGGGTTGCAGATGTGCTGGTTTCTGGTACTGAGGATGCTTCGGGAACTAAGAAGGCTCCGTCAGTTATCTATTTGTTGTTTGCTTTTCATCTTTTCCTTCCGTTTTGCTGTGTAGCAGCTTTTTCTATGTTAAGTCTGACCTCCGCTAAGTTGCATATCCTTGCATCCTGCTGATCCCCTTTGATCTCCATTTCACCCATGGGTATATGGAAACAAAGGTACTGATGATATGTTGAAGTTGTTCCTCGTAATCGGTGCACCCATAATCGTCCATGATGACGTTATATGGTGAAGGTGCTTCCACCATACAGAATCTAGTGGTTGTCACCAAAGGTCCTGCTCGTACCTGTAAAACAATTTCTCCTCTTGGCCTCGAAGTCGCTCCATTGAAACCATAGATTGTGCAAGTGGATGAATCCATTTGCTCAGCTGGTAGTCACATGCGTAAGTATGGTTCATAAAATAACACGTTTAATGAGCTGCCCCTATCGATGAGAACCTTTGTAACATTCCACCCATGGATTGGTAAGGTGATCACCAATGGATCGTTGTGCATCTCCACTTCTTGGTTTACGTCTTTTGTTGAGAATGTCAATGGAGTATCCATCCGTTTCTCCCAAGTGGTAGTTGGTGGTCCACTTAGTTTAAACACTTTGTGTGTTTCCATCTTTCTTCTGTTCCTTGCTAGCTCGAGGATATCTTCGAGCAGCTCTTCTTGCTCTCCGTAAGAGAAGGTAATAATGTTGATGTATTTGCCGTCTTGAGGTAGATCTACCCTTTTCTTCGGGGCTATCTCTGTGTCAGCAGGTTGGATCTGCACATACTCCGTGAATTTTTCTTCGTCGATGAATCTTTGAATTGTGTTCCTTAGGTGGTAACATGCGTCCGTTGTATGCCCGTAGTATCGGTGATACTCACAGTACTCCTTGGCATTCTTCATTTTGTCGGGTTGTTTCCCTAGTGTTAGGATAATGGAACCCTGGTTTTACTCCTTCCTTGCTTAAGATGTGAGAGAACGTAGTGTTCAACTTTGTGTAGATCTTATCTACGTATTCTCCTCTTCCTTTACCCCTTCCTTTTCCATCTCTGTATTTTAATCGTTTGTCCCGGGAGCTGGTTCTTTCCTCAGCTTCATTTTGCCTCTTGGTTACCTCCGGAATTGGTTCCAGAGAATTTATGCGCTGCGCAGTTGCTTTTGACTGTGGCCTGGGGTTGTCCTTTTGTATTCTTAAAGCCTGATGTAGCGGTATTGGACGTTCCGAAGCTCCCCTTCGGAATCCAGAGCTTTGTTGTGAAGTTCCACGAAGATAGCTGAGGTCCTATCAAGCCCATACTTATATCAATTAAATCTAATTTCTGGGTTGACTTTTCTGATTGCTTGGCACGTCTTTTGCCATCTGTCTGTATATTGCATCAATTTTTCCCTGGGTCCGATGGCTAATGCAAATAGCCTATCTAACCCCGCCTTGGTTGGCTTGTTGTACATGTATGTTTCTAAGAACACCGTAGACAATTTCTCAAAGGAGTCAATTGAATTCGCTGGTAAGTTGTCATACCATGACAGTGCTGATCCTGTTAAGCTCGCCGGAAATTACCTACAAAGTACTATCTCATCTCTTTCCCAGTGGGTAAGGACACGAGTATAGTAACGTAGGTGAGCTACAGGATCTGAGGTACCATTGTACGCTTGGAACGTGGGTACCGGGCATTTTGCAGGGATAAATTCCCTCAAAATACGTAAATATAACGGTGATGTCGTTGCTTCTTGTAACACTTCTTCCAGCCTTGCTCCTGCGTAGCCTGTCTTCAGTCCTTGTATCTCCTTACACATTTTCTCCATTTGCTCCATGACCATGTTTACATTGTGATCATCTCTGGAAAATGTATCATCGTAATAGGATTGGGATGGTTTGTAAGTTGGATCCACTTCATTTGGATCGTGAGGTGTTCTTCTTGTTCTTCCTGTCAGGTTACCCCTTGCAAGGTTAGGGTTTGCCCTGCATCTTCCTGAGATGGCTCCGTTCTCTCCATTCCTCAAAGGTGGGTGAGTTTGGGAACCTTCAATCTGTACCTCCAGCATATCTTTCAGGTTCTGGTTCTCCTGAGCCATTGCGTGCATTGCATCCTCATTCTCCTTATTTTGTAACTCCAAAGTTGCTACCTTTGTTGTTATTTGTTCTTCTTCGTGATTTCCGCCACTCTGAGGAGTGTTGTCGTCTGTCTCCTCAGAATCGTCCATGTCATTTTCTATTATTGGAGCGTCAGGATCTAGCTGTATTGGAGTTAGGTTTCCCAATCCTCGTCCCGTGGGGGCTGAGGTTCTGGGTAACCCTTTGTCGGTTGTAGGTGGCTTCGTGATTTTATGTTGTTCAGGTAACGGCATGCCGTAAAGTGGTTGCGCTCCTGATGTTTTCCTCATCCCCTCAGTAGGGGTAGGTGGTTTCATAGCAGCCGTTTTTCTTGATATCTCACTCTGTCCATCCTCGGCTTCGTTCCTCTGGTTTGTTCTGGATGGGTTATGAGATCTACCTCTTGTGACAACAGGCCGGGAGGTTGTTGGTACGTCATTTGGTTTCTGCATATCTTCGAATCTTTGTTACCCTGCGAACACAAAAAGGACCAAAAAAATTTGCTACTCGGGTGCCTTCGTGAAAAACAACAATTAATGCTCTGACATAGAAGACGGCTAAGCAGCTTTTTCAGAAAAGTACTTGATTGATGACTGAAAAGATGGGTATTTAATTTTTTATGACAGCCTTGTAAAAAAACAACCTTAAATGTTGGAAATGATTGAAAAGGGTGTCAAATCATAAAAAAGGAAAGTGTATTAAATTCCTTGAAAAACGTTATTTTCCCTTACTTGCTCACTGAGATTCCCTAGGATGTGCAGGTGCTCAGATCTAAAATGGATTGCGTTAAGAAACGTTGTTTTAGTACAAAACAAATATTTTGGCGTTTTGTGAAAGAAAAATTTTTGGTCAGAAAATGCAGATCTGAAAGTTGCAAGTCTTTAGAGGCTATGAACTCGAAAGAACTTATATAACTTTTGGATGAATGATTCACTAGTGAGTGATATCCACCCTTCTTAAACTCAGATCTCTTCTTTGAAGAAGATGTGGTATGTCTAAAAACAAGAGGATCGAAAAAACTCGAGCTATTGAGCAAAAAACCTTCTAGCGCCAAACTGTGACTGCTAATTTTCCCGTAGTCTACGTAATGTATTCAGCTCAAAGGATCGAATATTATGCAATATGGATACCTATGTTGAACTGACGATGCTTAGTGAATAAATGATAAAAGTATCAAAGTAATAACAAAGACTAGCAAATAAAACAAATAAAGCTAAGTTATCATTTGACACAAGAGATTATGTGGTTCGACTTTATAGTATACATCCACGGGATAATGAGTGATTTTTTGTGTTAAGTTTAGGTGGTTACCAGAGATCTTAAATGCTTCCCAAAATAATAGAGAGAACTCAAGTTGTTGTAGCTACTTAAGTTCTAAACATTAAAGAGGTATAATCTTAAGACCAGATCTTCTCTCCTGTGAAGTGAATGCCTTATTTTGTTGGTGAAGCTTGGTATTTATAGCCCCATCGTCTCCAGGTATATCTTCGTTGTCTGTGGATCCATCGTTTCTTGATACACCTTCCGTACGAATGGTACCTTCGTTCATCGCGTGTATCCTCCAGTTAATCTTTGACACCTCAGCTGACCCACGTTCCTTCGGGAACTTCCCAACCTTAGTACAGGTTGTACCTTCATCCACCGTTGTCCTTATCCAATCCTGTTCTGCCACGTTCTCTCTCTCCACATGCTTGGATTATGCGTGCAGATAAGACATTAGAGCATTTAATTCTGATTAGATATGTCATCTACCTCTGTCCCCTCGGTAGCTGCCTCCCCCTATGTTTAGGTTTTACTTTATCCATCTTGACCGTTGAAGAGCTTCTCCTTGAGCGAAGATAAAGTAGATCTACGAAGGTATCTTCCATTGCTCAGATATTTCTGTACAGCGAGGGCTATACTGTTATCTTGAGTGTGACGGCCATGATTGTGACACGTGCTCCGCAGAATATTGATATTCAAAATATGTTTCTCAAAGAGCTAGAAAACTCAAAAGAAACTAATAAATCAAAAGGAAATCAAATCATTCATGAGTATTTGATGACTTATACGTATGAAGATATCTCTGAAGATAATCTTTATAACTCTTCTGAAGAATTCTTTGAAGATCATGACATCATGGATATCAACATTAAACCCACTAAAGCTAGTTTTGACCTGCTCAAAACAGATGAAGCATCATTGACTGAGAATTTCATGTCAATACCTAAACTGTCCGATTCATGAAGACTTGAATGAGTAGATTGTCGTCAAAAACCCGATAAGTGGTTGACCCTAACCAAGTTTCCATACTTATGGTTCGGTCTTAAATGGATCCGGATCCAAATATAAATACAAGATGGTTTTGGTGATAAAAACAAAGAAGGATGGGTCTTTCTCTTCCTCTACCTTCTTCGGTTTCAAAGAAACCCCAACAGTACAAGAGGGTTCGAAACTTCTCTTCTTGTAATCTTTGCATGTTCGATTCAAAAAGAGAAACTTGTATCAGCATAACCTAAAATTCAAAAGAAACTAAGGGTTTCTCTTAATTCGCTCTAACTCATCTCAAGCAAGGAGATTCAATACTTAACAAGCTCTATCGATTATTGTACTTTTCGTACTACGATCGGTACAAGGTCCTTTGAGGTCAATAAACAAGTGATTTCGGAATTGATTCTCTATCCGTACATGAATATATTCTTACCCTGGTCGGATGAAATATTTAGAGTTGACAACAATACCATCTCGTCTGTAATTGGTGGAGCATGGTCAGGTAATTCTTTTCTTATTCACAATGTTGAATTTCATCTCAAAGTATTTGGAAAACTAGATTCTACAAACTTGTGTCCTAGCAATATGCATAAGTCCAGATGGACTAGAGATGTTGTTGAACTTGTATATCATCTTTTCAGAGGAATCAAAAACTTTGATTTTTGTGGTCTAATGATTAGACAAATGATTACAATTCGGAGAGGTGGAAGAATAACTCTTAGTTTTGCTTGTTTAATCACGAGAATTTGCAGCTCCTTTGCAATTGTTTGGCCAAACGCCAGGGAAAAACTTCCAAAGAAATTAGGAGAAGGAATCCTCAACAAAATGAGAGGACAAGTTTTCAATGCTCCTCCTCCTATAAGAGTTGAAGGAGACCCACTAACTCTTAAGAGAAGACTGTAGAGGAAGAATAGATGCATTGTCGAACTGATTGATCATGTCACAATCAATTATATAGATCTCACTGGAGGCTTGTGTGCTATCTCATACAAGTATCAAGACATTACGTCAGAACATAGTGGAAAAAAGAGCTATCTATGACATAATGAAACGACACAAAATAGATATCGAGAAACCGCTACATACCGAATATGTCTCTGACTAAAGTCAAAATGTCGTTGTAGTATGACTTTTATTGACTTCTACAATGACTCGTTCAGTTTGTACTTGACTAAAGTCAAACATATCGTTTTAGCATGACTTCGGTTGACTTTTACAATGACATGTGAATCGTAAACTTTCACTGGTAGATATTTTCGAGGAGATAAGAAACAATAAATATCTATACTTTCTCTTTCGTTGTCGGTTATCTTATCTCTATTTTTCCTCTCCACACCAGGAGCTTTTCTTCTCTCATTTTCCTCTTCCATATCGTTTCTTACAAAAAAAAAATTACAGATCGTTCATGGCTTCAACCAAGATCGTGAGAAGAACTTCGTTTCTGTTATTGTAGGATTTTTTTGAAGAACGAAAATCACAAGATTCACTTCATTTTTCCCCCCTGAAAACCCTGAATCTTGAATCTAAAACCTCAAAACTATTTTCTTACTCTTTTGATAATTCGTTGTTTTCAGTTTCTTCAATTTCAGAAGGTAAAGTTAGGTCTGAAAATTTATTTTTTTCTTCCAATTTATGTCTTTGCTATTTGTTCGTTTGTTTGTAGTTAGGGTTCATAACTCTTTTGATTTTGTTGTAGGAGTTATTAGAAGACCGATCGATCATCAGTGATGGTTCACAAGATAAATTTCTAAACCCTAACTTATTCTTCTTCTTTTTTTATTTTTTTTAGATCGGCTGTTATTTGTTTTCTAAGACAGAAATGATGTTGGGTTTTTTGTCTGTTTATCGATTCTGTGGATTTAGGGGTTTTGATGTTTAATATGTTGATTTAGTTTTTATTTCTATGTTTTCTACTTCATGTATTTGATGATTCTTGTTCTGATTTGGTAAAATATTATTTAGATTCGGTGATTGTCATTCTACTTAGGACTTTTTTTGTTCAATTTTTATTTATGTTCTTGTTTAGCTCGATCTGTAGGATTCTGAGTATGTCTTCGTTGAGAGGAGGAGTTGGAAGAGGAACACTATTGATCTCAAAGATCAGAAAAGAATACCCTGACATGGTACTGATGCTTACTCCCTGTTTTTCCTATCACCTAAGGTATCTAATACCGTGTTTGTGTAAAGCACCGTCTCCATTTTACCTGTTTTGTATGCTATCGTTCAAGAACTCCGTGGCATTTAACTTCATATTGTTATAGAACAGTTACCTTGGCTCATTATTGTTGGAGGAATTTGTGACTTAATTTATGTAAATAACCATATTCGTGTAGAGTCATGTTCCTTACGCCTCTGAAATCCAGCAGGACTCTATGCACTTCATTCCCTTAGATGATCTCACCCACAACTAAGATTTGATACGACCCAAAGTCGAAGACTTATAAACAAATTCGTCTCTCATAGAAAAGTCTATTCAGATAGATAAATCTGTCTCCCACAGAAATACCTATGAAGTTTTGTTCTGTCTTATGATAAATCAAGGTGCACAGGAACCAACTGATAATCCGCTCTTATATTCCCGAAGAACATCCTAGAAATATCAATCACCTCACAATAACTTAACTATATGGTGGTAAAATAAGTTATTGTGGAATCAAAAATAATGAGACGAAGAGCTTTGTGATTACTTTTTATATCTTATCTATCGGAGATAAATCTCGAGAAAATCTTGGAGAAGATTGTACTCAATAAGATAGAATAAGTAAGATCAGAATACTCAACTGCAGAGAAAATAATTGGATCGAGCTTCAAAATCTCAATGAAGTCTTTAAGTCGTTAACCTATAATGGTTTTAGGAAAAACCTAGGTTAAATAAGAATCGACTCTAGCCGCAACTAATATCACAGAGGAGGTGTGGGGAAGGTTTCCCAGTTGCTAGAGTTATCCTTTATATAGCCTTTCAAGTCAGGGTTTGCGAAGTGATGTTTTTTTCAAATGTTGTTGTAGATAGTGGTGAAAGCTGGGTTCTTTTCGAACTTGTGAAGGTAACTTTTTTTTTTTAAGATTTAAACAAATAAATAAATGAAGGAAATTAACAGTAATGTCAAGATTTTAGAAAGATGAAGGCTCAGGATTCACTATTACTTCAAGTTGATTGGTTATAAATAATATTTCAGAAATTATTATTAAGTTCTTTTTCTTATTAAATCACTTTTTAATTTAAAAGGTGTCCAAATATTAAGTTGTAATCCTTAAGCATGATTTATCAAAGAATATATTCTAAGCATAAAACATCAAACTGATTCACAAATAATTAAGAAAACCATTTTATCCCTTTTTTTATATTTTTATCCAATTGAATTAAATAAAATAAATAATTAACGAAATTATAAATAAAAATATTACCAATCAAACATGAGTGAATAGATCCTCCATTGCCTCAATCACCAGGTATTTTAGCCGCTCATCATGTTGGAAAACCTCTCAAAATATTTCATTGATGCTCAAAAGTGTTTTACAATGAAGAGAAAGACAAGAAAATGATATAAAACAGGATTCTGCGACCCACAGAAGGCGTCCAGAATCAACGATAGAGATAAAGTGTTGTTGTCGTTGAAAAACTATGACCCACGAACGATAGTCGTTGTCTTTGTTGGTAAACGACTGCCTTTGGTAGTCTGTTCTTCCTCTTCTTCTTCCTCCTCGAGCAGCAGCAGAACCAGACTCTCTGCAACTTCAATTTCCTTTCTCTGTAGTGCTCTAAACCTTTCCCAATTCTCTCTCCCATTCGCTAGCTGACCCAAAGAGCCTTTATATACTGTTTAATGCCTTCAAATCTTCACAATAACTCCCAGAAATCTCCATTAACGTCGGGAATATTTTCTTTGTATTTCATGCAGGATATGGGATTTTCTTCCCTGTTTAACTCTTCTACGCGTCTCTGGATTGTCTAAAATTGTTCGTATAATATCATGAGAGAATATCTTCCCAAATATCTTCTCCCAATCTTCACACAGCTTCCGTAATTAACATAATCTTCTAAAATATCTCGGTCCCCTGTTTACTTCCAAACTCGGATTTCTGGCCCAAGTTACTCGATCAAATCGCTTGCATATACCCTGTCTAGTGTATTCAGGCCCATCCCAACCGTTTCTAGCGATTGAATCTCGCTGAAATCCCTCCAACAATCCGACCCATCAACAGCGTCTGCATTAAGTGTTCCCGCCAAAACCAAATTCAAACAAAGAAGATAACCTCCCCCTATCCATTTCAGGGGTGCGAATAGCAAGTGGTCACCCCTTATCAACTGGGTGCCCCTTATCCAAAGCAGAGAGTCCGAATAACAAATGTCCTCCGGGGATGCTCCGCATAATTTTTCGAGCCAATTTTTCCAAAATTATTTATTTCCAAAAAAATACCTACAAACACACAAAACACCATAATAAGGACGAAAACGAGTACTAACAAAATACAGAAAAGAGATGAAAATAGACACATAAATGCGTCTATCAAATACCCCCAAACTTATTATTTGCTAGTCCTCGAGAAAATTTATTCTAGAAAGGAAAATCATTTGAACCCCTAGGTGGCCCTAGTGGCGGAGTGTTGTCTCCGGAGGGTTTACCAGAGGTGTACCCACAAAACCTTTACTCCATACCCTAACTATCTATGCAAAATCTTGGAAAGCACTAAAGAACCTCCTTGGTTGGCATACTTATTAATTATAGGAGGAAGTACCCTGATGCGAAATTCCAATTACTGTACACGAGTTTTCTCTCAAGCATACTAAAATTCATATAAAGTGACAGAGCTCTACTCAGATAGTTGCACTATGGACATCATATTCGGAGTCAAACTAATCATATGGATAGAAAAAGGAGATAGAAATAGAAAAATGTAGATGGTTTTGATGTTAACCAAATGATCGATGTTTCACATATCTGTCTGAAGGCCACTGCCAGAATGAACCTATCCTAATGGACTGAGATACCGGTCCGACTAATATCAACACAACTGGCATATACAAGGGAACCAGTGGTCAATAACTTAAATCTAGATCAACAAACTGGCAAATACAAGGGAACCAACAGTTGACTACACAGAACAATAACCATATTTTTTTTATTTTTTTTTTATTTTTTTTACTTAACGGCATGAATAGATCTTTTTGATCCAAGCGCATGCTTCTTGTCAGCAGATTACACGATAGTTCCCACGGGTCCTGCATTCCACGCTTGCTTAGGCGACGGAAACAGGGAGAACACACGCATATTGCTATCCAAGTGTTAATACTTATTCTGATTGGTCTAACTGGTCCGGTCTTCTTTTTTTTTTTTTTTAGTAACTCAGTCACTCTAATTCACCCTAAAAGTGGTAACAACTTGAATCGTGTGCCCCACCTAATCACTTAGAGAAACATAGTTTAAAAAAAAAAAGATATGGTGAAACTATCATGTTATTACTAACACCTGAGCTCTGTGCTTTTATGAATAGACTCTTTCGATGTTTCCATCTAACCAGATTAGTTCCTCAACTCCTATAACCAAGATGTTCCCATCCACTTAGATTGGTTAGTGCAAACCTTAATAGGCATAAATTTCTAGGCTCTGGAGTTTACTAATTGCAACTAAAAAGTTTCTCCCATACCCCCAAACTTAAATCTAACATTGTCATCAATGTTCTAAAGATGAAACTAAACGCATGAACAAGGAGAAACTATTACCATTTGAAGCGAAAGAGTTAAGGAAAGATATTATCGTGTTGCATGAGCATGGGATACCTCCCAAGAAGTGCTAAGTTTAAAGTCTTCATCCAGACTTAGGAAAGGATTAGTCAACTCGAACCATAAAGTAACAGTCGAAATAACTGTGGGTCTTCAAAACTAAATAGAGTTGACCAAAGGAAACTGCAATAAACCAAGAAAGTGAACAAGACTAGCATGCCCTTACTTAGTTTCCTGATTAATAAATTTATATCTAATTGTGGTTCAGGTTCAGTTTCTATGAAAGGGTCTAAATAGAAAAAATTTATTGGCTGCGTTTCTTCATAGGTGGGATCCGAATCATTAGGTCCTAGAGTCTAGAAAAACTCAAATATGATCTTAGAAGCGCACAATAATAACCTAAATAACTGAGGATCCTCTAATTCAATAAGATTTGACTTACATAATTGACCACAATGAGAGTAGTGGTCATTCTTAAGCAAATGTGTCGATTCTAATTTCCTAAAGTATTTAGGTTTAGTCTCACAACTTAATATTCGACACATTTGGAATATAAACGTTCCCACAGTTGGAAGAAAACTATTTGGTGGGAAAACAAAGTCAATCTGGGGATCATAACCTGGGCAAACCACATCAACCAGAGGATGGGTTTCTAACGACTGAACTTCTTCCTGGACATCATTAGGTTCGGGAAAACGAGTATGAAGGTAATCTTGTAAAATTGTCGAGGAAGAGATATCAAGTCCTAAGTGAAGGGACTTTATGAGAGTTCAAGGTAAGGCACTAGGAAGGTGATAATCACCCCCAAACTTAGAGTTTTCAGTGTCTCTAGATAGACTAGTTACAATCTCCCTAATTTCTGGATCATTAGATTCTTGAAAATGGTCAATTGATTCTTCTAAGTCAGGTTCATCCTCACTCATCTCTACGAGTTCATCTTCTTCGTCTAAGACTATTGTTTCTAAATCGCTAGACTCTAAAACATTATTCTCAGAATAAACTCGTTCCTCTAAATCATTATCGGCTTTGTAAACAGGAAATACTACATCGTCTAAAACGAGGGTATCTCTAGTCAAATCCTCATCCTTTTGAATAGGTGAATAATTATTAAAATTATTTGGATTTGAACTAGAAATAATATTATCATTGTAAAGATCAATTGGAGTAACCATTTCCTGATCACTATTCCTACATAAGTATGATTCTCCATCAACACTATCCTCATCATAATAACATGAAAAAGATCGAACCTCATCAAAACAAGTAGTGTTACCAATTCTAACCTCGTCATCTTGATTATGCAAATAACTATCCTCATTTTTAAGGGTATTATTGAAAACACTATATTGGAAAGTAAGATTATTTCGAGCAAGTCTTTCGTTCTTCTCAGCCATCAGCTTGAGGGATTCCTCTATAAAAAGTTCACTCATTATTGTAGTTCTTTCGTCTATAATTACACTATTCATCTCAGCTAACTTACGCGTCGACTCAGCTAACTCCCTGAGGGACTCTTCTAAAGGAGGAATAGGAACAGAGGGATCATAAAAAGGACTACTTTTCAATAGTTTGATTGTATCCTCTAGAGACGAATAACTAGTACTATAATCTTCTTGCTCGTAAGACTGATGCATGTGTGGATAGTAATTGGGCTCACCAGGGTATGACCCATATCCTTCCAAAGGATGGCGTTCCCAACCACTATTCCCAACATGGTCATAAAAAGGATGATGTCCATATTCAAATTCAGGTCGATAATCATTGTATTGGCTTCTATCATACCAGTTCGACATTCTTAATTGCAAGGGAATTCTACACAATCACAAACAAAGCTGACTCGACCAAATCAAACCTATAAAATCTAGCAAAAAACAAGCATGATGGATCCACTTAGATTGTTTCTATACCAGCTTCTAATCCTTCGAAAGGGAATTCGTTACAATTTAAGCAAACCCCTCTGGAATCAATCCGAGTCAAAGTAAGTTGAATCGAGGCGAGGGAAGCTTAGTGGAGCTTTGATACCCAAGGCCTCACCGCAGTACAAGGCGGCGCAGTCACGCATTCAACTCACAGAAACCGTCATGAACTTCGAAGTATGCTAAAATAATAACCAATATCCTTCGAAAAAATTTCCTAACAAGCTCGATACCCTATAGGTCTCTTTCTAATCATATTTTAAAGCTCGCGTTAGGTTTTGTTCTCCTAAAGCGGGCAAGAAGGGAGCGGTGATGAAATCCGAACCCTTATCTTGTTTAGGCCAGGCCTTGCCCTTTACTAGGAAAATAAAGACAGTCCAAATTCGTCCTCAATCAATGATCACCTTAAGGAATACAGTAACTCGCTTACAGGAGAATCGTGAGTGTTTCGATTGGACTTACCTCCCGTACCAGACGGGGGATGAGCCGTTGTCGTCGACTCGGGCCACGACTCCTATGCCGTGTGCGAACCCAAGGGGCCGAGACGATATAGTAATCGTCGTCCTTCCCTGCAAACAGTTTGTATTTAAGGGTACCCTTCCGTAGGGTTTAAAAAAAAAAAAAGTCCAATTGTCCAGAATAAAGTCCAAATAAAAAGTCCAAAAATTACAAAAATTATGAAAAATAAAGCCTACTTACAAATTCTAAAAAAAATAAATAAAAGCTATATACAAAAAAAAATAATAATAAAAATTAAATCCTACAAAAAAAATTATGTCTTTTTTTCTTCTCTTTTAGCTTTTAGATTTAAGCTTTTTGTTCCCAAGTCCTTAGTATTCCACTTCGAACCTGCAAATCAAAGACAAAAAGAAACGTAAAAAGGAAAAAAAATAATAAACCTAAAAAAAAAAAATCTACCTAAGCACAGGTCCGCGTCGGCGGCGCCAAAAATTTGATGTTTTTTTCAAATGTTGTTGTAGATAGTGGTGAAAACTGGGTTCTTTTCGAACTTGTGAAGGTAACTCTTTTTTTTTAAGATTTAAACAAATAAATAAATGAAGGAAATTAATAGTAATGTCAATATTTTAGAAAGATGAAGGCTCAGGATTCACTATTACTTCAAGTTGATTGGTTATAAATAATATTTCAGAAATTATTATTAAGTTCTTTTTCTTATTAAATCACTTTTTAATTTAAAAGGTGTCCAAATATTAAGTTGTAATCCTTAAGCATGATTTATCAAAGAATATATTCTAAGCATAAAACATCAAACTGATTCACAAATAATTAAGAAAATCATTTTATCCCTTTTTTTTATATTTTTATCCAAGTGAATTAAATAAAACAAATAATTAACGAAATTCTAAATAAAAATATTACCAATCAAACATGAGTGAATAGATCCTCAATTGCCTCAATCACCAGGTATTTTAGCCGCTCATCATGTTGGAAAACCTCTCAAAATATTTCATTGATGCACAAAAGTGTTTTACAATGAAGAGAAAGACAAGAAAATGATATAAAACAGGATTCTGCGACCCACAGAAGGCGTCCAGAATCAACGATAGAGATAAAGTGATGTTGTCGTTGAAAAACTATGACCCACGAACGACAGTCGTTGTCTTTGTTGGTAAACGACTGCCTTTGGTAGTCTCTTCTTCCTCTTCTTCCTCCTCCTCGAGCAGCAGCAGCAGCAGAACCAGAATCTCTGCAACTTCAATTTTCTTGCTCTGTAGTGCTCTAAACCTCTCCCAATTCTCTCTCCCATTCGTAGCTGACCCAAAGAGCCTTTATATACTGTTTAATGCCTTCAAATCTTCACAATAACTCCCAGAAATCTCCATTAACGTCGGGAATATTTTCTTTGTATTTCATGCAGGATATGGGATTTTCTTCCATGTTTAACTCTTTTACGCGTCTCTGGATTGTCTTAAATTGTTCGTATAATATCATGAGAGAATATCTTCCCAAATATCTTCTCCCAATCTTCACACAGCTTCCGTAATTAACATAATCTTCTAAAATATCTCGGTCCCCTGTTTACTTCCAAACTCGGATTTCTGGCCCAAGTTACTCGATAAAATCGCTTGCATATACCCTGTCTAGTGTATTCAGGCCCAGCCCAACCGTTTCTAGCGATTGAATCTCGCTGAAACCCCTCCAACAATCCGACCCAAATCAACAGCGTCTGCATTAAGTGTTCCCGCCAAAACCAAATTCAAACAAAGAAGATAACCTCCCCCTATCCAGTTCAGGGGTGCGAATAGCAAGTGGTCACCCCTTATCAAGTGGGTGCCCCTTATCCAAAGCAGAGAGTCCGAATAACAAATGTCCTCCGGGGATGCTCCGCATAATTTTTCGAGCCGATTTTTCCAAAATTATTTATTTCCAAAAAAATACCTACAAACATACAAAACACCATAATAAGGACGAAAACGAGTACTAACAAAATACACAAAAGAGATGAAAATAGACACATAAATGTGTCTATCACGAAGTTAGCTTAGAAACAAAGCATTCTATATTCAACGTTAGATGTAAATATGATTTAAGATACAAGCTAAGTTTGATTGAAACCAAAGAAATATGTCTCCATTGTTAGATGGTCTTAGCTTGTCACATATAAATGAAATATACTTTCATTTAGACGTGGGTAACCATATCTAAACGTGTATATTGAGTTGGCTCAATAATGTTAACTAAAATTAGCCATATGAACACTTTAGTCTTAATCATATTCACCAAACACATCTAGATCAACTATGATGGTCAATCAATCATGAAATATAATCAAATGAATCTAACTGTGTTTCATAGAGTTGTTCAATTGTTGACAATCACATATAAGTATATATGATCCAATTGAAGCAAAATCCGATTGATTTGTAATCGTACAAAGTACTTATACAAGAATCAATTTATGAACATTAAGCCACAGTTTGCATTCGTTAATATATAAATGTATTTTTTCATGATTATGGAAACATACTTATCCGATTTTAGAACTTGAACCACTTAAGATCGCAAAAGGGTATGCATACTTAAGTTCCGAGCTTGGTTTTGACCAACAGTTTGCAAACGGGTATGCAAACTGTTATTACGGACCTAACTCAGGTAGAACCGTTACAAAAGGGTATGCAAACTTGGTTCCCAGACTTTCTCAATTAAAACAGTTGCATACGGGTATGCAAACTTGGTTTTCGGACCTGATTCATACCAACACAGTTTGTACACTAA
This sequence comes from Papaver somniferum, assembly GCF_003573695.1. NCBI lineage: Eukaryota > Viridiplantae > Streptophyta > Magnoliopsida > Ranunculales > Papaveraceae > Papaver > Papaver somniferum. The sequence continues at coordinate 18,323,961 of NW_020628818.1, forward strand.
GTACGCATACTGTGATGTGATAGACACATTTTTGTGTCCGATTTGTCTCGATTCTATATATTTTTTGTACTTATTGTGGTGTTTTATTTATTTGTAGGTTTGGAAAAAATTGGCTCGAAAAGTTGTCGGAAAGCACCCGAAGGACATTTGCTATTCAGACTCTCAATTTGGATAAGGGGTAACCTAATTACTAAGGGGCATCCCATTTCCAGGTAGTTGCTAATCGCACCCCTACCATGGATAAGGGTCAACCATCTTCAACATTTCAAAAACCAGGTTTTGGCGGGAAAATAGGTGCAGTGAAGAACAGTTTTGGCAATCGTGATTTGGAGGAGTTTGAGGTCGATTAAACCTCTGATTTTCATAGGATAGACTCCTTATGGGTCTAGGAATCTGATATGGGTGTTTAAATCGATTAGACTGGGCTCAATCGACGGATTTTTCTCACAACAGAAAATATGGAAAGTCACGTGTGTGACCTGTTTTAGGGAATTTTAGAGAGATTAAAGTGTTGTAAACCTTCCCAAAGATTTGTATCTATCTAAGGAAGAGTTTAGAAAAAAAACAGGAAAGCTCAGAAACGCGTAGAAATTCTAAAACAAGAAATTTCCGCAACTTGGCCGTGAAGAGAAGGAAAGAGATTTTGGAAGATTTTGGAGAGATTTAATCGGTATTTTTGATATAAATAGATGTCTTGGGTCATATAGAAGAGGTTTCGAGAGTTTGGGAACCTAAGGAGAGCCAGAGAAGAAGAAATCAGAGTTTTACCAAACTCTGTTTCTGCTGCTGCTACTGCTGAAGAGGAAGAACGCGAAGAACATTGACGCACGGGAAACTGTCGCAGAATAGTATCGTTGTTTAAAAGCTGAAGAACATTAAGCTGTGCAGGGCAGTCGTATTCAAGGGTCTTAAAATTAGCGACAAAGCAAAAGTACTTACAACAGTTTTCTGTAACAGTTCCATTGTAACAGCTGTTTTGCAACACCAATACACTGTTGCAAACAGTCTGTGTTATTACTTTTCACTCTTTTAATCATCTTTTGAGCAACAAACACATATTTTGAGATCATGATTAATATAAGGAGCTAAACCCCATTGCTGAGGCGGTAGAGGAAGCTATTTTTCCAACAAAAAGTGGTATATTATATTTTATCTTTTTATTTGCAATAATTATATGATTATTTGCCTTGAACTATTATTGAATATGATTTTTATTTGAGTGATTGTGATCTATTTTGATGGAGTATGCTTAGTTTTAAGACTTTGATGCTTCATACTTGGTATTTACAATTATTACTTTTGAAAATCTACTTGTTACAATAATTTAGAATCAAATTAAACGAGAAAATTGCATAAATATAAGTATTGGTTTAATCACTTTGAACTTGGAAAATAGTGGAATCTTAGCCTCAGTGTTTCTTTTAATATTGTTATCATCTTTGATTGAGTTTGCTAAAAATTTTAGTGAGTTTTTTTTTGTTATTTTAATATTAGAATTTAAGTCTAATTAATATCCTTCACAAGTCTGAGAATCGAACCACTTTTACCACTATCTACAAATCACATCAATTTTTGGCGCCGCCGACGCGGACTTGTTTTTAGGGTTTTAGATTTATTTTATTTTATTTATTTTATTTTATTATTATTTTTGTCCTTTTTTATGTTTTTGGGTATTTATCTTGTGTCTACAGGTTCTGGATCATAAAGAAAATTGAGCCAAGGAGTTTGGTGATTTCATAAAGACTTGGAGCTAAAGATTAAAGCAAAAAGAACAGAAAAGAAGACAATTTTATTTAGGGTTTGTTTATTTTATTTAAAAAAAAAAACTGTATTAGGGTTTATTATTTTTGTAAGTTTTCTTTATTTTTTTGGACTTTTGGACTTTGGGACATTATTTTTTTTATTACCTTACGGAAGGATACTTTAAATATAAATTTTTTGCAGAGAAGGATGACAATTACGATATTGTCTCTGCACCTTGGGTTCGTACACTAGACATCGGAGTCAGTGGCCCAAGTCGACTACAACCGATTCATCCCCCGTCTGGAACGGGAGGTAAGATTCTAAACACTCGTGAATCCCCTGTCAGCGAGTTATTGGACTCCTTCGTGTGCATATATGTTGAGGACTGAATACGGACATTTATTTTTCTAGTAAAGGGCAAGGCCTGGCCATACAAGATAAGGGTTCGGATTTCATCACCGTTCTCTTCTTGCCCGCTTTAGGAACACGTAACCTACGCGAAACTAAGCCTAAGATTTTGACTAGAACGAGACCAATAGGGTAACGAGCTTAATAGGAAAGTCATTCGAAAAATATTGGTTACTCTTTTAAGCGTACTTGGAAGTTCTTGACGGTTTCTGTAAGTTGAATGCGTGACTGCGCCGCCTTCTAATACCGGTGAGGCCTTGGGTATCAAAGCTCCACCGAGCTTCCCTCGCCTCTATTCAACTTACGTTAACTCGGATTGATTCCAGAGGGGTTTGCTTAAATTGTAACGAATTCCCGTTCGAAGGATTAGAAGCTGGTCTAGAAACAATCTAAGTGGAGCCATCATGCTTTTTGTTTGCTAGAAATCAATAGGTTTGATTTGGTTGAGTCGGCCTTGATCTGTGTTTGCTTACCCTTCCAATTTAGAAAATTCTATATATGCCTGAACGTAAAAGAGACGCACTAGGTAGATTTGTTAAAGAGAAACCTAGTAGTTCGAAGCGTCTCGATTACCTTAATCTAGAAAGTCCGGCTTTTGAAGAGTCTGTTTTTGAACGTTCTTTGACTGAGGAGAGAATCCTGTTGCTCCGATAGCGCCAGAAATGGCAACTTTGAAAGCTTTGTTGAATCCAACTAGGACTACCCGTCCTTCGTGTATTAAGTTAGCTGAAACGGAGGCACCCTATGAACTGAAACCTGGGACCTTACAGATGCTCCCAATCTTTTTAGGGAAAGAAAATGAAAACCCTTATTACCATGTTAGGGATTTTGAGGAAATTTGTAGTACTCTAAGAATTAGAGGCTTAGATGATGATGCTTTGAAACTTAGGTTATTCCCATTTTCCCTGAAAGATAAGGCCAAGTCGTGGCTGTATAGTTTGGACTCCGAGTCAATTGAGACATATGAACAACTTACATCTGCCTTTTTCAATAAGTTTTTCCCTAGGCACAAAACATCGTCTATTAGGACGCAAATATGCACATTTTCACAACAAGAGGGAGAATCTTTATATAGGTATTTGGAAAGGTTCAATGATTTATTATCCCAGTGTCCTCATCATGGTTTAGAAAAGGTTAGGCTAGTTCAGATCCTTTATGAGGGTTTAGATTATTCCACAACGACCATGGTTGAGTCTCTATGCACTGGTGGATTTGAAAACCAAACTGTTGATGCGGCGATGGAATTTTTTAATGAAATCGCCGAAAAAACCCAGCAATGGGAAAATAGTAGGGCACCCCAGAAAACAATTCTTTTAAGTAGAGGAAACGTTAATAGGGTAGAAGGAGGCTATGAATCAGATGCCAAAATTGTGCTATAGCAAAAAGGTTAGAAGCCTTAGAAGTGGGCCAGACTAGTGGTAGAGTGGAGCCTTTTTGGGAAGGCCAGAATATTGAAGAGCAGGCCAATGCTCTTTATAATAACACTAGATTTGATAACCGTCAAAAGATTGACCCATATTCAGAAACCTATAATCCTGGTTGGAGAAACCATCCGAACCTTTCGTGGTCTAAGGGCCAAAGTCAAGGTCAGTTTAGTAATTCTAATGCTCCCCCAGGTTTTGGCTATACTAAGAATCCTTCAGGACTAGCTCAGTTTCAGAATCAGTCAGATAAGAAAATCCTAAGTTTAGAGGAATCTCTCGCCTTGTTAACTCAGCAAACTGCAAAATTTTATCCGTAGAACAGAGTCTACAAGCTAGTAACAGGATAGGACAAGAAAATAGTCAGGCTATTTCCGAGTTAAAAACCCAGGTTGGTCTGATAAGTGATTCTTTGAGAGAAAAAGGTAAGTTTCCTAGTCAAACACAACCCAACCCTAGAGGAGTTCATGAATTAGGTGCAAAACCATCGAATCAATTGAATGTTTAGAACCCTTAGAAGTGGTAGAGTTGTAGACAATAAGGTAACCATGCCCGATAGTGAACATACTGTAGTTCACCCCTCAGGATCTCACCTCTCAGGACCAGTAGCTGAAGAGACTGATAAAGTTTCTGATGATGTGAATTCGGTTCCTGAAAGGTCTGATTTTAGGCCTAGAGCCCCATTTCCTCAGCTATTAGTACCAACAAAGAAGGAATCGAACTTTAATGACATAGTGGAGGTTTTTAAGCAAGTTACCATAAACCTTCCCTTATTAGATGCAATTAGGCAAATTCCTGCTTATGCCAAGTTCCTTAAGGATATGTGTACGCGAAAGCGAAAACTTAGCGTCCATAAGAAAGCCTTTTTAGCTAGTCACGTAAGTTCAATCATTCAGAACACCACAACTCCAAAGTACAAAGACCCAGGTTCTCCTACCATTGCTTGCACAATAGGTAACTTCCGGGTAGAAAAAGCTTTACTTGACTTAGGAGCCAGTGTGAACTTACTGCCATTCCATGTATACTTACAGCTAGGACTTGGTGAAATGAAACCTACTCAGATGACACTGCAGTTAGCTGATAGGTCTGTTAAAATCCCTCGAGGTGTTATCGAGGATGTTCTTATTGAGGTCGACAAGTTTATTTATCCAGTGGATTTCGTGGTCCTAGATACCCAACCTGTCCCTGACCCAGAGAACCAGATACCTGTGATTTTAGGTCGCCCATTTTTAGCTACGTCTAATGCGATCATTAACTGTCGAAATGGTGTGATGAGTTTATCTTTTGGTAATATGACTATGGAGATGAACATTTTTAATGTCAGTAAGCAACCTCATGAGCTAGATGACACATGTGTTGAGGAGGTGAACATGATAGAAGCCTTAGTTCAGGAGTCATTACCAAACATCTTGTCTGAAGACCCATTAGAAAGTTGTCTATCCCATTTTGGTTTAGATTTTGACGACGATAGCACTATTGAACAGGTGAATGCTCTATTAGATTCTACCCCTGTGTTAGACACTGATAGATGGAAAGCTAGGTTCGAACCGTTACCAGTTTCTGAGACTACCCTAATTCCTTCTTTAGAAGAGCCCCCAAAGTTGGACCTTAAACCACTACCCGATACTCTAAAGTATGTGTTTTTAGGCCCATCTGAGACTTTACCTGTGATTGTAGCTTCCAATTTGGATAGTGATCAGGAAAGTAGGCTAGTAAATGTACTTCAAGACAATAAGGAAGCTTTAGGGTGGACTATAGCAGACATTAAGGGTATAAGTCCTACTGTGTGTATGCATCAGATTCATTTAGAGGAAGACTCCAAACCTTCTAGGGAGATGCAACGTCGACTGAACCCTAACATGAAAGAGGTAGTTCGAAAAGAGGTGCTTAAGTTGTTAGATGCGGGTATTATTTACCCAATTTCAGACAGTAAGTGGGGCCCTGTTCAGGTTGTCCCCAAGAAATCAGGTATCACTGTAGTCCAGAATGATAATAATGAATTAATCCCAACCCGAGTGACCACGGGATGGCGTGTGTGTATTGACTATAGGAAATTGAACAAGGTCACAAGGAAGGATCACTTTCCCCTTCCTTTTATCGACCAAATGCTAGAGCGATTAGCTGGACATAGTCACTATTGCTTCTTAGATGGCTACTCCGGTTATAATCAGATCGTTATTGCCCCAGAAGACCAAGAGAAAACCACTTTTACCTGTCCCTTTGGTACCTTTGCGTATAGACGCATGCCTTTCGGGCTATGTAATGCCCCTGCAACTTTTCAGCGTTGTATGATGAGCATATTTTCTGATATGGTAGAACGGTTCTTAGAGGTCTTTATGGATGATTTTTCAGTGTTTGGTTCATCTTTCGATGAGTGCTTGCATCATTTGACATTAGTGTTGACTAGGTGTAAGGAAAAAAATTTAGTGCTTAATTGGGAAAAATGCCATTTCATGGTTAAATCAGGAATTGTATTAGGGCACATCGTCTCTTCAAAGGGTATAGAGGTAGACAAAGCCAAAGTTGACCTTATTAAGACTTTACAGGTCCCAAAAACCGTAAAAGATATTAGGTCATTCCTAGGGCATGCAGGTTTTTACCGTCGATTCATTAAGGATTTTAGCTTGATTTCTAGACCTCTTTGCAATTTGCTTGCAAAAGATGTTAAGTTTGTCTTTGATGATGCTTGTTTAGAGGCTTTTGAGAAGCTTAAAACTTTACTCACTACTGCCCCGATAGTCCAGGCACCTAACTGGAACCTACCCTTTGAGATTATGTGTGATTCTTCAGATTATGCTATAGGCGTCGTTTTAGGACAACGAGAAAACAAATTACTTCATGTGATTTATTATGCTAGCAAAACTCTGAATGATGCCCAAATGAACTACACAACTACCGAGAAGGAACTTTTAGCCATCGTGTTTGCCTTGGATAAGTTTAGGTCCTACCTATTAGGTTCTAAGATCATAATCTATACAGATCATGCTGCTTTGAAATACCTTTTATCTAAGAAGGATACCAAACCTAGATTGATTAGATGGATCCTATTGTTACAGGAATTTTCCCCAGACATTAGAGACAAAAAGGGTGCAGAAAATGTAGTAGCAGACCTTGTCTAGGCTAGTTGTTAGTTCCCCTAGTGATTCCCTTCCTATAAGGGATAGCTTTCCTGATGAACAATTGTTCTCTGTTTCCCAATCACCTTGGTATGCAAATATAGTGAATTATCTTGTTACTGGTCGAACCCCTCAACATTGGGGTAAGCAAGATCGTTCTAGGTTTTTAGCCGAGGTTAAGCATTTCTTTTGGGACGATCCTTATCTGTTTAAGTATTGTCCGGACCAGATTATTAGGATGTGTATCTGAGAGTGACCAGTCTAGTATTATCTCCTTTTGTCATGAACATGCATGTGGGGGTCATTTTAGTGCTAAGAAGACTGCTGCTAAGATTTTGCAGTGTGGATTTTACTGGCCTTCGTTGTTTAAAGATTCCCATAGTCATTGTGTTTCTTGTGAGCGTTGCCAGAAGTTAGGAACCATTTCCCGTAGAAATATGATGCCTTTGAACCCTATTTTAGTGATTGAGGTCTTTGATGTGTGGGGCATTGATTTTATGGGTCCATTTCCTATTTCGTTTGGTTATCTTTACATACTTGTCGCTGTAGACTATGTGTCTAAGTGGGTTGAGGCGGTTCCGTGTAAACGAATGACCACAGGGTCGTAGTCCAGTTTTTGAAAGAGAATATACTTACACATTTTGGTACGCCGCGAGCTATAATTAGTGATGGAGGTTCACACTTTTGTAATAGACCGTTTCTCTTTTAATGAAACAATACGGTATTACCCATAAAGTAGCAACCCCATATCACCCTCAGACTAGTGGTCAGGTAGAGGTTTCCAATAGGGAAATTAAACGTATTCTAGAGAAAACAGTTAATCCAAATAGGAAAGACTGGTCGTCGAGGCTTACTGATGCCTTATGGGCTTACCGTACTGCGTTTAAGACACCCATTGGAATGTCACCTTATCGTTTAGTGTTTGGCAAGGCATGTCACCTGCCTGTTGAGTTAGAGCATCGAGCCTATTGGGCTATTAAGAACTTAAACTTTTCACTTGACAAGGCAGGAGCTCAAAGAAAGCTCCAGCTCAATGAGTTGGACGAGATTCGTAGAGATGCATACGATAGTGCTAAGGAGTATAAGAACAAAATGAAACTTGTGCATGATAGGAATATTTTACGAAAGTCATTTTCTCCAGGTCAAAAAGTTCTTCTGTATGACACTCGTTTGCATCTATTCCCCGGGAAGTTGCGCTCTCGGTGGACCGGTCCTTTTGTGGTCCGTACTGTTTTTCCTCATGGCTGTTGAGATTGAGACACCAGATGGTAGTAGTTCTTCGAAGGTTAACGGTCAGCGATTGAAGCCCTTTTTAGAGCCTTTTCCTACAGGTGATGTTGAGGAGGTCCCTCTGGAGGACCCTGTTTACCTTGATTGACCATCGAGGCGATTTTGTATGTTGTATAATATTTTTGTAGGTTTTTGGTTACACTTCACCCAGGTACTATCTTTCCGACTTCTCTCTTTACTATTTCCTCATGTTACTTTATTTTTGGTACTGTTCTTTGATTAGAAACATTGAGGACAATGTTAGATTTAAGTTTGGGGGTGGGGTAGAACTTTTTGTTACCTTTTCGTTGCAATAAATAAACTCCAGAGCCTAGAAATTTATCCCTATTAAGGATGGCACTAACCAATCTAAGTGGATGGAAGCATTTTGGTTGTAGGAGTTGAGGAACCAATCTGACTAGATGGCAACATCTAAAGAGTCTATTCATAAAAGCACAGAGCTCAGGTGTTAGAAATAACATGATAGTTTCACCATATCTCGTTGAGTCCTTTTCACTTCTGTTTTTATTTTGTTTTGTTTTTAAACTATGTTTCTCTAAGTGATTAGGTGGGGCTCACGATTCAAGTTGTTACCAATGCTAGGGTGAATTAGAGTGATTGAGATAAAAAAAAAAAAAAAGACCAGACCATCAGACCAACTGGAATAAATTCAATAAAGTCGACCACTGGAACCCTTGTATATGCCAGTTGTGTTGACCTAGAGTTAGGATTATCAATCACTGGTTCCCTTGTATATGCCAGTGTGTTGATATTAGTCACTAGTATCTCAGTCCATTAGGATAGGTTCATTTTGGCGGAGGCCTTCAGACAGATATGAGAAACACCGTTCACCTAGTAAACATCAAAACCATCTATGTTTTTCTATATCCATCTTCTTGATCTATCCATGTGATTAGTTTTGACTCCGGATATTGATGTCCATAGTGCGACTATGAGTAGAGCTCTGTCACTTCATATGAATTTTAGTATGCTTGAGTGCAAACTCGTGTACAACAATTGGAATTTCGCATCAGGGTACTTCCTCCTGTAGTCAATAAGTATGCCAACCAAGGAGATTCTTTAGTGCCTTCCAAGGTTCTGTGTAGATAGCTAGGGTCTGGAGTATAAAGGTTTTGTGGGTATACCTCTGGTAAGCCCTCCGGAGACAACACTCCGCCACTAGGGACACCTAGGGGTTTAAAGGCTTATTGCATACGCTAAATGAAATCGACGATGCCTGCGACAGTGAGTTAGGATTTTATTTCTAATTTATTTTTGCTCGAGGACTAGCAAATAATAGGTTTGGGGGTATTTGATAGACACATTTTTGTATCCGATTTGTCTCGATTCTATATATTGTTAGGGCTCATTTTTGTACTTATTGTGGTGTTTTATTTATTTGTAGGTATTTTTGGCCAATAAACATTTTTGGAAAAAATTGGCTCGAAAAGTTGTCGGAAAGCACCCGGAGGACATTTGCTATTCGGACTCTCACTTTGGATAAGGGGTAACCTAATTACTAAGGGGCATCCCATTTCCAGACAGTTGCTAATCGCACCCCTACCCTGGATAAGGGTCAACCATCTTCAACATTTCAAAAACCAGGTTTTGGCGGGAAAATAGGTGCAGTGAAGAACAGTTTTGGCAATCGTGATTTGGAGGAGTTTAAGATCGATTATACCTCTGATTTTCATAGGATAGACTCCTTATGGGTCTAGGAATCTGATATGGGTGTTTAAATCGATTAGACTGGGCTCAATCGACGGATTTTTCTCACAACAGAAAATATGGAAAGTCACGTGTGTGACCTGTTTTAGGGAATTTTAGAGAGATTAAAGTGTTGTAAACCTTCCCAAAGATTTGTATCTATCTAAGGAAGAGTTTAGAATAAAAAGGAAAGCTCAGAAATGCGTAGAAATTCTAAAACAAGAAATTGCCGCAACTTGGCCGTTAAGAGAAGGAAAGAGATTTTGGAAGATTTGGGAGAGATTTAATCGGTATTTTTGATATAAATAGATGTTTTGGGTCATATAGAAGAGGTGTCGAGAGTTTGGGAACCTAAGGAGAGCCAAAGAAGAAGAAATCAGAGCTTTACCAAACTCTGTTTCTGCTGCTGCTGCTGTTGAAGAGGAAGAACACGAAGAACATTGACGCAGGGAAACAGTCGCAGAACAGTGTCGTTGTTTAACAACTGAAGAACATTAAGATGTGCAGGGCAGTCGTATTCTAGGGTCTTAAAATCAGCGACAAAGCAACAGTACTTACAACAGTTTTCTGTAACAGTTCCATTGTAACAGCTGTTTTGCAACACCAATACACTGTTGCAAACAGTCTGTGTTATTTCTTTTCACTCTTTTATTCATCTTTTGAGCAACAAACACATATTTTGAGATCGTGATTAATATGAGGAGCTAAACCCCATTGCTGAGGCGATAGAGGAAGCTATTTTTCCAACAAAAAGTGGTATATTCTATTTTACCTTTTTATTTGCAATAATTATATGATTATTTGCCTTGAACTATTATTGAATATGATTTTTATTTGAGTGATTGTGATCTATTTTGATGGAGTATGCTTAGTTTTAAGACTTTTGATGCTTCATACTTGGTATTTACAATTATTACTTTGGAAATCTACTCAGCTCGAAATATCAAATGTATATAATATGAAAGTATATATATATATGACTTTGTCTCAATAGGAGATAAAATAGAATAGACTTCTGAGTGATAGATAAGTTTTAGTATCCACACACCTTTTGTTGATGAAGTTCCTCCAAGCTCTCCTTAGTATATCTTCGTATTCAATCGATGAACGCCGTTGTTTGAGGGTGAAAACGGTTTCTGCTGATTTTGGTAATTTCGTGTCTGGGTGAGAAACGATTCTAAACCCTAAACAATGTACTGCACGGGAGTATATTAGATTCGAAAGATCAATATGTACAAATACGGCTTAAACAAAGAAATGGCCGTTCCATACTTGCTTCGGTCACAAAGTGAAGGAGGAGGGTTGGTCTTGGGGAGGGAAGCGAAGAGAGTGTTGAGACCAGAATAGTTGATTCTGGAAGAGTGGTTGTTTTACGACTTGTATCAGAAAGTGAAACGCTAGCGATGTGGAAAGATAACAGGTGATTTATGAATGTTGTATTCTCCTGACCAAAACTTGTTGTTTGGTGGAAACATGTGAGACCTATTTATACAAGTCGCAACAAAATGTACCCTGGCCTCGTAAGAAGTGGAAACGGTTGAGTAATGGAAGAGAATGGTAACGGGTAACGCCTGGAATTGATGTTTCCATAATGAAGGATACGTTTCAGCATTATTTCCTGTCATTACTAACCGCCTTACTCTTATGACACTTTCTTGTAACGGGAGTATTGCACGCCGCACGCTGTAAACCGTCAGACTATACCCTGATGAGCATCCCCCAGTTTGTGACATATCTTGATGTCTCGAGTGTTTTCGTGGAAAACGTGTAGCATGTTGCTATTGTTTTGGCAAGTTAAAATCGAGAGGCTCGCCGGTTCGGTGGCGACCTTTGACGCCCGAGATTTTGCATCTTGAGAGGAAGGGTAGTCATTGATTGTGGCTACCTTCCGTTGGTACCCAGTGTCGTGGCCACGGTGCTGGCATGGCTTGCGCATGCTCTTGGCATGGCCAATTAGGGTGCCGTGACCAAAGAGTTGGCAGCGTATCCAAAAGGTTGCCACAAGTCATGTGGTTTGGCGGCAATCTTGTACGGCTGAGATTTGTGTCTCAGGAAAAGGGGTAGTCGTTGATTGTTGCAACCCTCCGTTTGACATCCAGCGGCATGGAGCCATGGCTGGCATGACTCGTGCATGCTCTTGGCGCGACCAAATTAGGGTTTTGCGCAAACCGCGGAATTTTGGCATCGCGGCCAACAGGTTACCACAAATCGTTTGGTTTGGTGGCAAGCTTGTACGGCTGAGATTTGCATCTCAGAAGGAGGGGTAGTTGTTGATTTTTGCAACCCCCCGTTTGGCAGCCAGCGGCATGGAGTCATGTCCAGCATGGCTCGTGCATGCTCTTGGAGTGACCCAAATTAGGGTTTGGCACAAACCGCGGAGTTTTGGCATAGCATCCAAGAGGTTTCCATGCGTTTGGTGGCAAACTTGTACGGTTGAGATCTGCATCTCAGGAGGAGGGGCAGTCGTTGATTGTTGCAACCCTTCGTTTGGCAGCCAGCGGCATGGAGGCATGGCCGGCATGGCTTTGGCATGTTTTAGGCGCGACCAAATTAGGGTTTTGGCGTGGAATTTGGCATTGGTCCAGAAGTTTCCATGCGTTTGGTGGCGAACTTGTACGGCTGAGATTTGCATATCAGAAGGAAGAGTAGCCGTCGATTGTTGCAACCCTTCGTTTGGCATCCAGCGGCATGGAGGCATGCCCAGCATGGCTTTGGCATGTTTTAGGCGCGTCCAATTTAGGGTTTTGGCATAAACCGTGGAATTTGGAATTGGGCCAGAAGTTTCCATGCGTTTGGTGGCGAACTTGTACAACTAAGATTTGCATCTCATAGGGAAGGGTAGTCGTTGATTGTTGCAACCCTTCGTTTGGCAGCCAACGGCATGGAGGCATGGCCGGCATGGCTTTGACATGTTTTAGGCGTGGTAAAATTAGGATTTTTGCATAAACCGTGGAATTTGGCATTGGGCCATAAGTTTCCTTGCGTTTGGTGGCGAACTTGTACGGCTGAGATTTGCATCTCAGAAGGAAGGGTAGCCGTCGATTGTTGCAACCCTTCGTTTGGCAGCCAGCGACATGGAGGCATGGCCGGCATGGCTTTGGCATGGCGGTGTGACTGGCATGGTATGCCTTTGGCGCGGAGGTGTGGCTGCCATGGCTGGCATGGTATGCCTTTGGCGCGGAGATGTGGCTGGCATGGCTGGCATGCCGTTGGTACGGTGGTGCGGCTGGCATGGTATGCCTTTGGCGCGGAGATGTGGCTGGCATGGCTGGTATGCCGTTGGCACGGTGGTGCGGATGGCATGGTATGCCTTTGGCTTAGAGATGTGGCTGGCATGGATGGCCTGCCATTGGCACAGTGGTGTGTCTGGCATGGTATGCCTTTGGTGCGGAGATGTGGCTGGCATGGCTGGCATGCCGTTGGCACGGTGGTGCTGCTGGAATGTTATGCCTTTGGCGCGGAGATGTGGATGGCATGGCTGGCATGTCGTTGGCACGGTGGTGCGGCTGGCATGGTATGCCTTTGGCACGGAGATGTGGCTGGCATGGCTGGCATGCCGTTGGCACGATGGTGCGGCTGGCATGGTATGCCTTTGGCGCGGAAATGTGGTTGGCATGCCGTTGGCACGGTGGTGCGGCTGGCATGTTATGCCTTTGGCGCGGAGATGTGGCTGGCATGCCGTTGGCACGGTGGTGTGGCTGGCATAGTATGCCTTTGGCGCGGATATGTGGCTGGCATGTTTTTGGCACGGTGGTGCGGCTGGCATGGTATGCCTTTGGCGCGGAGATGATGCCAGTCAATACTGAAGGTTCTATCGTGGAACATAGCATGTATAAAATAAAGGTACCTTGGTAAATTTCACGTAGACATATTGAATGGCTCAATAAATGTTTTAGTGGAGCTATTGGTACTCCCGGATTCGTTTTCTTATAGGGTGACATCACGTTAGACTAAGGTTTTGCGATTTTAACCCTAAGCTAAAAACCACCATCAACAGCCGTGAAGTCTAAATATCAACTACATATTCTATCCTAATCCGAGACATAGATATAAGTAGACTAGAAATCAAGACTACAGTTTTGATCACCTAAACTTGACAAACAAGCTTGAGATAGCAACGCTTGTGAGTTCGACCAAGCAATGTTCTAACAAGAAGATTAAATCTCTCTAAATAAATTCCTGGTAGAACAAAACAAACCATAAAGGGGTAATATAATTGGATGGCAGGATTTAAATTTACCACGAAGACTGGGAGGATTAGGGTTTAAGAATCTAAAATATTTCCATGAAGCACTGTTGGAAAAGCTGGCATGGAAAATGCTTCATGAGAGAGATACTAAATGGGTTCAACTGCTACAAGCTAGATACTTCAAGCATGGTAATCCTTTATATAGTGAGATTAAACATAAAGGTGCATGGGTTTGGAATGGGATCCAAAGAGGTTTGTAATGGATTAACCGTTTTCATGTAGGAAGTTGGCAATGGTACTAAAATTAATATATGGCAGAGTAATTGGTTCAATGAAGGGTAGGTTCACAATTTCCATTTTCATATTTTTAATAATCAGCTTTCTTCTTAGCGGGTTTCTGAATTCATAGATCATGACAACATAACCTAGAAAACAGATAAGTTAAAACCGTTTATATTCTAATGAGAAGATTTCAAAGATACAGGATATTAGAATTTCTCAACAACCCACAAAAGATAAGCTCAGATTGTCTTTGACTAGGAATTGTTAGTTTACTATTAACTCAGTGTATCAATTTATTCTTCTACACAATTCCAAAAGAAGCACAACAGAGATGTGGCTTATGATATGGCATATCGATGTGTCGTTCAAGTGTTAATTGTTTATATGGAAGCTTACCAAGGATATTTTACCAATGACTGCTAGATTTCAAATAGGTGTAGGTCTGCACAATTCTAAGTGTATGATGTGTGATCAAAGTTCGGAAACTGCAGAACATTTGCTATTTCATTGCGCATTTGCTCAATTTATATGATCTGGGATTTGTACAACCATTCTTCAATAAGCACAGAAATTCAAGACAATACAAGATTGGATTATATCTTGGACAAATCCAAATAATTTGGTTTCTATTGCGATAAAGGATATGATCAACTTGGAAGTAATAGTAATGTGGTGTATATGGAAAAATATATATCTACAGATTTTTGAAGGGAAACATAAAGCTCCTATGGCGCTCACTCATCAGATATATAAGTTCTGTCATGATTATAAAATTAACATACTCTCCCATAATACACATAGAAATAGAAACTTACTCCTGCATATCATAACCATACATCTGTGCATCATTTAGCTACTCATTGTTGCACCACATGTTATTGGCATCCTCCTTCATTGAATTGGATAAAAATTAATGTTGATGCTTCTATAAAACCTGACTTTAACATTATTGGTGTTTCTTTTGTGGTTCACAATCATACAAGAGAGTTCATGGAAGCCATGACCTGATCTTTAAGAGCAAGAGATGTGGAACAAGCCGAGGCCCTATCTCTAGTTATAGCAGTTCAATGGGTTATGCAAAAGAAACTCAGTAAAGTAGTTCTGGAAGGTGACAATAAAACTTTAATGGAGGCCTTAAACAAGAGTCAACTGGATTCTGTTAGATGGGAGGATCACAATATTATGGTTAAATGTTTATGTTTAGTTAAAAATATGACTGAATTTGAAATAAGGTTTAGTCTACAGTATGTAATAGGGTAGTTGCTGCCGTAGCTAAGTTTGCTAGAATAAATCGATGTCAGCAGCAGTTTTCTGAACCTCCTAATACCTTTTCTGCTTTAGTTACTGATCAAGAAGAGGATTAGAATTCTCGTACTTAAGATTAAATAGTTTGTAAAATATGAGTTCTTAGTTTTCTTATTTTACTGATGTGCATTACGAGTTCTTAGTTTTGATGTCTTTGTTTGGTAATTAGTTGTAGATTCTTGTGCTCCTTGTTTTCTAAATGTCTGGAATTGTACTTAAAATGTTTTATAAATACTCCCTCCGTTACTTTTTAATAGGCCAGTTTCTATAAATAAATATTTCAAAAAAATAGGTCAGTTTCCTAATTGGGATAGTCAAATGTCATTTTAATTTTTTGGGACCACTTTTCTTTTAACTTCTTTTGATGACAAGTGTTATGTAGACCATTTCACTTATTTCTTTGGATGACAAGTGTCATGGGGACCATTTCACTTCACTTATTTTATTGACAACTGTCTAGAGGACCACTTTCAATAATTAGTTTTCTTAATTTCCTTAATTTTCTCAAAAAAAAAACTGACCTATTAAAAAATAACGGAGGGAGTAAAACTTTATGTTTTCTTCAAGAAAAAAAAAAGATTTCTACGGTCGTGGAAAAAGTCACCAAATCAGTGTGTTTTGGAACTAAATCTCATCCATTCGATGTCGCCCACAACTCTGTGATTCTAAGGCCGTGAGCTGATCCTTACCCGATAAATAGTGCATCAATTTTGCATCTCTGCTTGTGAAATGGTCATCACATGGGATGGGAATATTAGATTCCAAAGAAAAATAATGAACATAAAGCAAAGTGCAGTATGCATGTAATATCAATCATCTAAGATAAAAATAACTAGGCAGTAAACAAAATTAATCTTTTTTTTTTAGGCGGTCAAAGTGAAAAATTCATTGAAAAGAAAGGTCCTTGAGAGAGGTATCTCAACCCAATGAATATAAACGGGAATATAAAAGAAAAGGGCACTTCAACAAACCCAAAACAACAATAGAGTACAAGCTTACAAAGGCCGGAATAAAGAATCCCACAATGTAATCACCATACTTGCCGTTAGATGTAGCATCCTCGTGCTTGACTCGGCCCAAAAGAACGCTTGTAGTTTAACGTTTCTAACGAGACTTATCAAATTTTTCTTTTTATTTTGAAAGACTCTTGCATTTCGCTCTCATTTTCATTTTGGCATTAATCTAAAATTAATCTGAAGTTATTAAACTTGAAGATTCATCAGTATTGTACATTAATCTAACAGAAGAAAATCAACTCATTTTCATTTTGGCATTACAGTCAAAATCATCAATTTTGAAGTAAAAAAAAAAAGAGATTGTCAACTTGAGAGTTGAGCTGCTTAAAATTATTGCCTAGCTAAAGCATTAAACATCGTGACTATGTGTCACATGTAGCTGGTTTGGTTGGTAAAATATCACCTTAATTCAGCTCCTCCGGTTAAAATTAAACTTTTTTCGGATTCTTTTCTCAGTTTTATTATCATTATTTTAGTAGGAAAAGAATGTTCTTTAATTTCTACTTTAATCAAGTACACATGGCTTTTATGATTTGTTTATTTAAAGCATCTGTGTCTTTATTAAGCTAAATATTATTCCGACCACGTAAAAATGGACTAATAAGTTAGACCCACGAACTAACTTTCCATATAAAAATCCAAGTGCCTATCAAATTGGGATATATTTCTGACATTCCGCTCAGGCACGAAGAGTTGCAATAGATTAGAGTATTTGGACAGGCTTTGTGCAAGAAAGAGCATAAAATATGGAGTTGCACACTCACTCGCCATTAATCACTGGAAACCAGGAAAGCAAGAATCATCCACATTTATCTCTTAAGAGAGATACAAAAAAAAAAGTCTCACACTGAAATACCGTAGTTAAGTCACTGGGTGATGATATCAATGATCTGAGTTCGAGTTCATCAACACCAATTTTTTTATCAACCAAGAAAAGAAAAATTCACCCGTGAACAAACACCAGCAAATGAAATGTTAAGTTTATAATTTACATGTTGTAAAAATATCTTTCCGTTGGCAAGTATTTGGGCAACTGCCCCCACACCACAACCTTCACCTGGCTTTGTCCCCGATACGGTAACTCAAAAGATCCGACAAATCTCAGTTGTACAATCAGTTGAAGGATATACCCGTCAAGATAGTACCCAGGAGCGGTGGAAGAAAACATAATTCACAAAATCTTGAAACTGAAGTTCATTATCAGTATTATTAATTCATGGCCAGTAGTAGTGTGCATTTCTATACGTTACACAAACATAATTATGACTCTCATTAAAAGAAACATCCTTAAAACTCAAGTTTCTCTTTTTTGCTTTTTCATTATCAAAACACATAACGTCTAGAAACTCTTCTTACTTAAGTGGATCCACCATTGGCGCCATGGGTAAGGGCTTAAATGGGTTCCATAATCATCGCTTCATATATCCTTCTGTCTTGTTAAGTAATCCCTCCGTTTCTAATAAATAGGCAGGTTCCTTTTTTGGAAATGTCAAAAAAAATATGCTTGTTTTCGTATGTGGAAAGTCAAATGTTATGATTTTACTACTATACCCATTGAGGGATCACTTTTATCTCTCCATTTTCTCTCCTAACACAAAAGGGATCACTTCTCTCTCCTATTTCTTTGATAACAAATGAGTGGGGATCAAAGGATAAATTAGTAAAAAACATGAAAAAGTGGTTCCAATGATTAGGTTTCTTAATTTTTGTGAAAACCAAACAAGCCTATTTTTTAGAAACAGAGGGAATAATAAATTCGATCCCCCGAATTCGATAATCATAATTTAAATTAGACTGAAATTTTAAAAACAAAAATGCTTGATGAATCGTCTCAGCAAACGACACAAAAACAATCACTCGCATACACTTTTTTATTAAGTCCCATGACATTCAGGTTAAGACCAGCAATTCCTGAAAAAGGGTTCAATTTCCCCTACTTGGAGGTTAGTTTGTTCTTTTTCTTGTGTTTTGGGTTGTTTTTTTGGGCGATACACATGGGGTCATTTTTCTAAAAATGTAAATTTATCAGCTACATGTACAACGAAAAGTACTGATTCATGTGTATGTTGAAACCTAAACTTATTCTCACGTGATTCGGAACCTGCCTAGTTTGAGGCCTACGACTATAAGACAAAAAAAAAACTATATTGAAATAAAATCGATAACCCTTTATCCAATTATTTTACTTAATGGCTAATTAATTCCTGATTAATTAATATTTAATTCGGGTGATTAATAGTATTTAATCATGTTAACCTAGAAATCAACTAATCTTGATTCATCATCAAAACATGAAACATTTTTTTTGTTTTGTTTTGAAAAAATTGAATCCAAAATTGGTTTACAAGTGCATGAACGTAAACCGACTGTAAAACTTAAGAGTTTTTCTGTGATTTTTTTCGCTAAAATAGGTTTACATAAATGTCGGTGTAAACCGATTGTGAATCAGGGCATTTAATTTCTTCGACTGTTTTTTTCATGGCTTCTTCGTCCGATATCGGAATGACCTCATTCTTTTTGCGTTCAATTCGTAATTTCATGCTCTATAATATAAAGATAAAAATTTCAAGATTTGTGAAAAATATCAAACATGGTTAATGAATCGGTTGATGTGTGCATTAGCGTAAACCGACTCTGGTTGATGTTCATTACATCAACCCAGAATTGGTTTATGTAGGTGTACCAAATCTACTGATTCTAAGGAACATCAATAAAAATCGGTTTATGTTAATGCTTATATCAACCGGTTCTGGTTTGGTTTCAGAAAAAAATTAATGAGAAATTTCAGAGATTTATAATTAAATCCTTGATGAATCCCTCTTAAAAAGAACAGATTAAAGGGATTTAACTTAATCACTTGAATTTGTTTGTCGCCAAAATATTTTTCAAAAACCAAAACATGGAGAATTGACTTGTTGTTTGTGATTAGGTTTTAGTTTTTGATTTTGATGGATTGGGTTTTAGTTTCTTGATTGAAGATTGCTAATAGAAATGATTTAGGTTTTAGTATTTGTTTTAGATAGTTGGAATTATTAAGATTGTATAACGGAAATTTAGTATTTTAATTCACTTCAGACGCCCCTTATCCTTCTTTATTGGGTGGATGAAGAAATTCATAGGCCCCAGATTAATTAGGATTCCTAAATATATCATTATTCATTTTTACTAAGATTTAGAGCAAGCATTACGAGATAAAGAGTTTTAACATTATATCCTGTGCAAAACGGGTGAAAGACTATGTAAAGAAGTGAAGAACCCTATATTACAAAAAGACACAATATGTTGAGTTGGGCAGCAAACAAAGTGATTTTTTCTTTAAAATAACCAGAATGCTTTCACGACAGACGCCTGCCACCCGGGGCTTAAATTTATACCAAATCCTAAATGACAGATTACTTCTGGGAGTGAAACGGTTGTTCAGATGAACTGGGGAGCAACACCAAATTCACCTTGTTTTGGTAGACTCTTTCATTTTGAATGGCGACTTGCTTTTGCAGATCAAAGATTATCTCAAGTTCTTGTTAATCCTTTTTCTTTTTCATAAAAAAGAGGCAGAAGGTCTTAGATATTACATAGACAAGTGTCCTACCACAATGTTCATGTTTTATGGTAGAGACCAAGATACATTTTCATTGAAGAAATCAGAACTAAAGAAAATTATATTGGAGGATTTTCCCCAAGTTTTCTCCTTTCCCGTTTCCATATGTTTTAAATATTAAAAAGATTACAATAGGCGGTTGTATTGGCTATACGACTGGTCCATATTTGGACACTACATGGCACAATCTGAAAGGTGAAGAGGGGAATGGCTCTAGCATTGAGATTGGTAGCGAGATGGAGATGGGAATCATCAAAGATCTGGATTGATTGTCCCAGATTTAGCCCATGATAGTTTTCCCAATTTTAGCATTTTTCTAAGGCTTAGTCTTATGGTCTTCCAATCTAGTATCTAGAATGGTTCCAGAAATATACAGTATGATTACATTCAAAATTAGAAGTGGAAAGGGGATGAGATTTTGGTCGGATCGTTGGCTTAACGTGTGCTGTTTAAAAGATATCTTCCCGGTAATCTTCAAAGCTTGCACTCAGAAGAATGCTTCAATTGCTCAGATGATTAGCAATGGACAATGGCATGGGAATTTTAAGCATCAACCGAACGCCAATGAACAATTGGAGTGAGATTTGTTGCATAGAGATCTTGGTGTTGTTCCTATTTTCGTGGAAAGAGATGATGAGGTAGTTTTCAACCCTAGTTACAATAATAAGTTTTGTTACGATGCTCTTGCTGGACCTGTTTCGGACTGTCATTTTTCAAATTTTATATGGAAAAACTACATACCTTCGAAGGTAAGCTTTCTTCTTTGGGTTGTCT
This sequence comes from Papaver somniferum, assembly GCF_003573695.1. NCBI lineage: Eukaryota > Viridiplantae > Streptophyta > Magnoliopsida > Ranunculales > Papaveraceae > Papaver > Papaver somniferum. The sequence goes on from NW_020628818.1 coordinate 18,344,789, forward strand.
TCCATAATTCGCTGCCGACGAGAGCAATGCTTCGGCATCGAGGGGTTAACTTGGAAACACTGCTTGCCCTCTTTGCAATGAAGTTTTGGAAACGTCTGATCATTTATTGTTGCACTGCTCTTATACATTTCGACTGTGGGATTACTTTCTAAAGTCTATGCATATTCAATGGCCTTTGCCTGGCACTGTGCTGCACCTGTTTGAAGCTTGGGAAAACAATGTAATGAATGGAAAGTGTAAACACATTTAGAATCTGCTGCACTTTGCGGTTATTTGGAATGTATGGAAGGAACGGGATCATAGAGTATTTGGCGGAAGACCGAAGGATGTGGAAGAAGTAACTGTTCTTGTGAAACAAACCATGGTACTTTGGAGCTGTGATACGATTTTTTTTAAGTTTGTTGATAGCAGCCAGATAATCCATAACTGGGAAGTAGTCGTGCATAACTAAATCTTTGTTTACAGGGAAGTAGTCTTGTATATCTATTTCTCCTTTTCCGTGGTTTCAGTGGTTCCTTTGGCACTGCTGTGTACTTGGCTACTTTTTCTTCTTAATATAAAATTTCTCTTTTTGAAAAAATCTAGCATCTAGATGCGCTGAATGGAATAACGAAAAGTAGAATTAGGTCGCGATGATCGGAACATCGCATTCATCTCAGCCGTCAGATCAAAAAAATAAAATAATCTCGTTGAACCTTCCATGGAAAGTAGAATTTTGGTTGTATGTAACCATTCAGCGAAACTATCTTGCTATTAATTGACATTCGAGAGATATTTGAAAAGAGAAATGGTAACTAAGTTCCCTTGCTTTGGTTTAAGTTCTTGTTTTCCCGAATTCAATTACACACACTAACAAAAACAAAAAAAAAACATTAAACTAAAATTAGGGAACAAAACGAGTCAAAAAGTTGCAGAAAAAAATCAAAAAAATTATACTCCAAAAAAATGAAAAGAAAAGAAAAGAAAAACACTCTCAAGTACTACTCAATAAACTCTCACACTCTCTCCCACTGAACCAATAATCCCTCTCTTTTTCTCTTTTTTTCACAGATCCAGCTGTTTCTTCCTCTATTCTACTCTCCCCCTCCCTACCTATCTTTCTTTCTTTCTCTGTATTTGTGTCTTACTCTATTTTATACTTCACTCTTCTCCAACCTCTCAGAACAAAAAGTCCTTTTTTTCCTTTTTCTTTTTCACATAGTAGAGTGTGAAAGAGGGTTTATCTCCATTTCTGAAACTTAGATTCATCACTTATAAGGGTTTTACAACCACTAAACCTCTTCAAGTTCACATTTTTATGCTGTTTTTCATACTGGGGCAAGTTTATTTTCACAAAATGAGGTGTGTTTTTTAATGGGTTTTTGAATTTGTTTGTTTGGTTCAACAATGGAAGAAATACAGTCTCAATCGGATAATTATAGATCATCATCTTCATCAGCAAGTAGTCCAAATAACCATAATAACAGGTTAATACCAACAAATAACAATCTATTTTACTTGAGAAAATCTGGGTTATTGAGACAACCTATTTCATTTGAAGATTCACCAGAATGGGAAGATACTGAAATAGATGATATTGAAGGAGGATTAGGAGGTGGAAATGATTCTATTAATGTTGTTACTACTACTGCTTCTGTTTCACCTGCACTGTCTAAGCTGAATAGTGGCTCTTTACCTTCAGTATCAATACCAGAAACTTCTGTTGCTGTTAGAAAAATTGCAGGGGTTTCTGTTGTTTGGAAAGATTTGACTGTTACTATTAAGGGGAAGAGGAAGTATTCTGATAAAGTTGTTAAGAGTTCTAATGGGTATGCTTTACCTGGTACACTTACTGTTATTATGGGGCCTGCTAAATCTGGGAAATCAACATTGTTAAGAGCAATTGCAGGTTAGTAAGATGATTTTAGTGTTTTTAAAGTATGTGGGGTTTGTTTATGTTCATGGAATTTGTAATTTTAGCATTTTAATGTGTTTGTTTGTGATTGTTGTAGGGAGATTGGGTGATTCGGCTAGAATGTATGGCGAGGTGTTTGTGAATGGGGCGAAATCGAGCTTGCCGTATGGGTCCTATGTAAGTTCTTAGTTTCGTTGTAATGGCGATTATTGCTTTTAATTAATCAATGTTAGAACATGAAGACCTAAACCAGTACTACTGTGGGGTTTGGATAATTGTAATTTGGTGATTGTTACACTCTTTGAAGTGAAACCTATAGCTTTTTGGGTTGTCCGTATCTTGGAATATTAAGTGAAATGTATACTGGGGTCGTTGTAGATTGTTCAGGTGTCTTAGTTTTTCATTATTAGTATAATGTCCCGACAGGTGTCAAGAAATGAGTTCTCTGTTGATTTTGCAGGGGTATGTTGACAGGGAATCCACGCTAATTGGTTCCCTCACTGTACGGGAGATGTTATACTACTCGGCGCTTCTACAACTTCCTGGCTTCTTTTCTCAGAAGAAGAGCTTAGTGGAAGATGCTATCCATGCTATGTCGTTAGGTGATTATGCGGACAAACTGATTGGCGGGCATTGTTTTATGAAGGGTCTTCCAAGTGGTGAGAGGAGGCGTATCAGTATAGCCAGGGAACTTGTGATGAGGCCTCAAGTCTTATTTATAGATGAACCTCTTTATCATCTTGACAGGTATTTCAGACCTTCTTGCCCGCCCATGTTAAGTTTTGTTAAGATGAAAGTTATCAGCGAAAGGTTCAAATAATTTTTGATAGATGCAGAAATAGTCTTAACAACATAGGTTGCTTGGTTAGCATGCATTCACAGGATCTGTTAACATTTATATTTCTTGTATTCAGTGTATCTGCACTTCTCATGATGGTGACCTTAAAGAAACTTGCGAGCACTGGATGTACTATTATATTCACAATGTATCAGAGCAGTACAGAAGTATTTGGCCTCTTTGACCGTATTTGTTTGCTTTCCAACGGGAATACACTGTTTTTCGGAGAAACCTTGGCTTGCCTGCAGGTGGATATCTTAAAAATCTTACATGTATTATCTACTTTTGTAATATGCACAAGCATGCTGATATTTCAGAAATCAAGTGTCGTTACCTTCTCATCTAAAAAGAAAAAAAGTGCCATCTCCTAGTTCCCTTGAGCATCGGTATTGATTTTTCTTGTCTTCGGGAACTAACTTGGTGTTCTTTTCTTTCTGTATGATGCAGCACTTCTCTAATGCTGGATTTCCTTGCCCAATTATGCAAAGTCCATCTGATCACTTTCTGCGTGCAATTAATACGGACTTTGATCGAATCATTGCCATGTGTAAAAATTGGCAGGTAATTCTATTCGGATGCTGGGATTGCTGAGATATCATTATGTTGTATGAAGTGTAAAGCCAATCATGAACAATTGGTATCTCTTATTTCAGCTGTAGTCATTTACATTGTCATCTGGATATCTGATAACAATTTGTATATGTACAAATACCTGACAAAGATTAGAACAATTTTGACAGGATGACCAAGGTGATTTTTCATCAGTCAATATGGACACTGCTGTTGCAATACGTACCCTTGAAGCAACATATCGATCGAATGATGCTGCTGAAGTTGAGTCTATGATACAAAGACTCACTGACAAGGTGCAAAACTTACCAGTTACCTTCCAAATACTGCTAATTTGCTTTGTATAGTTAGCTTATCTTCTCTGTAGACACAAAATCGATCAATTGATTTATTACTATTTTCTGCCGTCCTTTTCAGACCACATGTATGTTTCCTAGAATCCTAGATTTCCTTTCGAATGTCTAAATGAATGATTTCTGGCTGATTACACATGGTCCATTAAGTGAGGCTGTGTTTCTGTTAAGTAAGTTAGGGCGTCTTGGTTGCTTCTGTGTGTTTGTTATATCTCTGGCCTTATGTCTGAGATTTTCTGATGTTTTATCTGCAATCAATGTCCACAGGAAGGCCCACTTCTGAAAAGCAGAGGCAAGGCGAGTGGTGCTACACGGACTGCAGTTTTGACATGGAGGTCATTATTAATTATGTCGAGGGAATGGAAATATTTCTGGCTCCGGCTTATTCTTTGCATGTTCTTTTCACTATGTGTTGGTACGATATTTGCCAATCTGGGGCATTCCTTGTCATCTGTTGTGGTGAGCGTCTTCCGTTGAGAGCTTGTATTACATTATGTTGGAAAAAAAAGCTGAAAAATCAGTTTGATGGATTTTTCCTTCCTCTTTAAACGTACTCGATTTGTATTTTGCAGGTGAGAGTTGCTGCGGTGTTTGTGTTTGTATCATTTACGTCACTGCTAAGTGTTGCCGGATTGCCTGCTATGATAAAAGAAATTAAGGTGATTAGATTCATCGTATTCCTCCTGAAGCGAACTTAAAAAAGCTTACAGTATTTGGTAACTTACAAATGTTGTACTCTATACATGGAAAATGAAATCGCGGTTAATAGTTGGTATGCATGTAACTGATTTCTGGTAATTTTAATGATCTCTTTTACTTCCTGTTGCACAGATATATATACATGAGCAATCTAATGAGCATTCAGGAACATTGGTTTTCCTGCTTGGGAACCTGTTTTCCAGCATCCCCTTCTTGTTCCTAATCTCGATCTCCTCTAGCCTCGTCTTCTATTTCCTTGTCGGTTTGCGGGATGAGTTCAGCTTGTTGATGTACTTTGTGTTGAATGTTTTCACGTGTCTCTTGGTGAACGAAGGACTCATGCTGGTTGTTGCAACTATTTGGCAAGATATATTCTGGAGCATTTTGACTGTGATCTCCGTACAGGTAACTGATGCTAGATATCAACTGTGTCACTTCTGAAACCTGAACTAGATATCAACCGTGTTCCGAGGTTGTTGATTTTATTCGTGCTTAACTGGCCGACTCAAAGATACATTTAAAGCTTTTTGGGCTTCTCTCTACACTCACTAGTAGAATTTATACACATTTGGCTAGAGTTTGAATTGCTTACTGCTTATGTTCGTTTGTGTTTCCAGGTATTAATGATGCTTGTTGCTGGCTACTTCAGAGTTCGGGAGACATTGCCTAGAGCTGTATGGACATACCCGATGTCCTATATTGCTTTCCACACTTATGCAGTCCAGGCAAGCTTCTCTCTCTCTCTGACACACACACACACCAATGACAAGTGTTTTCTCTGGTTTTTAGTTGGCGTATAATTGTATTTCAGGGTCTTCTGGAGAATGAATACGTTGGGATTTCATTTCCTCTGGGGCAAGTAAGGACCATTTCTGGGCTCCAAGCAATTCGCAGTGCGTATAACATCTCACCTGATGGTAATGCGAAGTGGGGAAATCTGCTGGTGTTATTTCTTATGGCGGTTGGTTATAGAGTCATCCTGTTCATTTTGCTATTATTTCGTGTGAGGAAGAACATCAGCATCTGTAGGTTATTTGGGTGTCAGAAGAACACAACAATCTGAATTGTAACCTCATGTTATTACATCTTAGATATGTGTAGATCTCTAGGCAAGAATTAATAAAATAAAAAGAGGTAATTTGCATTACTTCCCCTCGCAAGATTGCTAATTTGAGTTACCTCGCCTACAAAAATTATATTAGTAAAACCTCCTTTGGTAGCATATTCCGTTAAGATCCCGGTTAGGTGAGTCACCAGTTATGCACACCTGGGAAAAAAACGTGTCACATATCTTACTTAACATACCCTCCAATAACATAAATATATACTAATTGAAATCTGGATAGAGGAAACGGTGACGAACGAGGTGGATGATGGAAAAAACAGTGCCGAAAGTGGAGGTGGTGTTGGCGGTGGAGGTAGAGAAAATATGTGAATTGATGGCGGTCACAGTTGTGGAGCAGTAAGATTGGAAAAAAAAAATCAATTTGATTTCTTCATCTTCAATTCCAAATGCCCCACCTAAAGAAACTAGGGTTAGCAATTTTATTTTCCCAAATCACTGAATATTTCGAATTCAAGGGTTTGGTTTGCTCGAGACTCTGAGTTGAATTTAGGGGTTTGAGTTGAAAGCCAAGATGAGTGAGGTGGTATCATATCTATTGGGAAGTAAGGTAGGAGACTAGGAGAGATTTCATGAAATTCCTGATGGAATTGGTCTCGAATTCCATTATAATTAATTAGGTATTTATTTACGTTCTCTATCTAGATTTCAATTGTGACTGATTTCATGTATTTCAATCACCCATATGACACCAAATTAGGAAATTATGTTGATCGGAAAATTTCCTGTGCTCCGATTTATAATAGAAGCTGCTGTTAACATTTTTGAGAAAAATGTAGGTGGCCGTATGGACAGTAGCATTGCTGCCTGTGTTTGAATCAAGCAAACCCCCATTCAATGAAAAGCGAGGAAAGAGGATTATGGTGGTGGCCTAGACAGTAGTAATGTTTTCTATAGCATGTGTTTTAATTAATGGAGGTGGCGGTTCTTGACTTTGAAGATGATGCTTATAAAATTTTGGGTTAAGTAGCAAAATGCTCCAAAATGGACCCCAAGGTTGTGAAAATGCTCTGGATTTTACGGAAAAGATTAAAATGTCCCATTCCGGTAGTTTTGAGGCATTTTGATCGAAATTGGGCATCTTGACCGGTCAATGGAGTTTTGAAATTCTATTTTTATCCTTCTTAATCAAAACGTCCTAATCCGCCACTACCACCGCCACCACCAAACGAACAACCACCAACCACCATCGCTGCCACCACCACCACCACCACCATCCCCACCACCGCCACCACGGCCACCACCGCCTCCTCCACCACCACCACCGCAGCCGTCGTCGCCACCATCACCACCACCACCGCCACTATCACCATCGCTGCCACCACCACTACCACCGCCACTATCACCATCGTTGCCACTACCAATACCACCGCACCACCATCTGAATCCTGAACCCTGAACTCTGAATTTTAAACACGGAACCCTGAATTATGAACAATGTACCCTGAAGGGAAATTTCGACTACTTAATGCTCTCTAACGGAAAATCTAACAGAATGGGGCATTTTAATCTTTTCCCTAACGTCCGGGGCATTTTCACAACCTTGGGGTCCATTTTGGGACATTTTCCCACGTAACCCTAAAATTTTTTGTTTGAAAATGGTACTGATAGTTATTGTTATTGGGTAGTTAAACACCACATGTTTGGTTTTGTCCACGTGTTTATAACTGATGACTCAACTAACCAGGATTTAGACGAAATAGATGATGAAAGGAAGTTTTGCCAATTTAATCTTTGTAGGGGAGGTAACTCAAATTAACGATCTTGTCGGGGGAGGTAACGCAAATTACCCCAAATAAAAATATGTTTCTAATTTTCTTTATTCTTCACACCCTTGGATTCAGTTCAATCCTCTTACTCAGCCTATAAAATCCCGTCTCTGCGCTCTCAGGGAATGACATCCGACCTTCCATCTACATTGTTTCTGTTAGAGATATAAGTGTGTGAATAGTTTGTGTCAAGTCAACTGGTCAATATTGACTTGACTTGTATTATTACACCCAATATTTGTCTTTAAATAATTGTAATAGTACTTTCTTAGTTTGTACTGAAAACAGTTCTTTACAATAATATCAACTTCAGTGTTTCTCATGGTATCAGACGATCCTGAGAGTAAAAATTTCTTCTGTTACACAAATTTTCTCAACATCTTTTACAGCATTCAACGAATCATAAAACCCTTTTCCAAAAAATTTTGATTCAGATTAATTACAAAATTTTCAAGAACACTTCTTCCTACATAAAGATTTCATTCAAGATTTGCGTCTGGGGTTATTCTTCATCAGCTTTTCTTCAATCTAGTTAATGTCTGCAACAATTGTTTATAGAAGACGCAAAGATATGGCTTCTACTTCCGCTGCTATGATGGGTACTAGTTCTGATTTTACCTTTCCATTCTCAAACATTTCAAATTTTGTTTCTGCAAAATTAGGTTCCAACAATTTTTTGTTGTGGAAAGATCAAATGGAATCGATTCTTATATTTACTGATCTGTATGGGTATGTTACTGGTGATGTTATTGTACCGGTTAAGAATTTAGAAGTTAATGGAGTTTTGTCTATAAACCCTCAATGGGTTCTTTGGAGGAAGATTGATTGTTTTGTTACTAGCTGTTTAAAAGCTACTTTTACAGATTCTGTGTCTGGTGATGTTTTAGGATTATCTACTTCTCATGAAATTTGGCCATATCTTGAAATATCTTTTAGAAGTCAATTCTTAGCCAGAAAAAGTATGCTCAGGAATCAATTGCACAATGTTAAAAAGGGTAATCTTACAATTCTGGTTTATTTACAAAATATCAAAACCATTGTTGATTCTTTAGCTGCCATTGGAGAAAAGATGAGTGATTCAGATTTGGTTATATATGTGCTCAATGGCTTAGGCAGAGAATTTGATACTTTTGTAGTTGCAGCACAGAACAAGGAGACTCCTTTTACTTTTGCAGAGTTAAAACCAAGATTATTAACCCATGAGCAATGGCTTATTGAACAACAACAAGATTCCAGTACTACTTATGATACTCAACATGCTCTTTATGGAAAAAATGGAAATGGTGGCAATAACTTTTCTGGTAATGGTAGGAGAAAACCAAGAAATAAAAATGGTCCAAGCAATAGTAGAAATTTTAAGAGCAATACTGGTTTTAATTCAAGAAATAACAATAGTCAAAATACTGTGTCGCAAGGTGGTACATTTGGACAGGGAAATGGAAATGGAACTAGAAGAGATTTTTCTTCAGTAGAATGTCAAATTTGTAGAAAGAGAGGTCATTATGCTAGCAGATGTTATTTCAGATATCATCCTCCAACATTTACTAATTCTGCTAATGAAGCTCAGCAAATTTCTTCTCGACAAGCCTTTACAACTTTTACTGAAGATCATTCTGCACCTTATACTTCAACTGCTGCTCATTGGATTTGTGATTCTGGTGCTACTGCACATATGACTGGAGATGAGACTTTACTTCATAATTCTACATCTTACAAAGGCAAGGATCATGTGCAGGTTGGCAATGGTAAGTCTCTTACTATTACTTCAGTTGGTAATTCTCATGTTAATACTTCTTCGACCAGCTTTAACTTGAATAAGGTTTTATTGGTTCCTGCTATGAGACATAATTTGCTATCTTTTGCAAAATTTACCAAAGATAATTCTTGCTACTTCAAATTTTATCCATATGGTTATGAGATTAGAGATATATACTCTGATATTGTTCTTGCTCATGGAAAAGTAGTCAATAGTTTGTATCCTATTGCTCATTTTCCCAATGCTCATTTTTCATTATCAGCTACTTTGTCTGCTCCTTCCCATGTATGGCATGCTAGATTAGGTCATCCATCTAATCAAATTCTTCAAAAACTTCACTCTACTAAGCAGATTGTTTTGAATTCAACTTTACCTTCTGCTCTTTGTCATCCTTGTCAACTTGCCAAAAGTAAAAATCTTCTTTTTCAGTTATCTTCCTCTCATGAACAAAAACCTTTAGCTTTAATACATTGTGATGTTTGGGGGCCTACTGTACCATCTCTCAAAGGTTATAGATTTTATATTCTGTTTGTTGATGATTTTAGTAGATTTAATTGGATATATCCAATGGAATTAAAGTCTGATGCTGCTCAATGTTTTCAACATTTCAAAACTCATACAGAAAATCAGTTTTGTACTAAAATTTTAGCCTTTCAAGTTGATGGTGCAGCTGAACTTGTTAAAGGATCTTTCAAAGTTTTGTTACAATCCAGTGGTATCAAAATTAGAATATCTTGTCCTAGGACACCAGAAAAAAATGGTTTAGCTGAGCGTAAACATAGGCATATTACAGAAATGGGTAATACCCTCCTGTTTAATTCTCATTGTCCTAAAGAGTATTGGTATGATGATTTTCTTACTGCTTCTTATCTCATTAACAGAACTCCCACAAAGGTTTTGAATTTTAAGACTCCCTTTGAAGTGCTCTTTGGTGCTTCTCCAGATTTTGGTTTTCTTAAAACTTTTGGTACTATTTGTTATCCTAATCTTGCTCATTCAAGAGCAGATAAACTTTCTCCCAAGTCTGTAAAGTGCATTTTTATTGGTTACAACCCTCTTCATAAAGGCTATAACTGTTACAATCCAGTTACCAAAAGACTGTATGTTTCAAGACATGTCAATTTTTCAGAAACAAAATTTTATTTCCCTCCTACAACAGTTTCATGTTTTTCTCTTCCTTGTGATGCATCTATTTCTAATTCTTCAACTGACATTGTTCCTTCTAGTACAATGGTTACAAGGTCTCAGAAAGGTATTTTTAAACCAATTTTTTTTCCAGATCATATTTCTCATTACTCTGTTAAACATCCTCTTTCTTCAAAGTATACATCTTTATTGACTACTTTAACTGAGCCAAAAACTTTTAAAGAGGCAATGAAAAATCCAGATTGGCAGGTATCCATGAAGGATGAATACACTGCATTGATGGATAATGATACTTGGTCATATGTTGCTCCTGAACCTCACATGAACATATTAGGTTCTAAAAGGGTATACAGAGTAAAGAGGAAATCTGATGGGACTGTTGATAGACTAAAATCTAGACTGGTAGCTAAGGGATATGATCAGAAAGATAGTGTTGATTTTAATGTAATGGTGTAACAGGAAAGAACTACCTAAACTAGCCTGCAAGTGCACAGGGAAGTTGAAGCAAGAAAAAGTAAATAAGGGTTTGTCCACAGGGACTTGGAGGATTTTCTAAAGTTTTCTAAATTTCTAAGGTTATCTGAGTTCAAAGGAAGATACTAAGGCTTTTGATTCCACTACTTGACCCTAGGCTAAGGAAATTATGATGCAATGTATGTCTTGTTCTTTCCTGAAAGATTACAATGAGGATTCTACTAACTATCCTAGCCAAATTACCCCTAGCATAAGTTGTCTTTAATCAGCACAACTGATCACAGGCATTTAGCTTCTCTAGCTAGTTTGGCTTAAGGCAGTCTCTCTAGTGGATTGAATTCTTGGCCAAAGACCTAGCTCCACTCCTAGTATCAGCTGTCTTCTAACAGCACAGGTGATCACAAGCAGGTAGCTCAAATGACTAAGCATTCATCCTAAGGCAATTCAGCTCAATAAAAGAACATACAAGTACATTAACATTCCTAGCATATGATCAAGAGCTTCCTCTAAGCCCTAGCAAGTGAATTAGAACATGGACATGCTTGTAATCATGATCCTAACAGGTATAAACATGCTCCACATTACACAGCATACAATTCACATTCAATTTTTATGCATAAGAGAGATTCAACATGAATTGAAAACGAATTGCTAATAGTGCTCACTGGCTAGCCCAGAGATGCCCAATTTTACAACCCCTAACACCCTTTTATAGTTACAACAAAATAAATTCAAAATCCCCAAATCAGTAAAATTAGGGTTTCACCAAATACCCAATTCACTCACCTAACTCTCTGATTCCTTCTTCTATTTCGTCGGCCCATGCTTCCTCAACGTCTTCTGCTCCTTCCCATGCTTCAATTACAACTCTATTTCAACCTATTCTACCAATTTCACATCTAGGGTTCATGAGATTGGTGAGGCATGAAATTGGTGGAATAGAAGTCTATAGAGTTGGTGAAAGTGGTAGTGATGATGGGTTTTAGGGTTGTTGTGTTATGATGAAGGATGGTGGTGGTGGCAGAAGGAGCAGGTGGTGGCGATGATGGAGAAGGTGGTGACAGTGGAGTAGTGGTTCTGCAGAGGTGAGGTGGGGGAAGATGGGTTCGATGGGAAAGAAGGAAGGGTGCGTTTGGTTTGGTAGGGGAAGGTGTTAGGTGCTCGTGTGTTTGGCGAGTTTAGCAATTGTTGATGAACAGCGAGGATGCGACGTTGGATGCGAAGATGATGGATCGATCTAACGGCGAGACAGAAGGAAGCGAGGAGCGACCGTTGGATGCGGAAGTACAACGAAACTGACGGCTCAAGATGGAGTTAGGTGCTGTAGTGTTTGACAGGAGCTTCAGACTTTGATGTACTGGTGATGCTGCGACCATAGGATGCTGAGATGATCCAATCTGACGGCTAGAAAAGGAAACGGGTATGTATATAGGAAATGGATTTGGGTGAGGGTTTTGGGCCTTGGGTATGCCAAGCCCATATCTCCTTTAAGAACAATTCTTCCTCTTCAAGCCCACTTCTAGCCTTTTGGTCTTGTGCACAACATTCTTCGCGGCTTCCTTGCGTGATTCCTCCCGGCTTTTCACTACTTTTCTTCTCTTTTCCGCTCCGCAATTCATCTAACTTTATTTGTTACCTAAAAATGCAAAATTAATTAAGAAAAATATTTATTCTTGAAAACAATGAAAATACAGAATATGGGATAAAATGTAGAATTAACGCACAAAAGATGAGTTAAATGCCAAGAAAAATATATAGAAATATGCACTTTTTAGGACTCATCAAATACCCCCAAACCTGAATTTTACTTGTCCTCAAGTAAAACAAAACTAAGGAAATCCTACCTATACCACTGTCGCTGGTCTCTCGAATGCATTTAGCGTATGCACTAAGCCTTTTAAACCACTAAGTGTCCCTAGTGGACGAGTGAAGTCTCGTGAAGGTTTGCTTAGAACGTACCTACAAAGTTCTAGGTCAAAATATAAGCTCAGATTCCATCAAATGTGACATGTGCAAAACAGTTTAAGCTCACAGCAAAATGGAGATGTCAATCTAGCTATCAAAGGCACAATCCTAGCACTGATAAAAAAAAAGACATGTGATAAGAGTGTAAAGTGTATCTACACATGTGTAAAGAAAGATCTGAAGTTATGACTACTAATCACCAAGAGATAGTTTCTCAGGCTAAGAACCAAGGTCGAAATCTAGCTAGCTGTCCGGACTTTACGAGAATTGTGAATGAGTTGGAGGTATTTCACAATTACTCGCGTTGTACATCAATGGCATACACCCTCCTTGCTTATTACAATGAAACAACAAAATGACTCTTTACATGACTCTTATTTACATTGACTATTCTCTTTTTATTTTTGGAACAAGAGATGATGGAATTGATAAATACTTGATTTTTTGTATTTTTCTGATTTTTTTTTTTTTTTTACAGAGACACTTTTGATACATATACAAAAGGAAACAAAAATTACATGACACTTTGCAAGAGGTAGCCCTTTTTGATGCACCCAGTTAAATTCGATGGTTGTCTTTCTTAATGTAACCTCCACCTTCTATCCCAACCAACCAAAGAACAAGCTAGTCAAGTTTCGTTCAGTATTCTAAAGTGATTGGCAATCGTAACTTCCTATCCAACACCTTGAAGATCGAGGCCATACATGTATTGGTAGATCGTGCGCGTGCAAATTTCTTATCACTATGTGAATTGTGCTAGAATCAGGGTGCCTAAATATCTAGACTAAGACTCCTAATAATTACATATTTGCACAAGAGTCAACATTTCAAGGTAAATGAGCTCCATTTTTATGTTTTTATCATTTTTCTAATTTTTTTTTGGAATTTTTCAATTTTTTCAAAAAGATGGAGTTTTGTTTTTAATTATGGCATATTATCGTGGTATCTACTCTATACCCCCAAACCTAAACTAAACATTGTCCTCAATGTTTCAAAATATGGAAAGAATTATAAAACAATATATGAAGAGGAATATGCTGAGTAGAGTAAAAGGAGAGAGAATACCCGATTGTACGGCGAAAGCTCGATTAAAACTCCGTTATTCGAGGCAAAAATCCATCATATTAGGAGTCACAATGGATGAGCACAAAATATATACAAAAGGAAATTTAACTAACACATTATCTACAAGAAAATTTTGGTTTTTAATGAGATTGGACTTTTTGGGAAAAATTTGGTTTTGATGGGAAAACGAAAATTTTGGTTTTTAGGGAAAGATTTGGAAAACTTTTTGGTTATTTAGGGAAAGAGTGGACCAGTTTAGTCCACATAGACTGGGTCCTCCAGGTTGGTTGTTTCAATGTCGGGTGGGAATGGCTCAAGGAATGGCTTTAATCTCTGCCCGTTGACTTTGAAAACGTTCTTGTTGGAGACATCCTCCAGCTCTACAGCTCCATGAGGAAAAACTGTGCGTACTAGGTACGGACCCTTCCATCTGGAACGCAGTTTTCCTGGAAAAAGATGTAATCGGGAGTCATACAGCAAGACTTTCTGACCAGGAGTGAAGGATTTGCGTAGAATACGCTTGTCATGAAATATCTTCATCTTTTGCTTGTACAGCTTGGCACTGTCATAAGCCTCATTTCTCAGTTCTTCCAACTCGTTGAGTTGAAGTTTCCGTTGTGCACCGCCTTGTCGAGAGAAAAGTTAAGTTTCTTGATAGCCCAGTAAGCTCGATGTTCTAATTCCACAGGAAGATGACATGGCTTTCCATACACCAGACGATAAGGGGACATGCCAATTGGTGTCTTATAAGCTGTTCTATAGGCCCACAAAGCATCATTCAATCTCATGACCAATCTTTCCTTGACGGGTTGACCGTCTTCTCCAGAATGTGCTTTTTCTCTATTAGAAACTTCTACTTGTCCACTTGTCTGAGGGTGGTACGGAGTTGCAACCTTGTGGTTATGCCATACTTGCGTACTAAAGACTCAAAGTACTTGTTACGAAATGTGAACCACCGTCACTGATGATAGCTCTAGGGGTACCAAAACGTGAAAATATGTTTCCTTTAGAAATGAAAGTACCACCTTGTGGTCATTGTTCTGGTTGCTATGGCTTCTACCCACTTAGAAACGTAATCAACTGCGACTAGGATGTACAATTGTCAGAAATAGGGAATGGACCCATGAAGTCTCCCCCAAACATCAAAAATCTCCAAATCAAAATGGGGTTCAATGGCATCATGTTTCTCCTCGAAATGCTTCCTAGCTTTTGACAGCGTTCACAAGCAACACAATAATCATGGCAATCCTTGAACAATGATGGCCAATAGAATCCACACTGCAAGATCTTTGCAGCGGTTTTCTTGGCACTGAAATGGCCTCCACATGCTTGGTCATGACAGAAAGATATCACATCTTTCTGTTCATGGGGACACATCTCCTAATGATTTGGTCTCGGCAGTACTTAAACAAATATGGGTCGTCCCAAAGGAAATGTTTAACTTCAGCCAAGAACTTGGAGCGGTCTTGTCTCGACCAATGTGAGGGCATTCTACCTGTAGCAAGGTAGTTAACAATGTCGGCAAACCAAGGAAGGTTTGTCACAGACATCAATTGTTCATCAGGGAATGATTCTCTAATCAGCTCAGATTCATCAATAGACTCACTAGTTAATCGGGACAAGTGATCAGCAACCACATTCTCACAACCTTTCTTATCACGGATTTCGATGTCGAATTCCTGTAATAAGAGTATCCATCGAATAAGGCGAGCTTTAGCATCCTTCTTAGAAAGAAGATACTTCAAAGCCGCATGGTCAGTGTATATGATGATCTTAGATCCTATCAAATAAGATCTAAACTTGTCTAATGCAAATACCACGGCAAGTAACTCCTTCTCGGTAGTCGAATAGTTGAGTTGAGCATCATTAAGAGTTTTACTAGCATAGTATATCACATATGGTAGTCTATCAACACGCTGTCCTAAAACAGCGCCAACGGCGTAATCAGAGGCATCACACATGAGTTCGAACGGTAGTTCCCAGTCGGGTGGTTGGACAATAGGAGCTGAGGTGAGGAGAGTCTTGAGTTCTTCCCACGCCTTCACACACGCAGCATCAAAGTTAAAGACAACATCTTTGGCAAGTAGGTTACACAAAGGGCGAGAGATTTGGCTAAAGTTTTTGATGAATCTCCGGTAGAATCCGGCGTGACCTAAAAATGATCGAATCCCCTTCACAGAGTGGGGTTGGGGTAAATGTTGAATGAGGTCGACTTTAGCTTTATCTACTTCAATTCCTTTTTCCGATACGATGTGTCCTAGAACTATGCCGGATTTCACCATGAAGTGGCATTTTTCCCAGTTTAAAATCAGATTCTTTTGCTTACATCTTGATAGCACAAGGACTAGATGGTCCAAACATTCGTCAAAAGAAGACCAAACACAGAGAAATCATCCATAAAGATCTCGAGAAAACTATCTATCATGTCTGAAAAAATGCTCATCATGCAACGCTGGAAAGTAGCAGGTGCATTACACAGCCCGAAGGGCATACGTCTAAAAGCAAATGTCCCAAATGGACACGTGAATGTAGTTTTTTCCTGATCTTCCGGTGCAATGTGAATTTGGTTATAACCGGAAAAGCCATCTAGAAAACAGTAGTGACTGTGTCCAGACACACGTTCTAGCATTTGGTCTATGAAGGGAAGGGGGAAGTGATCTTTTCTTGTTACTGTGTTCAACTTCCTGTAGTCGATACATACTCGCCATCCTGTGGTTGTACGTGAAGGGACTAACTCATTCTTTTCGTTCCGAACTACAGTAATGCCTGACTTCTTAGGCACAACTTGAATGGGACTAACCCATTTACTATCTGAAATCGGATATATGATACCCGCATCAAGTAGCTTCAAGATCTCACTCTTAACAACGTCTCTCATGTTAGGATTAAGTCTCCTTTGCATTTCCCTAGATGGTTTGGCATCTCTTCAAGATTAATGTGATGCATGCAAAATGGTGGACTTATCCCTTTGAGATCTGAGATGGTCCATCCTAAGGCTTCTTTCTGCTCCTCAAGTACTCCTAAAAGCTTGTTTTCCTGTTCTATGTTTAATCGTGAAGAAATGATAACAGGTAAAGTATCAGAAGGACCTAGAAATGCATACTTCAAAGTATCAGGTAATGGTTTCAATTCCTGTTTGGCCTTAGGAGACTCATCCGAAGATATAACAGACTTCTCAGAAAGTGGGAGTTGTTCCACTGTAGTCTGCCATTTAGTGATGTCCATTTGAGGTACAGATTCGAGCAAAGATTGGACTTCACCAATGTATTCATCATCATACAACTCCAAGTTAACATCTTCCAAACATGCTTGCAAGGGATCTTTTGACATAATGCCAGTCAATGAATCTTGTATCAAACTCTCAATCATATTGACCTCATGTACATCCTCATCATCAAGATTCACATGCTGTTGACTAACATTAAACACATTCAGCTCGACAGTCATGTTCCCAAAAGACAGCTTCAACACTCCATTACGACAATTGATGATCGCATTAGACGTCGCCAAGAAAGGACGTCCTAAAATGACAGGAATGTGACTATCCGGGTTTTGTACAGGTTGAGTGTCTAAGACAATAAAGTCTACAGGAAAGTAGAACTTATCAACCTTAATTAAACATCCTCAATTACACCTCGAGGGACTTTGACGGATCGGTCCGCCAATTGGAGAGTTATGGGTGTTGGCTTCAATTCTCCAAGACCTAACTGCGCATAAACAGAATATGGCAGGAGGTTCACACTTGCACCTAGATCTAATAAAGCTTTACTGACCATGTGGTTTCCTATAGTGCAAGAAATTGTTGGACAACCTGGGTCCCTAAACTTAGGTGGAGTTTTGTTCAGAATGATGGAACTCACCTGTTCAGCTAAGAAAGCACGTTTGTGCACATTAATCTTGCGCTTTTGAGTGCACAAGTCTTTGAGGAATTTGGCATATGCAGGGATTTGCTTAATTGCCTCAAGAAAAGGAATGTTGATGTTGACTCTTTTGAACAGTTCTAACATCTCATTGTAGTGGGTGCTTATCTGTTGGCGAACTAACCTCTGAGGATATGGAGCAACATGAGCATTAGGAGTTAGGGGTATTCACAACAGTGGGATTGTCGGCTTCGCTAATGTGCTCAGGTTCCTTTTCTAAGTTGGAGGTGTTCTTTGGTGGTGTAGGCAATGATATGCTTGGCTCAGATTCATTTGATTGTGGTATGCCTACATTGTTCTCAACAATCTTACCACTTCGGAGAGTGGTGATGGAATGGGCTTGATCGGGTGAGGTTTCATTGCAAGATGATGTTCCTGCTTGAAATATCCTCTTTGGATTTTGTTGGGGCTGGCTAGGAAGTTTACCCTTTTCTCTTGTATTCAGTGCATCGCAAATTTGACCCATCTGTAGTTCTAGAGCGGAGACTCGTTGATCAGTTGCTTTCTCATTCTTCATCAGATGTTGGGTCAACTGATTGATACTCTCTTCAATGCTAGACAATTTCTTGTCAGCAGTGTATTGAGGGTACGACTGCTGTTGAGGATTTTTAGGGTATTGATAGCCTTGATTGTTTTGATAGCTTTGAGTGGGTTGAGATGGTCCTCCTTGAATGGGTCCTTTAGACCATGAAAAATTGGGGTGGTTCCTCCATCCTGGGTTGTAGGTCTGTGAATAAGGGTTATGCTCTTGTTTTTGAAACATAGCATGTGCCTGTTCTAGCCTAGATTCTTGGAATGCATGCATTTCCGGACAATCACTGACCTGATGGTCAGAACCGTTACATATATCACAGATAGCCATTTCGACATGTTCACAGAAAGCAGTGGTAGAAGGTTTTACGTTTTTCTGAAGTTCTAATGCTTCTATTCTTCTTGCTAGTGCTGCCATTTTTGCATTTCCTCAAAATTAGACTCAATTCTATGGACCTTATCTACAGGTGTAGTCTTTCTAGGTTCACGAATGGACTCCCATTGTTGAGTTTTTTCAGCAACTTCAATTAGGAAAGCCCAAGAGTCATCAGCACTTTTATCTGTGAAGAGTCCATTGCACATAGACTCTACAATTGTTCGGGTGGAGACATCTAAACCTTCATACAAAATTTGCACAAGTCTCCATTTCTCAAAACCATGATGGGGACACTTAAGCAACAATTCATTGAATCTCTCAAGATATCTAGCTAAGGTTTCACCTTCTAATTGTACAAAGCTGTTCAGATTTTGACGAATTGTCGCAGTCTTGTGATTAGGGAAGAACTTTTTGAAAAACTCTTTTGTGAGGTTGTCCCATGTCCTAATTGACTGTGGATGTAAGGCATACAGCCATGACTTGGCCTTTTCCTTCAAAGAAAGGGAATAGTCTCAATTTTAGGGTTTCGTCAGACATCTGAGTGAAACGTATAGTTCCACAAATCTCCTCGAATTCTCTCACGTGATGGTAAGGGTTTTCATTTTCAATTCCTCTAAACACGGGAAGCATTTGTATTGTGCTCGATTTTAGCTCATAATGACCAGTAGCTTCTGGTAAAACAATGCACGAGGGTTGGCTTGTCCTTGTGGGGTACATGTAATCCTTGAGGCTACGGGGTTCTTCCATTATCTCAGGTTGGTCCGGTGTGTTTTCCTCAGAAGATGTGGGTATGTCAATTGGGTCTATTGGATTGACTCTAATTAGTCGGTTTGATTGGTCTCTAAAGGTCACAACCATATCCTAATAAGATCATTGATCGATGAAATAACATCTAACAAGCCCACAGTCAATGAAAAACACGACCTAAATTTGGTTTTGTTGGGTTTTGGTTTCACAATGGGTTTAGAAAATTTTGGATTAATTGGGACAAAGCCCAACCAACTAAAAAGGCTTTTGGTTCTTGGGTTCTTTGGAGAATTTTGGTGAAAAAATCTTAACTCACGGCCCAACAGAATTTCTCTTTTTTTTTTTTGTAAGGTTAGGAGCCCAATGGTTGGGATATAAACCTATAGTCCAAAATAAAGTGCAAGCCCACAAAAGAAAAGAAAAATAACAAACAAATAATTCCAAGCCCATAAAAGAAAAAGAAAAAGAAAAAGAAAAATTATTACAAGCCCAAATAGAAAATAAAGAAAAAGAAAAATAAAAATTATTACAGGCCCAATTATAAATACTAAAATACAAGCCCAAATAAATTTAATGAGGCCCAGTTGGGTTAGCTCATGGGTTAGGCTTACTTGATTTTTGGAGGGAGCCCAAATTTGGGCTTTTTATCCCTTTTTGTTGCACTAGCCCAGTTGGGCTTGGATCTTCCTTAGCAACTTTAGCAGAACTGCTCCAACAGCAGCAAGCAGCAGCTCCACAGCAACAACAGCAGCAGCTCCACGGCAACAGCAACTGCAGCAGCAGCTTCACAGCAGCAACAGCAATAGCAACAGCAGCTGCGATGGCAGTCAGTGCAAGGTAGTGCAAGGCAATGCACTTAGTGAAGCAAGAACAAGATCAATGCAAGAGCAGGAGCAAACAGAAAACAGGAACAAGTTGCAGGTCAGGACAAGTAAGATTAACAAGAAAGAAAACAGAAAACAAGCAAACCGCTACCGAGTCCCCGGCAGCGGCGCCAAAAACTTGGTGTAACAGGAAAGAACTACCTAAACTAGCCTGCAAGTGCACAGGGAAGTTGAAGCAAGAAAAAGTAAATAAGGGTTTGTCCACAGGGACTTGGAGGATTTGCTAAAGTTTTCTAAATTTCTAAGGTTATCTGAGTTCAAAGGAAGATACTAAGGCTTTTGATTCCACTACTTGACCCTAGGCTAAGGAAATTATGATGCAATGTATGTCTTGTTCTTTCCTGAAAGATTACAATGAGGATTCTACTAACTATCCTAGCCAAATTACCCCTAGCATAAGTTGTCTTTAATCAGCACAACTGATCACAGGCATTTAGCTTCTCTAGCTAGTTTGGCTTAAGGCAGTCTCTCTAGTGGATTGAATTCTTGGCCAAAGACCTAGCTCCACTCCTAGTATCAGCTGTCTTCTAACAGCACAGGTGATCACAAGCAGGTAGCTCAAATGACTAAGCATTCATCCTAAGGCAATTCAGCTCAATAAAAGAACATACAAGTACATTAACATTCCTAGCATATGATCAAGAGCTTCCTCTAAGCCCTAGCAAGTGAATTAGAACATGGACATGCTTGTAATCATGATCCTAACAGGTATAAACATGCTCCACATTACACAACATACAATTCACATTCAATTTTTATGCATAAGAGAGATTCAACATGAATTGAAAACGAATTGCTAATAGTGCTCACTGGCTAGCCCAGAGATGCCCAATTTTACAACCCCTAACACCCTTTTATAGTTACAACAAAATAAATTCAAAATCCCCAAATCAGTAAAATTAGGGTTTCACCAAATACCCAATTCACTCACCTAACTCTCTGATTCCTTCTTCTATTTCGTCGGCCCATGCTTCCTCAACGTCTTCTGCTCCTTCCCATGCTTCAATTACAACTCTATTTCAACCTATTCTACCAATTTCACATCTAGGGTTCATGAGATTGGTGAGGCGTGAAATTGGTGGAATAGAAGTCTATAGAGTTGGTGAAAGTGGTAGTGATGATGGGTTTTAGGGTTGGTGTGTTATGATGAAGGATGGTGGTGGTGGCAGAAGGAGCAGGTGGTGGCGATGATGGAGAAGGTGGTGACAGTGGAGTAGTGGTTCTGCAGAGGTGAGGTGGGGGAAGATGGGTTCGATGGGAAAGAAGGAAGGGTGCGTTTGGTTTGGTAGGGGAAGGTGTTAGGTGCTCGTGTGTTTGGCGAGTTTAGCAATTGTTGATGAACAGCGAGGATGCGACGTTGGATGCGAAGATGATGGATCGATCTAACGGCGAGACAGAAGGAAGCGAGGAGCGACCGTTGGATGCGGAAGTACAACGAAACTGACGGCTCAAGATGGAGTTAGGTGCTGTAGTGTTTGACAGGAGCTTCAGACTTTGATGTACTAGTGATGCTGCGACCATAGGATGCTGAGATGATCCAATCTGACGGCTAGAAAAGGAAACGGGTATGGATATAGGAAATGGATTTGGGTGAGGGTTTTGGGCCTTGGGTATGCCAAGCCCATATCTCCTTTAAGAACAATTCTTCCTCTTCAAGCCCACTTCTAGCCTTTTGGTCTTGTGCACAACATTCTTCGCGGCTTCCTTGCGTGATTCCTCCCGGCTTTTCACTACTTTTCTGCTCTTTTCCGCTCCGCAATTCATCTAACTTTATTTGTTACCTAAAAATGCAAAATTAATTAAGAAAAATATTTATTCTTGAAAACAATGAAAATACAGAATATGGGATAAAATGTAGAATTAACGCACAAAAGATGAGTTAAATGCCAAGAAAAATATATAGAAATATGCACTTTTTAGGACTCATCATGTAACATTTAGCCCAATGGTTAAGTCACCAACAGTTAGAGTAGTTCTCTGTTTAGCAATTACTTATAATTGGCATGTGAAACAATTAGATGTTAGTAACGCTTTTTTACATGGATATTTAGATGAAGAGGTTTATATGTCACAGCCACAAGGTTTTCTTCATCCGAATTATTTTTTTCATTATGTATGTCGTCTCAAAAAGAGTTTGTATGGCCTTAAACAGGCACCAAGAGCATGGTTCTACAGATTTAGCTCATTTCTTCTTAAATGTGGTTTCAAGAAGTGTGTTTCAGATTCAATGTTTGTCAAGTCAACTGGTAGTGATATTCTTGTTCTCCTATTATATGTTGATGACATATTATTAACTGGTAGTTCTTCTGTGCTTATTTCTGAGATTATTACCTCATTGAAGAAAGAATTTGCAGTGAAAGAGTTAGGGGACTTAGCATATTTTCTTGGCATTGAAGATGTGAGACATAGTGATTCTATAGTGTTAACTCAAACGAAATACACTTTAGAACTTCTTGAGAAAGCAAATTTGTTGGATTGTAAATCTTGTGATACTCAAGTTGTTAAGGCTAGTAAACTTTCTATTCATGATGGAGTTAAATTGGACAATCCTTGTCATTACAGAACATTGGTAGGTGCTCTGCAGTATTTAACAGTCACTAGGCCAGATATATGCTTTGCAGTGAATTATGTTTCACAATTTATGCATTCTCCATCTGATTTACACTTGCAACTTGTTAAGAGAATCTTGAGATATTTGAAAGAGACTGTTGATCTGGGGATTAATTTGAATAAATGTGATGTAACTAGCTTGAAGGCATACACAAACTCTGACTGGGCAGGGTGTCTAGATACTAGAAGGTCCACTTCTGGCTTTGCTATTTTTCTGGGTTCAAATTTAGTGTCTTGGTCATCTAAAAAGAAACCTACAATCTCAAAATCCTCTGCAGAAGCTGAATATAAATGTCTTTCTGTTGCATCAGCTGAATTGCAGTGGTTTTCTTACTTATTGAATGATTTACATGTTGTTGTTTACTCTGTGTTGTTGTTATGTGATAACACAAGTGCTCTGGCTTTGGCAACTAATCCTGTTTTTCATGCCAGGACCAAGCACATAGAAATACAATATCACACTGTCAGGGAATTGGTTGAGGAAGGATTCTTAAAGTTGCAGCATATTTCTTCAGAAGATCAACTGGCAGATCTCTTTACTAAAGGCTTGTGTTTTCCAGCTTTTTCAAGGCTTTTATCTCAGTTGCTTGGGACTCCTTTATCTGCTTCAGTTGCTTCTTCTACTTCAGTTACTTCTTCTGCAGTTCAACTTACAGAGATTTCTTCTTAGTTTTATCTTGTATCAATCTGATACTGTGTTCTTAGTATCAGCTTGCAGGAGGAGTATTAAAGATATAAGTGTGTGAATAGTTTGTGTCAAGTCAACTGGTCAATATTGACTTGACTTGTATTATTACACCTAATATTTTTCTTTAAATACTTGTAATAGTACTTTCTTAGTTTGTACTGAAAACAATTCTTTACAATAATATCAACTTCAGTGTTTCTCAGTTTCCTCTTGGACACTGTAGTTATCCGACGACAACGTGACCTTCCACTGCTAATGAAAAATAAATTCAAAAAATCCAAAAATAATTTGTTATTAGCAAATAAAAAGTTATATTCATCACATTTCTGAATTTTCAAATCATGGTATTCACCATTCGTCTCAAATAATAGATAAAACTTATGAAGAGTAAGCACGTCACCATCCACGTCAGATTGCTAAATTTATTTACAATAACTCTTGATGGATGAGGAAAAAATCCGGCAATTTACACCGTCTCTTACAGTGGTAGGGCTCACTACTGCCCCATACTAATCCCGATGCAAACCACGCAGTGGCCGTTCGATTCCCTTTCGGGACAAAGCGAAGTGAGAATTCGCGGTTTGTTGCTGATTAATTTACGGCACAATATCATACTCCACAGTTAGCATCATTCTTCGTGGATTCTTATGTGCACCCTTTCTAACGTAATTTCTGATCAACTACCTGTCTGCTTTCGACAACAACTACAGTATTTCACATGTTCCTTACATCACACTTTTCAAAGCACATTCCTCTAGAACTACCACCGTTAAAGTACCTGTAAAAACAATCTGCACCGTTCGCCCATTTCTGTTGCTCTTTCTGAATCAGTGATGATGATTATTAGGTGACTAAACAAACCCGCGTTATTCAAAACAAAGACCCAACAAGTCTGGGCGCGCCTCTTGATTTCCAAGTCTGGGTCTGGCGCTCATCTGGATTCCTCATCTTCTTCTTCTCTCTAATGGCGCCTTTGAGTTCTGCTGTATCTCTCTTCAATGGAGAGAGAACAGTTGTTGTTCTATTCCTTACTCGTATTCTTTTCTGTATACCAAAATCTCTTTATTATGAAAGTTTAGGTCTATGTTTCTTAGCTTTTGCTGGTTTGTTTATTGAGATCTCCGCTGAAAATTCAACATCCTTGAATCAATTCAAACCGAGGTTTGTGTTTAATTATTCCCAATTTCTCAAACACCCTTCTCAAATTAAGTTGCATTTAATGATATGAGAATTTAGGGCTTTGCCTTAATTGGGTTTTTGTTGTTGTTGTTGTTTAGGCCAGGTGCTTCTTCTGGGATACTGCTGGGAGCAGTTACTTTACCTTCTGTTATGCTTTCTCGGTTGATACAGCTCTCGAGAGCCGTTGAATCGAAAGATATTGGACCTCAAGGTAGAATTCAAATCCTGATGTTGCTTTTTCAATTTGTTTGTTATTATGTCTGATGATATGGTTTTGTTTGGTGGACAGAGCTTGATTATTTGATTGTTCAATATTGGGCTGTATCTGCAACCTGTTTCGCGGTGCTTCTTTTCCTTTGTTGTGTAATTCGACATTCAAATGCAACAAGTTTTTTGAAATTTAGGAGATTTCATGACAAAGAGGTTAGCTTATTGTACACTGCTGTTTATGTGGCAGTTTGCTGTTTCTCTCTTGCACGGCAATCTGATTTTGGTAAGCTTCCGGTTGTTAACACTAACCAGCTTATTACACCGATGTCTTAATGTGTGAGATTTGATCGAGAAGAATGAAACTTGCTGTAGTTCTATGTCGAATGTCTAATTGTTCAATATCTTCAAATAGACAGTTCAGGCTAAGTGTTTGAAGTAAATTGCCTTTGATTTCTGAAATTCGGTAGATTGGATATGACTTAGCCAACACTATGTTCCTGTTTCTTTGCAGGTTCACATTTACCGATGAAATTATTTTGGGTGTTCTGTCATGGATTAGCAGCTGTGAGGTTAATTCAACATTTTCTTCACACTTTCCCATCATGCGCTTCCATAGGTATTTACTGGCTTTTGTCGGTTTGTTCAGTAGCCACATTGTTGTGAGGTTGCATATTAAAGGGGTACAGTGACTAGCTTCTAGTTTTTCAATTGAACACTCTTTTTAGTGGATCACTAGGTATCTCCCCGGCCTACGGCCGAGGCTCAACCTTGTTGTGGTTAACCGGGACTTAAAGTCCTGATGCAGTTAGGTTAAGATTATTGTTATTTAAAAAAACTTAATTTGTTCCATTTTCAAGGTAAGCCTAGGCCTATACCCCTACGTGGTTAGATTAATGTTAAATTTAGCCAGCCTATGATATAAACCGATTAAGGTTAAATTTAGTTACGCTGTGACATAAACTGATTCTTGATATGTAGAACTGTAGAGCATGGAATAAACTGGTTCTAGATATGTATAACTATAAGGAATGCATGCACTAACACCCTCATATCTTAAGATGAGGTGCTGAAAAATTGTCTATCTTTTACTTGAGATGGATGCTTGCGGCTTTCACGTTGCAAAAAATTTAGGACTCCGCATAGATGTTATGTAATCTCTCCTTGATGTTTTATTGGTCGTGAGTTGCGACACACATAAAGTATATAATAAATATCCGTAAGTAGCAGTAAATCAAATAAAGTTCCCATTGCCCTAACAATAACAAAGTAAAATGCTTCAAAAAAAAAAAAAAACAAAAAAAAAACATAGTAATATAACGTATACACGAAAAAGATGATCATGGCACTTATGTCTATCTAATGGGTCTGTTGTAGTTGCTTCACGCCGGTTCGGTTGGAATAGTTCAGTGTCCGGTTTGCGTTACTTACTGTAGGACTATGTGGCTTGATTTTCAACGCCACTTGAAGTTATTAGTCCAGGTAAACTTAAGATCCATCTTAAACTCAATGATTTCGATGAATAGGTTGCAACCTAGGCTAAGAAATCCCCATAAAATAAAAAGAGAGAAAATCAAATATAAGGGACTTGATTTTTTTCCATGAAGATGAAATCCAGGAATCGAAAAGAAAATGGACAGTGTTGTCCCGCGACAATGCATATGTAACGTTAATTAGTTAATAAGTTACTGAGTTTTGATCCATTAATTCATATGTTGGTGGTGATTTTGCTATTTGCTATTTCTGTACTTTACTTTTTCTTCAACTGTTCTATTTTCTTTCTGCAAGTTCAAGTGCTTGTTCTGAAAAATTTATAAACAATAATTAGATTCTCCTGTGGCATATATTCTTGAAAAAAAGTAATATTCTCGACATCTTTCTACTCTTTTCCAACTTACAAATCTCAACTTACGATACTGTATAAAGTTGGTGATGGGTATGGTAGTGCTGTTGGTGGTGGGCACGGAAGTGCGGTTGAAGGGAGAAGAGTCCCTAATTTCACCTATCTAACGCTAAATATGGTCGGGCCATGATAAAATATCAGCCGTCCAAAATTAACCAAATTCTGTTAGCCTGGACTTAGGAATCTGATTTTTTATTCGGAGTTCACAATTAGTTAGCCGTTAAGAATTTCTGGTTTTCTGTTAATAAAGCGTTTATGGTACTCATAATGGTATATGTACCATATCTGTTATGGGTGTGGGATTGGTGATTGTGAACCTGTATACACAGCTGAGTCAAACTTTAACTGCATAGTTTCCGTATGTTAGAAACAGACATATATACTTCTTTCAAATGCCAAAAAATCGGAGTAAATAATGAAAGTACGTCTACGACGACATAACAATCTATCACTGATGAAAGACCGTATGAAATTTTATCTTAGGAATCCTTAATCATTGCTGGTTCCATGCAGAGACATATTTAGAGGGCCGGGACATAATATCTGCCATCCTTAATTCCGGAAGATCTCCACCGCTCTTTGATCCACATACATACACAGTTACACACCACCTTTTCTTAGAACATTGATAGAATTTGTTTAGGTGATTGAAAAACATAGAATCGAGCAGGCATCTCATCCTTAAATGGAAAATGGGATTGGTTGGGTGACAAACAAGATGACCCATTTAGAAATATTGATACTAATATCTAATCATTTGAAGTCCTTCGCAATGACAGAATTAAGATGATCTACAAATAAAAAAAACAATTATAGTTGGAAAAAATACTGGTCACTATTTTTGAACCGAGATGGTTCTTGTTTCGTATACCTTAAGTTAACAATCTGTATGACTTCATAGGTGAAGCACTTCTGGTGACCTCCGGCCTTGTTCTCTATTTCGGTGACATGGCAGCTTACACTCTTGCCAAGGTTTGTAGTTTGTCAGTATATTTATTTTACTTATACTCACTTCTCTGTATAATTCATTCCTAATCGGAAGTTTCCTTATTTTCACAGCTCAACACATTTCTCATTTCGCCGGAGTTACTTTCTGAACAGTATGGTTTTAAAAGAAGTGAGATTATTACCATTATTCAGGTAAATTTCTATCGAAGAAATGGATTTGGATGAGTATAATTCCTGTAACTGTGGCATTAATTGTTCTTTCCTGCAGGGATTCCTGGTCAGCCTTCTCGTGTTACCTGTGTTATATGGTTTTCTTCTACGAGTTTATCACCAGCTATCAGGTTGGATTAGTCCTCAAACTCATGCAGCTGAAGAGACGGATTCCAAAGTGATTGAGAGTTCTCTTCTTTTTTATGCTTCTTTGATGGTGACGTTAGTTGTGATTGCCCCAGCATGGATGCAGTTTGTTCAGGGGTTTCACCATCATCCTTTATTATGGTAAAAAAGTCTTTTCAGTGTTTTTCATCAATTTGGTAATTTAGGAAATTAAGTTGGCTCAGTTTAAGCACTGAATGTTTAAATCAAACAGCTCTGCACTTGTGGGGGCAGACTAGGCTATTTGTCAATATGACTAATTTTGCAAGTACATGGTTTTTCGCAGGATATTGAATTTTGTGTTTGAAGAGCCACTGAAAAGGCTTGCACTATGTATATATTGGGTCACTGTGATATGTGCATCAGTTTTGCGCTTTTATAATATTTCAAAAAGTAGCAAAATTGAGAGGATTCTTCTTCGGAAATACTACCATCTTGTGGCTGTTCTTATGTTTTCACCAGCTCTTATATTCCAGGTGACTTAAGAAAAGATTGATGATTGTTTTGTAATTATTTATATATTGCTGTTGCATTAGTTCATAACTCCAAGGGTGTAGCAGTATTTCTCATTGGTTAGATTTGTTTGGATTTCCCAGTCCAGTTTCCTTGATCTAGCATTTGGTGCTGCTCTGGCTGTTTTCTTGATATTAGAAATTGTTCGAGTAAGTATTCTCAAGAGATTCAATGTTTGATAAGCTGCTTTTTCTATTTTACTGTTGCTTCACTTTTGTTGTATTTCATTGGTAATGGTAAACCCTTGCATAACCACAACTTGTGTGGCAGGTATGGAAAATATGGCCCTTGGGGAAACATATCAACCAGTTCATGAATGCGTTTACAGACCATCGCGACTCTGAGCTCCTTATTGTCAGGTATAACAGATTTGTCTTCTGATGGCGAGTGGTCTAATTCTGCATTAATTTTGTTTTCCAATCTTTTTGGGTCATGCTGATGTCAGTTCCTTAACGCAGCCATTTTTCACTCTTGCTGGGATGTGCACTTCCTAAATGGTTGTTGACTGATTTCAATGATCGCCCGCTTGCCCCTTTCGCTGGAATCTTGAGCTTAGGAATTGGAGATACAATGGTGAATCTTACTTTCGCTGTTACCGTTACTTTGCATTGAAATAGGACCGAGCTTGAGATACATGGGACATTTCCCCTTCCAAAAGAAAAAAAAAATTGTATCTATTTCCTATTGGATTTGCTTTTGTTTTGTCTTCAGGCATCAATGGTTGGGTACAAGTATGGGGTTCTCAGGTGGAGCAAAACAGGCAGTGAGTTAACTTTGTGGTTCTTTGAAGTTTAGTCATCAGTACCTATCAATGGATTAATAAGTATATTCTGTTCTTTTTCTTGTCAGAGAAAACCATAGAAGGTACTGCAGCTGGTATAACATCTGTTCTTGCAGCTTGCTCTGTTCTCCTTCCACTTCTAGCATCAACTGGTTTTATAATCTCTCAGGTAAGAAAACATTGAATTCAAATTTATTTCGGTGATATTATCAAACATGCATCTCCGTTATTCCAGCTACAGTCGTTTTGAGGAACGCATTATTTTGATGCTTCAGTAGACAAGTCTGTATCTCAAGACTTGGTTCAACTTTGAAAATAGAGACATGTTGATCATTATAAACAGTTAAACTAGTGCCTTGATCCTTAAAATCATGCATTTCTGTTAAAACTTCTGGCTGAAAATGATTAAAATACGCCGTACTGTGAACTTCGCTGTATCCAAGTTCTATCACTCTTTTGCCTTACTGGACCATTAGAAACACACGGATCCTTTTCCTCCTTTTTTTTTTTGTGTAGAATTTAGGACTTGGACCGAATCATTTGTTTTCCCTAATCGTTGTCGAATGTTCTAATAATGCAGCACTGGATCTCCCTCCTCATAGCTGTGACTGTGAGTGGGTTATTAGAGGCATACACTGCCCAGCTCGATAACGCGTTCATTCCACTGGTCTTCTACAGCCTTCTCTGTTTGTGAGTAGAGGACACTAGGAATTATTAGATGAGGAGCCTTCTTTGGTTGACATAATACTGTGCTTTCCTCGAGCACAATTTTTGTACATATTCTATACTGTCCCGCGGTAATATACTGTATGAGATAGCGCCTTGTATAATTGTACCTGAAATTGAATAATATTAAATGAGTTATGGGAAGGTTTTGTATTTCCTGCTGTCTGACCGTCTCCATCACCATTTTTTCAAAGATCTGATAGCCTTCAATTACTGTCTACCTTTTTTCTCTTTTTTTTTTTTTGTTAAAGATAAATTTAACTGCTTGTGCGGAGTTTTTAGCGATCCAAAACAAGAAACTGCTTGAACATTGTTTTGCTTATAAAAATAGAGATTACAGGTCAAAATGTAGTGTAGCTAATTTACATCAACTGAAGGAAGGTATCGTGTAGACGTAATGTTGGGAGAAATTTGAATTTTATTAAAAGGAAGATAATAATCTCCACCCGCTAGACTCGTTAAAATTGTCCTCCATCGGGGTGTGCTTCATCCTCTGGTACCACATATCGTCGTCCGAATCTTCTTGGACAATCCTGGAAAGTTGTTTTGGGTATTCTTGGCTTTTATTAAGAACAATTACTTATTTTTTAGCTAATTTCGTTAGGAAATCGGCAGCCATATTTACTTCTCTCATGAGGTACTTACAACCCCATTGCTGGAAATTCTCGAGGTAATATATCACATCAATTAAAGCCTTCATTAGAAAATCTGATGAGCTGCTGTCTAACTCTCCGGTCCATTTTGAATGGTTGATGATCACTAATCTCACATACTCCTCTAGCTTGTCGTCATATCTTGGGCTTTTACATCTGATGTTCTGCTTTTTTGAAGCTTCTAAGTAATTCCTTCCATCATCTCGACATGTACCTGTCAAATCTGAAAACGAAGCGGCAATCGTATTTATCATACTTATGGCTATAGTGGCATCTGCTTGTGCCACCACGAATTTGAGATTACCCACAGCGTGAAAAAAGGCATCTCGAATGGCCCACGCTTCTATCACGCAAATCGGCATCGTTTGACACGGAGCTGAACAAGCTGCGAAAGGACGGCCTTGTGCAGTTCGAAAAATCCATGAAATTACAGCTCGGTTTCCTTTTAGGGAACCATCTGTGTTGATTACATAAGTACGAGGATCCAGTGGCTTTGGCCACCTACATTCTCGAAAACCAGGTCTGGATTTGTCTTTGCGTACATCAATTCTCCCCACAACAATTTCGCTTAACAATCTGTCCAAATAGAGGCATGTAAGAAGAATGTTATAATTGTACTGCGGATAAAAAGCATATGAAAAATCAAAATTTACTAGAATAATTTATGAAGTGAAAACGAATTTAATTTACCTTATATGAAGAGATTGTCTGACTAGCCCAATCTGTAGATGCAGCTTTCTGACCATGAGTCTTTGCTTCTTGATTCACCAAGCACTCGACTTGAACGCTTTCACCGAGATAAATAACTTTTTGGCATATCTTCGGAAACTCTTCTGTTGTTAACCACTTGACATCTGATTTATTAACGTCAAAATTACTCCAAATCCATCTATAGACATCTGCTAGAAAAAGATTTTCTTTACTTGAACTGAAACCATCCGGGTGACGACAATGGACCCATGGTCCTGCTCCTAGAATCGAGCTACTGTTATACCCTTGTACTACTACTAACATCTTTCTTTTTTTATATTTTTGAAGGTATGCTAAGCGGCTACCTTTATTTATAGGCTAATAGCTTTCCTTTCTAAGTATTTCCAATTGGTGTTAGTATCTGAATTCTATACCAGTTAGTGTTGGAAGCTTCTAAATATTTCATTCCTTAATAATCTAGGATCTCACACCGTTGATTTTTTATCAATGGTAAAATCAACACGCAGCAAGATTACTAATAGGAGGCACATTCTACTTGGGGGTGTATCAAATTTTATGCATGCTTTACCTTTGGAATGGTACACCCCTAACAATTTTCTTACCCCCTATTAGCATCCAGGATGATCAAAATCTGATTCGTAACTCAGAAATTGCAAAAACGTGATCTGATTCCTATCTCAGAAATTATGATTGAGACACACAACGTGATAAAAGATTTTGCGGTGCAATCCAAAATCTCCCAGAGTATCCTTAAATTTTTTCACTATTACTCAAATTTGTAAACCAAAATCGGCTTTGCGACTTAAAACTTGCCGCTTGGGTCATTTCCCTTTGTTTACGAACAATATCAGATTGGAAGAACAATGGGAAAAGAATAAAAATAGAAAGATAAAAAAGAAAAGGAAATGGAATTAAAATCACTCTGAATTTACAAGAGGTACAAACAAAACAAGTTAAAACTAGTCATCTGTGTGCACTATATGTTTTTGTACAGTGAGAAGGTCAGGGTTTTCTTTTTCTTCATTCAGGGAAGCAACGCACTGCATTCACGATTTTTGTGATGCCATTGGCTTCTTAAACCTGAACAACCTGCCAGTCCCATCATTATCAGCTCATGACACTAGGTGAGAAAGCAATGCTTAATCTTCGCAAGCCGTTGAAACGAGAACAAACCAAAGCATGTCATTTGGAGGAGGGAGGGAAGTTTCCACCAGACTTACAGATACAAATTCTCAAACCTCGCCACCAATTTTACAGTCCAGAAATGGGGCTGCAGTCCCTCGAGCTTCAGTTGTCGATGATGGTTGATCTTTATTGTCTAAACCGAAAAAGGAGCAATTCTGAAATGCATCGAGACTTCTAGATATCAAACGGTTCAAACCAGTGAGACTAACACTATCCCCAAGAATCAAATCTTGGTCCTGGTATCTTGATGAAGGTATATCCAAATCTAATGGTCACAGAGAGTCTGGATGCACAAGTAAATCAAAAGGCAACAGAAAATTAGATCAAACATATACCGGATAAGAGGTCAAAATACTGGTAGAAGAAAAGGCTCATACTTGCCCAATATAAATCTGTAAGTCCACCAAGATACTTGGGGTAATCATCTACTTTGTGTGCATCACAAGGGTTGTTATTTGTCACGTCTACTTCGCATAGAGGGTTATCTCCTGTCTGGTGAACTTCAGGAAATTCCTATATAAAATTTAAAAAATATTCACTTTGTGAACTATGCTTTCCTCCGTAGGGATTGAAAGATACTTATAGCATTGTGGAAAACGAAATAAAACCTCAACTGTGCTTCTATTGACCAATGTACTTGTATCTGTGGTCTGTCTGGAAGTCCCAAAAGAAGCTGGGATGAGTGTTCTCGGAATCTTTTGGAATGAGAAAGCATCACATGTTTCTTCAGCATCCCAGATGGATGAAGCATGGGGCACTTGAGTAGAGAGAGGATCTTGCTTGTCCCGATTACGATAGATATGAGCAGCAATTGCAGCATCAAAAGAATCGCAGCTGAAGGGAATCTGATGAAGAAATGCAGAGCTGTCCATTGCAGCTGAATGGAAATCATTGGTTTCCATTGCTTGAGATTGGTCAACTAGTAGTTCTACAATGCTTATATTTGTTAGGCTATCTGCCCAGTCCCCGGCCAATATTTGTTATTGCTTCTTCTAGGATTGTCCTAAATACACAGTTCAAAAGAATGAGAAAAATGCATCTGAAGAATTCTGATTCACTTAAAGGTTAGTAGATGTGGCTTAGAATTTTTAACCTAGCCCAAGCGAAGGATTCAAGCTCCATATGTTAAATGCAATGGTAAGAGGAGAAGTGTATACCCCATCGTTGCATGGTGATAGACACATTTATGTGTCTATTTTGATCTCAATTGTATATATCGTTAGTGCTCGATTCTGTACTTATTTGATTATTTTATGTCTTTGTAGGTGTTTTTGGAAAAATAAGCTTTTGCGGGAAAATTGGCTCGAGAAGTGGTATTTGCGCTCGTGGGAGAAAATTACTATACGGACCCCCATTTTGGATAAGGGGTACTCAATTACTAAGGGGCATCCAATTGATAAGGGCTATCCTCTTTACAACTCACCACCATTTGCTATTCGCACCCAACAATGGATTAGGGGGACACCCTTCTTCTTCACGGTTTCAAATCCTCAAAATTGGCGGGAAATGTGAGCAGCGAAGGTTAAGAATTAGGGTTGGATTTTTAAACAAAATTAAAGAAGATTCAATCGCTGATTTTTATCAGGATGGACTGGATTGGGCCAAACAATGTTGGTATAGGTGATCAAATGGACCGAACTGGGCTAGATATTGATTTGAAGCAAAACAGGGATGAGGATATTTACCCATCCCTTGGATTGAATTTTGGAAGTTGTTATCGGATTTCGTCGTGGATTCTGTTATGTTGGGCATGTTTAGATCATATAGATACTATAATAGGTTTTATTTCGAAGAAAAAAGACTGGTTTAATCGGTTCACTATGAAACATGTTACGTGAAACATGGAAATAAGAAAGTTTATCGAGATAGTTTGGTTGGAAATTACGTGCAAGTTTGGAGAGGATATTTTGTTTGGATTCTTCCAGGGTTAATTACCGGATTTAGAAGAGTTTTGACAAAATCAAAACATGCGTGAAGGAAGAGATAAAAAAGGAAATTTCAGTGACTTTCGAGCGAAGAAAAAGGATTTAATCGAGTTATGATCGGCCTGTCGTATATATAAAAGGTGGAGAGAGATTCCATAGGGGGTATCGGTAGTTTGGGGACCGAGAAGAGAGATTTACAGCACCACAGAGGCTCGAAAATTATCCAGGGAAGCTGCAGGCAAGACTGCGGGAGAAGAAGAAGAACACGAAGAATAGATCACATCTTATAAAACACAGTCATCTTTTCTTTGTAACAGACACCAAATTGTAACAGTGACGTCTGTAATAGTAATATAACGTTACGAATTTCAGTCTATTAAATTTTCTTTAATAAAACACCTATTGAGCCATGGATTATTATTTTGAGCGAATGTTTGACAACATGAGCTAAACCCCAACGTTGGGACGATGGAGGAAACCCTATTTCACAATCGTTTGGTAACTATAATTGATTCTTTATGACTTTTGCACCTGTTTTAATTGATTTATGATTTTTCTTGATTAGTTGTGATTTTGTTTGATGATGTATGCTGGGTCTAAGTATTTTTGATGCGTCATGCTTGTGATTTACATCTAACGCTTTATAAAATCTACTTTTGGAAAAAAAAGAGTCAACAAAAGAGCTAGAATTGTTATGAATCATTATATGAACCAATTGAATGTGATTAGCGGTGAAATCCGGAGTCTCAGTAACCTCTCGATATTGTGACTATTTTTGTGTACACATTTATCTATTTTTAAGTCTTAAACCAAATCTCTACAAGTCTGAGAAACGAACTTTTACTTATCACTTGAAAAACCCATCCATTTTTGGCGCCGCCGACGCGGACTTGTATTTAGATTTGTTTTAGGTTTCTTTTTTCTTTTTATTATTTTTGTTCTTTTTTACGCGTTTTGGTATTTTTCGATTCTTTTCAGATTTGGAGCGAAGCTACAAGGAAAGAAAAAGTGCTATAAAAGGAAAGCATCTCAAGAGAAGGAAAGAAAAGAGGAACCTAAAAGGAGTGAAGAAGAAGATTTTGTATATAGTTATTTTGTTTTATTTTTAGAAACTGTAAATAGGGTTTTATTTTTGTAATTTTTCTTTTCCTTTTTGGACATTTTTATTTTTAAACCCTAAGGAAGGGTTAAAATTAAATATAAACTGTTTGCAGGAAAGGACGACAGTTACGATACTGTCTCGTCCCCCCGGGTTCGTACACTGACATTGAAGTCGGTGGCCTGAGTCGACTTCAACGGTTCATCGCCCGTCTGGTACGGGAGGTAAGACTCTATCCACCCACGAATCCCCTGTCAGTGGGTTTTATTTTGTGTGACAACTCACACCCCTGCAATAGAATGCCGAACTGGTATTACAATAGCCAATACAACGAATATCCGACTAAGTTTCAAAATGGACGTTACTACTTTGACCATAGTGTGAATAGTGTTTGGGAACATCAGCCTTTTGAAGGTTATGGTCCATACCATGGTGAGCCCAATTACTATCCATACGCCCACCGGTTGTACGATTCTTCTCTACTAGAGTCCGCATGTAAGTTAGCTGAGTCGACATAAAAGTTACTTGAGTCGACACATAGTTCAGATGAGATGAATAACTTAGTTATGAATAAAAGCAATGCAACGTGTGAACCTTCTTTCCTAGATAAAATCAGGAAGTCATGTGAGTCGACTCAGAAAATGTTGTTAGAGGCCCAAGAAAGAACTGCTCAAGATAGTCTTAATTTCCAATATAGTGTTTCCAATAGTACCCTTGAAAATGAGGATAGTTATTTGCATAATCAAGATGACGAGGATATAATTGGTAACACTACTTTTTGTTTAGATGAGGTTCAACCATTTTCATGTTATTATAATGATTATGATGAGGATAGTGTTGATGAAGAATTTGAAATAAATAGGCACAGTGATCAGAATTTGCTACTCCAACTGAGCTTAATAATAATATTATTTCTAGTTCAAATCCAAATAATTTTAATAATTATTCACCTATTCAAAAGGACGAGGATTTGACTAGAGATACCCCCGTTTTAGACGATGTAGTATTTCCTTTTGATTACGAAGCTAATAATGGTGTAGAGGAACGAGTATATTTTGAGTCTAGCGATTTAGAAACAATAGACTTAGAAAAATAAAATGAACTCGTCGAGATGATTGAGGATGTACCTGACTTAGAAGAATCAATTGACCATTTTCATGAATTAGATGACCTTGAAATTAGGGAAGTTGTGACTAGTCTTTCTAGAGACACTGAAAACTCTAAGTTTAGGGGTGATTATCATTCTCCATGTGATTTAACTCTTAGAAAGGTCCCTCACTTGGGACTTGACATATGTGCCTCAACCATTTTATAAGATTATCTTCATACACGTTTTCCTGAACCTAGTGATATCCACAAGAAATTTCAGTTATTAGAAACCCATCCTCTGGTTGATGTGGTTTACCCATGCTATGATACCCAGATTGACTTTGTTTTCCCACCAAATATTTTTCTTCCATATGTGAGAATGTATGATTTTCAAATGTGTCGAATATTAAGTTTTGAGACTAAACCTAATTACTTTAGGAGATTAGGGTCGACATACTTGTTTAAAGAAGATCACCACTCTCATTGTGGTCAGCTGTGTAAGTCAAATCTGATTGAATTAGAGGATCCTCAATTATTCAGGTTATTCTTATGTGCTTCTAAGTTTTTATTTGAGTTTTTCCAAACTCTAGAACCTGAACATTTGGATCTAACCTATGAGGAAATGCAACCCATGAAAATATTTTATTTGGACCCAGTTATAGATCCTGAACCTGAACCACAACTAGATGTAGTTGTCTTAAACAGGAAACTAGACAAGGGTGTGCTTTATTTGTTCATTTTTTTGTCATGTTGCAGATTCCTTTTACTTGTGATAGCTCTATTTGGTTTTGATGACCCACAAATATTTCGGCTATTACTTTATGATTTTATAAGGTGACTAATCCTTTCTTAGTCTGGCTGAAGACATTAAACTTAGCACTTCTTGGGAGGTAGCCCAATATTCATGCGACACGGTAATATCTTTCCTTATCTCTTTTGCTTCAAATGGTAACAGTTTCTCCTTGTTCATTATTTTAATTTCATCTTTGGAACATTGAGGACAATGTTAGATTTAAGTTTGGGGGTATGGGAGAAACTTTTTAGTTTCATAATTAAACTCCAGAGCCTAGAAATTTATGCTTATTAAGGATGGCACTAACCAGTCTAAGTGGATGGAAGCATCTTGGTTGTAGGAGTTGAGGAACCAATCTGATTAGATGGAAACATCTAAAGAGTCTATTCATAAAAGCACAGAGCTCAGGTGTTAGAAATAACATGGTAGTTTCGCCATATCTAATTGAGTCCTTTTCACTTCTATTTTTTTCTTCTTTCTTTCTTTTTAAAATATGTTTCTCTAAGTGATTAGGTGGGGCTCACGATTCAAGTTGTTACCATTGCTAGGGTGAAATAGAGTGATTGAGATAACCAATTAAAGAAAAGAAAAAGAAAAAAAGAAATTGAGACCAGACCATCAGACCAACTGGAATAAATTCAATAAAGTCGACCACTGGAACCCTTGTATATGCCAGTTCTGTTGACCTAAAGTTAGGATTATAGACCACTGGTATCCTTGTATATGCCAGTGTGTTGATCTTAATCAGACCGGTATCTCCGTCCATTAGGATAGGTTCATTATGGCAGTGGCCTTCAGACAGTTATGAGAAACACCGTTCACCTTAGTCAACATCAAAACCATCTATGTTTTTCTATATCCATCTTCTTAATTTATCCATGTGATTTGTTTGATTCTGAGTTTGGATGCGACTATCTGAGTAGATCTCTGTCACTTTACATGAATTTTAGTATGCTTGAGTGCGAACTCGTGTACAGCAATTGGAATTTCGCATCAGGGTACTTCCTCCTGTAGTCAATAAGTATGCCAACCAAGGAGATTCTTTAGTGCCTTCCAAGGTTCTTTGTAGATAGATAGAGTCTAGAGTGTAAAGGTTTTGTGGGTCTATCTCTGGTAAGCCCTCCGGAGACAACACTCCGCCACTAGAGCCACCTAGGGGTTTAAAGGCTTGTTGCATACGCTAAATGAAACCGACGATGCCTGCGACAATGAGTTAGGATTTTATTTTATAGATTTGATTTGCTCGAGGAATAGTAAATAATAAGTTTGGGGGTATTTGATAGACGCATTTATGTGTCTATTTTGATCTCAATTGTATATATTGTTAGTGCTCGATTCTGTACTTATTTGGTTATTTTATGTCTTTGTAGGTGTTTTTGGAGAAATAAGCTTTTGCGGGAAAATTGGCTCGAAAAGTGGTATTTGCGCTCGTGGGAGAAAATTACTATACGGACCCCCATTTTGGATAAAGGGTACTCAATAACTAAGGGGCATCCAATTGATAAGGGCTATCCTCTTTACTACTCACCACCATTTGCTATTCTCACCCGACAATGGATTAGGGGGACACCCTTCTTCTTCATGGTTTCAAATCCTCAAAATTGGCGGGAAATGTTAGCAGCGAAGGTTAAGAATTAGGGTTAGATTTTTAAACACAATTAAAGAAGATTCAATCGTTAATTTTTATCAGGATGGACTGGATTGGTACAAACAATGTTGGTATAGGTGATCAAATGGACCGAACTGGGCTAGATATTGATATGAAGCAAAACAGGGGTGAGGATATTTACTCATCCCTTGGATCGAATTTGGGAAGTTGTTATCGGATTTCGTCATGGATTCTGTTATGTTTGGGCATGTTTAGATCATATAGGTACTATAATAGGTTTGGTTTCGAAGAAAAAAGATTGGTTTAATCGGTTCACGATGAAACAGGTTACGTGAAACATGGAAATAAGAAAGTTTATCGAGATAGTTTGGTTGGAAATTACGTGCAAGTTTGGAGAGGATATTTTGTTTGGATTCTTCCAGGGTTAATTACCGGATTTAGAAGAGTTTTGACAAAATCAAAACACGCGTGAAGGAAGAGATAAAAAAGGAAATTTCCGTGACTTTCGAGTGAAGAAAAAAGATTTAATCGAGTTATGATCGGCCTGTAGTATATATAAAAGGTGAAGAGGAATTCCATGGGGGTATCGGTAGTTTGGGGACCGAGAAAAGAGATTTAGAGCACCACAGAGGCTCGGAAAAATATCCAGGGAAGCTGCAGGCAAGACTGTCGGAGAAGAAGAAGAACACGAAGAATAGATCACATCTTATAAAACATCAGTCATCTTTTCTTTGTAACATATACCAAATTGTAACAGTGACGTCTGTAACAGTAATACAACGTTACAAATTTCAGTCTATTATATTTTCTTTAATAAAACACATATTGAGCCATGGATTATTATTTTGAGCGAATGTTTGACAACATGAGCTAAACCCCAACGCTGGGACGATGGAGGAAACTCTATTTCACAATCGTTTGGTAACTATAATTGATTCTTTATGACTTTTGCACCTGTTTTAATTGATTTATGATTTTTCTTGATTAGTTATGATTTTGTTTGATGATGTATGCTGGGTCTAAGTATTTTTGATGCGTCATGCTTGTGATTTACATCTAACGCTTTATAAAATCTACTTTTGGAAAAGAAAAGAGTCAACAAAAGAGATAGAATTGTTATGAATCATTATATGAACCAATTGAATGTGATTAGAGGTGAAATCCGGAGTCTCAGTAACCTCTCGATATTGTGACTATTTTTGTGTACACATTTCTCTATTTTTATTCTTTTCTATTATTAAGTCTTAAACCAAATCTCTACAAGTCTGAGAAACGAACTTTTACTTATCACTTGACACGGACCTCGAATAATCTCTCTGCCACTTTCTTTTCCAGGCCATGATTTTAAATGCACTGTATCTTCAATAACTTTCTCGCGATCCATGCTGTTGTACCTAACTATATAATCCGTCAAATCAACATAAGACTGTACAACGTCGTTCTTCTCCATAATTAGAGTTTGTTGGCCCTCCAAGGGTTTCATAAGTTGAATACATGTATAGCAATCATGTTGAGGAGGCATAGTAGTTGAGCTTATGGTCTGCTCCTTCATACCAGATGTTACTAAAGTAAGGTCTGCTGGGGAGAACCATCCATACCTTGAAAAAGATACCACCAAATAGTGACGTCAAACTTAGTTGTCTAGACACAAAAACAAGTACTTCATATACACCCACTGCACTTGCACCTACAACATTTTCTCAGCTAATTACTCATCACCTCCATATCCTGTAATACCAAACTGCTAACTTCATAACATAGCATCACCTCCAACACTCTATTTCAGCCGAGTCTCTTT
Organism: Papaver somniferum; assembly: GCF_003573695.1. Lineage (NCBI taxonomy): Eukaryota > Viridiplantae > Streptophyta > Magnoliopsida > Ranunculales > Papaveraceae > Papaver > Papaver somniferum. The sequence goes on from NW_020628818.1 coordinate 18,385,691, forward strand.
AGTTCAACAAATACTGCAACAACAACACTAGATGTATCACCACCTTCTTCAGTTTACAATCTCAGCCTAAAGCCAATTCATTCTTCACATCTCTGTACTAGTCCCGAGAGCTCAATGTAAACACCCTTAAATTATCTTAGGGTAATGTGGAGACTAATCCCAATATACAATACAATTATCTCGAGAACTCTACTCTTTTTGGGAGAATTCCTTGCTTTTATAGGAAAATCCCTACATGTGGATACCGTACACGTGTACCTTAATACCTTTTCTAGTAAGTCTTCTATTTGGGTGCCCATCGGTTATTTTCAGGTCAGCCTACCTTTGGGGCAACCCGCCAGCGCACATAGCGAACCCGGTTTTGGAAATGGTGGCTTTGGATTATACCCAAATCCCCATTATCTTCCCCGGATCTTAGTCAAATTCCCATGTTTACATTAGTCCGATGACTATATTGTCGAGGCTTGTAGACTCGGCGGTCAGTCATTAACTCATGCTCAGAAAAATGTCTCCTTATGATTCCTCTCTTCGTGAAGCCCCAGTTAATTGCAACTCCAGGCCTGAGGCTCTCTACTTTTCCTGAAGCCCCTGTCAGTCATGATCCTTGTTTCTCTCAGAATTCCTTGTCCCAATGTTTCCTTCCGTCTTCCACGCGTCTTTCTTTCTTTGGTGTTGATCCTCTTTATTACTCGTTTCAAGCGCTCTCCTCTGTTAGTATAAGTACATGTCTTGACAATTGTCTTGCTATTTTTCCTTCTCCCCAACTCTTCTTTCTTTTTCTTTCTGGGATTTTCCGTGGTCGTGATGGCGCATCATCGGGAAGGTCATTCAGTATTCCTTGGGTCGACACCTGGTTTGGTAATTAGAGGAGACTCTACCAAGGAGGATCGTCGTTTATCATTAGTTCGAGGAGAAGTAGATTGCTTAGTGACCCATCGTCGGGCAGTGCATGCTCGTTTTTGGGCCGAGTGGGTGGAACAATCGAAAACGCATGAAATGGCTGTTCAGGCAAAGGTTTCCCCGGAAGCGCTAGGGCGTACTTATCAATTGTTAGTGGATATGGATGTTGAGTGTGTAAGGGCACATCGTTCCTTGGATGAGGCTCGCTCTTTCTTGGCAGAGGTTGATCAAGCTATCGCCCATCATCGTGCAGTTTATCCGTGGGCGTCTCACACGTGTTTTCCCTTTGTTTTTTTCTCTTTTCCATTTTTTCTTGTCTTGAGTTTCAGATGAGCGGCAGTTGAATTCATTAATGACTGTAATTAATTACCCTTTTATAAAAGGGAGTTTAGTTATCTTTCTTTTCTTTCTAAGTCTTAATCAATTTTTCTTTTGCAATGTCTCGTGTCCGCATGGTCTTGGAAATAGTTCGTCTTGAACACCTTTTCCGGGTTCTTCCCATTGTTTTTAACCATCTCACCACTTGCCATGCTCATTGGGATACTCTCATAGAAAACTCGGAGCGTCTGATGGATGAAGCTCGGGATGAATGTCTCCTGCTGCCTCATCTATTTTTCGTGTACTACCTCTATTATCAGAGGCAGCGTTTGATAAGATTCTTTCGTATACCTTCGGCGCTTCGTGGTAAGGACACAATCGCTATTTCTCTGGCGCGGGCACGGGAGGAGCTCCGCCGGCTTCCTTGATAGTTTGGTTTAGAATTTCATTTTCTTGTTTCGGATGTACAACTTCCTTGATTAGTTTAGTTTTAATTTTCTTGCTTCTGATGTAAGACTATAATTTGTTTCTTTATTTTTTTATGTGTTGCTCTGTTTATCAATGTCATGGACGTAACCATTTGGTTTTCATGTTTCTTTCCATGTTTTATGAGTTCCTTCCTCCCCCCCCCCCCCCCCCCTTTTTCTTTTTGGTTTGGAGGGGTGAGCTCGCTATGTAACGACGGGGATTTCCGGGGTAGGGTCGAGTTTGTTCATGTTCAAGCAATGGTGTGTGAATGAATCTAGTAATGGTGTATCAGGCGGGGTTCCTCCCTCCCCCCCCTTTTTGTTGGGAAGTTTCTGAGGTAAGGTCTCTTCCCATTCCGGATAAATTTTGGAGGGCCGTGTATTGCCCGTGATTACTCTGTATAGATACGTGGTTAAGTATAAAATATGAAGGAAATAAATTCCTTGTTAGAAGTTTAGATTATGCGGGGAAAGCTCGTGTTTCGAATGTCTGGGGTTCACTCCCCAGTGCCCTTTTTTTGTAGTGTTTTGTGCCGAGTATGTGGTTGCGTCAATCTAAATTGACGAGTCAGGATATGCTGAAGTAGAGAAAGATGTAGAGTAGTAGGAATTCATTGTTTCATTCAAAATAAAGGGTAGTAGTGGGCATTTCCCTTGAGTTAAGACACTTGGACTATAGTTTATTTATGCATAGAACTTTTTTAACCAGGTCCCATTGATTTTGGAGTTGCGTTTTCCTTTAATCTTGGTGCCATCGGCATGTTCGAGTTTGTAGTATCCAGATCCCTGACTTTGCGTATGCGGAATGGTCCTTCCCAGTTTGGGGAAAATTTGTCGGCGCTGCTTTCTCTTTGGAAATGTGGGGCTACGGAAAGTACAAGTTCCCCCTTTTCGAAGTATCTTTCTTTGACATGTTGGTTGTAGAATCTTTATTTTCTCTCACGATATTGCTTGTTCTTGTGTTCGGCAATATCCCGCCGTTCGTTAATTATGTCAAGGGAACAAAAACGCTGACTGTCGAGGTCGACCCTACTTGCTGATAGGATTCGTGCTGAGGCTATAATTACCTCAGCAAGTATGATAGCATATTCCCCGTATACCAAGCTGTATGGTGAAGACCTTGTGGATGTTCGCTTGGAAATTCGGTATGCCATTAGGGAAAGTGGTAGTTCTTCATGCCATGCTCTTTTGTTGTCGTAGAGGCTTCTGTTTAAGATTCTGAGCAAGGATTTATTAGTAGATTCCGCTTGCCCATTCCCTTGTGGGTAATAGGGGGTTGATACCTTTTGCTTAATTCGGAAGGCTCCTAGGAGCTTTGTTACATCGCTATTGACAAAGGGTGTACCATTGTCGGAAATGATATACATAGGAATTCCGAAACGGCATATTATGTTTTATTTGATGAAAGCCGAGATCACTTCTCCGGTAGTTCCCTTTAGCGGTATAGCCTCAACCAATTTTGTGAAACATTCCGTGGCAGTGATGATGTATTCGTGTTGTTTAGATGATTTAGGGTTGATTGGTTCGATGATGTCTAGACCCCAACTATGAAAGGGCCATGGAGTACAAGTGTCCTGGAGCATGGTATGTGGTGCATGGATTAAATTCCCATGGATTTGGCATTGCTCACACTTTTGCACATATTCAGTGATACCCTGCATCGTGGATTTGAGTGCAAAGTCTTACCTTTCCTTGGTATTCCCCATCATGACTTACTTCCATGATGCGAGTGCCATTTGCTTGATCCACACATTTTAGCGTTTTTTGATTAAAGCATCGGCGGAAGAGTTCCCCATCTATGACGAAAATTTTTCGGGATCTCTTTTCCAGCTTCTTGGCTGTTTTTTTTATCATCTGTAAGAGTCCCTTCAGTCAGATACTCGATGTGTAGGGTCCGCCAGTCTTCCCCGTCAATAATGAAGGCTTCCCCGTGTACCGGGGATCCTTGACAAGCTTCACAATTGTCTTGCAAGGTTTGAGATTGTTGTACCATATCTGGCCAATGAAAACCAGCCCGTTGGATCCTTCTCTGTAGGGTTATTTCGAGTCCAAGACCGCAGGTACATTCATGAATTTGGTGTAATAATGTTTTTGCTTCCATGCTACCTACGCACCTGCATAGGATCCCCCCGGTGGTAATAAAGTATAAGCTCCCATCAATTATTTTGTATTTGCTCAAAGTCTTCCACGGAAATTGCCGATCCTCAGGTTGCTGCTTAAGGTCCTTTAGAATTGGACGTCTCCAGTCGTCCCCGTCCTCGAAAATGACGTCCTCAAACCAAGTTGATGGGATTATGTTTTTTTTACCACCGTGATGGTTTCTTCACTCACATTTATCATATGCAGACTAGATGCTAAAGTGGACAAGGCATCAGCATGTTTATTAGTTGTTCTGCCCGTGTGGGCAAGTGACACACTCTCGAATTCCCCGATTAATCTCTGGGCTTTGTCTCTGTATGCATCCAATGTCGTCTCTTTGACGCTAAATTCTCCTAACATTTGTTGTATTAGAAGATGAGAATCTCCTTTAACTTCAATGTCTTGAGCTCCAAGGTCCCTGGCGATCTTCATCCCTAAAAGGAAAGCTTCATACTCTGCGGCGTTATTTGTGCATCGGAAGTCGAGTTTGAATGCTTTGTATATTAATTCGTCATCCGGGGTGATCTGAACAACCCGGGCACCCCCTTTGTCACCGTGTGACGAACCATCGAAGTAAAGTAACCACGGGTTGGATTCTTATGCCACGACTATTTCTCCGGGATGTCTTTGTGGAGAGGAGTTGTTGCATACCCTAGGAAGGCTGCCAATAAGTCTGTGATGGCTTGACCTCGGATCCCCTTGGGTTTTGCTGGTTGGAGGGAGAACTCAAAGAGTTGTACTGACCAGCGATCCATTCGCCCGGACGGGATAATGGTTGCGGAAAAGTAAGCTATCAGGTTTCCCGAGGCCACTACATATGTTTGATGTGCTAGTAGGTAGTGTCTCAATTTTTGTGCTTCTAAGACTAGGGGGAGGCAAGCCTTTTCCGCTGGTGAGTAACGTAACTCCGTATCCTTTAGTTCTTTGCTTATGTAATATATCGGGGTCAAGTTATCATTCCCCATATCTTGGACGAGGACAACACCGATTGATTTATCTGTATTGTCACATAGAGGTATAAAGGTTCCCCGGAATTGGTGGGCGCATTAGACACATTTTGATTTTGTCAAGTGCCATATGTTGTTCTTCTCCCCATTCCCAATTGGACCCTTTTATGAGTAGTGGAAGAAGGCTTGCCATGCTAGTGCCTAGGATTGGTATGTGGTGTGCCAATGGAAAACACACAGAAACTTGCAAGTATACAAGGCCAAGTTTATAGAATAGAAGGAAAGCAGGGGAAAGTCCACAGGGAGTGGGAGCACTATAAGAGAAACCTAAGCTAACAATGGAGACAGTGAGTAAGACAAAGTAATATGGCATACAAAGTGGCAGAAGTAAAGAACCAAAGCAGCAAGGTAAAGCAAAGCAGCAAAGAAAACAGCTAAGAACCAAGGCTTGGAAGCCAAGGGCAGAGGTGAGTTTGTGCACTGACTTCAGTGCACAATAGGCTTCAAAATGCAAGAACTAAGCAAAACAGTAAAGGAATGTAACTAAGCAGTGAATAAAAGCAGAGCAGGAATTGTAAATGACTGAAGAAAGGAATTGTGGCTAAGCTAAGGCTTAGATTCCACCTTGTGTCCTAATCAAATAGCATATTCCTAGGTTGAGTTGAGTCCTATGCATACAATAGAAAGGAAAGAAAAACAGCTTGCTAACAGAAATACCCCTAGTATTGACTGTCTTTTGACAGCACAATCAATCACAAGCAATCATAGCACTGCTTTCTTCCCAATGCACAAGAAAAACAAGCATATGGCATCCTATCCTAGCAATTTACCATTTGACAGTGCACCAAGGCTTCATCAAAGCCTTAGCTTGTTGCTAATTAGCTCATACTACACATGATAATAACAATAACATTCATAATATATGATAAATTAAACACAATAATCAACATTCAAGATAAAAATCAAAACATCATATAACATTCACTATCAACTGTCATGAGATGAACTGAAATTTTAATTGTGACATAAAACAGAACAAAATGTTTTTCTGGCTAGTCCAGAGATCATCCCCTCCCTTCTCTCACACAAAACATTACAAATATATACTCCCCTATCAGAATTAGGGTTCCAACCCCTTTTCCCCAAAAAACAGAAAATTAGGTAAAATTGATTTACCTAATGTGTTGAGATACTCACTCCATCTCGTCGACCCACTCTCCAATTACTCTTCTCGTTCATCTCATGCTCCAATTGTTGCTTTAACATCACTTATATCCCCAATTTCTCACCTAGGGTTTCAGTGAGAAGAGAGATGAGAAATTGGAGAAATTAGTGGTTGATAAAGAGATAGCACGTGATGGTGATGATGGGCTTAGGTTTAGGGTTGGTTTGGTGGCGTAGATGGTGGAGTGATTTGGGGAGAAGATGTGTGGTGATGGAGACGGACATGGTGGTGGTAGGGTTCTGAAGGAAGAAGAGATGGAGAAGAAAGAAGAAAGGTGCGTTTGGCTGGGTATAGGGTGTTCGATACTTGGGTGTTAGGCGGGTTCAGCGAGGTTTGATGATCTGCGACAAGGCGCGATGGATGGGAAGATGGTAGGTGGATCCAACGGCGATACGGAGGTAAGCGTGTAGCGACCGTCGGATGAAGGGATGTAGCAAAACGGACGACCCAAGATGGAGATGGGCGTTGTGATGTAAAGCGGGGGCTTCGGAGTTTGATGTACGATGATGGAGCGACCGTAGGATGCTGAAATGCTTCGATCTGACGGCTGAAATCCGAGACGGGCTTGGATATAGAAAATGGGTTTGGGTAAGGGTTTTGGGCCTTGGGTATGCCAAGCCCATATCTTCTTTAAGAACAATTCTTCCTCTTCAAGCCCACTTCTAGCCTTTTGGTCTTTGCACGACATTCTTCGCGGCTTCCTTGCGTAATTCTCCCGTCTTTTCACTACTTTTTCTCTTTTCGCTCCGCAATTCATCCAAACTTTATTTATTACCTAAAAATGCAAAATTAAGTAAGAAAAATATTTATTCTTGAAAACAATGAAAATACAGAATATGGGATAAAATGTAGAATTAATGCACAAAAGATGAGTTAAATGCCAACAAAAAGGGATAAATATACAATATTTGGCACTCATCAAATACCCCCAAACCTGAATTTTACTTGTCCTCAAGTAAAACAAAACTAAGGAAATCCTACCTATACCACTGTCGCTGGTCTCTCGAATGCATTTAGCGTATGCACTAAGCCTTTTAAACCACTAAGTGTCCCTAGTGGACGAGTTGAAGTCTCGTGAAGGTTTGCTTAGAACGTACCTACAAAGTTCTAGGTCAAAATATAAGCTCAGATTCCATCAAATGTGACATGTGCAACAGTTTAAGCTCACAGCAAAATGGAGATGTCAATCTAGCTATCAAAGGCACAATCCTAGCACTGATAACAAAAAAAGACATGTGATAAGAGTGTAAAGTGTATCTACACATGTGTAAAGAAAGATCTGAAGTTATGACTACTAATCACCAAGAGATAGTTTCTCAGGCTAAGAACCAAGGTCGAAATCTAGCTAGCTGTCCGGACTTTACGAGAATTGTGAATGAGTTGGAGGTATTTCACAATTACTCGCGTTGTACATCAATGGCATACACCCTCCTTGCTTATTACAATGAAACAACAAAATGACTCTTTACATGACTCTTATTTACATTGACTACTCTCTTTTATTTTTGGAACAAGAGAATGGAATTGATAAATACTTGATTTTTTGTATTTTTTCTGATATTTTTTTTTTTCTGAATATACATCGTTTTTTTTTTTTTTTTTTTTTTTTTTTTTTTTTTTTTTTTTTTGATTTTTACACGGTACTCTTTTGATACATAACAAAAAAAAACAAAAATTACATGACACTTTGCAAGAGGTAGCCCTTTTTGATGCACCCAGTTAAATTCGATGGTTGTCTTTCTTAATGTAACCTCCACCTTCTATCCCAACCAACCAAAGAACAAGCTAGTCAAGTTTCGTTCAGTATTCTAAAGTGATTGGCAATCGTAACTTCCTATCAAACACCTTGAAGATCGAGGCCATACATGTATTGGTAGATCGTGCGCGTGCAAATTTCTTATCACTATGTGAATTGTGCTAGAATCAGGGTGCCTAAATATCTAGACTAAGACTCCTAATAATTACATATTTGCACAAGAGTCAACATTTCAAGGTAAATGAGCTCCATTTTTATGATTTTTATTTTTTTAATTTTTTTTTTTGAATTTTTTCAATTTTTTCAAAAAGAAGGAGTTCGTTTTCAATTAGCATATTATCATGGTATCTACTCTATACCCCCAAACCTAAACTAAACATTGTCCTCAATGTTTCAAAATATGGAAAGAATTATAAAACAATATATGAAGAGGAACATGCTGAGTAGAGTAAAAGGAGAGAGAATACCCGATTGTACGGCGAAGCTCGATTAAAACTCCGTTATTCAAGGCAAAATCCATCATATTAGGAGTCACAATGGATGAGCACAAAATATATACAAAAGGAAATTTAACTAACACATTATCTACAAGAAAATTTGGTTTTTAATGGGATTGGACTTTTTGGGAAAAATTTGGTTTTGTTGGGAAACATTTGGTTTTGGGAAAAAGAAAAATTTTTGTTTTTAGGGTTTGGAAAACTTTTTGGTTATTTAGGGAAAGAGTGGACCAGTTTAGTCCACATAGACTGGGTCCTCCAGGTTGGTTGTTTCAATGTCGGGTGGAAATGGCTCAAGGAATGGCTTTAATCTCTGCCCGTTGACTTTGAAAACGTTCTTGTTGGAACATCCTCCAGCTCTACAGCTCCATGAGGAAAAACTGTGCGTACTAGGTACGGACCCTTCCATCTGGAACGCAGTTTTCCTGGAAAAAGATGTAATCGGGAGTCATACAGCAAGACTTTCTGACCAGGAGTGAAGGATTTGCGTAGAATACGCTTGTCATGAAACATCTTCATCTTCTGCTTATATAACTTGGCACTGTCATAAGCCTCATTTCTCAATTCTTCCAACTCGTTGAGTTGAAGTTTCCTTTGAATTCCAGCTTCGTCCAGAGAAAGTTCAGCTCTTTGATTGCCCAGTAGGCACGATGTTCTAATTCCACAGGTAGATGGCACGGCTTTCCATACACTAGACGATAGGGGGACATGCCAATTGGTGTCTTATAAGCTGTTCTATAGGCCCACAAAGCATCATTCAATCTAATGACCAATCTTTCCTGGACGGGTTGACCGTCTTTCCAGAATGTGCTTAATTTCCCTATTAGAACTTCCACTTGTCCACTCGTCTGAGGGTGGTACGGAGTAGCAACCTTGTGAGTTATGCCATACTTGCGTACTAAAGACTCAAAGTACTTGTTACGAAAATGTGAACCGCCGTCACTGATGATAGCTCTAGGGGTACCAAAACGTGCAAATATGTTTTCCTTTAGAAATGAAAGTACCACCTTGTGGTCATTTGTTCTGGTTGCTATGGCTTCTACCCACTTAGAAACGTAATCAACTGCGACTAGGATGTACAACTTGCTGTCAGACATGGGAAATGGACCCATGAAGTCTATCCCCCAAACATCAAAAATCTCCACAATCAAAATGGGGTTCAATGGCATCATGTTTCTCCTCGAAATGCTTCCTAGCTTTTGACAGCGTTCACAAGCAACACAATAATCATGGCAATCCTTGAACAATGATGGCCAATAGAATCCACACTGCAAGATCTTTGCAGCGGTTTTCTTGGCACTGAAATGGCCTCCACATGCTTGGTCATGACAGAAAGATATCACATCTTTCTGTTCAGTGTTGGGGACACATCTCCTAATGATTTGGTCTGGGCAGTACTTAAACAAATATGGGTCATCCCAAAGGAAATGTTTAACTTCAGCCAGGAATTTAGAGCGGTCTTGTCTCGACCAACGTGAGGGCATCCTACCTGTAGCGAGGTAGTTAACAATATCAGCAAACCAAGGGGAAGTGAGATAGACATCAGCTGTTCATCTGGGAATGATTCTCTAATCAGCTCAATTCATCAATAGACTCTAAAGTTAATCTAGACAAATGATCAGCAACCACATTCTCACAACCTTTCTTATCACGGATTTCGAGATCGAATTCCTGTAATAAGAGTATCCATCGAATAAGGCGAGCTTTAGCATCCTTCTTGGAAAGAAGATACTTCAAAGCCGCATGGTCTGTGTATATGATGATCTTAGACCCTATCAGATAAGATCTAAACTTGTCTAATGCGAAAACGACGGCAAGCAATTCCTTCTCGGTAGTTGAATAATTGAGTTGGGCATCATTAAGGGTTTTGCTAGCATAGTATATCACATATGGTAGTCTATCAACTCGCTGTCCTAAAACAGCACCAACAGCATAATCAGAGGCATCACACATAAGTTCGAACGGAAGCTTCCAATCGGGTGGTCGGACTATAGCGGGTGGTGAGAAGGGTTTTTAATTCCTCCCATGCCTTCACACAAGCAGCATCGAAATTGAAGGCAACATCTTTGGAGAGAAGACTGCACAGAGGTCTGGAGATTTTGCTGAAATCTTTGATGAATCGCCGGTAAAAACCAGCATGACCTAGAAATGATCTGATCTCCTTCACAGAGAGGTTGTGGTAGATGTTGAATGAGGTCAACTTTAGCTTTATCCACTTCAATTCCTTTTTCTGAGATGATGTGTCCTAGAACTATTCCTGAATTCACCATAAAATGGCATTTTTCCCAATTTAGAACAAGGTTCTTTTCTTTACATCTGGATATCACGAGGGCAAGATGCTTCAAACATTCGTCAAACGAGGAACCAAAAACAGAGAAATCATCCATAAAGATCTCGAGAAAACTATCTATCATGTCAGAAAAAATGCTCATCATGCAACGCTGAAAAGTAGCAGGTGCATTACACAACCCGAAGGGCATACGTCTATAAGCAAACGTCCCAAATGGACACGTGAATGTAGTTTTTTCCTGATCTTCTGGAGCAATGTGAATTTGGTTATAACCGGAAAAGCCATCTAGAAAACAGTAGTGACTGTGTCCAGACACACGTTCTAGCATTTGGTCAATGAAAGGGAGCGGGAAGTGATCCTTCCTTGTTACTGTGTTCAACTTCCTGTAGTCGATGCATACTCGCCATCCTGTGGTTGTACGAGTAGGGACTAATTCATTCTTGTCGTTCTGAACTACAGTAATGCCTGACTTCTTAGGCACAACTTGAATGGGACTAACCCATTTGCTATCGGGAATTGGGTATATGATACCCGCATCAAGTAGTTTCAGGATCTCTCCTTTGACTACATCTCTCATGTTAGGATTAAGTCTCCTTTGCATTTCCCTAGATGGTTTGGCATTCTCTTCAAGGTTAATGTGGTGCATGCAAATGGTGGGACTAATTCCTTTGAGATCTGAGATGGTCCATCCTAAGGCCTCTTTGTGTTCCTTAAGTACTTCTAAAAGCTTACTTTCCTGTTCCGTGTCTAAACATGATGAAATAATGACGGGTAAAGTATCAGAAGAACCTAGGAATGCGTACTTCAACGTACTAGGCAATGTTTTCAATTCAAGCTTGGGTGGCTCAACAATGGATGGAATAAGCTTGGAATCAGAGAGTAAGGGTGGTTCCACTTCATATTTCCTTTCAGTGACGTCCATTTGAGGTACAGATTCGAGCAGAGATAGGACGTCACTACAGTATGCATCATCATAGGAATCTGGGTTAAAGTTCTCCATACATGCTTGAAAGGGGTCGACGGATAGAATGTTAGTCAACGAATCTTGCATTAATCCTTCAATCATATTAACTTCATGCACATCATCATCATCAAGATTCACAGGTTGTTGACTAATATCGAACACATTCAATTCTACCGTCATGTTAAAAAGACAGTTTCAACACTCCATTACGACAATTAATGATCGCGTTGGACGTAGCCAAGAAAGGACGTCCTAAGATGACAGGAATGTGACAGTCTGGGTTTTGTACAGGTTGAGTGTCTAAGACAATGAAGTCTACGGGAAAATAGAATTTGTCAACCTTGATCAAAACGTCTTCGACCACTCCACGAGGAATCTTGACAGATCGGTCTGCCAGTTGTAGAGTGATAGATGTTGGTTTCAACTCCCCAAGACCTAACTGCTCATAAACAGAATATGGCAGTAGGTTAACACTTGCACCTAGGTCTAATAACGCTTTATTGACCGTGTGTTCTCCTATAGTGCAAGAAATTGTTGGACATCCTGGATCCCTAAACTTGGGTGGAGTTTTGTTCAGAATGATGGAACTCACCTGCTCAGCTAAGAAAGCACGTTTTTGCACATTGAGCTTGCGCTTTTGAGTACACAAGTCTTTGAGGAATTTGGCATAAGCAGGGATTTGCTTGATTGCTTCAAGAAAAGGAATGTTGATGTTGACTCTCTTGAACAGATCTAACATCTCATTAATGGGTACTTTTCTGTTGATAGATCAATCTTTGAGGAAATGGGGCAACAGGAGAATGAGTTGGCAAAGGGACATTCACAGCAGTAGAATTGTCAGATTTTCCAACTTGCTCAGTTCTTTGGTTTTCTGGGGTTGTGGAGACAGCGTGGAATTTGTATCAGATTCATTAGGTTCGCCCACGTTGTTCTCGATGACTTTACCACTTCGGAGGGTGGTAATGGCATGGACTTGATCGGGTGAGGTTTCAGTGCAGGATGTTGTGCCTGTTTGAAATATCCTCTTTGGATTTTGTTGGGGTTGGCTCGGAAGTTTACCCTTTTCTCTCTCACACATTTGATCCATCTTTTGATCTAGATTTTTCTGACTTTGCATCAAACTCTGGAACATTTCCTCTAGGGTGGATAATCTCTTGTCGGTATTGTGTTGAGGATATGATTGTTGTTGAGAGTTTGATTGTTGTTGAGGGTTTCTCGGGTGTTGATAACCTTGATTGTTCTGATATCCCTGATTGTTTTGATAGCTCTGATTGGGTTGAGATGGTCCTCCCTGAGTGGGTCCTTTTGACCATGAAAAGTTAGGGTGGTTTCTCCATCCTGGATTGTAGGTCTGTGAATAAGGGTTATGCTCTGGTTTTTGAAACATGGCATGTGCCTGTTCAAGCCTAGATTCCTGGACTGCAAGCAAATCGGGACAATTTTGGAATTGATGGTTGGGATCGTTACAAGCGGCACAACAGACGAAGCGACATGTTCTCGGAGAGTAGTGGTGGAAGGTTTTGAATTTTTATGTAGTTCTAACTCTTCTAATCTCCTAACTATTGATGCCATGTTTGCTCTTCCCTCGAAATCCGCTTCAATCCTAAAAGCCTTTGCTTCGGATGTAGTCTTTCTGGTTTCACGGATGGATTCCCACTGTTGCGTCTTTTCAGCTACTTCAATCAAGAAGTCCCAAGACGCATCAGCAGTTTTGTCTACGAATAGACCATTACACATCGACTCAACCGTTGTTCGGGTGGACACATCTAGACCTTCATACAAAATTTGCACAAGTCTCCATTTTTCAAAACCATGATGGGGACATTGGAGCAATAATTCATTGAATCTCTCCAGTATCTAGCTAAGGTCTCACCTCTAATTGCACAAAGCTATTCAGACTTTGACGAATTGTCGCAGTCTTGTGGTTCGGGAAAAACTTTTTGAAAAACTCCTTTATGAGGTCATCCCATGTCATGATGGATTGAGGCTGTAAAGCATAAGCCAGGCCTTTGCCTTATCTTTCAGGGAGAAAGGAAAAAGCCTTAACTTTAGGGTTTCGTCGGACATTTGAGTGAAACGCAGAGTTCCACAAATTTCCTCGAATTCTCTCACGTGGTGGTACGGGTTTTCATTCTCAACACCTCTAAAAATAGGAAGCATCTGTATTGTGCTTGATTTCAGCTCATAATGGCCATTAGCCTCGGGTAGCACAATACAAGAAGGTTGACTGGCTCTAGTTGGGTACATATAATCCTTGAGGGTACGGGGTTCTCCCATTGTTTCTGGTTGATCTGGACTGTCTCCCTCAGAACTTAGAATTTCGATAGGTTCGTCTGGGTTAATTCTAACAAGTCTGTTTGTTTGGTCTCTGTAGGTCACAATCATGTCCTAGTAGGTACCTTAACTAACATGTTGGTCAGAGCAATCGGAAACAATTTGGCCCACAAGGGTTATGAAGATTTGGTTTTGAATGGGTGTTGGACTAACAAGGGATTTTGGTTTTTGGTTTAAAATTGGGCTTTGGAAAATTTTTGAACTAAACCTAGCATAAATTAGCACACACTCATAAAAGAAAATAAAAACAATAATAATAATTAAGACAAGCCCATAAAAGAAAAAGAAAAATAAAAGAAAAATAAAAAAAAAAAAAAACAAAAAAAAATAATTACAGTCCCAAATATAAAAAAAAAATAAAATAAAATAAATAAAAATTATTACAATCCCAAATAAATAATTAAATTAATTATTACAAGCCCGAATTTGAATTTAAATGAGGCCCAAGTGGGTTAACTCATGGGTTAGGCTTACTTGGTTTTTGGAGGGAAGCCCAAAAATAGGCTTTTAGTCCCCTTTTAGTTGCACAGCCCAGTTGGGCTTTAGGATCGTCCTAAGCAGCTCACGATCAAGCCCAGCAACAACAGGTGGAACAGAGCCCAGCAGAATCTGCAGCGAAGCCCAGCAGAAAAGGCAAGCCCAGGAGCAGAAGTTGCAAGCCCAGCGAAATTGAGGTTACTAAGCCCAGCTCAGTTGGTTCAAGCCCAGCACCAGCACCTTTGGCAGGAGCAGCAACACAGCACAGCTTGACAGAGAAGGCACCAGCAGCAGCACATCCAAGGTGGTACCTGCAATGATCACAGAGTGCAAAGATAGTCAGGCCAACCCTGCAATGATCACAGTGCAATCATTGCAGTGCAATGATTGCAGGCAAGTATGCAATGATCTGCTGCAATGATTGCAAGCAGAGGGTTGCAATGATAGTGAAGCAGGCCTGCAATGATTGCAAGGCAGAGATGCTAATGGAACTCAGCAGTGGCAACACCACTCCCCGGCAGCGGCTCCAAAAACTTGGTGTGCCAATGGAAAACACACAGAAACTTGCAAGTATACAAGGCCAAGTTTATAGAATAGAAGGAAAGCAGGGGAAAGTCCACAGGGAGTGGGAGCACTATAAGAGAAACCTAAGCTAACAATGGAGACAGTGAGCAAGACAAAGTAATATGGCATACAAAGTGACAGAAGTAAAGAACCAAAGCAGCAAGGTAAAGCAAAGCAGCAAAGAAAACAGCTAAGAACCAAGTCTTGGAAGCCAAGGGCAGAGGTGAGTTTGTGCACTGACTTCAGTGCACAATAGGCTTCAAAATGCAAGAACTAAGCAAAACAGTAAAGGAATGTAACTAAGCAGTGAATAAAAGCAGAGCAGGAATTGTAAATGACTGAAGAAAGGAATTGTGGCTAAGCTAAGGCTTAGATTCCACCTTGTGTCCTAATCAAATAGCATATTCCTAGGTTGAGTTGAGTCCTATGCATACAATAGAAAGGAAAGAAAAACAGCTTGCTAACAGAAATACCCCTAGTATTGACTGTCTTTTGACAGCACAATCAATCACAAGCAATCATAGCACTGCTTTCTTCCCAATGCACAAGAAAAACAAGCATATGGCATCCTATCCTAGCAATTTACCATTTGACAGTGCACCAAGGCTTCATCAAAGCCTTAGCTTGTTGCTAATTAGCTCATACTACACATGATAATAACAATAACATTCATAATATATGATAAATTAAACACAATAATCAACATTCAAGATAAAAATCAAAACATCATATAACATTCACTATCAACTGTCATGAGATGAACTGAAATTTTAATTGTGACATAAAACAGAACAAAATGTTTTTCTGGCTAGTCCAGAGATCATCCCCTCCCTTCTCTCACACAAAACATTACAAATATATACTCCCCCTATCAGAATTAGGGTTCCAACCCCTTTTCCCCAAAAAACAGAAAATTAGGTAAAATTGATTTACCTAATGTGTTGAGATACTCACTCCATCTCGTCGACCCACTCTCCAATTACTTCTTCTCGTTCATCTCATGCTCCAATTGTTGCTTTAACATCACTTATATCCCCAATTTCTCACCTAGGGTTTCAGTGAGAAGAGAGATGAGAAATTGGAGAAATTAGTGGTTGATAAAGAGATAGCACGTGATGGTGATGATGGGCTTAGGTTTAGGGTTGGTTTGGTGGCATAGATGGTGGAGTGATTTGGGGAGAAGATGGTGGTGATGGAGACGGACATGGTGGTGGTACGGGTTCTGAAGGAAGAAGAGATGGAGAAGAAAGAAGAAAGGTGCGTTTGGCTGGGTATAGGGTATTCGATACTTGGGTGTTAGGCGGGTTCAGCGAGGTTTGATGATCTGCGACAAGGAGCGATGGATGGGAAGATGGTAGGTGGATCCAACGGCGATACGGAGGTAAGCGTGTAGCGACCGTCGGATGAAGGGATGTAGCAAAACGGACGACCCAAGATGGAGATGGGCGTTGTGATGTAAAGCGGGGGCTTCGGAGTTTGATGTACGATGATGGAGCGACCGTAGGATGCTGAAATGCTTCGATCTGACGGCTGAAATCCGAGACGGGCTTGGATATAGAAAATGGGTTTGGGTAAGGGTTTTGGGCCTTGGGTATGCCAAGTCCATATTTTCTTTAAGAACAATTCTTCCTCTTCAAGCCCACTTCTAGCCTTTTGGTCTTGTGCACGACATTCTTCGCGGCTTCCTTGCGTAATTCCTCCCGTCTTTTCACTACTTTTCTTCTCTTTTCGCTCCGCAATTCATCCAAACTTTATTTATTACCTAAAAATGCAAAATTAAGTAAGAAAAATATTTATTCTTGAAAACAATGAAAATACAGAATATGGGATAAAATGTAGAATTAATGCACAAAAGATGAGTTAAATGCCAATAAAAAGGGATAAATATATACAATATTTGGCACTCATCAGTATGAATCGTCGTACATAGGAAACCTTGCCTATCAATGCTTGAAGTTCCTCCTTGTTTTTCGGGGCTGCCATTGTCATAATTGCTTTTGCTTTATCCTCATCCATTTAGATCCCCGCCTTAGTGACTTTAAATCCCAAGACCTTATCGGAGGTTACTCTGAATGTGCATTTAGCTGGGTTCATCTTGACGTCGTAACTCCGGCATCGATACAAAACCCGCCGAAGGTTTGCTACGAAATCCGCCCTCTTATTTGCTTTAACAATGATGTCGTCCACATATACTTCCATTTCCCTATGGTTGAGGTCGTGAAATATGAGGGTCATGGCTCGTTGATACGTGGCGCCTGTGTTCTTCAATCCAAAGGGAATGACTACATAATAAAAATTCCCAACTGGTGTTGAGAACGCTATCTTAGGGGCATCTAATTCTCTTATCTTGACCTGGTTGTGGCCACTGTATCCATCCATGAAGGCATACAATTCATGGTCATCCGTGGAGTCGACACCAAGATCGATGAGAGGAAGGGGGAAATCATCTTTGGGACATGCCCTATTGAGATATCGAAGTCGACACGGCACCGTATCTTACCATTCTTCTTCTCCACCGAGACAATATTGGCTAGCCATATTGGATGATGTATGGGCTTAATGTACCCTACTTCCAACAACTTCGAAACTTCCTCTTTGATTTGTTTCTCAATCTTGTGGGAAATTGCCTCTGGGGCTGCTTTACCGGTTTAAAGGACGGTGACGTTTTGAGTTCATGCGAGACAAGAGCTGGGTTGATCCCTGGCATATCATCATATGTCTAGGCGAACACGTCTTGAAATTCCATTAATACACCTCCTATTTCCTCATGTTCTTCCAATGTTAGGCTATTACCAATTTGAATTACTTTCGGGTTCTCTAAGGTGCCTAGATTCAAAGGGATTGTTGGTTCGAGGCTCCCATTAGTTTCGAAAGTTGGGTGTTCCCAATTATGCTCAGGCTCGTTAACAGTTAGGCTCTTCATTTCTTGTATGACCTGTTCCTCCTCCGCCATCATGCTCTCTTCGATGACATAGTGATACTTTTTCTTCCCGTTGGGTTGAATACAGCATCGAAAGTATCCTTTTCGTTCACTCGTTTCCCTTTTGCACTTCTTCTTTCCCCTGAGATCGTCCTCCGGGGTCGTCGGGTTTTTTTTGTTGTAAAAGGCATCCTCGGGGAAAAGGTTTTTCTCTTCGTCCTCAAATGGATTCTCCGTGGCTTCTACACGCCATTCTTTTCCTTCGCACAGAAACTTAAGACATTGGTGATCCGCGGAAGATACTACTCCGTGTCTTTGTAGCCACGGCTGCCCCAGGATGATGTGGCATGTTAAGCTTGCTTCGGTTACATGGAAAATTTCTGTGGCCTTAACGGGTCCGACCGTGATCTCTATCTCTATCGTTCCAATCGTCTTCTGTCTCTCCCCGCTGAAGTCTTGTACTTTAGTGTTGAAACGTCTGATCGCAACCGGCGGAATGCGCAATAGAAATGGTATCTTGGGAGATTATATTTAATGAAGCGTCGGTGTCCACGAACGCTCGGTTAAGGGTGTTCTTCCCTACCCCGACTGTGATGAATATGGGGCGTAAATTCTCTACTTCAGCCATCCGATCTTCTTCTGAGAAGGTGATTTGGTTTGGGAAATGTCTCTCCAAGTATTCATGAAGTTCTTCCCCAGCAAAAATGTTTAATATATGCTCACAAGCCAGCTCTTGTTGGTGTTCGGTGAACCTGATCTCTCGAAAGAATTTAGAGAACACTTCCCGACATTCCTCTCGTACAGCTCTGTCTTCCGGGTCTTCTCTTCCTCCGACATCAAAACAGAGTTCTACCCTGAACTTCTTCTCAACACACATAGGATCTGAGCCTTCTTCCTTCCGTTGATGCTCTGCCAAAGCTATCTAATGGGTCTTGACTAAGTGATTGATAAGTAAGTTTGTCTTGACCCCGGATCCCGGGGTGAGGTTTTTCAGAGTTCATGTTTTTGACGTATTGGTAACGTGGACTAGTCCCCAGTGAAGTCGCCAAATGTAAACACCCTTAAATTATCTTAGGATAATGTGGAGACTATCCCAATACACAATAAAATTATCTCGAGAACTCTACTCTTTTGGGAGAATTCCTTGCTTTTATAGGCAAAGCCCCACATGTGGATACCGTACACGTGTACCTTAATACCTTTTCTAGTAAATCTTCCATTATTAGCCGTACACATGTACTATCACATGTGGGACTATTTGGGCGTCCATCGGTTATTATCTTCAGGGCAGCCTTCCTTTGGGGCAACCCGCCAGCGCACATGGCGACCCCGGTATCGTCCCCAGCTCTTAGTCAAATTCCCATGTTTACACTCAACAACCAGCAGATCCCACCAAAACCATCAGTTCCACTGCAATCATCTCATACACAACCACCATTCATTACCATCTGTAGATGCGCCAACACCTGCAATTCAAACCACCACCAGCAGAACCAAGGCATTGCCATTGAATAACAACAACACACAGCTTCTGCAATTGCTTCAGCTACAGCTTACTCATACAGTAGTAATACCAGTAGGAAACCCTCTCAGTTCAGTAGAAACACCAACAACACTCTATTACTTCAATCAGTTCTAGCTTCACTGCCCATACAACATCATTCTACCAGAACTGCACCTCCATCTCCACCATGTCAAGCCAACCAACACACCAGAACAGCCAACACCTGCAGCTCAGTTTCATACCCTGCAACACTAAGCATACATCTAGTTCATCAGATTCAAACCCAACTACCACCAATCACCTTCAGAACCCTGTAATCAGTCCCGGTCTGCCAAACCCTTAATTCACCTTCAACTGACTTCTTTTCAGTCAATCTCCACCATCTTCTCTTCTGCTGCTGCAATTGTGATTCTCGAGCAAACCCTGAATTCATCTTGGACCCCATTACTGCAGAAACCCATCTATCTCTTCTTATGATTTCGAGAATTACCATCCAATCTTGCTTCTCGATATGAAAAACAACCAAAACTTCTCGATTCTGGACATTTCTATCCAACTCCAGCACTGTGAATTGAACAGCAGCAGATACATCAATTCCCGTAGCTTCCTTTCTTCCTCCAACTCAATTGCATAACCCGTCTTCTCATATCTCGATCAAAACTTCAATTTAGTCATCAATTTCTTCTTGTCTTGTTCTAAATAGCATCAGAATCATCACAGCCTTAGCTCTCTATGTTTGATTTCTTCTCTCAATCTCTAGCGACAACTTGTTTCACTACCACCAATTTCATCTCATGATGGTGCCGCCATCGACTTCAGGTGAAACTAGGAAATAAAGAGAAACATCTCTCTTAAATTTAGGGCTTGGTAACGATGAGAAGTAATTAAGGCACCCACTGTTAGATAAGAGCCACCAACAGATTATTAGGCATGTCAGCTCCAGGTAACCAACAGTCTAATTCTTCACATCCTCCATGCGCAATCTCAGCTGGCTGTAAATATGACACGCCAATGAATTGATCCTATCTGTCCTTTTCGCTTCAAATGGACGATTTCTTCTTCTTTTGCTCTAGATGACTGTAAAGTAGCTAAACACTCAAAAGCAAACATAAGATACATATTTTACAAGAAAACTCGCAAAGAAATCATAAATAATAGATAAATATCAAGGTGTTTACTACACCTATCAACTTGATACTTTTTTTGTTAGAGATACAATTAACTGCCTGAGCCGAGTTTTTATCGATCCAAAAGAAGAAAACTGCTTAAACAGAGTTTTTCTTATAAAGCACAGATTACAGGTCAAATAACTTCACATTGTGGAAATGTAAAATAACTAATTTACATTAATAGAACGTGCAAGCAGATGAAACATATATTCTTAAAACATGGTCACTTGTATCATCACAACTCCTAACTTGTAGGCGTTATCCAACTCCCACTCGTAACTTATTCAATGATTCCTAAATATTATAATTAGTTACAGGGTTAATTAAACATCACAATCTTAATTACCGAAAACGTGTTTGGATTATATATCCAACCCCTTCCCTTAGTTCAAACACGTTCAATATTTCATTCCATTGTCTTGATAAACATCATTACCATCATAACGTTTTTTTCCCGTCACTGTCTTCATCATAATGATCGTCATCATCAGATCATCATCTTCATCATTGTATCATTCATCATCATCGTAAATTTCAGCAACAATTGTGTGTTACCATCAATCATCATCATCATCATTATCAAAATGATCACCGATCTTCATCACGGTCTATCTTTATCATCATTGTTAGTATATAAGCATCCCGGATAATTTAAACTAACATAATGATATTTTTTGAACAAAATTTTAGAACCCATCTACATATTCTGAACAAAA
Source organism: Papaver somniferum (assembly GCF_003573695.1). NCBI lineage: Eukaryota > Viridiplantae > Streptophyta > Magnoliopsida > Ranunculales > Papaveraceae > Papaver > Papaver somniferum. The sequence goes on from NW_020628818.1 coordinate 18,406,878, forward strand.
ATTCTTCACACCAATCCTTTTCCTCCATTTTTTACGTAATTTAGGACTTCGACCAAATTATTTGTCTTCCCTAATCATTGTTGAATGTTCTAACAATGCATCATTGGATATCCCTCCTCATAGTTGTGACTGCGAGTGGGTTATTAGAGGCGTACACAACACAACTCGATAACGCCTTCATTCCACTGGTCTTCTACAACTTTCTCTGTTTGTGAGTACAAGACGCTAGTATTTGATGAGGAGCTTCCCTGGTTCATTTAATTCTTTGCTTTTCTCGAGCACAATTTTTATACATATTATCTATTTTTTCAAGCGGCTAGTTAGCTGTAATATGTAGTTCATACAAAAAATGAGATAACACCTTGTGTAATTATACCTGGAACTGAATAGTATTAAATGAGTCTGAAAAGATGAGGGTACCCAAATACACCTCAATCTAAAACTTTCCACCTATAAGTCCTTTATCCGAAAGTGATTGTCTATGGACTGAGTCGAGATAATACAACTAATTGGTTCACACTTCGTGTGATCGTCTATGGATACGAGATCGAGACAATACAACAACGAAGTATGTTTACTTGATAAGAGGTTAGGACTTAACCAAACAAAATATGATTATTATCAAGTAAATAGGAAATAACGTTTGTGTATTTTACTTCTAATTATACTAAAAACAACTGTAATTTTGGAAATAGAAAAGTATAAGACACAACAAGATTTTGTTAATGAGGAAACCGCAAATGCAGAAAAACCGCGGGACCTTTCCAGAATTGAATACTCTCAGGATTAAGCCGCTATACAAAATCAAACCAACTTCGTATAGTTGAGACCAAGCAACTAAAACTATAGTTCACCTAGTTCCGTCTGTATTCCCATGCCTCCGACCTGTAATAAGTCATGTACTTGGAAAAATTCCTCTGGTTCGTATTCCAAACAGTAAAGGAACAACAAATATGTTTGGTATAAACTCTTTTCAACCAAGTGATGTGAGTTCGACAAAAGGCTCTTCTGTTTATCTCAAGAAACTCTTTTGTCATGTTCTTAGATTTATGTTATTATCAACTACCAAAGTAATTGTTAAGATTTTGCAATCAATACTTTTAATCACAAAGAATTGTATTGATGCCAATCTACACAACTAATCAACCTAATCTACCACAAGGATAAATCAATTATAGTTGGATCCTCTTTTACCGAAACAAGTATTGTGCACACCAAAGATTATGAACCCAAATCAGAAATCTTCAAAGTCTTCTTAGATCTTCAATAAACACCTGCACACAATCAACTTGAATCTCTTGTAATGAATCACACACAGAACGGAGTCTGTTAATAATGGATTATCAGAAGATGTCTTTAGATTTACAAACAGTTCTAAAGACCCCCGTTGAAACTTCGATTTAGTTTGAGTGAATCTTATATCAGAAGAGAAGATCCTCAAGCATAAACAAACTAGGTGCAATCAAAGTTCAACCACCGTTATTCAATCAAATCAATCGAAAACAAAAGATAAACCGCAATTATCTAGTTTCCCACCAACGGTACTAATAGAGCTTCTCAATCCCAAATAAGTCTTTAAACTGAACGGCCGTAAGAGATTTCTCCTAATTAGGTTACTCTCCTCTCCGATAGGCGGCTTCACCAGTAGCAGCACAACTGAGATAGTTTTGCTGTCTCTGAGGATTAGTTTGCTCGAAATGAAAACTTTCATATTTATAGACCAAGGAAGTTTGGACACCAAGGAATTTACAAAACCGAAAATATTCTCAAGATATGCAATATATTCCAGATTCAGTTTCCATAATTCCTGGAAATGCTTTGTCCAAATATTGACCGAAAATATCTTGGAAAATCTCCAACTAGTAAATGCACATTACTTATTTTCATTTTCCTAAAATAAATTAAAACCTTAAATAAAAGATTCTCAATTTATTCTATTCGATCCGGGATTTTCTTCCTCTATCTATTAAGGAATAACTTTGAACAATTAAAGATTAACGTTACTGCACATGTTCAAAGTATGTCGACATCCTTACTTTATAAGTCCTCTTTCATACTTACAATCTTGAAACCGATTTGTCACACTTCCAAACAAGTTTAGAATTGGTTCATCTAACTTTCAGGAACTATGTGATTGATCAAAAACACTCAATCACCAAACATGGGTTTCACGGTTCTACCAAAATAAGTTTCGGTTCTACCTCCATGTGAGTACTTTGCATAGTCACGCTAGTTACTAAAATTCGGTTGACTAGGTACTAGGATCGGTTCCCCTTTGCCTAAAAACGTGTTGCACATGTCCATAGGATCGGTTCCCCTTTCTACCAAAAACTTGTTGCACCTCATACAAGGATCGATTCCCATTTGTGATAGGTTGCACCTCTTACTAGGATTGGTTCCCCTTTACCCAGAGTCGGTCATACCAATAACACAAAATCGATCATACCATATCAGGTGATTATTTAAGATCGGTTTCACTAATAAAAGTCATACCAATACAAAAGTCAGGCCTTTGTGAATAGTTTTACCAAGAACATAAACAAGTCATGAGCGGTTATACTAATCACACATATTGGTAGTTAAAAAGATATGCAATGAATAACAATACCAATAATGCCTGGCGATTTCTCTTTCGATTCACAAAACAAGTTCATGAATTTACTTCCTTAAAAAAAATGTAAATACTTATTTCCTAGGATGAAATCTTCACCTTATACCCATACATAATCACAATAGTATTCAAACGATTATGTCGATGTCTTATACACAAATTTTAATGGTCAAGCAATAAACCTCGTATTGTATTCCTTAATACTATGTCTAACTAGAGTATAATTATTCATGCGTCGCAGTTTTGTTTTCAATATGCACGACTTGAAAGATACTTTAGGGAGTGAAACAGTTCAAGTCAAATATCACTAACCTCAAGTGGAAGGATGATGTTGTCGTTGTAGCTCCTTGCTTCTTCACTTCTTCAAGTCTTCGCAATACTTGTAATGTCTCATATCCTAATACTTTCAAGCTAACCTATACGAAGTTGACTCTAGTACATAATCAAGCGAATCTTTTAAATGAGTTTTGGCTCACTAAAATATGACAACCAAACTTGACATACCAACGCTTGGTGGGTTCAACCGAGCTGCTTAACAGAGTCATACGAAAGTTTTGTGTTTCCTTCTTTTTGTGCGTTTCCATCACCACTTTTACAAAGATCTGATAGCCTTGAATAAGTGTCTGTTGTACCAATCTGATACTTGTGTTTTTTTTTGTTAAAGATACAATTAACTGCTTGAGCTAAGCTTTTACCGATCCAAAACAAGAAAACTACTTATACAAAGTTTTACTTATAAAGCACAGATTACAGGTCAAATAATTTCACATCGGGAAAGTATAAAATAGCTAATTTACATTAATTGAACGTGCAAGCAGATGAAACATGTGCCCGACAAAGGTATTATGTAGATGTAGTGTTGCGACAAATTGAAATTTTACTCAAAGGAATAAATTTTTAGTTGTACACATTAATCAGAACCAAAGGAGTGTAGAACATGCTCAAGAAAACCTTGGACTAAAACAACTACACGCAAGAATTAAAAAAAAAATAAGGCCAACTTTTTTGGGGCGGCCTAAGCACTATAGTAATCTCCACCCGTTAGACTCATTGAAATTGTCCTTCTTAGGTGCAGCCTTCATGCTGTGGTACCATTTACATCATCTGCATATTCTTCGATAATTCTTGAAAGTTCTTTAGGGTACTCTTTAGTTTTAACAAGGAAAACTACTTCTTCTTTAGCTAATTTAGTTAGGAAATCAGCAACCCTGTTTGCTTCCCTCATGAGGTGTTTACAACCCCATGCTTAGAACTTCTCGATGGAGAATATCACATCCACTAAGGATTTTATTAGAAAATCTAATGAGTCATTGTCTACCCCTAGAGTCTATTGTGAATGATCGACAATCACTGATTTTACGTACTCCTCTAGCTTTTCGTCGTCTCTTGGGCTTCTTCCTATGATGTCTTGTCTTGTTGAAGCTTCCAGGTAGTTTCTTCCGTTATATTGGCATGTACTTACCAAGTCCGTAAATGAAGCGGCTACTGTATTTATCATATTAATTCCTATAGTGACATCTTCTTCAACTACAACAAATTTGAAATGACCCTCAGCATGACGAAGAGCATGCCGCACTGCTCACACTTCTATTATATAGATTGGCATCTTTTGACACGGAACTGAACAAGTTGCCAGTGGAAGACCTTGTGCTGTTCGGAAAATCCACCCTGTTGCAGCTCTCTTTCCTTTTAGGGACGCATCAGTTTTAATCACACGAGTACGGGAATCCAATGGTTTTGGCCACCTACGAAGTCTAAAACCATCTCTGGATGGGTCTTCGCGTACATCAAATCTCTGCACCACCAATTCTCTTAACAATCTGTCAAAAAAGAGGTACGTGGGCTTATTATTTTGCTATTTTAAACCCAGTTTGGGTATAATTTTTGTTGGTCGGAGAAATATATTTTAAGAAAAGAGAAAAAGAAAAAAATAGCGAAACTATAATTTTAGAAAGGATACTATGACTGAAAAGAAAACGACAGGAAAAAAAAAGACAATTATATCGCGGATACAAAACAACAAAATCGCGAATATCAAAATCTGTACTAGAATTTAATCAGTGAAAACAAATTTTGCTTACCTAATATATAGAGAATGATTCACAAACGCAATCTGTAAATGCAGCTTCTTGACCATGTATTTTGCTCGATGATTTACTAAACACTCCACTTGGACACTTTAACCAAAAACCAAAACCTTGTGGTATATCGCCATTGTTAGAGCATTGCTCGGTCAAACTCGCAAGCGTTGCTATCTCAAGCTTGTTTGTCAAGTTTAGTTGCATAAACTATAAGTCTTGATTTCTAGTCTACTTACAGCTAAGTCTCGGATTATGATTGTAAGTGTAGTTGAGTTTTAGACTCCACGACTTTCATCAAATGAAGACGAAGAACTAGTCGAGGGAACTTGTGGAACTTAATCGACAAAAGGTATGTGGAGACTTGAACTTATCTATCACTCAAAAGTTTATATACTTTATCTCCTATTTGAGACAAAAGTCGTATTGCTATATAGACTTCAATTATACACATGTGTTATTTCGAGCCGAGATTATCTCGCTTATCTATTTCTCGAAATATGTGTTGGTCTTTCGCTTTAGCAATTCATCTTTACTCGTGATGAAAGTCATGTTGATTATGTCAATAACTTGAAAATCGCTTTGATGAAAAAAGTTTGTGGATAACAACTATTTTAACATCCTCTAAGAAAGTGTCAATGATTGAAATGAGAGTTTAGAACAAGTAGACAAGTTTGTATATAAACATAGTGTGTTCTCGCATTTGTGTAAAAGTCCAAAACCGGGAACCTAAATTATGTGTACCTGTACTGGCAGTTGTTGGAAATCCGGGTATGGTACGCATACTGGCGGAAGTTTCATGTCCGTGAATTTCTGCTGGAGTTTGAAAGTAAAATACAAACTCAATACGGTCACTTAAGTATGCGTACCAGTTTGGATACCTAAGCAGGTTACTTTCTAAAATCGGGTTGTTCATGAACTAAAACATATATATAATAAGGAATGCAATCTTTGCAAACCGTGGCTATAATGTTCATGAATTGATTCGAGTGAATCAAAATCGATTTTTCTTCGATTGTGTCTTGTATACTTCTATGATATCTAAGCAATTGAAAAACTCTCTAACCAGGTCATTTGAGTCATTTGAACTAGTTATGGTAAAGGTGAATAAGTTTGATATGAAAGTGCTCTTATGGATACCATTGGTTAACTATTGTTGAACCGACTAAGTGTATACGTTTAGGTACGGTTACTCAAACCTAAATGAAGGTGCATTTCATTTGTGTATAACAATCTAAGTTTGATCTAACAGTTGAAAGATATTAGCTTGAATATAATCATTTTTTCATCTAACGGTGAATATTGTATGCTTTATTACCAAGGTAACTTAGTTTGCAAACCCTAATTTGAAATCTATAGAAAGGAGAACTCTAGAAACTGGGAAACCTAATCCCCACACATCTTGTGTGATACTAGTTGTATAAGCTAGAGTTGATTCTCCTTTAACCTTAGGTTTTTCACGAAACCCTGTAGGTTAACGACTTAAATACTTCATTGGGATTGTGAAGCCAGACCTAACTATTTTCTCTGTAGTTACGTGATCTGATCTTGCTGTTTTCTATCGTGGTTGAATACAATCGTAAGATTGGCTTGAGATTTATATCTCTGATAGGCAAGATAGAAAAGTATTCACAAACACCTTCATCTCATCGTTTGTGATTCCATAATATCTTGTTTCTTTAATCGATTAAGATTATTGTGAGGTGATTGATAATACTAGGATGTTCTTAGGGAATATAATTCCGGGTTATCAAAATCGTAGGTATATCAGTAGGAGACAGATTTATCTATTCAATAGACTTTTCTGTGTGAGACAGATTTGTTTATCAAGTCTTCGACTTTGGGTCGTAGAAACTCTTAGTTGTGAGTGAGATCATCTAAGGGAATCAAGTGCGTAGTATCCTGGTAGGATCAGTGTGAGATTGTTTAGGGATCAACTACATTTTAGAACGAAGTTAGCTTTGTAGTAGGCTAGTGTATGTAGTGGATTAATACAATGTGGTGTTCAAATCTGGACTAGGTCCGGGTTTTTTTTGCATTTGCGGTTTCCTCGTTAACAAAACTTATGGTGTCTGTGTTATTTCTTTTATGCATTATATTTTGTTATATAGTTGAAATATCATAGGTTGTGCATTGAATCGATCAATGGTAAATCCAACCTTTGGTTGTTGATTAAAATTGATTGATCCTTGAACATTGGTCTTTGGTACCGTTTAAGTTATTTCTCTTATATTCAATCAGGCTCGCAAATTCTTATTTGTTTGATTGCGGATTGAATTGAGAGATTGAGATATAACTCCTTGATATACTTTTCTTAAGATTTAGTCTAACTGTCTAGTTGATACTCTTTAAAGTATATTGGATTTAGTCCACCCATATTGCTAAGCGAAATATTGGTTCTGGTTCTTGTACCCCCGCTTTTTCAACCATAAAGTCATCTATTGTTAACCCCAAGACATCCTTTAAATTCACTCCAAAATTATTGAAAATCCATCTATTTACGTCTTCAAGGAAAAAATCTGCCTCAGTTAACCTGAAACTATCTGGGTGACGACAATAGATATATGGTCTTAGAAACGGGAAACTATTATATCCTAATACTGAAATTGATTGAAGGATTATGTTGCAAGATCTACGTAGGCCTTTTTTTCCTTGGATTTTTATGTTTTTGAAGGTATGGGCTATCTACCTATATGTATAGGGACGTAGCTTTCCTTTCTACAGATTCCAATTGGTGTTAGAATTCGATTTTATTACTATTATGTTTCGGATCATTTATAGTTTCTAAATAGATCATTCCTAAAATAATCTACGATCACACGCCGTCAAATTTATCAACGATAGGCGTGTTTTGTAAAATTACTAACTGGGGCACCATTCTACTTGGGGGTGTGCTAAATTCTATATATACAAACCTCCTTCACCTTTGGAACGGTACACCCTAAGCATTTTTGTACCCCCATTAGCATCCATGATGATTAAATGGTCTGTTTTTGAAGTTTATTGACTCAAAGTTTATGTTGCGACTCAAAATCTGATTCCTAACTCAAAAATCATGATTGAAATTAGTGGAAGACCTTGTGATGTTCGAAAAATCCACCATATTGCAACTCGCTCTCCTTTTAGGGACCCATCAGTGTTAATCACACGAATACGGGAATCCAATGACTTTGGCCACCTACAAAGTCTAAAACCATCTCTGGATGGGTTTTCGCGTACATCGAATCTCTGCACCACCAATTCACTTAACAATCTGTTAAAAAAGAGCTACGTGGGCTTATTATTTTGATATTTTAAACTCAGTTTTTGTATAATTTTTGTTGGTCGGAGAAATATATTTTAAGAAAAAAGAAAAAAAAATAACAAAACTATAATTTTACATAGGATACTATGACTGAAAAGAAAACGATCGGAGAAAAAAAGACAACTATATCGCAGATACAACACAACAAAATTACGAATATCAAAATTTGTACTAGAATTTAATCGGTAAAAATAAATTTTCTTTACCTTATATAAAGAGAGTGATTCACTAACGCAATATGTAGATGTAGCTTCTTGTCCATTTATTTTCCTCGATGATTTACTAAACACTCAACTTGAACACTTTGACCAAAAACCACAACCTTGTGGTATATCACCATCAAGTCATCTATTGTTAACCCCTACACATCCTTTAAATTCACTCCAAAATTATTGAAAATCCATCTATTTACGTCTTCATTGAAACAATCTATCTCAGTTAACTTGAAACTATCTGGGTGAGGGAAATGGATATATAGTCTTAGAAACGGGAAACTATTATAACCTAGTACTGACGTTGCTTGAAGGATTATGTTGCAAGATCTACCTAGGCCTTTTTTTCTCTCCGATTTTTATGTTTCTGAAGGTATAGACTAGCTACCTATAATTATAGGGATGTAGCTTTCCTTTCTACAGATTCCAATTGGTGATAAAATTTGATTTTATTACTTTTATGTTTCGGATAATTTATAAGTTTCTAAATAGATCATTCCTAAAAAAAATCTACGGTCACACGCCATCAAATTTAACAACGACAATAGGCATGTTTTGTAAGATTACTAACTGTGACACCATTCTACTTGGGTGTGTGCTAAATTCTATATATACAAACCTCCATTAAATTTGGAATGGTACACTCCTAAGAAAATTTGTACCCCCATTAGCATCCATGATGATTAAATGGTCTTTTTTTGAAGTTTATTGACTCAAAGTTTATGTTGCGACTCAAAATCTGATTCCTAACTCAGAAATCATGATTGAAATTAGTGGAAGACCTTGTACTGTTCGAAAGATCCATCGTATTGCAGCTCACTCTCTTTTTAGGGACCCGTCAGTGTTACTCACAGGAGTACGGGAATCCAATGGCTTTGGCCACTTAAAAAGTCTAAAACCATCTCTGGATGGGTCTTCGCGTACATCGAATCTCTGCACCACCAATTCGTTTAACAATCTGTCAAAAAAGAGGCACGTGGGCTTATTATTTTGCTATTTTATTAAACCCAATTTGGGTATAATTTATGTTGGTCGGAGAAATAGATTAAAAAAAAATTAGTAAAACTATGATTGTTCCGAGGATACTATGACTGAAAAGAAAACGACAGGAAATAAAAGACAATTATTCCTTGGATACAAAACAACAAAAATACGAATATCAAAATTTGTACTAGAATTTAATCAGTGAAAACAAATTTTGTTTACCTTATATAGAGAGAATGATTCACTAAGGAAATATGTAGATCCAGCTTCTTGACCATGTATTTTGCTTGATGATTTACTAAACACTCCACTTGAACACTTTGACCAAAAACCACAACCTTGTGTTATATCACCATTGAAAAAGTCGGGGTCTAACAACCACACCCAATATTTCTCTTAGCAATCTGTATGGACTAACTCCAATATACTTTTAAGAGAATCAACTAGACAGTGATACTCAATCTTAATAAAAGTATATGAAAGAGTTATATCTCTCTTTCTCGATTCAATACTTACTCAAGCAAATAAAAATCTGCGAGTCTAATTGAATACAAGAGAAATCAATTGAACGGTACTAAAGACCAATGTTCAAGTATCAATCAATTTCAATCAACAACCGAAGGTTGGATTTTCCAATTGATTGATTTAACGCACAACCTGTGATATTTCAATTATATAACAAAATATAATACGGAAAAGAAATAACATAGACACCATAAATTTTGTTAACGAGGAAACCGCAAATGCAGAAAACCCCCGGGACCTAGTCCAGATTGAACACACACATTGTATTAAGACGCTACAGACACTAGCCAAACTAACTTCGGTCTGGACTCTAGTTGAACCCCAATCAATCTCACACTGATTCAAGGTACAGTTGCGCTCCTTACGTCTCTGATCCCAACAGGATACTATGCACTTGATTCCCTTAGATGATCTCACCCATAACTAAGAGTTGCTACGACCAAAGTCGAAGACTTTAATAAACAAATTTGTATCACACAGAAAAGTCTACGGTAATAGATAAATCTATCACCCACATAAATACCTAAGGGTTTTTTTTCCCGTCTTTTGATAAATCAAGGTGAACAGGAACCAATTGATAAACCAGGCTTATATTCCCAAAGAACAGCTCAATATTATCAATCACTTCACAATAATCTTAATCGACTAGCGAAAGAAAATATTGTGGGATCACAAACGATGAGATGAAGATGTTTGTGACTACTTTTATATCTTTCCTATCGGAGAAATCAATCTCAAGCCAATTTTACGATTGTACTTAGTACGATAGAAACAACAAGATCAGATCACACAACTAAAAGAAAAGTAGTATCGTTCTGGCTTCACAATCCCAGTGAAGTCTCCAATTCGTTAACCTACAGGGTCTCGGTAGAAACCTAAGGTTAACGCAGAATCGACTCTAGCTAATACTATTATTATCACACAGGAGGTGTGGGGATTAGGTTTCCCAGTTTCTAGAGTTCTCCCTTATATAGTCTTTCAAATCAAGGGTTGCAATCAATGTTAGCTTAGTAACAAAGCATTCAATATTCACCGTTAGATGAAAACTTGATTAGATTCAAGCTAATATCTTTCAACCGTTATACCGAAACTTAGCTTGTTACACACAAATGAAATGCACGTTTATTTAGGTTTATGTAACTGTACCCAAACATGTACATCTAGTGGTGCAACAGTAGTTAACCAAATGGTTAGCTGAAAAAGTGGGGGTCCAACAGCACCACCCAATATTTCGCTTAGCAATCTGTATGGACTAACTCCGAAATACTTTCTAGAGAATCAACTAGACAGTCAGACTCAATCTAGGTAAGAGTATCTGAAGGAGTTAATATCTCTATCTTGTTTTAATTTACTCAAGATAATATAAATCCACGAGTCTTCAATCAAACACAAGGAATAACTTGGATGGTATCAAGGACCAATATCCAAGGATCAATTAATGAAAATCAACAACCAAAGGTTGGATTACTCTAATTGATGATCTAACGCACAACCTGTATTATTTCAATTATATAAACAAATATAATACGGAAATAAAAATAACATAGACACCAGAAATTTTGTTAACGAGGAAACCGCAAATGCAGAAAAACCCCGGGACCTAGTCCAGATTGAACATACGCTGTATTAAGCCGCTACAGACACTAGCCTACTCCAAGCTAACTTCGGACTGGACTGTAGTTGAATCCAATCAGTCTTTCACTGATACAAGGTACAGTTGTACTCCCTGCGCCTATGATCCCAGCAGGATAATGCACACTTGATTCCCTTAGATGATCTCACCTACAACTAAGAGTTTCTACGACCCAAAATTGCAGGCTTTGACAATAAACAAATCTGTCTCACACAGACAAGTCTATCAAAAGATCAATCTGTCTCCCACAGATAAACCCTAAAGTTTTTGTTCCATCTTTTGATAATAATCAAGGTAAACAGGGACCAATTGATAATCCGGTCTTATATTCCCGAAGAACAGCCTAGAGTTATCAATCACCTCACAACAATTTTAATCGTATGGTAGCGAAACAAGATGTTGCGGAATCACAAACAATGAGACGAAATTTTTGTGATTACTTTTTACATCTTTCCTATTTGAGATATCAATCTCAAGCCAATCAATATTAGTGTACTCGTACGATAGAAGATGCAAGATCAGTTCACACAACTATGATAAAAGTAGTATCGGTCTAGCTTCACAATCCCAATGAAGTCTTTAAGTCGTTAACCTGGTTTTAGAAGAAGAAAACCAAAGGTTAAAGGAGAAACTACTCTAGCACGCAAACTAGTATCACACGTAAGGTGTGGAGATTATTTTTGCACAATACTAGATGTCTCCTTTATATAGTCTTTCAAATCAGGGTTTGCAATTAAGTTACCTTGGTAACAAAACAATCAATATCCACCGTTAGATGAAAACCTGATTTATATTCAAGATAATATTTCTCAACCGTTAGATCGAAAACTTAGATTGTTACACACACTTGACAATGCACTCTTCTCAGTTTGTTAACCGTACCCAAACGTATGCACTTGTTGGTTCAACAATAGTTAACCAAAAGGTTAGCCATATGAGCATTTCATATCAACCATGTTCTTCTTCACCATAACTAGTTCAAATGACTTCAAATGAACTAGTTAGAGAGTTGTTCAATTGCAAAGAAATCTTATGTACTACACAAGACACAATTGAAGCAAAGATGATTTGATTCACTTGAATCGGTTCATGAACTTTTATAGCCACGGTTTGCAAACTTCATTCCTTAGTATTTTTAAGTTTAAGTTCAAAAATCATCTTCATATATATAACATTCTCAAGTTCGCAGACTAGGTTCGCGGACTAAGTTACCGAGCAGAGTTTACAAACTCCAGCAGAAATTCTCGGGTATGAGAAATTCGCCGGTTCGCAGACTGGGTTTGCGTACTGAGTTCGCGGACTTAGCTTCAAGCAATTAGTTTGTCAACTCCAGCATAAATTCTCGGGTTTGAGAACTTCGGCAGTTCGCAGACTTGGCTCACGCCATTCTTCCGGTTCTCTTGATCAACAAAGATCGCAAACTTTGGTTCAAGGAATAGGACTTATATAATATAAACTCTCATTTCAATCATTGAAACATTCTTAGAGGATGTTATATAGTTGTTATTCAAAAAATATTTTTCGTCAAAGCCATTTTCAAGTGATTGAAACTTAACATGACTTTCGTCACTAGTAAAGATGAACTTGGCCAAAGCGAAAGCTTACCAACATATATTTCGAGAAATAGATAAGCGGGATAAACTCGGCTCGAAATAGCAAATGTGCATAATCAAAGTCTATATAGCAAAACGACTTTTGTCTCAAGATAGGAGATAGAGTAGATAGACTTTTGAATGATAGATAAGTTCAAGTCTCCACATACCTTTTAGTCGATGAAGTTCCACAAGTTCCTTGAGTAGTTCTTCGTCTTTGTATGATGATCATCATGGAGTCTTGAGCACAAGTACAATTTCTATCCTAGTCCGAGACTTAGCTATAAGTAGACTAGAAATTAAGGCTTATAGTTTTGATCACTAACATTGACAAACATGCTTGAGATAGCAACACATGCGAGTTCGACCGAGCAGTGCTCTAACAATCTCCCCCTTAATCAATTTTAGTGACAAAACTATCAATATATATGGAATATAAAAATAGATAAATAAACTTTTGTAGCTTAAGTGCATAATTCGTATGATTTTAGTGTTCACTCCATACTTGCTTTAGCTATTATTCTTGCATGTTTTCGTATTATTACTCTCGTTTTCTCTCATTTGTCTATATTAGATGAATCATCTACAAAGGATCTACAAAGTGCTGAAAATATCTAGGAAGAAAAGTATTCCAAGCATTCAAGTGCCCAAGTCCAATAGAAGTGGAACAAGTGCGACGAAAAGGAGCGAAATGCTCAAAATCAAGAGACGGACCAAATACCAATATTAACTCACTCAAATTAAGGATTTCTCATCCCCATATTGAAGAAAATTGAAATATAAAAATAATTCAAAAATAATAAGGTCATTCCGAGTTCGGATGAAGAAGTTCTGGCCAAAACAAGCTTTTACTGAATACCGGAGACACTAGGGTACGCGTACGGGTACGCATACCCTAGTTCCGAAAATTTCTGTTGGAATTTGAGGTACGCGTACGATACACATACCTAGCAAGTAGGAAAACGTGTATAAACACCTTGGAAGGCCTAAGGGCACGTTTGGGGTCGCTAGTTCGTGTTTTCGGGTCGGGTTCTTGAACCGGACTAAATACTTGGAGACCAAGTAGTGTAAACCTATCAAAAGGTATTAGGTTATGTAAAATATTATTATCATCATCATCTCATATCACAATTTCTACATCAAAAACCTAGGGTTTACCCCTTTAGGGGGAAACCACAATTGTCATCTTCTTTGTAATATGAGTAGCTAAATCCTTTGTTGATTAAGGATGTATTCAATGTTCCATGAGTGAAGCTTTATTAATAATACAAATATATTGAGAGTTTTTATCATCATCGTTTGTCTTTACTATATCTAGGGTTTATGAGTGATTCTTAGATTGATTTGGAGTGCGGGCTAGATTGATCTATTGATCGTTCTATTGATAGTGGAAGTTAGGAGATAAGTAATCGTCGAATAACTCTCTACACAAGTAGAAATCACGAGACCTTACAAAGGGATTATGTGGAGGAATCGTGTGTGAAGACAACACCATCAAGTAAACCTTGAGCTAAGAGTTTAACTACTGGGATCCTAATTCACAAAGCTTAAAGCGTTCGATTGGATTACACCTTGAGTGAGCTACTACTTGGTGTTTCGGTTGAATATAATCTGATATTGGAGAGCTTCCGTATCCGTGGTAAAAGGAGTTTTGGGGATAGCACTGAGCTAGCTGCTATTCTATGGTTGGTGATGAATGGTTCTTACGAATGATAGATAAGTATATTAATCCAGCTATCACTTGGTAACGGCGAAGGATTCCTTAATCATCTATTTTCTTTTTTATTGTATTCATATTTATCTTACAATCAAACCCCCCTTTGTTATTTACTTTATCTTGCTTATCAAATAACCTATCAATTACACAGCTCTCTGTGGGAACGATCTCTTACTACCGCTATATTACCAGTTAATTAGGGGAAAATATATTTATTAATTTGTTGTGCCTACGACGGCCCATACAAATTTTGTCGTCGCTGCCGTGGAGCAGTTGCTAATTGATTTTTTATTTTTTTAGCTTGTTTTTATTTTCTTTAACTCTTGTGAGTCGGGGCATGTTTCTTTACGGAAATAACATGTACGAAGCACAAGATCAATCACATAATAGTGGTAATCAATATGGTTTTCAATCTCATTCATATGACAGCTACCAACTATCCTATGGGTATAATCAAAACCAATCTTCTGGCTATGATCAATATCCTAAGGAACCTTATGGATATTCACATACATGTCAACAACCTTATGACGGGAATGTAAGTGAACAATCACGAGGATGGAAGGATAGTTATACTTATAATCAATTGTTCTCTAGTAATGTGCAGATGGAAGAGAGTTTGAAATTAAAAAGTTATGATACTGAATCAAAACCCATTCCTCTTCATCGTGTTTTTCCTTCACTCTTTCCAAAAGAACAGATGTGCATAATAGTGGAAAGCGTGTTAATGTCATAAAACTTTTTAAGCAACACGAGCATCTAGAAAAAGCTGGTGCATCACAAGAGACTCTTTACGAAATTAACAAGGCCATAGACATGGAATTCGAACGTCGTTTTGATGTTGACGATTCTGGGGTTGACAGTGATTCTGATGAAGATGAACCACCTCTCGAAAGTCCTTGCAAAAATGATACGATTATTCCAACTGCGGATCATAATAACGATCTTTCGCCTATTCAAAAGGAGGAGATTGGGTATGACATATCTATTGTTATAAATGGTGTAACGTACTCAAATGAATAAATTAGGAGTTGCATCAATGAACTATATGTTTTAGAAGAGGATTCGGATTCCGATGACGAGATTGTTGAAGAGATTGAGATTGAGAATGAAACCAAGTTGATTGAAGTCGTGGAAGACCCAATTGAGCTAGATAATAATAGTTCAATATAGGACCACGATATACTTGAGGTAAATAATTCACTGTTAAGTACGAATGAGGATCTGAAAAAAGTTTGTCTTGTGCTTTGCATAATTCTATATCTATTGATCATTTTCCTCTAATCGAAGTAGTTTCTCAAAGAGTTGTTAACCCAACTTTTAGGAAAATACTTCACTTAGGATTGGAGTTGTGTGCTTCCAAATTTTTAACGGATTATTTTGCTTCTAAGTATCCACCACTTGATGTGTTTGATTCGAGTATTGTGCAGGTTCACCAAGCTGAGGAACCTTTTGAAATTCCCAAATTCTATGTTCTTTATCCACTTCCGAGTGTAGAAAGGACTAAGTATTGGGGAAACTTC
This sequence comes from Papaver somniferum, assembly GCF_003573695.1. Lineage (NCBI taxonomy): Eukaryota > Viridiplantae > Streptophyta > Magnoliopsida > Ranunculales > Papaveraceae > Papaver > Papaver somniferum. The sequence goes on from NW_020628818.1 coordinate 18,423,057, forward strand.
AATAAAGTGATAGCTTCGATATTTCTTTCTTGTGCTAATATTTTTTTGAAGCTGTTATTTGAATTGCAGATTGTTATTGGAAGGATTACCAAATTTTCAGATTGTTGGTGTACGGATGATAACAATAACGTCGAGCTGACGACGTTAAACCAAGCTCTTTATGGGAGGCAACCCATCGGTTTTGTATCTCTATATCTATCTCTTTTGTTTTTATTTTTCTTAGTTTTGCATATCATATCTTGCATTCCCATCTTATATTTACAAGTCCTATATCTATAATGAAAGCTTTGACGAATTCTCGTCAGAAAATTCTGGATGCGCAGTTGTAACGAAAATAGATCTCGAGACTTCATACGGAGCCCGAATTGAGTGGTTGATCCCAAATTTTAAAGAGGAAAGACTTACCTTTCTTTTCAAAAAAGAAAATATGAATTTGGAATTTATTAAGTTGGACCGATTGGCCTGGACATTTGAGTTTCGGTATTTTTACAGAACTTTTTCAGATTGCATGTCAGTCAGTCCGGAGGCCATAAAAGTCAGACCATTTATCGAAACACTGTACCCTTTTGACACTTCATATAAAAAACATAGGTGAACAACTTTCGTTAGGGATGTTTTCCTAGTTCCCTACCCATTTGTATAATTTTCGAGTTTTTCATGGTTGTTATGTCAGAAATCAGAATTTTCAGTTTTGAATATTGAGGACAATATTGAGTTTAAGTGTGGGGGAGTAGTTGAGCATGTTTGGCTTGCATAAAAAAAAGAAGTAAATAATACTCTTTGATTTCTTGCATTCTTGAGACTTCATCTTTTGGAGTTAATTATGAGCTACTTAGGATGACACTCTAAACCTTTTAAGGTTGAAACAGTTCTTACGGCTATAGATTGAGTTCCACTTTATCGTTCTAAAATCCTTAAATATATACGTTCATAATTGAATGCGAAACTAAGATATGGTAGTCGTTTGAAATATTTATCCTCGGAATTAATCATTACTGAATCACTTTCTTTTTATCTTTACAGTTTTATGTTTCTCTAAAGTGATTTGGTGGGATCCTGATACTACCGCGGATGTTGTAGCAAGGTAATCATTGGTTGAATATATAAAAGACCCATTATACAATTGTCTTACACTCATAAAGAGAGTTATACGTAAAAATATATATATACATATATATGTAAGGCTCCTCTTCTTTTATCAACACTAATAAACTAGATGACCGCACGCGGTGGGAGGCCGACGAACATGGCGAGTTAATATCTCAACTGACACACTTCTCGTTTAAGTTACAAACACACTTTTTGTTTTTTCGTATAAGTACGCATCATCGGGCAAAGACCAGCTGCGAGAACTGTCTATCCAGTATGTTGTCATATCCATAATTGACCGAATAAGGAATTGTGTGCGTAATCCTGCTGAGTAATGTCAGGAGAACAAGAAAGAACTGTTAAAATGCCAGCCCTAACACATCTACCAAATTAAAATTATTAGATAATTTCAAATTTATATCTGAATTGGAAAAATAAGAAGCATTGATATGAATTGAACTCAAAAATGATATGAACTGAAATCCAAATCGGTCGAACGTTACGATTTCTAATGGTGGTGATGGTGTTGTTGGAAATGACGGAGGTGGAAGTTAGAACTAACAACAAACAGTTTGCAAGCATTACCCAACTAATATTTTACTATCACATCTATATTTTATTCACATACAATTTCAAATGGGAAGCTACTTCCATAAAAAAAATTGACATAGTGTAGATGAAACCAAGATTGTATTTTAACTACCAATCATAAATCTGTTTTGAATCATACTTTATAACCTTCTCAGGACTGATCATATGTACTCCGTGCATGGGTTTCTTGTGTTTCATTTCAACAAAAAAAATCTCAAAACTACCAGCTTTAATTTGTAAATTAATATGATATCCTTCATCAAGTAACTCTTCTAATTTAAACACCACTATTGTACTCGCACTACTACCACCTTCTAACCACCCGAGAAGAAGAAAATGAAATATCAATCGATTACATAACTGGGTTTTATCAACCTTAAAAATTGGATATGTGTCGAACAGTCTGTTTACGGGTCTAACACTATTTCAACTGACCCGATAATTCATCTTCTTAACCGACCCGGCAATTGAAGAACACTTTCAGAAAAAAAATATCTGCTTAGAGTCCGAATCATTCAATCGACCTAATGATTTTTTACTAAGAAGTTAAAACTAAAACAATGTTTTTTTGATGGTATATGAAGGATTTTTGTCATCAATTTAATCAATCATCTCAAAACATTTCTCAAAATCCAGAAATTAAGATTTTTTGTTGTTTTTTTGCACAGAATATGTGACGGCCAAATAAACATTTTCTCATCCCTAAGGGACTCCTCCCTTCGGTCATCGTCCGATGATAGGTCCAGAATTGCGGACTAATCATAGTCGATGAAAACAAAAACCATATCATCATTATGTAGCAAGTCAAAAGACTATTGATGAGGTTCTTAACACTTGAATAGCAATATGTGTGAAACGTTGTCCCTATCTCCGTTGCCTAAGCAAGCGTGGAACGAAGGATCTAAGGCAACTATCACATACTTGCTGAAAAGGAACATGCGCTTAGAGTATCTAATCATGTGGTCGAGTTAAATGGGTGCTTCTCTCAACTAGTGCGCTATGAATAAGAATCCTTTGAAGACATTCATACAAGTATTGTGGGTAACATCTTTCACTTTAGTCAACATTTGCACATTTCACTTTTCTATTTCCATTTTCTTATCTATCCATGTGATTTCAGCATGCAAGTGTTGTGACAAACGTTGCAACAAGTGCGATGACTATCTTAGTGGAGTTTTGCAATCAGGTTGAATGTCACACGTAAGTAATTGCTTATGTGTGATGATTGGAATGTATGTGGGATGTTTTTGGCTAAAGAACTTATGCAAGCTAATTATTTGGCTTTTTGCTTTGTGTCTATCCTTAGTGGTTCTTCCAAGGCGAAAATTGGAGTAGGTTTTGTGGGTATACCTCTTGTAAGCCCTCACGAGACTATAACTCGTCCACTAGGGACACCTAGAGGTTTAAAGGCTTGTTATACACGCTACATATAACCGTTCTTTCAACAATATGGAGCTTTTGTATTTATGATTAGTTTTATTTAGTTTGCTTGAGGACTAGAAAAATCTAAGTGTGGGGGAATTTGATAAGTGCATAATTCATATGATTTTAGTGTCCGTTCCATACTTGCTTTAGCTATTATTCTTGCATGTTTTCGTATTATTACTCTTGTTTTCTCTCATTTGTCTCTATTAGGTGAATCATCCACAAAGGATCTACAAAGTTCTGAAAAGATCTAGGAATAGAAGTATTCCAAGCATTCAAGTGCCCAAGTCCAAGAGAAATGGAAGAAGTGCGACGAAAAGGAGCAAAATGCTCAAAATCAAGAGACGGGCCAAAGACCAATCTTAACTCATTAAAATTAAGGATTTCTCATTACCATCTTGAAGATAATTGAGAGATAAAAATAAATCAAAAAGAATGAGGTCATTCCGAGTTCGGATGAAGAAGTTGTGGCCAAAACAAGCTTTTATTGAATATCGAAGACACTAGGGTACGCATACCTAGCAAGTAGGAAAACGTGTATAAACACCTTGGAAGGCCTAAGAGCACGTTTGGGGTCGCTAGTTCGTGTTCTCGGGTCGGGTTCTTGGACCGAACTAAATACTTGGATACCAAGTAATGTAAACCTATAAAAAGGTATTAGGTTATGTAAAATATTATTATCATCATCATCTCATATCACAAGTTCTACATCAAAAACCTAGGGTTTACCCCTTTAGGGGGAAACCACCATTGTCATCTTCTTTGTAATATGAGTATCTAAATCCTTTGTTTATTAAGGATGAATTCAATGTTCCAAGAGTGAAGCTTTATTAATAATACAAATCTATTGAGAGTTTTTATCATCATCGTTTGTCTTTACTATATTTAGGGTTTATGAGTGATTCTTAGATTGATTTGGAGTGCACACTAGATTGATCTATTGATCGTTCTATTGCTAGTGGAAGTTAGGAGATAAGTAATCGTCGAATAACTCTCTACACAAGTAAAAATCACGAGACCTTACAGAGGGATTATATGGAGGAATCGTGTGTGAAGACAACACCAACGAGTAAACCTTGAGATAAGAGTTTAACTACTGGGATTAACGTAATTCACAAATCTTAAAGTGTTCGATTGTATTACACCTTGAGTGAGCTACTACTTGGTGGTTAGGTTGAATAGAATCTGATATTGGAGAGCTTCCGTATCCGTGGTAAAAGGAGTTTTGGGGATAGCACTGAGCTAGCTGCTATTCTACGGTTGGTGATGAATGGTTCTTACGAAAGATAGATAAGTATATTAATCCAACTATCACTTGGTAATGGCGAAGGATTCATTAATCATCTCTTTTCTTTGTTACTGTCTTCATATTTATCTTACAACCAAACCCCCCTCTGTTATTTACTTTATCTTGCTTATCAAATAACCTATCAATTACACGGCTCTCTGTGGGAACGATCTCTTACTAACGCTATATTACCAGTTAATTAGTGGAAAATATATTTATTAATTTGTTGTGCCTACGAAAGCCCATCAAGATTCTCTTCCACATGCCTGATCTTCTTGGTTCTTCAATATTACTCGAAATCTTCGTCACTTCCAAGTACTCCAATGATCCCAAAGGTTGTAAGTTTAGTATCACCTTTATTGAAAATACGTAGCCATAACAATGAGAAAACAAGAATTCTCAATCATTGTTATACAATGTCATAGTATCATTACACGGTATCAAAGTTCAATCGTGTCACAACTTCGACAACAATACTATGGTGATATATATCACTCCCCCTTAGTCAATACTCCATCTCACATGGAAACCACTCCCCCTCACATAATGATCCGAAAACCATATGTATTTGTAGTGTGAACTACACATTAACTCTCCCCGTTTTTGTCAATAAAATTGGAAAAGGTAGAAAACTAGTGGGATCCTAATGAAATTTCCATAGAGACATTTCATGACCAAAAGAAAGCACATATCAACTTTTTAGATGCAATCATATAGCCGAAGCTAAATGCTTTCATCAAGGAGTTTATAAAGATACAAGATAACTCCTATAATATTCCACAGTCGCACTCCCCACAAAGATTTGGCAATTAAGCACAAGTTCAATTAAGAACTCTCCCCCATAAAATGTCATTCCCGAAAGAACAACAAGAGCGACCTTACTTTCACGAGAAAAGAAGGATTTCTTTAGACATGACAAGTCACATACGAATATGAAAATCCAAATAATACTCAATTAATTAACCACAAGAAAAACCATGATTAATCTAATCGGAAATGTTCAACATAAGACAACTTACGGAGCCGCACAGTATATATATAAGATATGGACCAGGGAAGATCAATACTGCGGAATAGACAAGGATTCATTCTTTTCCATCACCATTTGCACAATGACATAGACATAATCCTCATAAACGAAAGTTCATCCCATCTTCCATCAATATTTCCATAATGACTTATAATAGGCTTAAAACTTTTGTAATGTCAAATGTTCATTCATTCTTTTATCAATACATGCATATCGACATATGAAAGACTTAACTTTTGACAAGGTATGGGACAATCATAGTTCAAGGATGCAAACACACATATCCCATAATAAGTTTGCAATATATAAAACCATAAAGATTAATACTGCAAAAATCATCTTCCAAACAACTTTTAGAATTTAAGCAAATAAATCTAAAAACAATAAAGATAAAAACGTTGGACATAGTTATGTGTAATCACAATAATGGCTATTCCAAACTCTAGTTATTGTTCCTAAAAACACAAGAATAAAATTCTCATAAGAATATTTACTAGACAAAATAAAATCAACAAGCTAAAAGAAAACAAAGTGGACTTCTATGCCAAAGTCAAACACGAACTGACGTCCAATAGACAATTAGGGATCCTCATGAGCCTTGAGGTCTTTGAGCTTGTGATTGACAGCATCTACTGCTTCTTCAGAGAAGATATCCTCATTGAGAAGATCTTTGACATGTGTATTTATGAGACCAAGGTCAGAAGTAACCTTTTTCAACTCAGTTCTTAACACATCAAGACTCTTCAAAGTATCAACGAGCTGCAGTTTTGCTTCCTCAAAGTATTTAAGAAAATCATGAACCATTTCAGCAGAAACCATATCCTCATTCTCAACATCCTGATATGTATACGCATCCTGATATGTCAAGAATGTCTTCTTCTAACTCTAGCATTTTCTTCCTTCCCTTGGACTCGAAACCAATACATTTGTCAAGAAACCCTTTTGCAAAAACGCTAGAGTTAGAAGAAGACATTCTTGACAGACCACAAAAAATCCCAGAGTATGCGTACGAGACTCAAGGGTTTTGGTATTTAAATGGTTTCTTAGGGAAGGTAACTTTTAGGGTTTCTAAAAATTGATTCTTGACAGTAACGCGGATACTCGTACAAACACAATCTTGACCCAACACCAAAGGTATGCAACAGGTCGTAATTTTACGACAAGACATAATTTCTGCTATGTGAAAATATCACAAGATTTTTGGCCCAATAAATTTTATATCTCAGTAGAGAACCAATTTTAGAGCACAAGAGTAGCAGGAAACATAGTTGCAAAGAAAAAACTTCTTCGAAAAAGAGAAGGCAAAATGAAGAACCTCATTAGACACAACCAATACTTTAAGAAAAGTTGTCTGCAGACAATAGTTGAGTCATAAACGATAAGAAGATAACTCAACTAAACAGAAAACAATTTTGACAGGAGTATACCCGATTATTAACACAACTTACCCAACAGGATTTTTATGAGTAAGTTCTCAACCCTTGTGATTAATTAGCAAAAGAATGATCTTTCAGCTCATTAAATGAACGAAGTTCATGGTTGAGTTTCTTTTTCCTTTCAAGTCTAGGAAAAAATATCTTTTGATGTGAAAGATTATCATAAAACTTACTGTCATCAAAATATGAGACATAGTTTGAGTTATTACCAGAAGAATTTTGACTTGAGGAGGTTAACAACCTGTTGACAATCTTTTTATAGCCTTCAATTATCTCCTTCAGGTTATTTCTCATATCATCATTTTTTCTCCTTTCTCCTGGGATTTCTTTCACATCAAAGGTAATGTTATCTCCAGAGGAAACGTCTTGATCCTTTCTTAGATGATTTTTGTTAAGACGTCTGTTCTGCTTTTGAGCATTCGAGGAACTCATTGAACTGACTTTCCTGGTAGCATACACAGGGTAAGTACGAAAATCGATTGGTTTAGACATACGAATGTCAGTTACGCCTTTGAGAATTAAGTCTACGGTATGTTGAAGTTGAACAATGAAATTTTTATTCAACCTAGAGTTTCTCTTCAGCCTAACATGCCCTTTTGAATCACAAAAGAGACATACTTTCTGATCATGAGGACGATTAAAAGGTTTCGTCTTAACATCATTGTTTGAAGATTTATTCCTCCCATTTGATGTGTAACATCCTTGATTAATGGAGATTTTAGGCACATCCTTTTTAATAGGAAGGGATTCCGTTTTTACTTCTGAAGCTGGAGTTCTTTTGGTTTCAATTGAAGTAGATGGTATAGAGGACTTTTTGACACGTCCTTGAATAGAGGGTTTATTCAAGAGATGTTCAATTTCCAAAACATCATTTTCAAGACTTGCCTCAAGTAGGATACGTGAAGAATGATCTTCAGCGTTTTTGGAATTGCAGTCTCTTACTACACCAAGAAGGACATTGACATGGTTTTTTAACCGATTAAATCTATCAGCTTGGATTCTAACAAGATTTAGAATCAGTTCACTCTCTTCATCTGTTTCCCTTTCATTAATGGAGATAGACTCTTTTGAAGGGTAATCGGAACAACACATGTCAGTGTCTGTCTGTCTCGCCAGAACACTAGGTTCGTCTATATTTGAGATTGAAGAATCTTTATCTTTAGTAGATACAGTCGAGACAAAACTTTTATTTCTGGTGATGCGTTTATCAGAGATAGCACTCTTCTCCACAGATTCATATCGCTACAAACACATACTTGTAAGGTCTTTAACGTGTTTGCCTGCTCTGATACCAATTGAAAAAGTGGGGGTCTAACAACCACTCCCAATATTTCGCTTAGCAATCTGTATGGACTAACTCCAATATACTTTTAAGAGAATCAACTAGACAGACAGATTTAATCTTAATAAAAGTATATCAAAGAGTTATATCTCTCTTTGTCGATTCAATACTTACTCAAGCAATTGAACACTTGAACGGTACCAAAGACCAATGTTCAAGTATCAATTAATTTTAATCAACAACCAAAGGTTGGATTTTCTAATTGATTGAGTTAACGTACAACCTGTGATATTTCAATTATATACCAAAATATAATGCGGAAAATAAATAACACAGACACCAGAAGTTTTGTTAACGAGGAAACCGCAAATGCAGAAAAATCCCGAGACCTAGTCCAGATTGAACACATACTGTATTAAGCCGCTACAGACACTAGCCTACTACAAACTAACATCTTTCTGGACTGTAGTTGAACCCCAATCAATCTCACACTGATCCAAGGTACAGTTGCGCTCCTTACGTCTCTGATCCCATCAGGATACGATGCACTTGATTACCTTAGCTGATCTCACCCACAACTAAGAGTTGTTACGACCCAAAGTCGAAGACTTTAATAAACAAATCTGTATCACACACAAAAGTCTACGGTAATAGATAAATCCGTCTCCCACAGAAATACCTACGGGTTTTTGCTCCGTCTTTTGATAAATCAAGGTGAACATGAACCAATTGATAAACCAGACTTATATTCCCGAAGAACAACTCAGTATTATTAATCACCTCATAATAATCTTAATCGAATAATGAAAGAAGATATTATGGAATCACAAACGATGAGACGAAGATGTTTGTGACTACTTTTATATCTTGCCTATCAGAGAAATCAATCTCAAGCCAATATTACGATTGTACTTAGTACAATAGAAATAACAAGATCAGATCACACAACTACAAGAAAAGTAGTATCAGTCTGGCTTCACAATCCCAATGAAGTCTTAAAGTCGTTAACCTACAGGGTCTCGGTAGAAACCTAAGGTTAAAGGAGAATCGACTCTTGCTAATACAGCTAGTATCACACATGAGGTGCGGGAATTAGGTACCCAGTTTCTAGAGTTCTCCCTTATATAGTCTTTCAAATCAGGATTTGCAATCAATGTTAGCTTAGTAACAAAGCATTAAACACCGTTAGATGAAAACCTGATTAGATTCAAGCCAATATCTTTCAACCGTTAAATCGAAATTTAGCTTGTTACACACAAATGAAATGCACGTTTATTTAGGTTTGTGTAACCGTACCCAAACATGTACATCTAGTTGGTTCAACAGTAGTTAACCAAATGCTTAGCCATATGAGCACTTTCATATCAACCATATTCTTCTTTACCATAACTAGTTCAAATGACTCAAATGAACTAGTTAGAGAGTTTTTCAATTGCTTAGATCTTTATAATAGACACAATTGAAACAAAAATGATTTGATTCGCTCGAATCGATTCATGAACTTTATAGCCACGGTTTGCAAACTTGCATTCCTTAGTTAATATAAGTTTAAGTTCACGAATAATCGTTTTTAGAAAATAACCAACTTAAGTGCGCGGACTGGTACGCGGACATAAGTACCCGAAATAAGTTTGTTTTCAGTTCACAAACTCCAGCAGACATTCTCAGGATGAGAACCTCCGACAGTATGCGGACTTGGTACGCAGACTGGGTACGCGGACTCTAGTTCCGGTTTTCCTGAGCAGCAAAGTACGCATACTTTGGTTTAAGAAATAAGGACTTATACATGTATGAGTTACCACACAATGCTTATATCCAACCATGATTATATAATCTAAACTCTCATTTAAATCATTGAAACATTCTTAGAGGACGTTATACAGTTGTTATTCACAAACCAGTTTTCATCAAAGCCATTTTCAAGTGATTGAAACTTAACATGGATTTCGTCACTAGTAAAGATGAACTTGGCTAAAGCGAAAGCTTACCAACACATATTTCGAGAAATATATAAACAAGATAAACTCGGCTCGAAATGGAAAATGTGTATAATCAAAGTCTATATAGCAAAACGACTTTTGTCTCAAGATAAGAGATAGACTAGATAGACTTTTGAGTGATAGATAAGTTCAAGTCTCCACATACCTTTTAGTCGATGAAGTTCCACAAGTTCCTTGAGTAGTTCTCCGCGTTTGTATGATGATCGCCATGGAGTCTTGAGCACAACTACACTTTCTATCGTAGTATGAGACTTAGCTATAAGTAGACTAGAAATCAAGACTTATAGTTTTGATCACTAACATTGACAAACATGCTTGAGATAGCAATGCATGTGAGTTCGATCGAGCAGTGCTCTAACAACCATCAAGTCATCTATTTTTAACCCCGAGACATCCTTTAAATTCACTCCAAAATTATTGAAAATCCATCTATTTATGTCTTCAAGGAAAACATTTTCCTCAGTTAACCTGAAACTATTTGGGTAACGACAATTATGGTCTTAGAAACGGGAAACTATTATACCCTAGTACTGACATTGCTTGAAGGATTATGTTGCAAGATCTACCTAGGCCTTTTTTTTTCTCTTTGATTTTTATGTTTTTGAAGGTATAGGCTAGCTACCTATATTTATAGGGACGTAGCTTTCCTTTCTACAGATTCCAATTGGTGTTAGAATTTGATTTTATTACTTTTATGTTTCGAATCATTTATAAGTTTCTACATAGATCATTCCTAAAATAATATACGATTACACGCCGTCAAATTTATCACCGACAATAGGCATGTTTTGTAATATCCCTAACTGGGACACCATTCTACTTGGGGGTGTGCTAAATTCTATGTATACAAAACTCCTTCACCTTTGGAACGGTACACACCTAAGCATATTTGTACCCCTATTAGCATCCATGATGATTAAATGGTCTGATTTTGAAGTTTATTGTATCAAAGTTTATGTTGCGACTCAAAATCTGATTCCTAACTCGGAAATCATGATTGAAATTAGTGGAAGACCTTGTGTTGTTCGAAAAGTCCACCCTATTGCAGCTCGCTCTCCTTTTAGAGACCAATCATTGTTAATCATACGAGTACGGGAATCCAATGGCTTTGGTCACCTACAAAGTCTAAAACCATCTCTGGATGGGTCTTCGCATACATCGAATCTCTGCACCACCAATTCGCTTAACAATCTGTCAAAAAAGAGACACATGGGCTTATTATTTTGCTATTTTAAACCCTTTTTTGTTGTTCGGAAATATAGATTTTAAGAAAAAAGAAAAAGAAAAAAAATTCGAAACTATATTTGTACAGGGGATACTATGACCGAAAAGAAAACGACAGGAAAAAAAGACAATTATATGGCGGATACAAAACAGCGAAATTACGAATATCAAAATTTGTACTAGAATTTAATCAGTGAAAACAAATTCTGGTTAACTTATATATAGAGAATGATTCATTAACACAATATGTATATGCAGCTTCTTAACCATGTAGTTTTCTCGATGATTTACTAAACACTCCACTTGAACACTTTGACCAAAAACCACAACCTTGTGGTATATCGTCATCAAGTCATCTATTGTTAACCACGAGACATCCTTTAAATTCACTCCAAAATTAATGAAAATCCATCTATTTACGTCTTCAAGGAAAAAATCTGCCTCAGTTAACCTGAAATTATTTGGGTGACGACAATGGACATATGGTCTTAGAAACGAGAAACTATTATACCCTAGTACTGACATTGCTTGAAGGATTATGTTGCAAGATCTACCTAGGCCTTTTTTTTCTCTCTGATTTTTATATTTTTGAAGGTATATGCTAGCTACCTATATTTACAGGGACGTAGCTTTCCTTTCTATAAATTCAATTGGTGTTAGAATTTGATTTTATTACTTTTATGTTTCGGATCATTTATAAGTTTCTAAATAGATCATTCCTAAAATAATCTACAATCCCACACCGTCAAATTTATCAATGATAATAGGCGTGTTTTGTAAGATTACTAACTGGGGCACCGTTCTACTTGGAGGTGTGCTAAATTCTATATATGCAAACCTCATTCACCTTTGCAACGGTACACCCCTAATCATATTTTTACCCTCATTAGCATCCATGATGATTAAATGGTTTACTTTTGAAGTTTATTGACTCAAAGTTTATGTTGCGACCAAAAATCTGATTCCTAACTCGGAAATCATGACTGAAATTAGTGGAAGACCTTGTGCTTTTCGAAAAATCCACCCTATTGCGGCTCGCTCTCCTTTTAGGGACCCATCAGTGTTAATCACACGAGTACGGGAATCCAATGGTTCTGGCCACCTACAAAGTCTAAAACCATCTCTGGATGGGTCTTCGCATACATCGAATCTCTGCACCACCAATTCGCTTAACAATCTGTCAAAAAAGAGGTACGTGGGCTTATTATTTTCTATTTTAAACCCAGTTTGGGTATAATTTTTTTTGGTCGGAGAAATATATTTTAAGAAAAGAGAAAAATAAAAAAAAATAGCGAAATTATAATTGTACAGAAGATACTATGACTGAAAAGAAAACGACAGGAAAAAAAAGACAATTATATCGCGGATACAAAACAATAAAATTACGAATATCAAAATTTGTACTAGAATTTAATTAGTGAAAACAAATTCTGTTTACCTTATATAGAGAGAATGATTCACTAACGCAATCTGTAGATGCAGCTTCTTGAGCATGTATTTTGCTCGATGATTTACTAAACACTCCACTTGAACACTTTAACCAAAAACCACAACCTTGTGGTATATCACCATTGTTAGAGCATCGCTCGGTCGATCTCGCTAGCGTTGCTATCTCAAGTTTGTTTGTCAAGTTTAGTTGCCAAAACTATAAATCTTGATTTCTAGTCTACTTATAGCTAAGTCTTGGATTATGATAGTAAGTGTAGTTGAGTTTTAGACTCCACGGTGTTCATCAAATGAAGACGAAGAATTACTCGAGGGAACTTGTGGAACTTCATCGACAAAAGGTATGTGGAGACTTGAACTTATCTATCACTCAAAAGTCTATCTACTCTAACTCCTATTTGACACAAAAGTCGTATTGCTATATAGATTACAATTATACACATGTGCTATTTCGAGCCGAGTTTATCTCGCTTATCTATTTCTCGAAATATGTGTTGGTAAGCTTTCGCTTTAGCTGAGTTCATCTTTACTCGTGACGAAAGTCATGTTGATTATTTCAGTAACTTGAAAATCGCTTTGATGAAAATAGTTTGTGGATAACAACTATTTTAACATCCTCTAAAAAAGTTTCAATGATTGAAATGAGAGTTTAGAACAAAATCCACAATCACACCTAGGGATGTAACTTTCCTTTCTACAGATTCCAATTGGTGTTAGAATTTGATTTTTATTACTTTTATGTTTCAGATCATTTATAAGTTTCTAAATAGATCATTCCTAAAATAATCATTCCTAAAATAATCTACCATCACACACCGTCAAATTTATCAACCACAATAGGCATGTTTTGTAAGATTACTAACGGGGCATCATTCTACTTGGGGGTGTGCTAAATTCTATATATACAAACCTCCTTCACATTTGGAATCGTAAACCCCTAAGCATATTTGTACCCCCATTAACATCCATGATGATTAAATGGTCTGTTTTTGAAGTTTATTGACTCAAAGTTTATGTTGCAACTCATAATCTGATTTCTAACTTAGAAATCATGATTGAAACACAACATGATCTAAGTTCTTGCGGAGCAATCCAAAATCTCCCAGTGAAAATGACCCTTTATTTTCCACTATTACTCAAATTTGTAAACCAAAATCCGCTTTGCGACCTAAAACTTGCCCCTTGGAATAATAAGTCATTAACCAAAAATTTGGTTACGAACAATATTGGAAGAGCAATGGGAAAAGAATAAAAATAGAAACATAAAAAGGATAAAAATGAAATGGAATTAAAATCACTCTAAATTTACAAGTGGTACAAACGAAACAAGTTAAACTAGTCATCTGTGTGCACTATATGTTTTTGTACAGTGAGAAGGTCAGGGTTTTCTTTTTCTTCATCCAGGGAAGCAACACATATTGCATTCACGATTTTTGTGATGGCAGTGGCTTCTTAAACCTGAACAACCTGCCAGTCCCATCATTATCAGCTCATGACAGTGGGAGAGAAAGCAATGCTTAATCTTCTCAAGCCATTGAAACAAGAACAACCGAAGCATGTCATTTGGAGGAGGGAGGGAAATTTCCACCAGACTTGTAGATACAAATTCTCAAACCTTGCCACCAATTTTACAGTCCAGAAATGGGGCTGCAGTCCCTCGAGCTTCAGTTGTCGGTGGTGGTTGATCTTTCTTGTCTAAACCGAAAAAGGAGCAATTCTGAAATGCATCGAGACTGCTAGCTATCAAACGGTTCAAACCAGTGAGACTAACACCATCTCCAAGCATCAAATCTTGGTCCTGGTATCTTGATGAAGGTATATCCAAATCTAGTGGTCCTAGAGAATCTGGCTGCAGAAGTAAATCAAGAGGTAACAGAAAATTAGATCAAATATATACAGGATAAGAGGTCAAAATACTGGTAGAAGAAAAGGTTCATAGTTACCCAATATAAATCTGTAAGTCCACCAAGATCCTTGGGGTGTTCATCTACTTTGTATGCATCAGAAGGGTTGTTATTTGTCAGGTCTACTTCGCATATAGGGTTATCACCTGTGTGGTCAACTTCACGCAATTCCTACATAAAAATTAAAAATATTCACTGTGTAACTATGGGTTCCTCTGTAGGGATTGAAAGATACTTATAACATTGCGGAAAATGAAATAAAACCTCAACTGTGCTTCTATTGACCATTGTACTTGTATCTGTGGTCTGTCTGGAAGTCCCAAAAGAAGCTGGGATGGGTGTTCTCGGAATCTTTTGGAATGAGAAAGCATCACATGTTTCTTCAGCATCCCAGATGGATGAAGCATGGGGCACTTCAGTAGAGAGAGGATCTTGCTTGTCCCGATTACCATAAATATGAGCAGCAATTGCAGCATCAAAAGAATCGCAGCTGAAGGGAATCTGATGAAGAAATGCAGAGCTGTCCATGGCAGCTGACTGGAAATCATTGATTCCCATTGCTTGAGATTGGTCAACTAGTAGTTCTCCGATGCTTATATGTGTAAGGCTATCTGCCCAGTCCCCAGCCGATGTTGTATTATTATTGCTTCTTCTAGGATTGTCCTAAATACACAGTTCAAAAGAATGAGAAAAATGCATCTGAAGAATTCTGATTCACTTAAAGGTTAGTAGATGTGGCTTAGAATTTTTAACCTAGCCCAAGCGAAGGATTCAAGCTCCATATGTTAAATGCAATGGTAACAGAGGAGAAGTGTATACCCCATCGTTGCATGGTCCTCGAATAATCTCTCTGCCACTTTCCTTTCCAGGCCATGATTTTAAATGCGCTATATCTTCAATAATGTTCTCGCGATCCATGCCATTGTACCTAACTGTATCATCCGTCAGATCAACATAAGAGGGTACAACGTCGTTCTTCTCCATAATTTGGGTTTGTTGACCCTCAGAGGGCTTCATAAGATGAATACAGGTATGGCAATCATGTAGAGGAGGCATAGTAGTTGAGCTTATGGTCTGCTCCTTCATACCAGATGTTACCAAAGTAAGGTCTGCAGGGGAGAACCATCCATACCTTGAAAAGGATACCACCAAAAAGTTACGTCAGACTTAGTTGTCTAGACACAAAAACAACTACTGAAATAGACTGAAAAAATTAGTATTGCGGGCATGAGAATGAAAACCTCAGCCGGAAAAGTGGAGGACTTCCTATCACTGTATACACGTCCGCAGCACTGGCAACAGTATCTTGTTTCCATCTTTGATGTCCCACTAAGTTCCCCCTTTGAGCATCGTACTGGAAAAGCGACAACTCTCCCGATGCTATGCTCGATTTTCCCCATTTACGATTAAGATGTTCGAGAACTGAGGATATCTTTTTCCGAGCACTTAAAGTGAGCTCCAAGAATGGATTATGTTCATCCTACAATAAGATTTGGAGGTAGACATCATGTCCATATATAGTTTTTTTACAGTTTAGCTGCTAAAAAAATCCCAAATGCACCGAGTAAGTTTTTCGTTTTTCAGTTTTCTTGTCTTACCTTTTCTAATGCTTTTCGCGTATCTTCATCAATTGGGAACAACTGCAATTTTAGTTTCCCGCAGTTCGGTGGCATACATGTATCTGGAACTTGAGTTAGCAAACCAGCTGAGAGAGGCAATAGGGGTAAAACTCCAAATGGGTCATTACCTTTTTCCGCTGAAAGAAGTAGATGGGACAGAATCAGTTGAACAGTTGGAAACAAATTTGATTCCACCTTTTTCCAGTCCAAGAACCTTTAAAGATGATTTTCTTTATACTTACCGGCCGTAACAGCTATCGAGGGTAAGGACTCATCCGAGCTTCTTCGGTCAGTGGAGGTTTCTTTGCTGATGGTTGTCCGCTCCAAATGCTCAGCAGCATCTGCAACCAAGGAAACCCCAGCCATTGCAGCCTTTTCCCATTTCTTGTATGCAGCAGATGAGGAGCTGCCTGTGATTCAGATATAAACACCTTCTTAACTGGTCTCTTATCCAATAATAAAGTACAAGTATATATACAGAAGGGCAACAACAAAGAGGATGTTAAGCACCTAATTTATTTATTATCCTTTTCGGCATAAAGTGAAATGTGAAGCATTACCTGTTTTTTTCCGTTGCTTCGCTGTCTTCACAGTGGCTAAGTCACATTTGTTGTTTTTGCGGTTAATACCAGTATTCACATTACGCTTTACTGAAGACCCTCTCCCAGAACTGCCTTTTGGAACATTTTGGCTATCAACAGCAACCACTGTAACCGCGCCGGTATCAGCTGCTGGGGCTTTGTTGGGTAGTGAAACAGTATCCGGAGTTGTAGTTGAACATTTTTCACCCTTAGAACGTCGTTTCTTTACGTACTTTTTCCGATCCTTCAAAAGTTGTTGCTCCTAAATGGAAAAAAGTAATTAGTGGATGAATACGAAATACATGGTATCCAAAGAGAAGAACAAATGAAAAAAGATAACAGCTGAACTTACCAAAGCCTCAACAATAATCTTAAACCTTCGAGGCTTCAAGTGAAGCTTTGAGGCTTTACAGTTATACTTTTCCAGCAATGCAGACCTGACGTACAATTGAACACAAGTTATGTAGTTTCATCGTGCTAAGTATCTCATAATTAAATGAAATTTTGGGAGTAGCAAATGCTAATGTTAATGCTTAGTGTCAACCGAGTTAAAGTGATCTCACAAAAAGAAAGAGAAGAGGATGAACAACACATTAAGTGCTTACCATCGAAGCATTGCACCATTAGTTTCTTTGAAATTTCTTGCGTCTAGAATGAAATCAGGTCCCAACAGCTTGTTCATACGCCTTACAAGACGATAGTAATAATGCCTTACCTGAAATTATAATAACCAAAAGTCCACAATGACAAATAGTGAGATAACGAAAACCAAAAGCTCTGAGCAATCCATGCCCAAAAGTTGGATACCACGCTTACCTGATCCTTATTTTTGCTTTGTACACGGGATGTGATCTTCTCAAAATTCTATAATCAGGATAGAAAATGCCACATTAGTAAAACTTAAAGACAATACGCAATAGAGTTTGGAAAGAATAGAGAGATAAACAGATAACATGCCTTGCCAACTTGTCGTAGTGCATTAAAAAAACTTCGCTCCTCTTCATGTGTCCAAGCAGCCCATTGCCGTGTTGGTCTTTTGACTATGCACACATAACAGAATATGATCAGCAGACAGTTGTCAATCATCATGCACTATGTAGTTAAAGAGCGAATCAACAACTTACCAGCCTTCGACCTAACACGCTTTTGAGGATCAACAATGCATGATGTAGGTGAAGTTGCAGCAGCAGCAGCAGCCTCCGCCTCCTTAATTAACAAACTCTGGGACTGGAAAAATCCCTCAAACTCCACACCCTCCTCCAATTCCATATCCATCTCCAAACAAACTAAATTTTCATAATTCACGATACCCAAATCCAATTCCTTAATCTCTGCTCCTTCAATGAATTTCTTCAGGAAACCGAATAACTCAAGCCTGGATGAAACATAAGGAATATAATTAAACCAAAACAATATCTTCCTTACATGCAAATGAATCTAGTACAATTAATACTTCAACTAGTTACTCATTAAACCATTAATTTCCCAATAACTCAACAATCGCACTAACAATTTGACCATAAAAAAATCTCTCAAATTCCCTCAACATTAATGCAAATTTCAAGCTATACCACATATTAAACTCCAAATTAACTACAAATAAACACAAATTCTACCTGCACAAGTAGAAACCCTAACAAAATTACCCAGAAAATCAAGAAACTAACAAACCCTAACCCTAAAAAATTGCAGAAAAGAGCGATTCAGATTGGGGCAAAAGTAGAATAAAGTTAAGTACTAGTAGAATAAACATTTGAAATGCGAATTGATTACCTTTATATTATGCTTAGAGAATAAAACCAGAACCCTAGAAAATTGGGTTGAGCTTTGAGTAAGATTGAGAGTTAGTGGAGAAGATGAAGAAGAGAGAGAGAAAATTGATGGACTGTAAAAGTCATCTGAAGATGATCGACCGAGGGAGAAACGGAAGTGAAAAAATCAAATGAGGACCCCATTTTACTTTTTCCGATAATAAAGGGGTGTTTATTGTAATTTGAGTGGATGTCCTAAGTACTACTCGTTTTACACACAAAGGTTGGCACTTGGCAAACTTTATTATGCTTGTCAATCCGTATTTGCAAAAGCAGGTTGCAAGGTGTCTTTAGCCTACTTAATTGTACGGTGCAACCCTGGTTATGAACGTGTGGGGGAAAAATACTACACTTTGAAATATTACAATAAAGGGGTGTTTATTGTAATTTGAGTGGATATCCTAAGTCTAGTACTACACTTTTTACACACAAAGGTTGGCACTTGGCAAACTTATTATGCTTGTCAATCCGTATTTGCAAAAGCAGGTTGCAAGGTGTCTTGGTTGTATGGTGCAACCCTAGTTATGAACGTGTGGGGGAAAAATAATACTAGTTGAATGTGAAAGAATCTAACGAAGAATAAGAAAGCGGATTTATACGTGGTAACAACTTGAAAACTTATCTTAAAGTGGTCAAATACGCGGTTATTGTCGACTTTTCGATAATTTAATTAGAAATCCTGAGTGCAACATATATCTCTTCTATTTATAGTGTAATAATTTATAGGATTTGTTTACATCTCAAGCTAAGTTAATTCCAAAAATAAGATTTATTGTTTCCATAAATAACACCTGGTTTTATTTTCAAGTTATGTTGTTTCCAATGATAAAAATTAACTTTTTTTCCAAGCAACATATTTCTTAAGAGATTCTCCAATGAAATGTATGTGAAGATGAATATCTAAATCCACATACGATAGATATTTATTTTCCATAAAATTCTGCTCCAACCTCAACTTCTTAAATCAATGACACATTGAGGATGTCAACCTATCCTAGGAAGCTTTCGCTTAATTAAATTAATTCTAGTATATTAAATAACCATTTTTAGCTCTAATAAAATATTAAAATTATTAAAAATAAAATTTGCATTTAATAGAAAAAGATCACAAACAACACCGTTGGAGGATGTTTTGTTTGCACTTCCACCTAGGAAACACACACAACAACTACTGGAGAAGCTCTAAGTCTTAAGCGAAATTGTTAGAGCACTGCTTGGTTGAACCCACGAAGTGTTAGTATGTCAAGTTTAGTTTCAGAACTCACCGCTTGACTTGTTTACAAAAGTCAACTTATTAGGTTAGACTTAGGACATAGAAATGTTGGGACGATCTCTACTTACTCGTGAAGACATGAAGACATATTGAAGAGCACACAGAAACATCATCCTTCAGATTTAGGTTAACAACTATTTACTTGATTGTTCCAGTTATATATAGTTCTTATAAAACGTATTCATTTAAAACATAACATTTGAAGTTTGTTTGTATGACTTCAGTATATAGATAACTTGATTATCATCTACAATCAAAGTATCAATAGGAAGGATATACATCAGTTGTTTCTACAACTTATTGTATTGAGTTACATATTATGGTTTTCTATATTTTCGTGATCTCGAAAGAACATTAATATGACTTTTGTTATGGATTAGCGTTGCACTTTCAGAAACTAGATACGTATACCTAATTATAAATATGCGTGTTTGAATTCATGTTATAAACGTTTTTTATTGGACATGATTTAAAGTATGTTTATACTTGAATTATGTTTCAAGTCACATAAGTTTCAAGACTGATCACGTGACCAATCCCAAGACAGATCTCATAGCCGATCCGAATACTTTCATAGTTCAAATCTCTGTGTTTCATTCTTGATCTTATAGATTTCGAAGTAAGTGCAAGATGTATTGAAAAGTTCTATGTCATGAAATATTGAACAATATCTAACTTCAATATATTATTGTTTATATTTATTCCTTTGATTAAGGATAGATCTTATTAATATTACGGAGATAAACTTTCTTTACTATCTTAGTTTCGACATTTGATGTACTTTTCGTTCCCAGAAGATTGCACATAACTAGTTGATTGATTTAACAAAGTACATGGATTTGCAACTAGATAATGTGTTTGTTACAGTAAAAACATGGAAATTGGAAAATTGAGACATGAAATTGAGATGAAACCCCTAATACATGAGAAACAATTGGAAACTTATTTATTTGATTTTTTATTTGTTTTTTGATCCCCTCACCCTAATCGGCCATCTCTGTCATTCTCGACCGAGATTATCGGCCAAATACCATATCGTATGTATAAGTGTATTGATCTACACTACAAATAAATCGAGACTTAAGGGTTTTAGGGATCTAGATCCAAAAGAAGAAGATATGAAGAAGAAGAAGAAGAAGAAGAAGAAGAAGAAGAAGAGGACAAGAGAAAGAGATAAAACAGAAAGAAAGAGTAAAGTAGATAGATTAATTCCAATTAGTATGAGCAGTACAGAGAAACAATGCTAGCTAAATAGTAAAGGACTACTCACGTACAACTTGTGAGTAAAGACAAAATTAATACACCCAATACATGATAAGGTCCACCATAAGGGCATACACTCAAGTAAGGTGTATGACAACTAGACACTACTCCAAATGATTTTTGACCTCAAGAATCAAGTCGGGGAATTGCCGATGGATAACTGCTTTGTCCTCCCAAGTTGCATTATCTGGAGTTGAACGTGCCAAATGAACCAAAACTTGTTCTACCTGCTAGTGATGGCGTTTAATCAGTCTGGCGGCTAAAAATTGCTGAGGGGCAATCTTTAATCTACCTTTTGTATCCAACAGAGGAGTGTAATTTGAGGAAGAAGACCAGTTCCAAATTTAGTCTTCAATTGAGATACATGAAAAACAGGGTGAATTCTAGATGTAGAAGGAAGCTAAAGCCTGTAGGCCACTGCACCAACTTTAGATAACACCTGATAGGGACCATAGAACTTAGTAGGAAGCTTCAAATTTCTTATTTGCTAAATAGATGATTGTCTTTTAGGTTGCAGGCGAAGATAAACCTAATCACCCACATTGAAGCTCCTTTCACTTCTTTTCTTATCCTCTTGTTGTTTGTCTTGTGTTGGGCTTCTTCCAAGGTGGACTTTAGGAGAATGCAAACAACCTGTCTTTTTTTGTAAGTAATCCTCTATAACTACATTGACTGGAAAATGGTGGGAGAACAACCCAAACTGAGGATAGGTGTGCCGTATAAAGCTAGGAAGTGAGTAAGCTTCAAACTGGTATGATAAGTGGTGCTGAACCACCATTCCGCCATTGACAACCAACTAACCCACTTGGTTGGTTTATAGCTAGTCATACAAACAAGCATTCACCCTCTCAGTTTCTCCATTAGACTGAGGGTGATAGGATATGCTCATGTGTAGGGAAGCACCTATCTTAGTGAATAATTCTTGCCAAAAACTACTCATAAAAATGTTATCCCTATCAGACACAATAGAATTTGGTAGGCCATGCAACTTAAAAATGTTGTCAAGACACATTTTAGCCACTGTAGATACAGAAAATGGATGGCTAAGGGAAATAAAGTGACTAAACTTGGTAAATATGTCCACAACTACAAGAATTACCACTCTACCTTCAGACTTGGGAAAACCAGTGTTGTAGTCTATACTAGTATTTTTCCAAGCTTTATCTGGAACAGGGAGAGGTTGGAGTAGCCCTCCAGGTAGTGAGTTTTTATGCTTATGTTGCTGAAAAATATCACACTCCTTGACATACTTGAAAAGTTCTCTCTTCATGCCTACCCAGTAAAACTTTTCTTTCGCCCTCTGATAACTAGCTTGGGTACCAGAATGACCCCCAATAGAGGAAGAGTAAACAACAATCAACACATGATGTCTTAAATCACCTTGACTTCCAATGTATAATGTGTTGTTGTATCTTAGTATTGATTGTGAAAAGTAGAAGGCAACTCTCGTATCTGGAGATACTATTAATTGAGGAATCAGTTCCATAACTAAGTTATATAAAGTGTAGCTCTTTGTTACTTAAGTAAGCCAAGTAGGTTGTATGGAAGAGATGATCTGACAAGTTGAAGTAATTGGTTGTGGTATCCTTGACAAAGCATCTGCAACTTTATTCTCATCACCCTTCTTGTAACAAACTTCATAATCATAGCCAAGCAACTTATGAAACCATTTTTACTGCATGAGTGAGTGTAATCTTTGTTCCATCAAAAAATTAATACTTTGATAGTCAGTAAAAATGGTAAAATGATTGTCCAATATGTATGGTCTCTATTTTGTGACATCCATGACAATAACCATTAAATATTTCTCATAAGTTGAGAGGGACAAGAATCTGATGCCCAACCCTTTGCTGAAGAAGGAAATAGGTTGTCTTGATTTCATAAGAACATATCCTAAACCTGTGTCACAGGCATCGGTTTCCACTTCAAAAGGTTTACTGAAATCTGGAATTGCCAGAACTGGAGTGGAATACATTGTATATTTGAGTCGAAAGAAAGAACTCTAAGCTTTATCCACCAGCTGCTGACGTCGTCTCCTTGCATCAAATATTTTTCATTCACCATTCTTGAATTTCACCGAATAACCTCTCTGTATGATTTTCCCCACACTCAACAAGTTTTGATCAAGATTAGGAACATATAAAACATCATGAATTAATTTTTCTCCTATTTTTGATGAAACAAAAATAACTCATCTTTCTTGTGTTTTATGCAGTTTTTTGTCTTCTAGTTTAACATGAGAATTAATATTTTCATTCAAACTAACAAAGTAACTTTTGTCTCCAATCATATGGTTGTTGCATCCACTATCCAAGTACCATATTTCAGTTGATTCGGGTGTTTCTGATTTTTATGGCACTTCTTGATGTGAATTATAACATGAAAAGAATAAACTTTCTGAAGTATTATCCTTTTCAGAGAAATTAGCTTCTTTGTCTTGCTTTGACCAACAATCTTTGTCGATATGGTTGAGTTTCTTGCACATGGTGCACTTACATCTACAATTTTCACTTTCATGACCAGGTTTATTGCAAGCATTACAATAAGGTTTGGAACTGTCATACCTTGAATTGTTGTGAAAATAACCTTTTCCTCGTCCACAGTATGATTTTCTTCATGGTTGCATTTTTTTTTTCCTCGTTAGAGTGAAAATTACGGTTTTCATCTTCACCATTGTTGTTGTAGTCTTTGATGTGCGACTACGGTTTTCATCTTCATCCTTTGTTCATGAGCTTCAAGAGAACCCATCATCTCATACATGGATAATGTAGAGAGATATTTTGTTTCCTCAATTGCGGAAACTACATGTTCTAACTTGGACGGTAAGCTTCTTACAAGTTTTTCAACAATTTTCTTCTCTTTACCATACCCTTGAATTTGATTTATAATTTCAGAATATCCAGAAAAAAATAAATACTTGGATGGATTCAGTTTTCTTCATCAACAATGTATAAATTCTCTGCACAAAGATTGAGGTTTAATGGAGATAATTTTTGTCGATCCATGAAATGCTTTCTTTAGAATTTCCCATGCTTCTTTTGTTTTTGTAGCATTTAAATTTTTGGGCAATATGCGTCTACTCAACCCGCATGATGCTTTAGCATCTTTCTGTAAGTTATCCTTATGCTCCTTTATTTGTGATGCAGTAAATGCTACAATCTCTTCCGACGATCCTGTTTCATATATCCTTATTATACAAGTTCCTAAAATTCTTGTGAGATGAATAAGGTCTTCATTTGCAGAGTCCATAAATCATAATTTTCACCTTCAAATATTGGAACAATGTTTTGAGAATAATAGAAAAGGTTTGTGTTTGAACTTGAAGCCATATTTGGCTCTGATACCAAATTCGTTGGCACAGAGGAAAATAGATAAGGTATTCAGCAACTATTTTAACCTGAAGTTTTATTTATTTGTTATTGCTTGGTTACAACTCTTAAAACTAGCATATTTATAGGAGATTACATTAGAAGTGTAAATACTTGACATTAACACTTGGTACATTATTTCATTAAATATAAAATCTTTTGCATGATTTTTGTAATTCTTGTAGAATATAATTTTAGAATATATAACTCTAGATAACTTATGCATGCACGAAAGTTTAACTTTAATTTCAAACTACTATGTTTTTAACATTTTTCACCCTTAAAACCATTTCCTTTTTGAGCTTTTCCTCTGCACAAACAACATACTAGCAATAAATAAAAGGTATACATTTTGTATAACATAATCAATAAATTCAAACTCCATTTAGGGAACCAAATTATTAGTACCATTGTCAGTTTCATTCTCTTACCTTCAGACTACATGAAATCAAAGTCATCTCTTCTTCCCTTACCTTGTTTCATCAGTTTCTCCTCGGGTTTTTGATTTCTCTTTCTCATTCTGAAATGTGAGGTTTAGTTCATCAGCAGTCGTTAGTAGAGAAAAATAACAGTCCAAGATATGTTATAAGACCACAAAACTCCCTATAAAGTTCTTATTTGGTTTTTTCCTTAGGGTTTATCCTTATTTCTATTCTCTATTCTTTTTTTTTCTTGATAATAATTGGCTTATATTTTACATAGGTGTTTGAAGAACATGGATCTATCTTTATTGTGGTTTCCTTGAGAGAGCTCGTTATGATTGCATACGATACCAGAATATTAGTACCAGAGGGTACTAAAATGGCGGAAGATGGAAGTAAGTTTCTAACCACAATAGTTTTTATTAAAGTGTTCAGAACTAAGTAGATCTAGCAAAATTCTTAGAGTTTCTCCCTTCTAATTTTCATATTTTCATAAAGACTAAGTAGTTATTAGGATAACTATGGTCCCATAAGTTAGTTAAATTGGATATTAGTTTCCATTTTTTTCTTGTAATGGATTTATTGTCCCAACTATGACTCCATTATAACCATTTTAGTATTCACAAAAGGACTGTGGTAGTTTTAGAAGTTTAAGAAGATGATGTTCTAAGATGCTAATTTATTATACGAGGGGGAAAGTAAAAACAAATAAT